>NC_091998.1:35371156-35981034 GCF_044704955.1 Pristiophorus japonicus | reverse complement strand
CCCCCAGTCTCTCTCTCTCTCCCAACGCGCCCCCGCCCAATCCCTCTCTCTATTCCCAACCCCCCTCAGTGTCTCTCTCTCTCTCCACCTCCTCACCCCCGAGTCTCTCTCTCTCGCCTCTCAGTCTCTTTCTCTCTCTCTCTCTCTCTCTCCCGCCCCGCCCCGCCCCCACCGGCTCTCTCACACCCCCCCCCTCAGTCTCTCTCTCTCCCCCCACCACCCAGTCTCTCTCTCCCCCCAGTCTGTCTCTCTCCCTCCCCCGGAGTCTCTCTCTCTCCCCTCCCTCCCCAGCCTCTCTCTGCCCCCCCAGCCTGTCTTTCTCTCTCCACCCACCCAGCCTCCCTCTCTCTCCACCCCCCAGCCTCTCTCTCTCTCTCTCCCCCCCCAGTCTCTCTCCTCCTCCCCCCAGTCTCTCTCTCTCTCTCTCCCTGCCCCCAGTCTCTCTCTCTCTCGCTCTCTCCCCCCAGTCTCTCTCTCTCTCTCCCCCCCAGTATCTTTCTCTCTCTCCCCCCCAGTCTCTTTCTCTCTCTCCCCCACCAGTCTCTCTCTCTCTCCCCCCCCCCCAGTCTCTCTCTCTCTCTCTCTCTCCCACCCCCCCAGTCTCTCTCTCTCCCCCCCCAGTCTCTCTCTCTCTCTCCCCCCCGTCTCTCACTCTCTCCCCCCCTTAGTCTCTCACTCTCCCCTCCCCCCAGCCTCTCTCTCTCTCCCCCCCCAGCCTCTCTCTCTCTCCCCCCCTTAGTCTCTCACTCTCTCCCCTCCCCCCAGCCTCTCTCTCTCCCCTCCCCCCAGCCTCTCTCTCTCTCTCCCCCCCCAGCCTCTCTCTCTCTCTCTCTCTCCCCCCCCGTCTCTCTCTTTTTCTCTCCCCACCCAATCTCTCTCTCCCCCCCTCCCCAGTCTCTCGCTCTCTCTCCCCCCCCCCCCCAGCCTCTCTCTCTCTCTCCCCCCAGCCTCTCTCTCTCTCTCTCTCCCCCAGTCTCTCTCTCTCTTCCCACACCCCCAGTCTCTCTCTTCCCCCCACCCCAGTCTCTCTCTCCCCCCACCCAGCCTCTCTCTCTCTCTCTCTCACTCTCCCCCCCCCCAGCCTCTCTCTCTCTCTCCCCCCGCCCAGTCACTCTCTCTCTCCCCCCCACCCCCTCTCTCCCCCCCCACCCCCCAGTCTCTCTCGCTCTCCTCACCCCCGTTTCTCCACCCAGTCTCTCTCTCTCTCTCTCTCAGTCCCCCCACTATCTCTCTCTCTCTCTCTCTCTCCCCCCCGCCTGAGTCTCTCTTCCCCCCCCGCCTCAGTCAGTCTCTCTCTCTCTCTCCACCAACCCCCCACCCCGAGTCTCTCTCTCTCTCTCCCCCCCAGCCTCTCTCTCTCTCACCCCCCAGTCTCTCTCTCCCCCCCCAGTCTCTCTCTCTCTTCCCCCCCCCAACCTTTCTCTCTCCCCCCCCCAGTCTCTCTCTCTCCCCCCCGCCTCTCTCTCTCTCTCTCTCTCTCTCCCCCCCCCGTCTCTCTCTCTTTCTCTCCCCCCTCCCCAGTCTCTCGCTCTCTCTCCCCCCCCAGCCTCTCTCTCTCTCTCTCTCTCCCCCCAGCCTCCCTCTCTCTCTCCCCCCCCAGCCTCTCTCTCTCTCTCTCCCCCCAGCCTCCCTCTCTCTCTCCCCCCAGCCTCTCTCTCTCTCTCTCCCCCCAGCCTCTCTCTCTCTCTCTCTCTCTCTCTCTCTCTGTCCCCCCACTATCTCTCTCTCTCTTTCTCTCTCTCTCACCCCGCCTGAGTCTCTCTTCCCCCCCCGCCTCCCCGGCCTCAGTCAGTCAGTCTCTCTCTCGCTCTCTCTCTCCACCAACTCCCCACCCCGAGTCTCTCTCTCTCTCCCCCCCTAGTCTCACTCTCTCTCTCCCCCTCAGTCTCTCTCTCTCTCTCTCCCCCCCACCCCCGCAATCTCCATCTCTGCCTCTCCCCCAGTCTCTCTCTCTTCCCCCCCAGTCCCTCTGTCTCCCCCCAGTACCTCTCTGTCTCCCCCTCCCACACAGTGTCTCTCTCTCTCTCCACCTCCCCACCCCCGAGTCTCTCTCTCTCTCTCTCTCGCCCCTCAGTCTCTTTCTCTCTCTTCTCGCCCCCCCCCTCACTCCCCCCCTCCAGTCTCTCTCTCCCCCCCACCACCCAGTCTCTCTCTCTCTCACCCCCGCCCCAGTCCCTCTCTCCCCTCAGTCTCTCTCTCCCCCCACCCCGCAATCTCCATCTCTGCCTCTCCCCCAGTCTCTCTCTCCCCCCCCAGTCCCTCTTTGTCTCCCCCCCAGTCCCTCTCTGTCTCCCTCCCCCAGTGTCTCTCTCTCTCTCCACCTCCCCACCCCCGAGTCTCTCTCTCTCTGCCCAGTCTCTCTCTGTAATCTCGGTTCTTCCCCGCCACAAGTCTCTCTCTCTCTCTCCCCCCCTGCCGTCTCTCTCTCTCGCCCCGGTCCCTCTTCTCTCTCTCTCTCCCCTGCTCCCCCAGTCTCTCTCTCTCTCTCTCCCCCCCACCCGCCCCAGTCTCTCTCTCTCTCTCTGCCCCCCCAGTCTCTCTCTCCCCCCCCGCCCAGTCTCTCTCTCTCTTTCCCCCCCGCCACCCCCAGTTTCTCCAACCAGTCTCTCTCTCTCTCTCCCCCCGCACAGTCTCTCTCTCTCTCTCTCTCCCCCCAGTCTCTCTCTCTCCTCCCCCCCCACCCCCCCAGTCTCTCTCTCTCCTCCCCCCTTCTCTCTGACTTCCCCCACCCCCCCAAGTTTCTCCACCCAGTCTCTCTCTCTCTCTCTCCCCCCACTATCTCACTCTCTCTCACCCCCCCAGAGTCTCTCTCCACCCCCCTCAGTCAGTCTCTCTCTCGCTCCCCCACCCCTCCCACCCAGAGTCTCTCTCTCTCTCTCTCCCCCCCTTTGTCTCTCTCTCCTTCCCCCCGCAGTCTCTCTCTCTCCCTCCCCTCCGCCAGACTCTCTCTCTCTCTCTCCCCTCCAGCCTCTCTCTCTCCCCCCTGCCTCTCTTTCACTCTCCACCCCCCAGCCTCTCTCTCTCCCCCTCCAGTCTCTCTCTCTCTCTCTCCCCCAGCCTCTCTTTCTCTCTCCACCCCCCAGCCTCTCTCTCTCTCCCCCCCCAGTCGCTCTCCCACTCCCCCCCAGTCTCTCTCTCCTTCCCCCCAGTCTCTCTCTCCCCGCCCCCAGTCTCTCTCTCTCTCCCGCCCCAGTCTCTCTCTCCCCCCCCAGTCTCTCTCTCCCCCCCCAGCCTCTCTCTCTCCACCCCCCCAGCCTCTCTCTCTCTCTCTCCCCCTCCCAGTCTCGCTCTCTCTCTCTCTCCTCCCCCCCTCCCCAGTCTCTCTCTCTCCCTCTCTCTCTCTCTCTCTCCCCGCCCCCAGTCTCTCTCCCACTCCCCCCCAGTCTCTCTCTCCCTCCCCCCAGTCTCTCTCTCTCTCCCCGCCCCCAGTCTCCCTCTCTCTCTCCCCGTCCCCATTCTCCCTCTCTCTCTCCCCCCGTCTCTCTCTCTCTCTCCCCCCGTCTCTCTCTCTCTCTCTCTCTCCCCCCCCCACCCCGAGTCTCTCTCTCTTCCCCCAGTCTCTCTCTCTCTCTCCCCCCTCAGTCTCTCTCTCTCTCCCCTCCCCCCCTCCCGTCTCTCTCTCCCCCCGCTCCCGTCTCTCTCTCTCCCCCCCCGTCTCTCTCTCTCCCCCCCCCCGTCTCTCTCTCTCCCCCCCCCCGTCTCTCTCCCCTCCCCGTCTCTCTCTCTCCCCCCCCCCGTCTCTCTCTCCCCCCCCCCGTCTCTCTCTCTCCCCCCAGTCTCTCTCCCCCCCCCGTCTCTCTCTCTCTCTCTCCCCCCCCCCGTCTCTCTCTCTCCCCCCCCCTCCCGTCTCTCTCCCCCCCCCCGTCTCTCTCCCCCCCGTCCTCTCTCCCCCCCGTCTCTCTCCCCCCCCCCGTCTCTCTCCCCCCGTCTCTCTCCCCCCCGTCTCTCTCTCTCCCCCCCCCCCCGTCTCTCTCTCTCCCCCCCCCTCCCGTCTCTCTCTCTCACCCCCCCCCGTCTCTCTCTCTCCCCCCCCTCCCGTCTCTCTCTCTCTCTCTCTCCCCCCCCCGTCTCTCTCTCTCTCCCCCCCCCCCTCCTCCGTCTCTCTCTCTCCCCCCCCCCCCTCCTCCGTCTCTCTCTCTCTCCCCCCGTCTCTCTCTCTCTCCCCCCCCCCCGTCTCTCTCTCTCCCCCCCCCTCCCGTCTCTCTCTCTCCCCCCCCCCCCGTCTCTCTCTCCCCCCCCCCCGTCTCTCTCTCCCCCCCCCCCCCCGTCTCTCTCTCCCCCCCCCCCCGTCTCTCTCTCCCCCCCCCCCCGTCTCTCTCTCTCTCCCCCCACCCCCGTCTCTCTCTCTCTCCCCCCCCCCGTCTCTCTCTCTCTCCCCCACACCCCCGTCTCTCTCTCTCTCACCCCCCCCGTCTCTCTCTCTCTCTCCCCCCCCCCCGTCTCTCTCTCTCTCCCCCCCCCTCCCGTCTCTCTCTCTCTCTCCCCCCCCCCCGTCTCTCTCTCTCTCTCCCCCCCCCCCCGTCTCTCCTCTCTCTCCCCCCCGTCTCTCTCTCTCTCCCCCCCCCCCTCCCGTTCTCTCTCTCCCCCCCCCCCCAGTCTCTCTCTCTCTCTCTCTCATTCCCCCGGAGCTGCGCCCTCTGTTGCAGGGCCCGGGTTTACGGGAGGCGGCTCTTTGTCTGTCTCTGGGCCCGCGCGGTTGGAGCTGGTGTCTCGGGTGCCGAGTGACGGAGGCCGGCTGCAGGTAGGCCCGGGGTCCGGGGCTGGGGGTGTGCGGGCTCGGGGCAGCGCTCACACCCTCAGTTACTCCTTTCTTCCCTCTCTCTCTCTCTCTCTACCTCTCTCTCGATCTCTCCCTTCCTCGCTCGCTCCAGGGGCTTTGCTGGGGGGAGTTGGAGGACAGACTTGCATTGCTGTGGCGCCTGTTGTGGTCTCCCCATGTCCCAGCCCCTGAGGCACTGTGGGAGTGTGGGCTCTGCTGTACTGTGGGAATCACCCAGGCAACGGCGCACAGCAAGATCCCACACACAGCATTGTGATAACGAGCAGATCATCTGTCCAGGGATAAATATTGGCCCCAGGACACCAGGGAGAACTCCCCTGCTCTTCTTCAAAATAGTGCCATGGGATCTTTTACTCAGAGAGCAAAATGGCTAAAAGACGACCCCTCCCCTCCGATAGTGCAGCGCCCCCTCAGTACTGGCCCTCCAACAATACATCACTCCCTCAGTGCTGCCTCTCCAAGAGTGCGGCACTCCCTCAGTACTGCCCCTCCGACAGTGCAGTGCTCCCTCACTACTGCCCCGCCAACAGTGCGGCGCTCCCTCAGTATTTCCCCTCCGACAGTCCAGTGCTCCCTCAGTACTGCCCCTCCGACAGTGCAGTGCTCCCTCAGTACTGCCCCTCCGACAATGTGGCACTCCCTCACTACTGCCCCGCCAACAGTGCGGCGCTCACTCAGTATTTCCCCTCCGACAATGCGGCACTCGCTCAGTACTGCCCCTCCGACAATGCGGCGCTCCCTCAGTACTGCCCCTCCAACACTACATCACTCCCTCAGTGTCGCCTCTCCAAGAGTGCGGCACTCCCTCAGTACTGCCCCTCCGACAGTGCAATGCTCCCTCAGTACTGCCCCTCCGACAGTGCGGCACTCCCTCAGTACTGCCGCTCCGATAGTGCGGCGCCCCCTCAGTACTGCCCCTCTGACAGTGCGGGGCTCCCTCACTACTGCCCCTCCGACAGTGCAGCACTCCCTCAATACCGCCCCTCCGACAGTGCGGCACTCCTTCAGTACTGCCCCTCTGACAGTGCAGCGCTCCCTCAGTACCGCCCCTCCGACAGTGCAGCGCTCACTCAGTACCGCCCCTCCGACAGTGCGGCGCTCCCTCAGCACTGCCCCTCCGATAGTGTGGCACTCCCTCAGCACTGCCGCTCCGATAGTGCGGCGCTCCCTCAGTACTGCACTGGGTGTGCTAAAGTTCCGTGGTGTTTGGTTCGTGGGCACGATGTTTGGTTACTGGCACGATTCACTGACGTGGGACATGGTTCATGAGGGTATTTGCCATCGTTGTACATGCCCCATGGGGGTAGGTTACAGGTGCACTCTCCCTGAACTTCATTACGATGTGGCCAGTTTAATCCGTGTTGACGTTTTGTCATATCAGAGGTGAAGTGGTGATCTGTAGGAACATCCGATTCCATTCTTCACTCCGGGAATGAACCCACAACCTTCTGACTCAAGAGGCAAGAGTGCTGCCCACTGAGCCACGTCTGACAGCTATCACTCTTGAGTTGGATTAAAGCCTGCTCTTAGTAATTACAACCCTCAGTATGAGTCTGTGTGAACGCTCTGGAAAAAACCTCACAACATGTATGAGTTCGAGTCTGTGTAGAATTTATTGGTGCGCCAGACTCGGTGTACAAACCCTGCAGGTGTTCCCGCGGGCACAGTGTGTGGGCATGGTGTTTGGTTAGCGGGCATAGTGTGTGGGCACGGTGTTTGGTTAGCGGGCGCGGTGTGTGGGCCCCATGGTGTTTGGTTAGTGGGCACAGTGTGTGGGCACGATTCACTGACGTGGGACCTGGTTCACATTTGTCCATGACGGTATTTGTCATTGTTGTAAATGCCCCACGGGGGTAGGTTACCGGCGCACTCTCCCTGAACTGTTCCAAAATGGCTCCATAACCATGTGGCCAGTTTAATCCGTGTTGACGCTTTGTTGTATCAGAGGTGATGTGGTGATCTGTAGAAACATCCGATTCCATTCTTCACACCAGTAATATATGCAACTGTGAGTATGCTCACAGTCATGTGATGTTCACAAGACTCAATAAAACCACAGCCAGTTAGGTTCGGGGGATCCACTATGAGGCAGGAATTTGTGAGCCTGGTGGATGAACTGGTAATGTGTAGTGTGATTGTTAAACTTTGCTAATAAACCAACTAGTTCTTAATAGCAATGTGTTGCTATGAATTCTGAGGTAAAGAACCCTTGAAGCAAATACATTACACCTCCCATGTGAGTTGGTGCGGAAAAGTCCAGGAATGAGGCCAGGTCTGACCATAGTGGGTGTCTCAGACAGCCGGACCGTTGATAGATAGAAATCAGAGTGAAATCGCTGTCACATTTTGTTTGACAACACTGCTGTGAAGAGAGAGATGTGGGGGGAGGGGAGAGAGAGACTGGGGGGTGGGGGGGAGAGAGAGACTGGGGGGTGGGGGAGAGAGAGAGACTGGGGGGTGGGGGAGAGAGAGAGAGACTTGGGGGTGGGGGGGAGAGAGAGACTGGGGGGTGGGGGAGAGAGAGAGAGAGAGAGAGACGGTGGGAGGTGGTCGGTGAGAGAAAGACTGGGGAGGGGAGAGAGAGACTGGGGGGGCGGGGGGTGGAGGGAGAGAGACTGGGGGCGGGGGATGGGGAGAGAGAGAGACTGGGGGGGGAGGGAGAGAGAGAGAGAGAGAGACTGGGGGGGGGGGAGAGAGAGAGAGACTGGGGGGGGGAGAGAGAGACTGGGGGGGGGGAGAGAGAGACTGGGGGGGGGGAGAGAGAGACTGGGGGGGGGAGAGAGAGAGACTGGGGGGGAGAGAGACTTGGGGGGGGAGAGAGAGAGACTTGGGGGGGGGGGAGAGAGAGAGACTGGGGGGGAGGAGAGAGAGAGAGAGACTGGGGGGGAGAGAGACGGGGGGGGAAGACTGGAGACCTGCTGTAATGCAGTAATAAGATGGAGTCTCCGGCCCCCAGGATCCGCGAGCACTGTGGTGGGGTGGGGTGGTGGGCCTGTGGCTCTCCGAACACCAGGAGTGACCTCTTGAGATGTGGGAAGATGGAGAGCTCTGCTGGGATTGGGAATGCGGTGTGTGATTGCGAGAGGGGCTGTGGGGATTTGGGAGCGGAGGGGAATCCTGGGGAAGGGTGATCTAACAGCCAACTGGCCAGGGGAGGGGGTCATCGGAGCTTTGGATAAACACAACTGTGGGCTGGCAGTGTTTGGAACGGGGCAGGGTCGAGCAGCCTTGTGGGGCAGGAAGGCCAGGGTAGCAGGACACAAACTGCCTGTGGTCCCTGTCAGGCTGTGAGCCCCCGCCACCGCCCCCTGCTGCTCTGCCCCTGACCTATCAATAGCACCGTGTGGCAGGGTTGGGAAATGGAGCTGGGTGTGGCAGAGCAGGTACAAACGTCATCGTTACATGCACAACAGCCAACAGCCAAGCGGGGATTTTGCAGTCTCTGTGGGAGTCTGTGTCACTTTTATCCTGCACATTCCTTTTGGCCAAGTGAGCCCACGTGACTGAGAGCTGAATTGACTGGTTCAGCAAATTTGGCCTATAAAGTATGTGCTCGCAGCGGAGAGACATCAGCTGTGGGACTTTGCTTTGATGTCGGAGGCTCCTCTGCAGTTCGTGTTTCCTTGTTCTCAGAATCCTAATTTCACTTAGACTTCGAACCGGTAAGTACAGAGTTGAACAGATTCTCTAATAATACCATGAAACCAGTCTTGAGGTGCTTTACATCGAACCTGTGGCAATGGGGAAGCAGAGCTGAAACAGAGACCATTTCTTTGAAGAAAAGAAAGACAGAGATGCATTTATATAGCGCCTTTCATGTCCCAAACGCTCTACAAACAATGAAGTACATTTGAAGTGTAGTCACTGTTGTAATGTAGGAAATGCAGCAGATAATTTGTGCACAGCAAGCTCCCACAACAGCAGTGAGATACATGACCAGGTAATCTGTTTTAGTGATGTTGGTTGAGGGATAAATATTGGCCCCGGGACACCGGGGATAACTCCCCTGCTCTTCAAAATAGTGCCGTGGGATCTTTTACGCCCACTTGAGAGAGCAGACGGAGCCTCAGTTTAACGTCTCATCCGTATGACAGCACCTCCGACACTGGAGTGTCAGCCTAGATTTATGTGCTCAAGTCCCTGGAGTGGGACATGAACCCACAACCTTCTGACTCCGAGGTGAGAGTGCTGCCCACTGAGCCACAGCTGGCACCGTAAACAATAATAACCTATATATAGCAGTCGTGGTGAATTCAGAGATCCTGCTGTGCCACATTCTCTGAGGAAGTGACAACCCAAGTAGACTGTAGAAAGCCCAACAATGTGTGATACTCAGACTTCTAAAGGCATTGGGCAGAGGAGCAGTTTGGAGCGTGAGGCAGGAGCTGCAGGCAAATCAAAAAGTGCTAGCAACCGCAGCAGCAGAATCAACAACCCGGAGGTCGGGAGCGGAGAGGAGAGGACAGACGAGGCACGGAGGAGCGGAGGTCGGGACTGGCGAGGAGCAGAGGTCGGGAGCGGCGAGGAGCGGAGGTTGGAAGCGGAGAGGAGAGGATGATCGAGGCGCGGAGGGATCGGAGCCCAGAGGCAGAGCAGCGTGGACAAGACCAATGAAAGGCGCAGCACGAGCCAATAACGAGGCTGTGAGGTCGTGAAGCTCACATTGCACACTATGAATTCCACGTAGAGAGAGGTCCTGTGGGAAGGAGGAAGGGAGGAGGACAGTAGGGGTATGTTTGAGTGTGTGTACGTATTGGCACATGCGGCAGAGCCTGGTCTCAAGTCTTCTCGGACCCCCTTTGCCACTGGACCAAGACCTCGCTCCGTCAAGCCCGTGTGGAGGCTGGTGTGCAACGGCCACCCCACGTTAAAAGAATTCATGCACAGGCATCTTCCACCGTTTAAAATGAGTTCACCTGAGAACTCATTGTTCGTGGGGAAGCAAGTCATCCTGGCCCCCGAGGCACTGCCTGCGATGATGCTTGGGCGGAGTTCACAGGCCGGAATGTGCGGTCATTGACAGAGCAAAGGCATTCGCCACTGGCCCGAAGAAAGTTGCACACAAAGGTTTCGCAATCTCTGTGGCGAGAAGTTTGCTTTTTTTGATGTTCAGTTGATTGCAGCGCTCTGTACTGGGAATCCCGAGTGTGAGATGCCGTGTCGCCTACAAGCTGTCTGAACACATTGCAGAATTCGACAGACACGGAGCGGGGAAATGAGAACCTGCTTTTATCCTGACTTTTAAAAAATGTTAGAGAGCGAAACAAAGATTGTGGCTGTCACATGGGGATAAGGAAGAATCTGAAATATCATGAACAAATTTTTTTTTAAATCGCTTTAAAATTAAAATTTGTTTTCCAGGGCCATAACCTTTGTTTAGCAGTCAAAACCCCAATCCAACAAGGCTGAACACGGGGTATGTAACAGCGATATTACTGCGGGAAAGCCCAAGTTTTCATCAGTTTCATTGAATTCACTGATTGTCGACTATGGGGGGTGGCGGGCACGGGGGGGGGGGGGGTGGTGGTGTCGGGCAGCGGGGGGCACGGGGTGGGGGGCACAGGGGTGTGTCAAAGGGCACGGGGGGGTGTTGGGGTGCATGGAGAGTAGGCGGGGGCACGGGGGATGGGCACGGGGAAGGGGTCACGGGAGAGGGGGGCATGGGGGAGGGGGGCACAGCGGGAAAGGGACACCGAGGCGGGGGGCACGGGGGCGGGGGTCATGGGAGGGGGGCAGGGGGCATGGGGGCAGGGGACACGGGGGCAGGGGGCACAGTACAGTGCAGCCAGTGTCGGAGCAGTGAATGACTGACTGCAACGTCAGGATTTCTGCGTTTAGATGCCAAACGCTGTTAGTTCGTCGTTATAACCCATCGATAAATCTGGCCCAATTAGTTGAGCTCTAAGCTGTGGGGATCTGTGTGGAATGGATAAGACATTGGTTGAAAGGTAGAGACCCACAAGGACCTGTTGGAGGAGTTGTGTCCGGGTGGGGGAAGGACTGAGTGGCCAGCCTCAGGGCTCGGGGCTGGGAACACTGCTGCTTCTAATTTATATCAATGGCGAATCTAGAAACCCAAATAAAGTGGTCAAATACCGAACTGGGAGGGGCTGTGAAATCAGACAGGGCTGCTCCAAAATAACAGGATGAGCTGGAGAAAATAATATAGGTGGGAAGGACAATAGCAGATGGAATTTAACACAGGCAGGTGGCCATAGTACTGACCACAGGAAGGAGAAATGGACCACACACGGACTCGGGGAATGGTGCAGGATGGGGTCATGAGACCCGGGAGTGACTGACCTGTGCTCTCAGCACTCAAGCCATCATAGGCTGTCCCTCGGAGTCGAGGAAGACTTGCTTCCACTCTTAAAATGAGTTCGTAGGTGACTGAACAGTCCAATATGAGAACCACAGTCCCTGCCACAGGTGGGACATACAGTTGTTGAGGGAAGGGGTGGGTGGGACTGGTTTGCTGCACGCTCCTTCCACTGCCTGCGCTTGATTTCTGCATGCTCTCGGCGATGAGACTCAAGTTGCTCAGCGCCCTCCTGGATGCACTTCCTCCACTTAGGGTGGTCTTTGGCCAGGGACTCCCAGATGTCGGTGGGGATGTTGTACTTTATCAGAGAGGCTTTGAGGGTGTCCTTGGAACGTTTCCTCTGCCCACCTTTGGCTCGCTTGCTGTGAAGGAGTTCCGAGTAGAGCGCTTGCTTTGGGAGTCTCGTGTCTGGCATGCGGACAATGTGGCCTGCCCAGCGGAGCTGATCCAGTGTGGTCAGTGCTTCAATGCTGGGGATGTTGGCTCGACCAATATAAACACTCCCCATGATAGGTGACCACCTGGGCAATGTGGAATGGGGCCCCAGCAAGGTAGAGGGCAGTTTTAAATCCTCTTTAAAATGATGGGGCAGAAGAAAGCAGACAGCGTGTCTCAGTGTAGGTCTGTGCTTGGTGCTGACACTGGATGTCAGACACGGGGAAGTGTTCGATTCCCCAGCACTAATACCCTCATCATGCTCGGCACAAACTTCACCAAAGGGACTCGGTTTGTTAAAGGTTCGGATTTTGTGTTTCAGTTTTGCCGGACGCCCCTTTAACGTTGGTGTGTTGTGGCGACTATGGCGAAAGATGCAGCAAAAGTCGCTCGGATAGTCAACGAGGCTGTGGAAGAGGGCCGGAACACACTGGGTACGTTCCCCTGAGGGAGAGGTGACAGACCTGAGGCCAGGGACACTGGGCAATGGGGCGCTTTCGGTGAGCGGGAGCTGGGGCTGCAACCGCACATTCTGCTCAGGATCCAGGGCTTGAGATCAGTTTCCATTTTACAACTTGTTCATTCTCAAAATGGAAGGGTTAAGATTTTTACATCCATCATCATCTTCATCATAGGCAGTCCCTCGGAATCGAGGAAGACTTGCTTCTACTCATAGCATGAGTTCTTAGGTGGCTGAACAGTCCAATACGGGAATTACAGTCTCTGTCACAGGTGGGACAGACAGTGGTTGGAGGAAAGGGTGGGTGGGGAGTCTGGTTTGCCGCACGCTCCTTCCACTGCCTGCACTTAATTTCTGCATGCTCTCGGCAACGATACTCGAGGTGCTCAGCGCCCTCCCAGATGCATTTCCTCCACTTAGGGCGGTCTTTGGTCAGGCACTCCCAGGTGTCAGTGGGGATGTTGCATTTTATCAAGGAGGCTTTGAGGGTGTCCTTGTAACGTTTTGGCTGCCCACATACAATCACAGAATCATAGAATCATAGAAATTTACAGCACGGAAGGAGGCCATTTCGGCCCATCGTGTCCGCGCTGGCCGACAAAAAGCTATCCAGCCTAATCCCATTTTCCAGCTCTAGGTCCGTAGCCCTGTAGGTTATGGCATTTCAAGTGCACATCCAAGTATTTTTAAATGTAGTGAGGGTTTCTGCCTCTACCACCCTTTCAGGCAGTGAGTTCCAGACCCCCACCACCCTCTGGGTAAAGAAATTTCCCCTCAAATCCCCTCTAAACCTCCCCCCAATTACTTTAAATCTATGCCCCCTGGTTATTGACCCCACTGCTAAGGGAAACAGGTCCTATCCACTCTATCCAGGCCCTTCATCATTTTATACACCTCAATAAGGTCTCCCCTCAGCTTCCTCTGTTCCAAAGAAAACAAACCCAGCAGATCCTTGGAAATCTTTCCTCATAGCTAAAATCCTCCAATCCTGGCAACATCCTTGTAAATCTCCTCTGTACCCTTTCCAGTGCAATCACATCCTTCCTATAATGTGGTGACCAGAACTGCATGCAGTACTCCAGCTGTGGCCTAACCAGTGTTTTATACAGTTCAACCATAACCTCCCTGCTCTTGTATTCTATGCCTCGGCTCATAAAGGCAAGTATTCCGTTTGCCTTCCTAAACACCTGATCTACCTATTGTGGCTAATACCTGGCTAACGGCGGGGCTGTGAGGAGCGCTATGCTCTGGGTGGTTGGAGCAGAGACAGTCCCTGCCATAGAGTGGGAGATCACAGGCCCAGTACTCAGCCTGGGGCAGAGAGAGGGTGATACCCCCGAGGGTGTGACGAGGGGGGCGAATCTGCCTGCAGGTATAGTAGTGTGCCGACTGGTGCCAGCCACAGTGAGCAGCGAGGGTCCCTGCTGTCCCCGGCATGCAATTAAAAGTGAACCTTTTCATATTTAAGTGTAAAATGTCCGATCAAAAAACAAAGCCTTAGTCCTGTGAAGATTTATTCCTTGGGAGGTGGGAATTTGAATTATTGCAGCAACAATTGAAGTTGGAATTTATCATTTAAATTCCACACATTATGGTACCTTAATGGAGGTGTTTGGAAATAGCCTGGGCCAGTTCAATGACCAATTCAAATGGATCCTCTCGTCCTCTCTTCCCCCGACCTCTCATCTCCCTCTCTCTCCTTCTCTCATCCTCTCTTTCCCCTACCTCTACTCTCTCTCTCTCCTTCTCTTTTTCCCCCGACCTCTCCTCTCTCTCTCTCTCTCTCTCTCTCCCTCTCTCGTCCTCTCTTTCCCCATACCTCTCCTCTCTCTCTCGCTCTCTCACCCTCTCTTTCCTCCGACCTCTCCTCTCTCTCCCTCTAATATGTCCTTACTATGCAGTATAAATGCACACGAGGCCCATACAAGAGAGAAGGTCACTCTGTGACCAGTAACCTTTATTAGCCAGCGCTGAAATGCAGAAGATGGGTGGAGCTTCCCCTTTTATACTTGAAAGTCCAGGTTAGGAGTGTCTCCCACAAGTTCACCACCTAGTGATCAGTGTTCTCACAGTGTACAACTTAGGTCAGTTTATACATGGATTACAATGACAGTAGAATACATGACATCACCTCCCCCCCCAAAGTCTTATTGGGATCACAGGTTAAGTCTCTCTGCTGGTTTACGCTCCCTTGCAGAGCACCTGAATTGGGGCTCCGGTTGTTGGGCGCTGGTCTGAGTGTCTGCTATTTGTGGTGCCTCCGGCCTGTCCGGACTGCCCACAGTAACTAGGCTCTCCTCCCTTTGGTTCCGGTGTTCGGTCACCTGTGGTGGAGTGAACTCTACATCGTGTTCTTCCTCTGCTTCTATGGGGTTGCTGAACCTCCTTTTTGTTTGATCAACATGTTTGCGGCAGATTTGTCTATTGGTAAGTTTAACTACCAGAATCCTATTCCCCTCTTTGGCAATCACAGTGCCTGCGAGCCATTTGGGCCCTGTAGCGTAGTTGAGGACAAAGACAGGGTCATTGACATCAATACATCGCGCCCTCGCATTCCCGTCATGGTAGTCACATTGTGACCGGCGCCTGCTCTCAACAATTTCTTGCGTGGTGGGGTGTATAAGAGATAACCTGGTTTTGAGCATCCTTTTCATTAGCAGCTCTGCGGGTGGAACCCCTGTGAGCGAGTGTGGTCGGGATCTCTTGACTAACAGGAGACGTGATAAGCGGCTTTGTAGGGAATCCCCTTGGATCCTGAGCATCCCGTTTGATTATCTGCACTGCTCGTTCCACCTGGCCGTTTGAGGCCGGCTTTAACGGTGCCATTCTGACATGGTTGATACCATTTCCTGCCATGAAGTCCTGGAATTCAATGCTTGTAAAGCACGGGCCATTGTCGCTGACCAAGACGTCCGGTAGACCATGGGCGGCGAACATTGCCCGTAGACTTTCTACCGTGGCAGAGGATGTGCTTGAATTGAGAATGTCACACTCGATCCATTTGGAGTAGGCGTCTACTACAACCAAAAACATTTTTCCCATGAAAGGACCTGCGTAGTCCACATGGATGCGTGACCATGGCTTGGCGATCCAGGACCAGGGGCTAAGGGGAGCTTCCCTGGGTGCATTGCCTAGCTGGGCACACGTGTTGCACCTGCGAAAACAAAGTTCCAGGTCTGCATCTATCCCTGGCCACCAAACGTGTGACCTGGCAATTGCCTTCATCATGACGATGCCCGGGTGCTCATTGTGGAGTTCTCGGATGAACGCCTCTCTGCCCATCTGGGGCATGACTACTCGGTTTCCCCATAGTAGGCAATCGGCCTGAATCGAGAGTTCATCCTTGTGCCTGTGAAATGGTTTAAATTCCTCAGGGCATGCCCCGTACATGGCTGTCCAGTCCCCATTCAGGACACATTTCCTGACTAAAGACAGTAGCTGGTCTCTATTTGTCCAGACTTTGATCTGACGGGCTGTCACGGGTGAGCCTTCGCTTTCGAAAGCTTCAACAGCAGCATGCTCGGTTGCCCCCTTGGTGGTGGCTAGTGGGAGCCTGCTGAGTGCATCGGCGCAGTTTTCAGTGCCCGGTCTGTGCCGAATTGTATAGTCATAGGCGGCTAACGTGAGTGTCCACCTCTGTATGCGGGCCGATGCATTTGCATTTATGGCCTTGTTGTCGGCCAAAAGGGACGTTAGGGGTTTGTGATCTGTCTCCAGCTCAAATTTTCTGCCAAACAGGTACTGGTGCATTTTTTTTTTACTGCATATCACATGCAAGGGCTTCCTTTTCTACCATCCCATAGCCCCTTTCTACCTGGGACAGACTTCTGGAGGCATAAGCTACCGGCTGTAACTGACCCTTGGCATTAACATGCTGCAACACACACCCGACCCGTAGGACGACGCATCGCACGTTAAAACAATTTTCTTACATGTGTCATATGGCGTTAACAGATTGTTGGAGCATAACAAATTGCGAGCTCTGTCAAAAGCCCTTTCCTGGCTGTCCCCCCAGACCCATTCGCGCCCTTTGCGTAGGAGCACGTGTAGCGGCTCTAACAGCGTGCTCAATTTTGGAAGAAAGTTACCAAAATAGTTCAGGAGCCCCAGGAATAAACGCAGCTCCGTCGTGTTACGGGGTCTGGGTGCTCTCTGGATCGCTTCCGTTTTAGATGCAGTAGGTCTGATCCCGTCTGCTGCTACCCTCATCCCCAGAAATTCTACCTCTGGAGCTAGGAAGACGCACTTCGCCTTTTTCAGTCGCAGACCTACCTGGTCCAGTCTGCGTAGCACCTCCTGCAGGTTGTGGAGGTGTTCTTCAGTATCGCAACCCGTGATGAGGATGTCGTCTTGAAAAACCACCGTCCTTGGAATCGACTTCAGGAGACTTTCCATGTTTCGTTGAAAGATCGCGGCAGCCGAGCGAATCCCGAACGGGCATCTGTTGTACTCAAACAACCCCTTGTGTGTCGTGATGGTGGTCAGCTTCTTCGACTCACTCGCCAGCTCCTGGGTCATGTAAGCTGAGGTCAGGTCCAATTTTGAAAAAAGTTTGCCACCGGATAGCGTCGCAAAGAGGTCCTCTGCTCTTGGTAGCGGGTACTGGTCTTGGAGTGACACCCGATTGATGGTGGCCTTGTAATCACCACATATCCTGACCGACGCATCCGCCTTGAGCACCGGCACAATCGGGCTCGCCCAGTCACTGAATTCGACTGGCGAGATGATGCCTTCCCTCAGCAGGCGGTCCAATTCGCCTTCTATCTTTTCCCGCATCATGTACGGCACCGCTCTGGCCTTGTGGTGTACTGGCCTGGTGTCCAGGGTTATGTGAATCACTACCTTGGTCCCCATGAAAGTGCCGATGCTGGGTTGAAATAGTGAGTCAAATTTGTCCAGGACCTGTGAGCATGATATTCGCTCCACAGAAGAAAGTGCATTGACATCGCCCCATTTTCAGTTCATGACAGCAAGCCAATTCCTCGCCAGCAGTGCGGGACCGTCCCCCGGAACAATCCAGAGTGGCAACCTGTTCTCCAAGTCTTTGTCGGTCACGACTACCGTGGCGCTGCCTAGCACCGGAATGATCTCCTTTGTATATGTCCGTAGCTGTGCGTCAATCGGCAATAATTTTGGCCTCCTGGCCTTGGACGTCCACAACTTGTCGAACTGTTTGATACTCATCAGGGACTGGCTGGCCCCCGTGTCTAGTTCCATTGATACTGGGATGCCATTGAGGAGCACTTTCATCGTTTATCAGTGGCGTCCTAGTGCCTCCACACCTCCAACATGAGCCATTGTTGGAAACAAAAGGTCCATTACCAGTCGATCGTCTCTGACTGTCTCTGTAACTGTCCTGAAACGCACCATTGACAGTTGCTGATGGCTCCATTACTGGCCGCATTGTCCCTTGCGATGGCATGAATCGCTGTTCAGCTAGCCATTGTCTCTGTTGAATTCCCCCTTTAGGTTTGACTACATGCTCGGGCATGTCCGATTGCCCCTGTCTGCCTGGAGAACTGTGTGCCGTGTTAACAATGTTGACTCCCTGTCCATTTGCTGCATTTAAACCAAGATTTTTGTCAAACATCATTCTGGTCTCTTGCTCCCCTGAGATAAATGTCTGGGCCATGAAAGCCACCGTTTCCAGGGTCAAGTGTTTGGTCTTAATCAGTTTCCTGAAAACTCCAGCATGCCCGATGCCCTCAATAAAAAAGTCTCGCAGCAGCTCCGCTCTGCACGCATCTGGGAACTTACATAGGCTCGCCAGTCGCCAGAGGTCTGCCACGAAGTCTGGAACGCTTTGCCCTTCTCACTGCCGGTGCGTGTAAAACCGGTGTCTTGCCATGTGCATGCTGCTCGCCGGTTTAAAGTGTTCCCCGATCAACTTACTGAGCTCTTCAAAAGTCTTGTCCGCCGGCTTCTCTGGCGCTAGACGGTCCTTCATCAGGGAGTACGTTCTGGATCCATAAACCGTCAGGAGATGAGCCCTGCGTTTGTCGGCCGAATCCTGTCCCAGCCATTCCTTAGCGACGAAACTTTGCTGTAGTCTCTCAATAAAATCGTCCCAATCATCACCAACATAGTACCTCACGTCTGTGCTGCTAGTGGCCATGCTCGCGTCGTTTAAATCCCAGTTTCTCGTCGCCAATGATATGTCCTTACTATACAGTACAAATGCACACGAGGCCCATACTAGAGAGAAGGTCACTCTGTGACCAGTAACCTTTATTAGCCAGCACTGAAGTGCAGAAGATGGGTGGAGCTTCCCCTTTTATACCTGAAAGTCCAGGTTAGGAGTGTCTCCCACAAGTTCACCACCTAGTGGTCAGTGTTCTCACGGTGTACAACTTAGGTCAGTTTATGCATGGATTACAATGACAGTAGAATACATGACACCCTCTCTCGCCCTCTCTTTCCCCCGACCTCTCCTCCCCTCTCTCCCTCTCTCGCCCTTTCTTTTCCCCTACCTCTCCTCTCTCTCCCTCTCTCGCCCTCTCTTTCCCCTACCTCTCCTCTCTCTCTCTCGCCCTCTCTTTTCCCCTACCTCTCCTCTCTCTCTCTCTCTCGCCCTCTCTTTCCTCCAACCTCTCCTCTCTCACCCTATATTTCCACCTACCTCTCCTCTCTCCCTCTCTCACCCTCTCTCATAAGAACAAAAGAAATAGGAGCAAGAGTCGGCCACCTGGCCCCTCGAGCCTGCTCCGCCATTCAATAAGATCATGGCTGATCTGATCATGGACTCAGCTCCACTTCCCTGCCCGCTCCCCATAACCCTTTATTCCCTTATCGCTCATAAATCTGTCTATCTCTGCCTTAAATATATTCAATGACCATGCTCCACAGCTTTCTGGGGCAGAGAATTCCATAGATTTACAACCCTCTGAGAGAATAAATTCTTCCTCATCTCAGTTTTAAATGTGTGGCCCCTTATCCTGAGACTATGCCCCCTAGTTTTAGTTTCCCCTATGAGTGGAAACATCCTCTCTGCATCCACCTTGTCGAGCCCCCTCATTATCTTATATGTTTCAATAAGATCACCTCTCATTCTTCTGAACTCCAATGTGTATAGGCCCAACCTGCTCAACCTATCTTCATAAGTCAACCCGCTCATCTCCGAATCAACCTAGTGAACCTTCTGAACTGCCTCCAATGCAAGTATATCCTTCCTTAAATACGGAGACCAAAACTGTATGCAGTACTCTAGGTGTGGCCTCACCAATACCCTGTACAGTTGTAGCAGGACTTCTCTGCTTTTATACTCTATCCCCCTTGCAATAAAGGCCAACATTCCATTGGCCTTCCTGATCACTTGCTGTATCTGCATACTTAGTTTTTGTGTTTCATGTACAAGGGCCTCTCTGTACTGCAGCACTTTGCAATTTTTCTTTATTTAAATTATAATTTGCTTTTCTATTTTTTCTGCCAAAGTGGATAACCTCACATTTTCCCACATTATACTCCATCTGCCAAATTTTTGCCCATCCACTTCGCCTGTCTATATCCCTTTGCAGATTTTTTGTGTCCTCCTCACAATTTGCTTTCCCACCCATCATTGTATCATCAGAATAACTTGGCTACATTACACTTGGTCCCTTCATCCAAGTCATTAATAAAGATTGTAAATAGTTGGGGTCCCAGCACCAATCCCTGCGGCACCCCACTAGTTACTGTTTGCCAATGAGAAAATGATCCATTTATCCCAACTCTCTGTTTTCTGTCAATTAGCCAATCCTCTATCCATGCTAATATATTACCCTCAACCCCATGAACTTTTATCTTGTGCAGTAACCTTTTATGTGGCACCTTCTGGAAATCCAAATACACCACATCCACTGGTTCCCCCTTATCCACCCTGCTCGTTACATCCTCAAAGAACTCCAGAAAATTTGTCATAAACATGATTTCCCTTTCATAAAACCATGCTGACTCTGCTTGATTGAATCATGCTTTTCCAAATGTCCCGCTACTGCTTCCTTAATAATGGACTCCAGCATTTTCCCAACGACAGATGTTAGGCTAACTGGTCTATAGTTTCCTGCTTTTTGTCTGCCTCCTTTTTTAAATAGGGGCGTTACATTTGCGGTTTTCCAATCCGCTGGGACTGCCCCAGAATCCAGGGAATTTTGGTAGGTTACAACCAATGCATCCACTATCTCTGCAGCCACTTCTTTTAAGACCCTAGGATGTTAGCCATCAGGTCCAGGGGACTTGTCCGCCTTTAGTCCCATTATTTTACCAAGTACTACTTCATTAGTGATAGTGATTGTATTAAGTTCCTCCCTCCCTATAGCCCCTTGATTATCCACTATTGGGACGTTTTTAGTGTCTTCTACCGTGAAGATCGATACAAAATATTTGTTCAACGTCTCTGCCATTTCCCTGTTCTCCATTATTAAATCCCCAGTCTCATCCTCTAGGGGACCAACATTTACTTTAGCCACTCTTTTCCTTTTTATGTACCTGTAGAAACTCTTACTATCTGTTTTTATATTTCTTGCTCGTTTATTTTCATAATCTATCTTCCCTCTCTTTATCATTTTTTTAGTCGTTCTTTGCTGGCTTTTAAAAGTTTCCCAATCCTCTGGCCTCCCACTAGTCTTGGCCTCTTTGTATGTTTTCAATTTGATACCATCCGTTATTTCCTTAGTTAGCCACGGACAATTATCCCTTCTCTTGGTCTTTCCTTCTCATTGGGATATATTTTTGTTGCGAGTTATGAAATATCTCCTTAAATGTCTGCCACTGTTCATTAACCGTTCCATACTTTAATCTATTTTCCCAGTTCACTTTAGCCAATTCTACCTTCATACCTTTGTAGTCTCCTTTATTTAAGCTTAGGACACTGGTTTGAGAACCAACTTTCTTACCCTCCAACCGAATTTGAAATTCAACCAGGTTATGGTCACTCATTCCTGGAGGATCCTTTACTACGAGATAATTTATTGATCCTGTCTCATTACACAGTACCAGATATAAGATAGCCTGCTCCCTGGTTGGTTCCGCAACGCACTGTTCAAGGAAACTATCCCGGATACACTCTATGAACTCCTCCTCAAGGCTACCCTGGCCAATTTGCTTTGTCCAATCAATATGAAGATTGATCACCCATGATTATTGCCGTTCCTTAATTACAAGCCTCCATTATTTCTTGATTTATACTCTGTCCAACAGTGTAGCTACTGTTAGGGGGCCTATAGACTACACCCACCAGCGACTTTTTCCCTTTATTATTCCTTATCTCCATCCAAACTGATTCAACATCTTGATCTTCTGAGCCAATATCGTTTCTCACTAATGCACTGATCTTATCCTTTATTAATAGTGCTACCCTTTTCCTTTCTGTCTGTCCTTCCAAATTGTCAAATACCTCTGAATATTTAGTTCCCAGTCTTGGTCACCTTGCAACCATGTCTCTGTAATGGCTATCAGATCATACTCATTTGTATCTATTTTGTTCCGAATGCTGCGTGCATTCAGATGCAGAGCTTTTAAATTTGTTTTTTTTGCCATTTTTCCGGCTTTGACCCCACTTTCTGGGCCCAAGTTTCCACATGATTCGCGCCTGATTTTTAGGAGCAACTGGTGGAGAACGGACTATTTTAGAAATCGCAATTCTCCACATTTTTTTTTCTGCAGTTCTAGTTTAGAACAGAATTTTTTCTTCAAAAGGGGGCGTGTCCGGCCACTGACGCCTGATTTGAAAGTTTCCACAGTGAAAATGTACTCCAAACTAAAGTAGAATGGCGCCAGTGAAGATTTTTGTAGAACTGAAAAAACCTGTTCTACACATTAAAAAATCAGGCGCAGGTTACAAATTAGGCGTCCAGAACGAGGTGGGGGGGGGGGGAACTCATTAAATTTGACAATAAATCCTTATTTATACTTCTACAAATATTATACAAATAAATCCAACCTGAATAAACATTTATAAGCTAAGAAAAGATTAAATAAACCATCTTCCTACCTGTGTGAAAGTGCTTCAGCCAGGGAGAATTCTGCAGCGTTCGTGCCGCTGAGCGAGAGAGGGAGGGAGAGAGGGAGAGGGAGAGGGGGGGGAGAGGGAGAGGGGGGTGGAGAGGGAGAGGGAGAGGGGGGGGAGAGGGGGAAGGGGAGGGGGGGGTCGGGGAAGAGAGGGGGGGGTCGGGGAACAGGAGCGGGTGTCGGGTCGGGGGTGGGGAGAGTGGGTGTCGGGTCGGGGGGGTGGGGAGAGCGGGTGTCAGGTCGGGGGTGGGGAGAGTGGGTGTCGGGTCGGGGGGTGGGGAGAGCGGGTGTCGGGTCGGGGGGGTGGGGAGAGCGGGTGTCGGGTCGGGGGGGGGGGAAGAACGGGTGTCGGGCCGGGGGGGGGGAGCGGGTGTCGGGTCGGGGGGGGGAGAGCGGGTGTCGGGTCGGGGGGCGGGAGAGCGGGTGTCGGGTCAGGGGGGGGGGGAGAGCGGGTGTCGGGCCGGGGGGGAGGGAGCGGGTGTCGGGTTGGGGGGGGGAGAGAGAGTGGGTGTCGGGTCTAGGGGGGGGAAGAGAGCGGGTGTCGAGTCGGGGGGAGGGGGGAAGAGCGGGTGTCGGGTCGGGGCGGGGAGCGGGCCTCGGGTCGGGGGGGGGGTGGGGGAGCAGGTGTCGGGTCTCGGTCGGGGCGGGGGGTGGGAGCGGGTGTCGGGTCGGGTCTGGTCGGGGGGTGGGGGGGGGAGCGAGTGTCGGGTCTGGTCGGGGGTGGGGGGGGGGGAGCGGGTGTCGGGTCTGGTCGGGGGGTGGGGGGGGGGAGCGAGTGTCGGGTCTGGTCGGGGGTGGGGGGGGGAGCGAGTGTCGGGTCTGGTCGGGGGGTGGGGGGGGGGGAGCGGGTGTCGGGTCTGGTCGGGGGGTGGGGGGGGGGAGCGAGTGTCGGGTCTGGTCGGGGGTGGGGGGGGGGAGCGAGTGTCGGGTCTGGTCGGGGGGGGGGGGGGATCGAGTGTCGGGTCTGGTCGGGGGGGGGGGGGGGGGATCGAGTGTCGGGTCTGGTCGGGGGCGGGGAGCAGGAGCTGGCCGTGGGAGGAGCCTCATTCACGCAGCCCCAGTGAGGCCATTGGGCCAGGGCTAGGGGCTGCGTGCTTCGGGCCCCTCCCACATAGTTCGGCGCCTGGAGCTACTGCACTTGCGGACCGACTGTAGTGCGCATGTGCAGAGGTCCCGGCACTGTTTTCAGCGCAGGGACCTGACTCCGCCCCCCCCACAGCTCGTGCCGGCTGCGCCGAGTGCCACAGGACCTGTAAGTCGGTGGAGACTACCGAGGATTTTTTTAGGCGCCGTTTTAGGCGCGAAAAATGGGCGCCCAGCTCGGAGGGGCGCCCGCTTTTTTTCTTGTGGAAACTTGGGCCCTCTGATTCACCTTTATGTTTCTACATTTTGTCCCTTCCTGGCACGCTCTGGTTTTCATTTCCCGCTGTGCTACCCTGCTCTATTGCCTTCTCCTTATTCCTTGTCTTTTTACCTACCTACATGTCTTTGTTACCATAGAGCGATATGTGTACGCACTAGGCAACAGAGCATGTCTCCAGTCGTCCTGGTTAACCCTTGCCACTGGACCAAGACCTAGCTCTGTCAAGCTCGTGTGGTGGTTGGTGTGCAACGGTCACCACACGTTAAAAAAATCCACGCAGAGGCATCTTCCACTCTTCAGGATGTAGTTCGGGATCTGGAATATTATGTCCTTCATTGAAACCCCTGTGAACTCATCCCTTTTTTGGTGTGGAAGCAAGTAATCTTTGCTTCGAGGGACTGCCTATGATGATGATGGCCATAGAGACACAGCCCACCCCTACTCCCTACCTCTCCTCTCCCTCTGGGAGCTGGGGTGGGGGTGGGCTGTGTCTCTCTGGTAACAAAGCCATAACTTTGGTGCAGTAGTGACAGAATCCATTGTGCTTGTGGAATGATAGCTCAGTGCCCACATTCTCCATGGTTTAAATAACATTCCCTCCAACTTGTATTATGTACTTTCCCCAATACTGCGCACCGTTTTCTATTTGGTTTTTGTCTCGCAATCTATGGTTTTTGAATTTCCTGTTGATTTTTTACTCACCCTCTGTTGCTGTCTCTTTCCCTTCTCTGCTGCCACTCTCCCCTCCACCGCCCCAAACTGGCCATGTTCCATCAGAGTCTGTTCACTGGAAATAGACGTGTAAAATTATCCGGGTTCTCAGTTCTTGTGACTGCAGCCCAAATCGAGGGGCTAGGTCTATTTTTAGCAAACACAAGTTCATGTTCCAGAAAACCGCTTCCTATTGAGACACCGAGATGAAGGGCTGAGGCCCAGAGCGCAGGACAGGGCCAAGGGTCAGAGCACAGGACAGGGCCAAGGGTCAGAGCGCAGGACAGGGCCAAGGGTCAGAGCGCAGGCCAAGGGTCAGAATGCAGGACAGGGCCAAGGGTCAGAGTTCAGGGGAGATGACGTGATGCAGGGGTGCATGACTAGGCAACTTCCAGTTTGTGTTTATAGTCTGTAAATTCTAGGAACAAAGGAAGAGTTCGAGAAGTAAGGACTTTTAAGATAATGGGAAAGAATGAGTTCGGCTAGGAAATGCTGCTTTGAGTCTTGATCTGAACATAGTACGAGGAGGGGGCAGTGTGTAGAGGGTGGAGCTCTGCGAGGGGGTAGTGTGTAGGGTGGAGCTCCGCGAGGGGGCAGTGTGTGTGGGGTGGAGCTCTGCGAGGGGGCAGTGTGTGTAAGGTGGAGCTCCAGGAGGGGGCAGTATGTGTGGGGTGGAGCTCTGCGAGGGGGCAGTGTGTGGGGCGGAAGGGGAGGGGGCAACGCGTGTGAGGTGGAGCTCCGGGAGGGGATAGCATGTGTGGGGTGGAGCTCTGGGAGGGGGCAGCGTGTGGGGCGGAAGGGGAGGGGACAGCATGTGTTGGGTGGAGCTCCGGGAGGGGGAAGCGTGTGTGGGGTAGAGCTCCGGGAGGGGGAAGCGTGTGTGGGGTGGAGCTCCGGGAGGGGGAAGCGTTTGTGGGGTGGAGCTCTGGGAGGGGCCAGCCTGTGTGGGGTGGAGCTCTGCCAGGGGACAGTGTGTGGGGTGGAGTAATTGATCCAAGAAGAAAGGCAATGTTAGAGCTGTACGAGCCATATTTATTCAAACAGAGACAGGGAAGGTTGCAACAGAGAGAGGCCAGTATTTTCCTCGACTTCACGTGGCGCCTTGGACTGGATTCCACTTGTCAGTTTAGTGTTAGGTCAAAGGTCACCACTCCGAGATTGCCATCCAATCAGGAGCACCACAGCGCCTAGCCATGGGGTTACACGGGTTACACGGCGACATGACCTCAGCCTTGTTTTATTTTTCTCACCATGTTGCACATTGCACATATTTTGAGCCGTCTGATGGCTCAGCTGGTTATTGCAGGAAGCTGATAGGCAGTGTGACGAAGTGCAAAGCTCTCAGAGAGCTGGGACACACATAAGGACATAAGAATTAGGAGCAGAAGTAGACCATTTGGCCCCTCGAGCCTGCTCCGCCATTCAGTGAGATCATGGTTGATCTTCGACTCAACACCACTTTCCTCCACTATCCCTATATCCCTTGATTCACTTAATATCCAAAAATCTATCGATCTTTGTCTTGAATATACTCAAAGACTGAGCCCCCACAGCCCTCTGGGGCAGAGAATTCCAAAGATTCACCACCCTCTGAGTGAAGAAATTTCTCCTCATCTCAGTCCAAAATGGCCGACCCCTTATTCTGAGACTGTCACCCCTGGTCCTAGACTCTCCAGCCAAGGGAAACATCCTTCCTGCATCTACCCTGCCAAGTCCTGTAAGAATTGTATATGTTTCAATGAGATCCCCTCTCATTCTTCTAAACTCTAGAGAATATCGGCCTAGCCTACTTAATCTCTCCTCATAGGACAATCCCCCTATTCCCAGGAGTCAGTCTGGTGAATAAAAACAGAGAATGCTGGAACTCTCAGCAGGTCAGGTGGCCACAGGTCACATGCTGCCTGACCTGTTGACCTTCCCTTTTGTTCTTCCTCCCCTCCCCCTCTCAGCGCTTGTTGAGAATCTGTTCTTTCCGAACACGCTCCAGTTCTGACCGAAGCTCACTGACCCGAAACGTTAACTCTGTTCCTCTCCACAGAAGCTGCCTGACCCGCTGAGATTTCCAGCATCTTCTGTTTTTATTCCAGATTCCAGCATCCGCAGTATTTTGCTCCTGTGTCAGCTAATTCACGGCCACTTCGCTTCTCAGAATGTCCACCTTGAAGAAGTTCTGCTCTTCCCTCAGACGGGATTTCCGTTTGTCTCTTTTACCTTGTTCCTCTTCTTGGCTTTCTGTTTCCCTTCTCGTGTTTGATCCAGTACCTGTCAAGACCTGCTTTCACAGCCACATCTCTTTCCTCAGAAATTGTCTCCGCCTCGGACTTAATCCGCGTGAATTCCAACTAAAATTCCACCCCTCATGTTTTGGATCCACCCAGGATTACAGATATCTCCGAGATATTCAAAGTTCCTCAAACCACTGCTCTTGCCACATCCTGGGATCCACACCCAACGTTATGCGCCACCACACGCACACTCTCGTCCTCTCTCTTCAGCAGCACCGACTCACTCTGTCTCTGAGCTGTCCTGGTCCGCAGTTCCATTTCATCCTTCGCCTCATCCGGCGCTTTAACCAAAAACGTTTCTCCTTCCTTTCAGGTGTAAAGGATCGTAAACTTCAACAACTCTTGGGCACCAACGGCCCTACGGAACCTTCTTCCCCCACACTTCCCTCTGATCCCATCCCTTTTTCCAATCTCACCCCCTGCCGTGTTTTCACTATCCCCTCTGACCTTCCCCTCTTTGACCCTGAACGAGCCTGAGCTTCATCCCCTTATGCCCCCACCTCAATGAATTTCGAGCTTGGCACGATGCTGAGCTCTTTCTCTGCCGCCTTCGCCTCCGTGCCCACTTCTTCGGCCAGGAGTCTTCCCCCCCCCCCCGCACAGCTGACCCTTTCTCCCGCTTTCAGAGTCCTCGCTCTGCCTGGACCCCTCTCCCTGGCCCCTTACCCTCTCTAGACCTCTTCATTGCAAACTGCCGACGGGACATCGGCCATCTCAATTTCTCTGCTCCCCTCGCTCACTCCAACCTCCCTCCCTCTGAACTTGCAGCACTCCGCTCACTCAGATCCAACCCCAACCTTGTCATCACACCCGCTGACCAGGGTGGTGCTGTTGTTGTTTGGCGATCCGACCTCTACCTTGCAGAGGCTGATCACTAACTCTCTGACACCTCCTCCTACCTCCCCCTGGACCATGACCCCACCACTGAACATCAAGGCATCATTTCCCAGACCATCACTGACCTCATCTCCTCTGGGGATCTTCCCTCCATAGCCACCAACCTCATAGTTCCCCAACCCCGCTCAGCCCGCTTCTACCTCCTTCCCAAGATCCACAAACAGGACTGCCCCGGTAGACCCATCGTTTCAGCCTGTTCTTGCCCCACAGAACTTATTCCTTCCTATCTCGACTCTTTTTTCTTCCCTTGTCCATTCTCTTCCCACCTACATCCGCGACTCCTCCAACGCCCTCCATCACTTTAACAGTTTCTAGTTTTCCGGCCCCAACAGTCTCCTTTTCACCATGGATGTTCGCATGGGTCCTAGCTATGCCTGCCTTTTCGTGGGATATGTGGAACATTCTTTGTTCCAGTCCTACTCGGGTCCCCTCCCTCACCTCTTTTTCCGGTACATTGATGACTGTATCGGTGCCTTTCCTGCTCTCACCCTGAACTAGAAAATTTCATTCACTTTGCATCCAATGTCCACCCTTCCCTCACCTTCACATGGTCCATCTCCGACTCTTCCCTTCACTTCCTCGACTTCTCCGTCTCCATCTCTGGGTATAGGCTTTCGACCAGTATCCACTATAAGCCCACTGACTCCCACAGCTACCTGGACTGCACTTCCTCCCAACCCACATCCTGTAAGGACTCCATTCCATTCTCCCAGTTTCTCCGTCACCGTCGCATCTGCTCTGATGACGCCACCTTTCACACTAGTGCCTCGGACATGTCTTCCTTTTTCCTCAACAGAGGACTCCCCTCCGCCGTGGTTAACATGGCCCTCGACCGTGTCCGTTCTATTTCCCGCACCTCTGCTCTCACCCCTTCTCCTCCCTCTCAGAACCACCCTTGTCCTCACCTTTCACCCCACCAGCCTCCACGTCCAACGGATCATCCTCCGCCATTTCCGCCACCTTCAGCGTGATCCCACCACCAATCACATCTTCCCCTCCCCTCCCCTCTCCGCGACACCCTGGTCCATTCCTCAGTCACCCCCAGCACCCCTCCCCTTCCCATGGCACCTTCCTGTGCAAGCCTCCTTCAGAGCTGTAAAATTCTATTTTCCATTCCTGATCCATTGCTGAGTCTGTTCGAGAGACTGGAGGGATGCAGTGGTTGATCTCAGCACCCCTGGGTGTACGAGAGGATTTCTGCTGCTGATCCAGTGACCTCTCTGGAAGTGGATATCGGATGGGACTAGGATCAGTCTCAGTTGTAATGTCTTCCTACAGCTGAATAGCCTGCTAACGTGGAGAAAGGCCACATGGGTGGGTAGCTGGGCATAGACAGCATCCTTGGAACCGTATCCAGCAAGAACACGAACCCTTCAAGGGAAGAAAAGGCGAAATAATTGACAGAAAAAATATGGAGTGGTTTGAAAAGCTTGTGGCAGGTTTCATGTTATTTCAGTGCAGTGGCCTCACACAAGAGTTTACGAGTCCTGATACTGATCCGTGCTTGGCTCTGAATCATTCTCCACACTGCACAACAACTGCCATGCCTGACATTTGTGTAACAAGATGAGAAAGCAATCCCAGCTGCCTTGCACTGTAAATAATACTCAGTGATAACCTCAAGTGTGAAGAGTGGGACCAATTCGGAAATCTCCTCATAATGAAGGAATGGCGGAGATACTGAATGAGAACTTTGCCTCAAATTTCGCAGACAAGTGGGGTAGTGGGAATGAAAGTGTACAAGTGCACGTAAACTCTGCTGTCCGTATCTTAACTCGCACCAAGTCCCGTTCACCCATCACCTCTGTGCTCACTGACCAACAATGGCTCCCAGTCTGGCAACGCCTCGATTTTTAAATCTTCATCCATGTTTTCAAAACTATTGCCTCATTTCTCCCTATCTCTGTAATCTCCTCCGGCCTTACAAGTCTTCAAGATCTCTGCGCTCCTCCAATTTTGGCAACTTGAGTATCCCTGATTTTAATCGTTCCATCATTGGCGGCCGTGCCTTCAACTGCCAAGGCCCTAAGCTCTGGAATTCCCTCCCTAAACCTCTCCGCCTCTCTACCTCTATCCTCCTTAAAACCTACTTCTTCTTCCCTATATCTCCTTATGTGGCTCAGTAACGCTCCTGTGAAGCGTCTCAGGATGTTTTACTACGTTAAAGACATTGTATAAATGCAAGTTGTTGTTGAGGAGTTGGAGCAATTAGACAGGGTAACTGTAGATAAGGAAGTAGTGCTGAGGAAATAGGTGGAGCCCAAAGTGGAAACGGCCCCGGGACTTGGAATGCTGAGGGAAGTCGGAGAGGGAATAGCAGAGGCTCTGACCACAAACATCAAACATCCTTCAATATGGAACACATGCCAGGGACTGGAGGCATGTAATATATGTTCAAAAAGGGACAGAGATAAACCAGGTAACTACAGACCAGTCAGCCTAACATCAGTAGTTGCCTTAGTACAGGGTAACATTAATATTCAGCCAGAAAGATATGGGTTAATTAGGGACAGCCAGCATGGATATGTAAAAGGCAATTCGTGTCTGACTAATTTAGTACAGTTCTTTGAGGAAATAACAAGAGTATATGAAAAATAGAATTGGAGTGGATGTTGTGTATATGGATTTTGAAAAGGGATGTGATGAGGTACCGAAGAGGAGGCTCGATGATTCCAGGGAATAGACAGCATGAGTGAGAAATTGGTTAAAGGATAGAAAACAGAGAGTCGTGGTTAATGGATGTTTTTTAGATGGGAGTGATGTAAACAATCCCCCAGGGACATTCTTGGGACCACTGGTCTTCTCAATATATACACAATCTAAATGTGTGTTTGGGAGCACAATGTCAAAATACATAGATGACAAAAAAATAGAGTGCGCGTGTAAATGTGAAGAGGATTGTGAGTGGCTTCAGGAGTACGGAGAGGTCAGATTGGGCAGAGAGATGTTATAATAAATTGAATTCAGAGAAAAGTGACGTGATACAGTTCAGGAGGAACAATAAAAAGAGGAAATACAGACTATAATGACACTAAGGAGTACAAGAGCAAAGAGACTTGGGGTACAGAAATACAAATCTAAATATGGGAGCACAAATTGAGCAAGCACATGGGATCCAAGGTTTATAAATAGGGGTATGAAATCAGAGAGGCAATGTTAAAATTATACAATCGCTGGCGGGCCACATTTCAAGTGTTGTTTCCCGTTCTGGGTGCCCCAAGTTAGGAAGAATGTCAAGGCCATGGGCAATAAATAAGGAGGCTTGAGTTATAGGGAGAGAGACAAAGGCACTTTGTATTAGAACAGAGATTAAGAGATTTGCTCAAGGTGTTCAAAATGATTTAGGGTTTTGGTAAGGTAAGTAGGGAAGAACTATTTCCACTGGTGAGTGAGTCAGTAACTGGTGAGAATATATAACGATCTTCACCAATAGCATGAAGAGAAAGATGAGGAGAATCTATTTCAAGAAAGCGTTGTTAGCACATGGAACGACTGGCCAGAAACCTCGGGGCACTCGAACCAAAATAGCTTGCACAGGAGAAGTGGATAAATATTTGGAAAAGAGCACAAGTAACAGTCCATGGGGAAAGGACACAGGAATGGGACAAAGGAGAGAGCTCTGTCAGAGAGAGGGCACAGGTATGATGGGCTGAATGATCTCTGTGCTGTAAAATTCTTCTATTCTTTGTTTTCTCTCTGACAATATTAATTTGTTATTTTCCTTTCCCCAGACCTGTCGAACTGCAAACTAACCACTTTTCCAGTTGCCCTCTTCAAAGTTATGAGGGATGCGGTGGCGAACATTCACTTCATTTCACTGGAAAACAATGAGCTGAAATCCATAAGCGGTGAATTTATGACCAACTTTAGCCAGCTCCGGGGTAAGGGTCTCCAGGTTATCTGTGTTAAGAATGATTCACGGAGAGCCAGCTCCGGGGTAAGGGTCCCCAGGTTACCTGTGTTAGGAATGATTCACGGAGAGCCAGCTCCGGGGTAAGGGTCCCCAGGTTACCTGTGTTGGGAGTGATTCACGGAGAGCCAGCTCCGGGGTAAGGGTCCCCAGGTTACCTGTGTTGGGAGTGATTCCCAGAAGGCCAGCCAGTCGGCACTGGGCAGAGTTATTGTTCCTTCCCTGCCAACAGCGACTGCATTCATTTGACAATGTTGCTCTTTAATTGTCAGTGTGTGTTTCTAAGATTATAAATCAGATTTTAACAACAGTTCACACCAAGCATGTTCTGGGCGTGTGGTGGTTCTGTTACTGGACGAATGATTCAGGGAGCAGGAGTTCAAATCCCACCATGGCAGTTTGAGAATTTGCATTCAGTTTTGAAAAAGTAACCAGGCTTGAATAAAAATGACCAGTGGGATTGTCGTAAAAACCCAACGGGTTCGTTTATGTTCGTTAGGGAAGGAAATCTGCCGTCGTTACCCAGTCTGGGCCTATACGTGACTCCAGTCCCACACCAATGTGGTTGACTCTTAACTGCCCGCTGAAGATACTCAGTTGTATCGCCACCTTCTCAGGGCAACTAGGGCTGGGCGATAAATGCCAGCCTTGCCAGCAATGCCCACATTCCGAGAATGAATTTTGTTTTAGGCATAATTAAATCCGCCCCCCCCCCCCTGAAGATGGTGACTGCCAAGTTCCTCCAGCAGCCCCTCCGTGTCTCACCCATGGGGCCAGTCTTCATGGTAGAGCTGAGCCAGTGAGATGGGACACATACTCGGCCATACGCTGCCTCCGCAAAATCCTACAAACCCATTGGCAGGATAGGCGCACCAACATCAGCGTTCTTGCTCAGGCCAACATCCCCAGCATCGAAGCACAGACCACGTTCAATCAGCTCCGATGGACGGGCCACATTGTCCACATGCCTGATACAAGACTCCGGAAGCAAGCACTCTACTCGGAGCTATGTCACGGCAAGCGAGTTCCACAAGGGCAGAGAAAATGCTTCAAGGACATCCTCAAAGCCTCCTTGAAAATATGTAACAACCTCACCAGCTCCTGGGAATCCCTGGCTCAAGACGGCTCAAAGTGGAGGAGGAGCATCCGAGAAGGCGTCGAACATTTCGAGTCTCTTGGCCGGGAGCACGCGGAAGCCAAGTACAAACAGCGGAGGAGCGTACAATAACCCAAGCACCCACCCACCCTTCCCTCCAACCACCGTCTGCCCCAGCTGTGACAGAGACTGTAGATCCCGCATTGGTCTCATCCGTCACCTTAGAACTCATGTTAGTATGGAAGCAAGTCATCCTCGACTCCAAGGGACTGCCCAAGAAGGAGAAGATACTCAGCCATGCATCATCACCCCAAGCTTGAATCTATCGTCCTCTAATATTCACTCACAGCACAGGATCACTGGAGTGTGACCATTGACAGATTGTCACCTCAGGCACTGTGCTGCAATTACTAATGTGAGATCAGTTAATGCAGCACAGATTCAATCCAGATCCTGCTGGTCTGTGTCCCAGTACCACAGTGGGGTCGCGCTTATCCCCTAAACCATCGGGACACCTGTGTCGATTTTTTTAATTGGTTGAATTTTAAAAGGGTCCCGATGGCAAGGCCCCCCTCTGTGATGTATTGCTTGAATTGTGGTGATGTTTGGAAAAATTGGTTTGAAAAGGAGTTATGTTTTGGGGTTTCACTCCCATAGGCATCTCCTCGCTCCCTGTGACCCACAGTGTGCCGTAACCCTCCCAGTATCTAGATAAAAGTCGCAGACAGAAACCCCTCTGTACCATTCGACTCCTGGGTGCAAAAAGGAACCTCCATTTTGGTAGCATCTTTCCCAACCTCAGGACGTCCCAAAGCGCTTTACAGCCAATGAAGTACTTTAAAGTGTAGTCACTGTTGTAATGTGGGAAATACGGCAGCCGAGTTGTACACAGCAAGCTCCCACAAACAGCAATGTGATAATGAGTAGATAATCTGTTTTAGTTAGTGATGTTGTGAATGTATGTGGAAGAATCGTGAAAGTGTTAATAAAATGGTTCTAGGAATCAATAAGAAAATAAGAAAAGACAGACTTAGTTTCCAGTGAGAAAGTAGTGGGCAAAGTAGCTTGTGTGACCATCACTGATAAACAAGGGTTTATGGCCATGACTTGATAGGGTGCACATCTGCTTCGCGTGATTAAGCTAAGTTATCCTAGCACGTAGGAGGTCTTGGTGTCCCTGAGCAATTCTGCTTGTTGCAATTCCGCTTGTAAAAGCATAAAATGTTCTAAAGATAAACAGGCTATCAATTCATGAAGCCCTAGTAGCACACTGTGATTGATAGAGCGGGCCATACCTCCTGCGGTTTGTAAGAATAAAAGGATGTGTCTGTGAGGATAGGCAGACCTTTTGTCTGCTTGCCCCGGAATCTGTAGACTCTGTGCTGCCGGTTTGGCAACAGGTCCGAAGCCACTTCAATAAAGACGTAAAGATTGAAGGTGTCTGACTCGATTATTGTCGAATGCAGCTGACCATCCGAACTAGGACTTAACAATGTTGGTTGGGGTATAAATATTGGCCAGGACACCGGGGATAGATGCCCTGCTTTTCTTTGAATAGTGCCGTGAGACTTTCTACATTCACCTAAGTGAGCAGAGTCCCAGCAGTGCTATCATTGACCCTTGAACTCTCCCTAAATAGTTGAATCCCCATCATTTCTGGGATGTGGGCCAAAGGACGAGTGGAAGCCCTGCCGAGGATTGGTAGCATTCTGCAATTTATAGCCTCCAGTGCCTGTATTCTGGGGTCGCTACATCACAAGCAAAGCCATGTTCTGTCCTGGGTTTTAACCCCACATGAAGCCAATACCATGATCGATAAAAATGCTTCATTTTTGTCACAGGGAGCCTTCGTCTTCGGGGAAGGTTTTGCTAAATTTACTGCTTGTCTTTAGAGAGGACTGCTTTTGTGCATTACTGTCTTTCAACAACTCTTTCTCCTCAGAATTAAACCTCGCCGGCAATGACCTGAAACGGCTCCCTGACGAAGTCAAGACTTTGGCGCACTTGACAACCATAAACCTGGCAAGGAATAAGTTCTCTGTCTTCCCACAGCAACTGACTGAGATAACAACACTGGAAAGGATTAATCTGGAGGCGAATGAGATTGCCGGTGAGTATTTTAGTCCAATGGGTGGTAGACCCTGGATTTCCTGGCAGTACCGGCACTTCCCCTCCGAGAAACAGCCAGCTCCCTCAGCTATGGCCAGTATTTCGAGATGGTCACTGGTACCTCGAGGTGGTACCCCACCCCCTTTCTCTCCATCTACCCCTCTGTTTCAATCTTGCATTACTTGATTTGTCTCACCGAGTTAGGCACTAGATTGAAAAATAAGACCTCAAGGTGGTAATCTCCGGGTTGCTTTCGGTGTCATGCACTGGGCAGGTTAAGAAGAGTAAGGTTAGGACTGTCCGTGCGTGGCTGCAGGGTTAGTAGAGGATGGAAGGATTATATTCGGGTATTGTGGCACGTTCTGGAACAAGGGAAGGCTGTTCTGAGGGGAGGGCTTTTGAATGAAAATGGCACCAATGTACAGAAGGTGAATGGAGTGGCAGGGGCTTGGTGGGGGGTGGGGGGGGAGGAGTCTAGATTTGGAACTAGAGAAATAAAGTGGGAAATAAAACTATTGGAATGGAAGAAGGCTTAATAGTGAAATAGTACTAACAAATGAAAAAGGGAAAGAGGCTGTGAGATAGTGTGATAAAAACACTGGGGTAGAAGGGCAAGGAAATGGAGTTAGGATTAATTGGTATGTACGTGAATGACCAAGCATTCAAATCAAAATTGGAGAATTAGAAGCATCACTAATTATAGGGGAATATGATCCAGGACATAATAGAATTGTTACCAACATTGAAGCCCATGGGATTAAAGGGACAGTGGCTGTGTGGGTATGAAATTGGCTAAGGGACAGGAAAGCATCATCGTAGGCAGTCCCTCAGAATCGAGGAAGACTTGCTTCCACTCTAAAAATGAGTTCTCAGGTGACTGTACAGTCCAATACAGGAATTAGTCTCTGTCACAGGTGGGACAGACAGTGGTTGAAGGAAAGGGTGGGTGAGAAATCTGGTTTGCCGCACGCTCCTTCCGCTGCCTGCGCTAGTTTTCTGCATGCTCTCGGCGACGAGACTCGAGGTGCTCAGCGCCCTCCCGGATGCTCTTCCTCCACTTAGGGCGGTCTTTGGCCAGGGACTCCCAGGTGTCAGTGGGGATGTTGCATTTTATCAGGGAGGCTTTGAGGGTGTCCTTGAAATGTTTCCTCTGCCCACCTGGGGCTCGCTTGCCATGTAGGAGTTCCGAGTAGAGCGCTTGCTTTGGGAGTCTTGTGTCAAGCATGCGAACAATGTGGCCCTCCCAACGGAGCTGGTCGAGTGTGTTCAGAGTTTGGACAGGAAAGCAGATGAACGGTTGTTTTTCAGACTGGAGGGAAGTGTACAGTGGTGTCACCCAAGGGTCAGTATTGGGACCAAAGCTTCTTTTTGGTATATATTAATGACTGGGACTTGGGTTTAGGGGGCATAATTTCAAATTTTGCAGATGACACAAAGCTTGGAACTGTAATAAACCGTGAGGAGGATAATAGCAGATTTCAGAAGTGCACAGACAGGCTGGTGACATGGGCAGATATGTGGCAAGTGCAGTTTAATGCAGAGAAGTGTGAAGTGCTGCATTTTGGAATGCAAAATGAGGAGAGGCAGTATACATTAAATGGGCACCACAGTTTAGGATAAATGTCAAACTGCAGAGGAGATTTACCAGAGGAATGGTACCAGCGATGAGGGAATTCAATTATATGGATTCACTAGAGAAGCTGGGATTGTTCTCCTTAGAGCAGAGAAGGTTAAGGGGAGATTTCATACAGGTGTTCAAAATCATGAGGGGTTTTTGATAGAGTAGATGGAGAGATACTGTTTCCAGTGGCAGGAGGGTCGGTAACCAGAGGACACAGGTTTAAGATAACTGGCAAAAAAATCCAGGGGGGAAATTAGGAGATTTTTTTGCAGCAAGTTGTTAGGGCAGGTCACAACGCACTTCACAGGAGCATTATCAAACAACATTTGACAACAAACCACACGAGGGCCAAAAACTTGGTCAAAGAGGTAGGTTTTAATGAGCGTCTTAAAGGAGGAGAGGTAGAGAGGTGGCGAGGTTTAGCAAGGGAGTTCCAAAGCTTAGGGCCCAGTCAACAATGGTACAGCACAGGTTAGATGCCCAACCACTATGTCAACCTCAATCTCCAAAAAACACCAGCCAAGGCATCAGTGTCCAATTCCCACACCGGTCATTCTGTGGCCCCTATTTAAGATTGCTGAATTAGAAAGAAGACATATATATATATCTGCTTATAGTGTCTCACGAACACCCAAAGTGCTTCACTCTGAATTATTGTGAAAAAAGAGAGAAAGACTTGCATTTATATAGCGCCTTTCACGACCACCGGACATCTCTGGCTTTACAGCCACTTTTCGAGTGTAGTCACTGTTGTAATGTCGGAAACATGGAGTCAAAAACAGATGGTAGAAAGGCAAAAAGCAATAGTGGAAGGCCGAGTAAACAAAGACAAGAAACAAAAAGGGCCACACTACATCATAATTCTAAAAGGTCAAAAGGTGTTAAAAAAACAAGCCTGAAGGCTTTGTGTCTTAATGCAAGGAGTATCCGTAATAAGGTGGATGAATTAACTGTGCAAATAGATGTTAATAGATATGATGTGATTGGGATTACAGAGACGTGGCTCCAGGATGATCAGGGCTGGGAACTCAACATCCAAGGGTATTCAACATTCAGGAAGGATAGAATAAAAGGAAAAGGAGGTGGGGTAGCATTGCTGGTTAAGGAGGAGATTAATGCAATAGTTAGGAAGGACATTAGCTTGGATGATGTGGAATCTACATGGGTAGAGCTGCAGAACACCAAAGGGCAAAAAACTTTAGTGGGAGTTGTGTACAGACCTCCAAACAGTAGTAGTGATGTTGGGGAGGGCATCAAACAGGAAATTAGGGGTGCATGCAACAAAGGTGCAGCAGTTATCATGGATGACTTTAATATGCATATAGATTGGGCGAACCAAACTGGAAGCAATACGGTGGAGGAGGATTTCCTGGAGTGCATAAGGGATGGTTTTCTAGACCAATATGTCGAGGAACCAACTAGGGGGGAGGCCATCTTAGACTGGGTGTTGTGTAATGAGAGAGGATTAATCAGCAATCTTGTTGTGCGAGGTCCCTTGGGGAAGAGTGACCATAATATGGTGGAATTCTACATTAGGATGGAGAATGAAACAGTTAATTCAGAGACCATGGTCCAGAACTTAAAGAAGGGTAACTTTGAAGGTATGAGGCGTGAATTGGCTAGGATAGATTGGCGAATGATACTGAAGGGGTTGACTGTGGATGGGCAATGGCAGACATTTAGAGACCACATGGATGAACTACAACAATTGTACATCCCCGTCAGGCGTAAAAATAAAAAAGGGAAGGTGGCTCAACCGTGGCTATCAAGGGAAATCAGGGATAGTATTAAAGCCAAGGAAGTGGCATACAAATTGGCCAGAAATAGCAACGAACTCGGGGACTGGGAGAAATTTAGAACTCAGCAGAGGAGGACAAAGGGTTTGATTAGGGCAGTGAAAATAGAGTACGAGAGGAAGCTTGCAGGGAACATTAAGATGGACTGCAAAAGCTTCTATAGATATGTAAAGAGAAAAAGGTTAGTAAAGACAAACGGAGGCTCCCTGCAGTGAGAATCAGGGGAAGTCATAACTGGGAACAAAGAAATGGCAGACCAATTGAACAAGTACTTTGGTTCGGTATTCACTAAGGAGGACACAAACAACCTTCCGGATATAAAAGGGGTCAGAGAGTCTAGTAAGAAGGAGGAACTGAGGGAAATCCTTATTAGTCGGGAAATTGTGTTGGGGAAGTTGATGGGATTGAAGGCCGATAAATCCCCAGGGCCTGATGGACTGCATCCCAGAGTACTTAAGAAGGTGGCCTTGGAAATAGCAGATGCATTGACAGTCATTTTCCAACATTCCATAGACTCTGGATCAGTTCCTATGGAGTGGAGGGTAGCCAATGTAACCCCACTTTTTAAAAAAGGAGGGAGAGAGAAAACAGGGAATTATAGACCGGTCAGCCTGACATCGGCAGTGCGTAAAATGATGGAATCAATTGTTAAGGATGTCATAGCAGCGCATTTGGAAAGAGGTGACATGATAGGTCCAAGTCAGCATGGATTTGTGAAAGGGAAATCATGCTTGACAAATCTTCTGGAATTTTTTGAGGATGTTTCCAATAGAGTGGACAAGGGAGAACCGTTGATGTGGTGTATTTGGACTTTCAGAAGGCTTTCGACAAGATCCCACACAAGAGACTAATGTGTAAAGTTAAAGCACATGGGATTGGGGGTAGTGTGCTGACGTGGATTGAGAACTGGTTGTCAGACAGGAAGCAAAGAGTAGGAGCAAATGGGTACTTTTCAGAATGGCAGGCAGTGACTAGTGGGGTACCACAAGGTTCTGTGCTGGGGCCCCAGCTGTTTACATTGTACATTAATGATTTAGACGGGGGGATTAAATGTAGTATCTCCAAATTTGCGGATGACACTAAGTTGGGTGGCAGTGTGAGCTGCGAGGAGGATGCTATGAGGCTGCAGAGTGACTTGGATAGCTTAGGTGAGTGGGCAAATGCATGGCAGATGAAGTATAATGTGGATAAATTTGGTGGTAAATTTACCACTTTGGTGGTAAAAACAGAGAGACAGACTATTATCTGAATGGTGACAGAGTAGGAAAAGGGGAGGTGTAACGAGACCTGGGTGTCATGGTACATCAGTCATTGAAGGCTGGCATGCAGGTACAGCAGGCGGTTAAGAAAGCAAATGGCATGTTGGCCTTCATGCGAGGGGATTTGAGTACAGGGGCAGGGAGGTGTTACTACAGTTGTTCAGGGCCTTGGTGAGGCCACACCTGGAGTATTGTGTACAGTTTTGGTCTCCTAACTTGAGGAAGGACATTCTTGCTATTTCGGGAGTGCAGCGAAGGTTCACCAGACTGATTCACGGGATGGCGGGACTGACATATCAAGAAAGAGTGGATCAACAGGGCTTGTATTCACTGGAGTTCAGAAGAATGAGAGGGGACCTCATAGAAACGTTTAAAATTCTGATGGGTTTAGACAGGTTAGATGCAAGAAGAATGTTCCCAATGTTGGGGAAGTCCAGAACCAGGGATCACAGTCTAAGGATAAGGGGTAAGCCATTTAGGACCGAGATGGAGAGAAACTTCTTCACCCAGAGAGTGGTGAACCTATGGAATTATCTGCCACAGAAAGTTGTTGAGGCCAATTCACTAAATATATTCAAAAAGGAATTAGATGTAGTCCTTACTATTAGGGCGATCAAGGAGTATGGCGAGAAAGCAGAATGGGGTACTGAAGTTGCACGTTCAGCCATGAACTCATTGAATGGCAGTGCAGGCTCGAAGGGCCTACTCCTGCACCTATTTTCTATGTTTCTATGGCATCCAATTTGCGCACAGCAAGCTCCCACAAACAGCAATGTGATAATGACTAGATAATCTATTTTTTTGTTCTGTTGATTGAGGAATAAATATTGGCCAGGACACCGGGGATAACTCCCCTGCTCTTCGAAATAGTGCCATGAGATCTTTTATGTCCACCCGAGAGGGCAGACGGGGCCTCGGTTTAACATCTCATCAGAGAGACGGCACCTCTGACAGTGCAGCACTCCCTCAGGATTTTTGTGCTCCAGTTCCTAGAGTGGGATTTGAACCCACAACCTTCTGACTCAGAGACAAGAGTGCTGCCCACTGAGCCACAGCTGACACATGGAGTTAGGTTAGGTAACGTGGGAGCCAAGTTTGGCACAGCAAGATGTCACGGACAGCCCTCGAATGAATGACCAGAGAACGTGGTGGAGAGGGTGGGATGTTGGGCAGGAATGAGGCAGTTTTGCGCTGTGGATCATTGTGTGTTTACTGCAAGCTCAGGATTAGATGATTGCTTTCTGTTTTTCAGAGATGCCGGTTGAGATCCTCAACTCGATGCCTTCCCTCAAGTCGCTGAATATGAAATCCAACCCTCTGAACAGCGAGTCCCAGGCAGCCGGGCAGACCCAATTAAAATACGAATTACTGTCAGCTGCTGAATAAAGAGTTAGTGTGGATTAGACATCAGAGCTTGTTTGGAGTGCTGCTTGTACAAGGGAGCTGCTCCCTCGTCACCAGAAACTGGACCTTCCTCGAATTCGGAGCGGGTGTGACAATATTTGACATTTTACGAAAGACGTTGGTGTGAGGAGATCTACCATGCCAATCCGGCAACATGAGCTCGGAGCCTGGATAGTTCAAACAAATATGAGTGAATTGAGTAGTGTATGGAATTATTCTGGAGTCCTCTGTTTATTGAGGCATCTTTGAATTGTTTTTTGAGACAAAACAATTAGATTATAGAAACATAGAAAATAGGAGCAGTATAGACCATTCGGCCCTTCGGGCCTGCACCGCCATTCAATATGATCATGGCTGATCCTCTAACTCAACACCATATTCCCGCTTTTTCCCCATACCCCTTGATGCCTTTTGTGTCTAGAAATCTATCTATCTCCCTCTTAAATATATTCAGTGACTTGGCTTCCACAGCCTTCAGTGTAGAGAATTCCACAGGTTCACCACTATAAATTATTTAGATTGTAAATTACTTGGATTATAAATAATTTAGAGTTATGAAGTAACTATATTAGAAAGCAGAAATTAATCTGCTTTCTCTCCAGTAAGCTTGTTACTCTGAAGAGTTCGTTGTTCAAGTATTTTTCCAAATAAAAAGTATCACCCCAGAGCTAGCTACTCCTTTAAGTGCCCTGTTGCAATGTTGATGTAAAATTGTTATTGCATGATGGTTAGTATTTATGACTTTACAATAAAATTTAAATTATGCATTGCAGTGATTGAACTAATTAAACAAATACTTTGTGTCTGTCTTCATGGAAGAAGATGCAAAAATCCTGCCGGAAATAATGGAGAACCAAGGGTCCAGTGAGAAATGAGTAACTGAAAGAAATTAGTATTAGTAAAAAAATAGTACTGGAGAAATGAATGGGACTGAAAGCCGATAAATCCCCTGGACCTGATGGTCTACACCCTAGGGTTCTGAAAGAGGTGGCTATAGAGATAGTGGATGCATTGGTTGTCACCTTCCAAAAATTCTAGAACGGTTCCCGCAGATTTGAAGGTAGCTAATGTAACCACGATATTTAAGAAAGGAGAGAGAGAAAACTACAGACCAGTTATCCTGACAGCAGTCATAGGGAAAATGCTAGAATCTATTATTAAGGACGTGCTAACTTAGAAAATAATAATAGGATTGGGCAGAGTCAACATAGATTTATGAAAGGGAAATCATGTTTGACAAATCTATTAGAGTTTTTTGAGGTTGTAACTAGTAGAATGGATAAGGGGGAACCAGTAGATGTGATGTATTTGGATTTTTCAGAAGGCATTCAATAAGGTGCTACACAAGAAGTTATTAAATAAAATTAGGGCTCATGGGATTGTGGGTAATATACTAGCATGGATTGAGGATTGGTTAACGGACAGAAAACAGAAAGTAGGAATAAACGGGTCATTTTCAGGTTGGCAGGCTGTAACTAGTGGGGTGCCGCAATCTACATCAATGATTGGGATGAGGGGCCAAATGTTTGCTGATCCAAGTTTGCTGGATACAAAGCTAGGTAGACTCTCCAACCAGCGGAAATAGTTTCGATTCTATCAGTTCCACTTAATATCTTGAAAACTTTGATCAGGTTACCCCTTAAACTTCTAAATTCCAGGGAACACAACCCTAGTTTGTGTAATCTCTCCTTGTAACCTAACCCTTGGAGTCTGGGTATCATTCTGATAAAGCTACGTTGGATTCCCTTCAAGGCCAATATATCCTTCCAAAGGTGTGGTGCCCAGAACTGCTCACAGTGCTCTAGGTGTGGTCTAACCAGGGCTTTGTACAGCTGTAACATAACTTCTACCCCCTTGTATTCTAGTCCTCTAGATATAAAGGCTAGCATCCCAATCGCCATTTTGAATATTTTCTGTACCTGTCCGTGACATTTAACGATCAATGTACATGGACCCCCAAGTGTCTTTGGACCTCCAATGGTTCTAGCTTTTCACTATTTAGAAAGCTCTATGTTTTTAGATCCAAAGTGGATGACCTCACATTTGCCTACAGAGACTAAAACTGTGCACAGTGCATGATAGCCTTCTGTGTTTCCTGTACAAGGACACCTAAATCTCTCTGAATACCAACATTTAATAGTTTCTCACCATTTAAAAAATATTCTGTTTTTCTATTCTTCCTACCAAAGTAAATAACCTCACATTTCCCCACATTATACTCCGTCTGCCACCTTATTGCCCACTCACAGTCCAGCTTTATCCCTTTGCAGGCTCTGTGTTCTCCTCATAGCTTACTTTCCCACCTAGCTTTGTATTGTCAGCAAACTTGGATACAGTACACTTGATCCCTTCATCTAAGTCATAGATTGTAAATAGCTGAGGCTGAAGCACAGATCCTTGCGGCACCCCACTAGTTACAGCTTGCCAACTGGAAAATGACCCATTTATCCCTACTTTCTGTTTTCTGTCCGTTAACCAACCCTCTATCCATTTTAATATATTACCTCCAACCCCATGAGCCCTTATTTTGCATATCAACCTTTTATGTGGCACGTTATCGAATGCTTTTTGGAAATCCAATTTTACTACATCCACTGGTTCTCCTTTATTTATCCTGCTAGTTACATCCTCAAAAAACACTTAATAAATTTGTTAAATATATTTTCCCATTCATAAAACCATGTTGACTCCGCCTAATCATATGATTATCTAAGTGCCATGTTATCACTTCCTTAATAATGGATTCCAGTCATTGCAAGAATCCTCTTCAATCGTCTTCTCCCTGTGGCTGAAGAGCTCCTCCAAGAGTCACAATGCAGATTCCATCCACTAAGTGATACAACGGACACGATCTTTACAGCGTGACTGCAAGAGAAATGCAGGGAACAGCACCAACCGTTGTATATGTCTTTCTTTGACCTCACAAGGGCCTTTGACACTTTCAACCGTGAGGGACTATGGAGCGTCCTCCTCCATTTCGGCTGCCCCCCAAAGTTTGTCACCATCCTCCGCCTGCTCCATGCTGACATGCAAGCCGTGATCCTGACCAACGGAACCACCACAGACCCAATACACATCTGGACCAGGGTCAAGCAGGGCTGCGTCATCGCACCAACGCTCTTCTCGATCTTACTGCAATGCTTCATCTCACTCTCAACAAGCTCCCCGCTGGAGTGGAACTAAACTATAGAACCAGTGGGAACCTGTTAACCTTTGCCGCCTCCAGGCTAGATCTAAGGTCGTCCCGTCCTCTTGTCATCGAACTACAGCACGCAGATGACGCTTGCGTCTGTGCACATTCAGAGGCCGAACTCCACGCCATCGTCAATACCTTCACCGAGGCATATGAAAATGTGGGCCTTACACTAAACATCCGTAAGACAAAAGTCCTCTACCAACCTGACCCTGCCACACAGCACTGGCCCCCAGTCATCAAATTCACGGCGTGGCCTTGGACAACGTGGACCATTTTCCATACCTCGGGAGCCTATTATCAGTAAAGGCAGACATTGATGACGAGGTCCAACACCGCCTCCAGTGTGCCAATGCAGCCTTCGGTCGCCTGAGGAAGAGAGTGGTTGAAGACTAGGACCTCAAATCTGGTACCAAGCTTAATGTCTACAGGGTAGTACTGATACCCGCCCTCCTATATGGCTCAGAGAGGCAGACCATATACAGCAGACATCTCAAAGCGCTGGAGAAGTACCACAAGTGCTGTCTCTGCAAGATCCTGCAAATCCACTGGGAGGATAGACGCACCAACGTCAGTGTTCTCGCTCAGGCCAATATCCCCAGCAGTGAAGCACTGACCACACTCGATCAGCTCCGTTGGGCGGGCCACATTGTCCGCATGCCCAACACAAGACTCCCAAAGCAAGCGCTCTATTCGGAACTCCTACACGGCAAGCGAGCCCCAGGCGGACAGAGGAAACGTTTCAAGGTCACCCTCAAAGCCTCCTTAATAAAATGCAACATCCCCACCGACACCTGGGAATCCCTGGCCCAAGACCGCCCAAAGTGGAGGAAGAGCATCCGGGAGGGCGCTGAGCACCTCAAGTCTCGTCGCCCAGAGCATGCAGAAATCAAGCACAGGCAGCGGAAGGAGCGCGCAGCAAACCAGATTCTCCACCCACCCTTTCAACCACTGTCTGTCCCACCTGTGACAGAGACTGTAATTTCCACATTGGACTGTTCAGTTACCTGAGAACTCGCTTTTAGAGTGGAAGGAAGTCTTCCTCGATTTCGAGGGACTGCCTATGATGAAGAATGGATTCGAGTATTTTCCCTACGACTGATGTCAGACTAACTGGCCTATAGTTCCCTGTTTTTCCCTCCTTTCTTGAATAGTGGGGTTACATGTGCTATTTTCCAATGCTGGGACCATTCTAGAATGGAGGGAATTTTGGAAAATCAGAAGGGAAAGGATGTCAAGGCCTCGGAGGTGGTACAGGATGATACCAGGGATGAGGGACTTCAGTTATTCGGAGAGATTGGAGAAGATGGGATTGTGCTCCTTAGAGCAGAGAAGTATTCAAAATTATGATAGGGCAAGTAGGGAGAAACTTTCCTCTGGTCATAGATTTAAAATAATTGGCAAATGACTAAATGGGAAATGAGAAATTTTTTAAAACAGAGGGTTGTTGTGAACTGGAACGCAAGACCTGAAAGAGCGATGGAATCAGATTCCTTAGGAACTTCAAAAGGCAATTGAACATGTTCTTAAAGAGGACTAGTTTGCAGAGTTATGGGGAAAAAGATGGGTTGTGGGACTAAATTGGAAAGCTCTTCCAAAGTGCCGGCACAGGCACGACGGGCTGAACTACCTCCTTCTAGAAATCCAACAGGGAATTCAGAAGAAACTTCTTTCCCCAAAGGGTGGTGAGAATGTGGAACTCGCTACCTGCCACAGGGAGTGGTTAGAAACATAGAAAATAGGTGCAGGAGTAGGCCATTCGGCCCTTCTAGCCTGCACCGCCATTCAATGAGTTCATGGCTGAACGTGCAACTTCAGTACCCCATTCCTGCTTTCTCGCCATACCCCTTGATCCCCCTAGTAGTAAGGACTACATCTAATTCCTTTTTGAATATATTTAGTGAATTGGCCTCAACAACTTTCTGTGGTAGAGAATTCCACAGGTTCACCACTCTCTGGGTGAAGAAGTTCCTCCTCATCTCAGTCCTAAATGGCTTACCCCTTATCCTTAGACTGTGACCCCTGGTTCTGGACTTCCCCAACATTGGGAACATTTTTCCTGCATCTAACCTGTCTAAACCCGTCAGAATTTTAAACGTTTCTATGAGGTCCCCTCTCATTCTTATGAACTCCAGTGAATACAAGCCCAGTTGATCCAGTCTTTCTTGACAGGTCAGTCCCGCCATCCCAGGAATCAGTCTGGTGAACCTTCGCTGCACTCCCTCAATAGCAAGAATGTCCTTCCTCAGGTTAGGAGACCAAAACTGTACACAATACTCCAGGTGTGGCCTCACCAAGGCCCTGTACAACTGTAGCAACACCTCCCTGCCCCTGTACTCAAATCCCCTCGCTATGAAGGCCAACATGCCATTTGCTTTCTTAACCGCCTGCTGTACCTGCATGCCAACCTTCAATGACTGATGTACCATGACACCCAGGTCTCGTTGCATCTCCCCTTTTCCTAATCTGTCACCATTCAGATAATAGTCTGTCTCTCTGTTTTTACCATCAAAGTGGATAACCTCACATTTATCCACATTATACTTCATCTGCCATGCATTTGCCCACTCACCTAACCTATCCAAGTCGCTCTGCAGCCTCATACCATCCTCCTCGCAGCTCACACTGCCACCGAACTTAGTGTCATCCGCAAATTTGGAGATACTACATTTAATCTCCTCGTCTAAATCATTAATGTACAGTGTAAACAGCTGGGGCCCCAGCACAGAACCTTGCGGTACCCCACTAGTCACTGCCTGCCATTCTGAAAAGTACCCATTTACTCCTACTCTTTGCTTCCTGTCTGACAACCAGTTCTCAATCCATGTCAGCACACTACCCCCAATCCCATGTGCTTTAACTTTGCACATTAATCTTTTGTGTGGGACCTTGTCGAAAGCCTTCTGAAAGTCCAAATACCACATCAACTGGTTCTCCCTTGTCCACTCTACTGGAAACATTCTCAAAAAATTCTAGAAGATTTGTCAAGCATGATTTTCCTTTCACAAATGAAGCGAATAGTATCGATGCATTTAAGGGGAGGCTGGACAAGCATATGGGGAGAAGGGAATAGTGGGTTATGCTGATAGATTTAGATGAGGAAAGACGGGAGGAGGCTCGAGTGGAGCATAAACGCCGCATGACCTGGTTGGGCCGAATGGCAGAGTGGACAAGGGAGAACCAGTGAATGTGTATTTGGACTTTCAAAAGGCTTTTGACAAGGTCCCACACAAGAGATTGTTGTGCAAAATCAAAGCACATGGTATTGGGGGTAATATACTGACGTGGATAGAGAACTGGTTGGCAGACAGGAAGCAGAGAGTCGGAATAAACGGGTCCTTTTCAGAATGGCAGGCAGTGACTAGTGGAGTGCCACAGGGCTCAGTGCTGGGACCCCAGCTCTTTACAATATACATTAACGATTTAGATGAAGGAATAGGTTAGGTGAGTGGGCAAATGCATGGCAGATGCAGTATAATGTGGATAAATGTGAGGTTATCCATTTTGGGGGCAAAAACACGAAGGCAGAATATTATCTGAATGGCGGCAGATTAGGAAAAGGGGAGGTGCAACGAGACCTGGGTGTCATGGTTCATCAGTCACTGAAAATGGGCACGCAGGTACAGTAGGTGGTAAAGAAGGCAAATGGTATGTTGGCCTTCATAGCTAGGGGATTTGAATATAGAAGCAGGGAGGTCTTAATGCAGTTGTACAGGGCCTTAGTGAGGCCTCACCTGGAATATTGTGTTCAGTTTTGGTCTCCTAGTCTGAGGAAGGACGTTCTTGCTATTGAGGGAGTGCAGCAAAGGTTCACCAGACTGATTCCAGTGATGGCTGGGCTGTCATATGAGGAGAGACTGGATCAATTGGGCCTTTATTCACTGGGGTTTAGAAGGATGAGAGGGGATCTCAAAGAAACATATAAGATTCTGACGGGACGGGACAGGTTAGATGCGGGAAGAATGTTCCCGATGTTGGGGAAGTCCAGGGGACATAGTCTTAGGATAAGGGGTAAGCTATTTAGGACTGAGATGAGGAGAAACTTCTTCACTCAGGGAGTTGTTAACCTGTGGAATTCCCTGCCGCAGAGAATTGTTGATGCCAGTTCATTGGATATATTCAAGAGGGAGTTAGATATGGCCCTTACGGTTAAGGGGATCAAGTGGTATGGAGAGAAAGCAGGAAAGGGGTACTAAAGGAATGATCACCCATGATCTTATTGAATGGCGGTGCAGGCTCGAAGGGCCGAATGGCCTACTCCTGCACCTATTTTCTATGTTTCTATGTTTCTGTGCCATATATCTGATGTAATCCTATGCTTGCTTATCTATAACCTATTGAAACGGTACACTGTGTAACTTACTGTCACGGTATAGGGCAGAGATAAAATTCATATCTTTGTTTTCAAATCCCTCCATGGCCTCGCCCCAACTCACTCCTGGCCGGCCTCCCACATTCTACACTATGTAAACTTGAGATCATCCAAAACTCAGCAGCCCGTGTCCTAACTTGCACCAAGTCAGGATCACTTGAGAATGTGGGAAAATGTATAGAGACAGTGAAGTGAACAAAGGATTCATGGAAGAATAGCATTAAGAATGTCAGACTGCAAATGTTACAACATTGGCACAAATAACAGACATGCTCAAGGTCTTGCTAGTCACACCAGTAAATTTGAAACAATAACAAGGGTGAGAAAGGCTCTTTGTGTAAAAACAGTTGAACAGTTGCTGTTACACATAACCACTTGCCCATACCTAATTGGGCAAGGAAGGCTAGATGTCAGCTCATGAGTGGACAAAGGGAAGGAGGGATCATAAGAGGATAGGGTGAACTGAATGTCAATCAATTGTATCATGTATCGAAAGTGTATAACCGTTGCACCCCTACTTTGTAACGGGACTTGTCCGTGGGAAGTGAGCGCACTCTAAAGGGAGAGCGTTCCTTTGTTCTGATAAGTCCCGGCCGGTGAAACAATTAATAAAGTCTGCTTTGTTATAAGCGGCTACGGTGTTCGACTCAGTGAATTCGCTGAACCAGACTGAGGGAAAAGAATCTGTATTAACATTTGGTGTCAGAAGTGGGATCTCAACAGACGGCTGCCAAAAACTTGCGAATTAAGAGCCAGACTAGCCTTGGACGAGACGGGAGGAAAGAGGCCACTGGAGTGAGTATACTTTAAATACCACTCCAGTTTCGTTCTGTTCCAAAAGTCTGAGGAAAGTTTGGCCACTCGCTGGTTCTCAGGTAGCGTCTGAACGAGATCCAGGACAATCTGGCGAATACCTTCTAAACTTAGGATAGGGAAGGATAGGGAAATCGCGCGGTGACGCAAACCGCGCAGCGACGCGGAAGGATAGGGAAATCTGGAACCTAGAACAAATTAAGTAAAGCTTAGGTTAGGTAAATCTGGAACCTAGAACAAATTAAGTAAGGCTTATCGCGCGGCGACGCGAACAGGAAAACCGCGCAGCAACGCGGAGGGATAGACAATCGCGCGAACCGCACGGCAACGCGGAGGTTAGGGAATTACGTAAAATTAAGCCGCGGGGTGACGCGGGACTGTGTAAATTTAAAATTGTACTTATTCCAGGTACGGCGTCGATCTTGTATATCACTTGGTCCACCTAGGCTTTGGATAAGATAACTTAAACCACCGCCGGGTGACGCGGGGACAATCAGGACTAATTAGGGCCTGATCCTACGCGGGGCGATGCGAGGATGGGTAATTTAGATAAAACTACGAATTCCCTGAAAGATCATGGATCCAAAAATAGAGCCGGCCAAAACAATTAATAGGAAAGAAGAGAGACTTTTGTGAACGTCTGTTTTAAATGAGAAGCGCTTGTGTGATTTTGACTGTGGATATGAAAGCCTGTTTGGGAAACCGGGGAGTTGTGGTTTGTTTTAGCTCCACCCACTTTTTCAAACAGAGTGAAAGTTTTTTTAACCCTTCGTAGTGTTGTCCTGTATGTGGGAAGTTTAAGAGTGTGAACCTTATTGAATTACATTTTAAATTAGGAAAGCAGGTTATTCGGATGATAAGTTACGGAGCTAGGAAATGCACAAAGGATAGGTTTGTTGAGTAAAAGATAAAAAAATACATGGTCCCGGTGGTTGAAAAAAAAGAATTTATTTGACACGCTCAATTACTTGTCGAAAGAAAACATGCAATGATTGATTACATTGGGTTGAAAGACATAAATTTAGTCTCGGAATGAGATAAAGAATGCCTTTTAAAAAAGCTTCTAAGCTCAAAAAAAAGTTTTAAATAAAGATTGAAATTATAAAGTTTGAATTGGGATTTTGAGATATTCAAAGAAGGCACAGCAAAATACTGAGGTGGATTCAAAAAAAAATTTAATTATTATATTAAATCTGATCTCTTAAAGAAAATAGGAGATATAAAACTAAAAGGTTTGGAAACAATCTAGAAATACCTTCAGGGATCGGGTCAAACTCCTGGGCGAGTGGCGAGCTATCTGTGAAGGGGTGTAAAAGGGACTTTTTGAGATGTTAAAAACAGCAAGCTTTAGCAGTTTCGAAGAGACAGTGTAACACGACCTTGAGGCTGGAACAATTGCGATAACGAAAGGCAGCCCTCTCAGTCTACGTGCTAGACTCCCCTCTAGTTATGGAAAAGACGGGAAAAAAAACGCAACCTTGAAAGAAAACAAATTGAACGAATTTGAAAAAGTGTCTTCGATTGTATGAGATTTTAAATTAACAAATTTACCGAGACCCGAGCCCTCTGTGTAAAATACAAAACCTAATTTGAAGAAAGGAGATCTTAAAAAAAACGACGTAACGTACTAAATAGGTGCTGAAAGGAAAAAAAAGTGTTCTGAGATTTTAAATTATGAGAAAGTTCCACTGCAGTTTGAAAAGATGCATCACTTCTGTCAAGTTGGCAGGGAAACGCCACTAAGTTAGGATTCTCATTGACAGAAGGAGGACATGTTAAAACTGTAGACGTCTTAAAGAAAGAGTTCGCGCACGAGAAACGTACTAAGAGTTCCACTGGGACCTCTGAGAAAGGTATCAATAGACTACGTAGTCAAATGGTTGGCTTTGCATTGACCGAGGCTGATGACGAAATTGAATCTTTGGCAAGTACTTGAATTAGAAGTTTCAAAAATTGGAGTTTAATCTAAATGCTGCCTTTCCTGATGAGAAGACTTTTATTATGACGGCTTTACAAATGATTTCTGCTGTTTAACGGATTCCTAATTTCTAAGCAAGTTTTGAAGGCACAAAGACTTTTTTTTCAGATGATTACGTGAAGTCACGTAATGACATCAGGTCTTCTTACAAACCTGTAAAGGAGTTAACCCTTTCCATTGACAGCCGTTTTATACTGAACATTATTCATTTGGATTTCTTAATAGAATAAAGACTCACCTGACAGATAAAGGAAATGATGGGATAGTCAGAATAAAATAGAACTAGCTTATGTAATAATACTTGCCTGATACAATAAAGAAATAGATACTCAAACAAAACAAATTGAAGAGTTAAAAGGCTAAGATAAATAAGCTGAAAGAGATTTTTTTTAAATGGGACCAGATACAGATAGTACAGTGCACAGCCATAGCACCATCACCTGTGGCAAAAGAGCCAATGTACCCCACGGTGGGGAATCCACAAACCCAACCTAACCCTGACCTCCGATTTCACGGAGTGACCTCGACATGCATGGATAAAAGATGAGTCAGACTAAAAATCCTGCAAAGGATAAGTTAGCCTCGGAAAAACCAATGCCAACCATCCAAGATGTCATTAAAGCACAGGAGGATGCTCCTGAAAAAGATAAACTGTTGTGGGAAGATTATGGATGTACTTATGACAATGTTTCTAAACTCTGGACCACTCCCGCGGAACAGACTTGCATGTCTGATGAGTTGGCCCTATGGGTTATTGAATGTATGCACTTTGCTACTCATTGTGGAGCAAGGACAACAAGTGACACGCTTTTGGCCACTTGGTGGCACCCTAAACTCCAGGTGCTGGCCCAGAACATCAATAGTCGCTGCCTTGTTTGCCAACAGCATAATCCAGGGAAGGGAGTCCCCTGTGATTGGGGTAAGACGCCCCTACCAGAAGGTCCCTTTGAGACCTTGCAGTTGGACTACATTGAGTTGCAAAGAGTTCAGTGTTACAAATATGTGTTAGTAATAGTAGATGTGTTTAGCAAATGGATCGAAGCCTACCCTACCCTGGACAATAAGGCTCAAACTATTGTTAAGGTGTTAATGAGGGAAATTGTTCTTAGATATGGTATCCCAGCTCGACTGAGTTCCGATAATGGCCCTCACTTTATTGGCCAAGTTAACAAAGAATTCTGTTCCCAGATGCGCATTAACCAGCAGCTGCATTGTGCCTACCGACCCCAAGCTGCGGGTCTAGTTGAACGTGCTAATCAAACTCTTAAAACCAAGCTTGCAAAACTGGTCGCATCAACCGGACTCAATTGGCTCAAACTCCTTCCTATAGCCCTATTCCAGATCCGAACTACTCCCACCGGTAAGGCTAGACTGACCCCCGCTGAGGTCATTTATGGTAGGCCCCTTAGTACCCCCTGGAATCAGAATGTCCCCTCCACTGTCCAATTCCACCACATGACTGAGGAAATGACCACCTATGTTCTTTCTCTGACTCAGGCTCTGCGAATAGCCCACAACCAGGTTCGAGATGCTCACCTCGACCTCCCAGTTTTACCCGAATCGTCCCTCGTGGCACCAGGGAAGTATGTCCTGATTAAGAAATGGATTCGGAAGGGATTAGAGCCACGATGGGAGGGGCCTTTTCAGGTGTTACTTACTACCCCCACTGCAGCTAGGGTTGAGGGGAGAAGTGCCTGGGTTCACCTGCACCACTGCAAGCTCACCACCCTCTAACGAACCTATTTTACTGGTTATTCTAACCCGTTTTTGTTCCAGACTTCCTCTTCTCCAGAGCTGAACAAGGTCCTTCCTAGGAGCGTCCCGACTAACCGAGTGGGTCCCGAGGAGAACAGTTTGAACCCCTGCCCGTAGTGATAGACAACCAGCTACACCGACGGTGACCTGAGAAGAGAGGCGAGAAAACCGAACTCTTTGAATCAGCAAAATATTCGGACTATTTATCCTTGTCCATAGAGACGCTACAAGAAACATTTTGTTCTCGAGTAATTGTTAACCTACAGCGATAAGATGAAACTGTGTCTGTGTGCCACAGTCTGTATAGTAGCGTTGGTGTACGTCAAGTGCGGCGCGTGGGAAGCGAGATTGAAGCGAGATCTCCATGTAAACATCTTTTTGTATATGTCTTATGTTTAGGCGCGAAATGGGAACTTTTCTAGTTGCTGGGTGTGCTCACATATCCCTATACATTCCAAAGGGGGAATTCCTTTGCGCCCCGTTCCACTGACCCTAACTGAGACTGTCAAGTGGCTTCTGAGCCAGACTAGCATGAGAGGAGGGGGGCCAATGCAAATATGAAAGATGAAAGGCGAGTCAAGAGAGGGATCACGGAGGGCAGGAGGAGCATCATACCGTTACCGTGTGGACAACCACGGGGACGTCACCAAGTGGGAGAGTGCTGGGTACCCCGTTAGTCAAACGTTCCAGGGATGGTACCAACCACCCTATGACCGTAAAAAGGAACCCCCATTCTTAGTCCTGACCAATACCTCGGGGATCGGAAGGCCAACCGGGAACATATGTTTAACCCGAAATGACACCAGTAGCAAGGGTACAGCGATTGCCCACACAGCCTCAACATCACAACAGGTGCACGAGTCACTATCCTCTCTCACCTTCCGAATAAAACAGGTGGAGGTCTGTGGGCCCAGTCTTGGGACCCCAACACAATATATAAGAAGGCAGCGTACAACGGCATGTATTTTGTGTGCGGGCATAGGGCATATCCCTGGTTGCCTAGGCGATGGACAGGGTCCTGTTATTTGGGATATGTGGTGCCATTTGTGCGGCAAACATGTACCCTGGCGGAAGCACATGCCTCCAGCCGACACAGGCGAGCCCTCACCCCCGCCGAAAGGTTCTTTGGGGTCATGATGTTCCCATTCGGGATAGGACGCACCATGGATGAAGTACAGAACCTAGAGAGGGTATTGGAACAGATAGCTAACCATACTGCTGAAGCTCTGGAGGACATCACGGCCGAAATGGTAGCAATGCGGACCGTAGCATTACAAAACCGAATGGCCCTCGATTATCTGTTAGCTGAGAAAGGGGGAACGTGTGCCCTGATAGGATCTGAATGTTGCACTTACATTCCCGATAGTTCAGAAAACATAACCAATCTCGCTGATCACATAAAAAGGGAGGTAAAGAAGTTATCCACACCAGCAGGAGGATCTAGCTGGTTTGATTGGCTATTAGGTGGATCCTGGGAATCCTATCTAATGCATGGGGCAATTATTCTCATCGTAGTAATAATTACCTGTTGCTTGATTGTTGGTTGCTTTAACCTTTGTTGTAAAGTCATGATGGCAAGGTTAGCAAACCCTCTTGTGGCCATGGGCTCCCGGGTTATGATCCAGCAAACTAAAGACCGACTCGACAAAGGGGATCAGGAAAGAGAGTGCGAACGGCTGAATGCGATACTCCTGGAATAATCCTAAAGGTTATCATGGAATGATAAAAGGGGGGAATGAGAATGTGGGAAAATGTATAGAGACAGTGAAGTGAACAAAGGATTCATGGAAGAATAGCATTAAGAATGTCAGACTGCAAATGTTACAACATTGGCACAAATAACAGACATGCTCAAGGTCTTGCTAGTCACACCAGTAAACTTGAAATAATAACAAGGGTGAGAAAGACTCTTTGTGTAAAAACAGTTGAACAGTTGCTGTTACACATAACCACTTGCCCATACCTAATTGGGCAAGGAAGGCCAGATGTTGGCTCATGAGTGGACAAAGGGAAGGAGGGATCATAAGAGGATAGGATGAACTGAATGTCAATCAATTGTATCATGTATCGAAAGTGTATAACCGTTGCGCCCCTACATTGTAATGGGACTTGTCCGTGGGAAGTGAGCGCACTCTAAAGGGAGAGCGTTCCTTTGTTCTGATAAGTCCCGGCCGGTGAAACAATGAATAAAGTCTGCTTTGTTATAAGCGGCTATGGTGTTCGAGTCAGTGAATTCGCTGAACCAGATTGAGGGAAAAGAATCTGTATTAACACACTTATCACCCCCTGTGCTCGCTGACCTACATTGGCTCCCGGTTAAGCAACGCCTCGATTTCAAAATTCTCATTCTTGTTTACAAATCCCTCTATGGCCCTCGCCCCTCCCTATCTCTGTAATCTCCTCCAGCCCCATAACCCCCCCCCCCCCCCCGAGATGTCTGCGCTCCTCAAATTCTGGCCTCTTGAACATCCCCAATTATAATCGCTCAACCATTGGTGGCCGTGCCTTCTGTTGCCTGGGCCCTAAGCTCTGGAACTCCCTCCCTAAACCTCTCTTTCTTCCTTTAAGACGCTCCTTAAAACTCTTTAAACACGCTTTTGGTCATCTGTCGTAATTTCTTCTTTTGTGGCTCGGTGTCTAATGTATCTGTTCTGTCTTGTAGCAAACCTGTGAACCACCTTGGGACGTACGTTAAAGGCGCTGTATAAATAAAAGTTATTATTAAAGTTATTATTATCTACCCCAGTATCTCCATGTGTAGCCCGCTGTCAAATTTAATTTTATACCAGTCTTGTGAACCACCTTGGGTCGTTTTACTACGTTAAAGGTGGTATCTAAATGCAACTTGTTGTTGTTGATGAGAAGGATGGTCGGGGCTCCTTTAAGGATTAAGACCACGGGAACCCCGAGTCGCCGGAAAAGCCCAAGCGGGACCGAGCGTTCCCGAGGCGGGGCCGAGAGTTTCCGAGAGTTCCCGAGGCGGGGCCGAGAGTTCCCGAGGCGGAGCCGAGAGTTTCCGAGAGTTCCCGAGGCGGAGCCGAGAGTTTCCGAGAGTTCCCGAGGCGGGGCCGAGAGTCACCGATAGGCCGCGGCAAGGCCCGCGCTCCCGCCGCCGCCCCGTCCCCGCTCCGGGATGGAGTCTCACAGCCTGGAGACGGAAGGGGAGATCCTCCACAAGTCGCCGATGATCCACGGGAAGGAGCAGCTGCGGCACGGCCACAAGCCCGCCATCCTGCTGCCGGTGGTGAGTGCGGCCCGCGGGGGCCCGGCGCTTCCGGCGGCCTTTCCTGCACTGCCTGCCCCGCCGGCGGCTCGCCCGGCCCGGGCACTGGGTGTGGAAGGGGAAGGCAGTGGGTCGGGCGCCCAACCCTCCTGGGCTGCCCCGGGGCACATGGCTCTCACTGGGCCCAGGTCACATGGTCCTCACTGTGGGCCTAGGTCACATGGTCCTCACTGTGGGCCCGGGTCACATGGCCCTCACTGGGCCCCAGGACACATGGCCCTCACTGTGGGCCCGGGTCACATGGCCCTTCCTGGGCCCGGGTCACATAGCCCTCACTGTGTCCCTGGGTCACATGGCCACGGGTCACATGGCTCCAGATCACATGTCCCTCCCTGGGCCCAGGTCACATAGCCCTGACTGTGGGCCCGGGTCACGTGGCCCTCACTGGGCCTGGGTCATATGGCCTCGGGTCACGTGGCCCTCACTGTGGGCCCGGATCACGTGGCCCTCACTGTGGGCCTGGGTCACGTGACCCTCACTGGGCCCAGGTCACATGACCTCGGGTCACATGGCTCTCACTGGGCCTGGGTCACATGGCCCTCACTCACTGTGGGCCCAGGTCACATGGCACTCACTGTGGGCCCAGGTCACATGGCCCTCACTAGGCCCGGGTCACATGGCCCTCGCTCACTGTGGGCCCGGATGACATGGCTTACTGTTGCCAATAAATACACTAGCTGAGCTAGCTTGAAGCTGTGCCAGTATATGGCACATTGTTCTTAATTCATCACGCACCAGTGAGGTGTAACCACCAATACTTCTCCCTAGAGCAGGGCTGCAATCTTAGCCTCAAAGCCCAGTCTTATTTAGATCTGTTCATTATGCAACTCACTTGTTGGTTTGAGCTGTTTCAATTTTCTGGGGCTGGGGCTTCAGGTCCGTTGCTTTATTGGTGGATTCATCATCATAGACAGTCCCTCGAACGAGGATGACTTGCTTTCACAAGAGTTCACAGATGTTTCAATGAAGGACCCGATGTTCCAGTCCTGAACTCCAATTGAGGGGGTGGAAGATGCCTGTACGTGGATTTTTTTAACGTGTGGTGACCGTTGCACATCAGCCACCACACGGGCTCGACAGAGCTAGGTCTTGGTCCAGTGGCACGGGTTAACCAGGACAACTGGAGACCTGTTCTGCTGCACGGACCTAGTGCGCACACATATCGCAGTGTGGGCCGGCCCGTGCTGCCGCTGGGCCCTCAGCTCTTCTGGGACCCGTACCCTCATTCACCGCACCTCCGCCACGATGTTCAGGGCCCGACTCTCCAGCTCTATTTATAGCCCCGACCTGCGGCGGTGTTCTCTCACAGGTCGGGGCGACCCACGATGTCCCAGACCCGACACTCCAGCTCTATTTATAGCCCCACCTAACCAGCAGCCCAGGATCTGTTGGTGTGTGCAACGTTCTAAAAAGGATATAGAGGCACTGGAGGTGGCACAAAAAAGATTCACAAGGGTGAACATAAGAAATAGGAGTTGGAGTAGGCCATACGGCACCTCAAGCCTGCTCTGCCATTTAATAAGATCATGGCTGATCCGATCATGGACTCGGGTCCACTTCCCTGCCAGGTCCCCATAATCCCTCATTCCCTTGTCATTTAAGAAACTATCTATCTCTGCCTTAAATATATTCAATGTCCCAGCTTCCACAGTTCTCTGAGGCAGCGAATTCCACAGATTTACAACCCCCTGAGAGAAAAAATTCCTCCTCATCTCAGTTTTAAATGGGCAGCCCCATATTCTAAGATTATGCCCTCTAGTTCTAGTCTCCCCCATCTGTGGAAATATCCTCTCTGCATCCACCTTGTCAAGCCCCCTCATAATCTTATACATTTCGATAAGATCACCTCTCATTCTTCTGAATTCCAATGAGTAGAGGCCCAACCTCCTCAACCTTTCCTCATAAGTCAATCCCCTTATCTCCGGAATCAACCTAGTGAATCTTCTCTGAACTGCCTCCAAAGCAAGTATATCCTTTCGTAAATATGGAAACCAAAACTGTATGCAGTATTCTAGGTGTGGCCTCACCAATACCCTGTATAACTGTAGCAAGACTTCCCTGCTTTTATACTCCATCCCCTTTGCAATAAAGGCTAAGATTCCATTGGCCTTCCTGATCACTTGCTGTCCCTGCATACTAACATTTTGTGTTTCATGCACCAGGACCCCCAGGTCCGCTGTACTGCAGCACTTTGCAATTTTTCTCCATTTAAATAATAACTTACTCTTCAATTTTTTTCTGCCAAAGTGCATAGCCTCATACTTTCCAACATTATCCTCCATCTGCCAAATTTTTGCCCACTCACTTAGCCTGTCTATGTTCTTTTGCAGATTTTTTGTGTCCTCCTCACACATTGCTTTTCCTCCCATCTTTGTATCGTCAGCAAACTTGGCTACGTTACACTCGGTCCCATCATCCAAGTCATTAATATAGATTGTAAATAGTTGGGATCCCAGCACTGATACCTGCGGCACTAGTTACTGATTGCCAACCAGAGAATGAACCATTTATCCCGACTCTCTGTTTTCTGTAAGTTAGCCAATCCTCTATCCATGCTAATATATTACCCCCAACCCTGTGAACTTTTATCTTGTGCAGTAGCCTTTTATGTGGCACCTTGTCAAATGCCTTCTGGAAGTCCAAATACACCACATCCATTGGTTCCCCTTTATCCACCCTGTTCATTATATCCTCAAAGAACTCCAGCAAATTTGTCAAACATGACTTCCCCTTCATAAATCCATGCTGACTCTGCTTGACTGAATTATGCTTTTCCAAATGTCCTGCTACTGCTTCTTTAATAATGGATTCCAACATTTTCCCAACCATAAGGGTGATACCAGAAGTGAGAGGATGTACTTATCAGGAAGGGCTGAACAGGCTAGTGTCCTTTTCTCTAGAAAAGAGAAGACTGAGGGGTAACTTGATAGAGGGCTTTAAAGGATTTGATAGAGTAGACATAGAGCAGATGTTTCCATTTGTGGAGGATCGGAACTAATAAATCCAACAGGGAATTCAGAAGAAACTTCTTTTCCCAAAGAGTGGTGAGAATGTGGAACTCGCTGCCACAGGGAGTGGTTGCGGCGAATAGTATAGACGCATTTAAGGGGAAGCTAGATAAACACGAGGGAGAAAGGAATAGAAGGATCTGAGTGATCTCGAGGTACAGATACACAGTCACTAAAATAGCGACGCATGTTAATAAGGCCATTTATAAAGGTGCAAATCAAGCACTGGTGTTCATTTGTAGAGGGATAGAATTGGGAAGCACACGAGGGTGAGATGATTAGGGTGGATGGAGGCTTATGTGGAGCATATACAGCACCATAGATCTGGTTGACTGGCCTGTTCCTGTGCTGTAAACGCGATGTTAAAACTTTCCGTGGTGGGATTTGAACTCACAAACTCCAGTACCAAACCGCCACTGTTCCACCATTCCCTTTCACAGCTCAATGAGCAGAGAGTAGGAATTCTCCATGCCCATCATTACATTGCACCGAACTCCCAAAGTGCAACTCCTGCCTCGCAATAGTTTCAACTGAAAAGCTTAAAAAAGGAAGTCCTGATTTGTAGCCAAGCTGACGTTCTCTGCTTGTTATTGATAGGAAGCATTCCATCCTCTGAGTGACAACACTGCCCGAGTGACAGACACTGATCGCAATATTCAGTATTTGAGTGAGTGCTTGGATATGAAGCAATGTCATTTTTAAACTAATTGGAGCTGTGTGTGTTTTTGCCCTGAATAGTCCACAAGCAGTCATTCTCCGGAGACCTCTCTATCTCCTCTCTCCAATTTTGAATCTGAAATGGACCACGATGGACAGGGGAATTACTCGCTTTTCCCGGCCCTTGATAACGTGACGATCTTGTCCGGAACCAGTGAAGCGCTGGAAACGTGAGTCAGTACTTTCATGTTTCATTAACGGGGGGAGAGTGTCTCGCTATTCTCTGGTTATAAAACGCTAAGTGTTTTAATGGGAGATCTCGGTGCAATAACTCATGCTTCTCCGTCACTCATTCTCTTCTCCTTTTATTTTGGTGTCCTGGTCAATATTTACTGTTCAATCAGCACCACTAAACCAGATTATCTGGGAGAGGGGTCCTGGGACCCAGCTAAAATGAGGATGAAGTTCTTTGGATCGGAGAACACTGGGGTTTCAGACTCGGGGGATTTTAAGCCGGGGGGGGGGGGGGGGGTGTCCTGGGATTTTGGGTGGGGCTACAGTTTCAATTGGGGAGAGGTTCTGAGATCCAGCAGGTGATTTTGAGCATGGGGGTGTTGCTGGTATCTGGCAGTATTGGGGGAGCAGGATCAAGTAGCCTTTTGGAGAAGTGGTGCTCGGGGCGATTGACTCCAAGTGCCCTGAGTCCCTCTAGGACCAGTAGGCTCTGCTAGTCAGCCTGTGACCTGTCTGCAGCCCTCACTGCTCTCAGGTCCCTCACACTGCTTTGCCTGTTATCATCTGGTCCAGTCTTTTTAAAAATCATTTCTAGGATGTGGGCTTCACCAGCATTTGTTGCCCGTCCCTAATTGCCCCTTGAGAAGGTGGTGGTGAGCCACCTTCTTGAACCGCTGCAGTCCGTGTGGTGAAGGTGCTCCCACAGTGCTGTTAGGGAGGGAGTTCCTGGATTGTGATCCAGCGACGATGAAGGAACAGCTGATATATTTCCAAGTCAGGACGGTGTGTGACTTTGAGGGGAACGTGGAGGTGGTGGTGTTCCCATGCGCCTGCTGCCCTTGTCCTTCTAGGCGGTAGAGGTCGCGGGTTTGGGAGGTGCTGCCGAAGAAGCCTTGGCGAGTTGCTGCAGTGCATCTTGTAGATGGTACACACTGCAGCCACGGTGCGCCGGTGGTGGAGGGAGTGAATGTTTAAGATGGTGGATGGGGTGCCGATCAAGCAGGCTGCTTTGCCCTGGATGGTGTCGAGCTTCTCAAGTGTTGTTGGAGCTGCCCTCATCCAGGCAAGTGGAGAGTATTCCATCACATTCCTGCCTTGTGGCTTGTAAATGGTGGAAAGGCTTTGGGGGATCAGGAGGTGAGACACTCGCCGCAGAATACCCAGCCTCTGACCTGCTCTTGTAGCCACAGTATTTATGTGGCTGGTCCAGTCAAGTTTCTGGTCAATGTTGATGTGGGGTATTTGGCGATGGTGATGCCGTTGAATGTCAACAGGCAGTGGTTAGGGTCTATGTTATGTTCCTGCCTTAAAGCGGCTATGGGTAATCATTATAGGCAGTCCCTCGAGGATGACTTGCTTCCACACCAAAAAAAGGATGAGTTCATAGGTGTTTCGAATGAAGAACCCGAACTAATCCTGAAGGGTGGAAGATGCCTGTGCATAGATGTTTTTAACATGTGGTGGCCGTTGCATGCCAGCCACCACACGGGCTTGACAGAGCTAGGTCTTGGTCCAGTGGCAAGGATTACCCAAGACAACTGGAGACCTGCTGTGCTGCACGGACCTAGTGCACACACACATCGCAGTGTGGGCTGGCCCGTGCTGCCCCTGGGCTCCTGGTCCCGAACTCACGCCTCGCCTGGGCCCCGATCACATCCCTCCACAGTCTCTCACCGCTCCTGCTGTACCTGCCCATGCTCCAATCACCGACCTGGACCTTGATGATGTCACTCTTCGCTGCTGTTGCCCTCCTGCTCGTGCTGTACCTTGCCGTGGTACGCCTCCACGCTGCTCCCGGGGCCGCCGTATGCCGCTCCTGTTATGGCCCCGACCTGCCGCTGATGGTCTCCCGGTGATGGGTAAATGTGAATGGTAATTGATAGAAATGGACAGTAAAGGGGTGCGTTTTCTGGATGTGCGATCCCAGCGTGTGTCAGAAGGGGAATATTTACCCTATTAGTGACATTTGTTGAATTATACATTTTTTGATGAACATAAACTTCCATCCACAAAACAATGATTGCTTTAGACACGCAAAATTTCATAATTTTCTCGGTTAAGTCCTTGTGTCTCAAAAATGGTTCAGAAGAGAGAGATTTTTTTTTAATGAATTTTCAATCAAAATAAAGAGGGGGGTGGCTAAAGAAGAAACACATTCTCGATAAACAATATCTTGGTTTGTTTAGTGCCAAGAAAGAAAGAACTCCTGCTATAATGACAGTTCATACAAAGGAGAGGGCTACAGAACAGAGGGCCATTCAGCCCATCGTGTCTGTTCGGTTCGAGAAATCCCAAATGAACCCTGCTCCCCAAAGCCCTATCTCTTCCTCTGCTTCGAATATTGATTCCATTTTCTCTTACAAGATGCAATGGTCTCTCTCTCAACTGTTCCCTGCAGCAAAGCAGTCCCATGCTCCCATACCCCTCTGTGTAAAGAATTGTCTCCCAACCTCTCCCCTCACTCTCAGAGACAACCTTAAATTGATGAACCTTTGGGCTAGATTTTCCGGTCCCGGCCACTTCTGTTTTCCCCCCGGAGGGATGGCAGTGGTGGCAGTGAGCTCCTCCGGGTGGACGGCAAGGTTCCAGCGCTCTGCTGGGGTTTTCGGGGCTGGTCTCGGCAGGGGCACGGAGCATTACCGCCCGGAAGGAGCGAGCCGGTGTGCAATGCCGCTGGTTGCGACACTGGCTCGATTTTTGAGTCCCGCTCGACCCATAGCGCCCCCTGCTGGGACCGCCTGGGAAAGCGGGCGGTTCGACCTATATCGGCCACAGTGAGGTAAGTAATGGCCATCTCCGGCAAGTGTGGTTGTTTCTTCTTTTATTTTTTTTTGTGATTTATGTTGTGGTGGTGTGGGCTATGGATTGGGAATGGTTTTGAGGTTTATTTTCCAGGTTGTTTTTCTCCCCAGGCCTCTGTCAGAGCGCTCCCAGGCCGGCTATTTAGCTCGGGATTTTCGCTTGCTCAGCCGGCCTAGCGCCCTGAGAGAGGTGTACAATGCCTCCCTTAGCGCTCCGCCCTACACTCGGCCCTGCTGCCCAATTTTGCTGACTGAGGCGCAAACTGTTCCCGGGCGTAAACTCGCTATTACCGCCCCACCGCCATTACCACCCCAAAATCAGCAAAGCCCAAAATCCAGCTCTTTATCTCTCACTCCACAATCAGAGGAAATCGTATTTCCCTATTCACTATCACAACTCTTCATAAGTGTAAAAAAAATCTCCATTACATTTTCTCTTAGCTTTCTCGGCCCCGGTGGAAACAGTCCCAGTATCTCGAGTCTCCCCTCATAACTAGTTTCCCATCCCTGATGTATCTATACTATGTTCCCCATGGCTTTAATGTCCTTTCAATAATAGGGCAGAAAAAACTGTACACAGCCTCCACCAGTAGCCTAACTATACTCTGTGCCCTTGTTTGTAAAACTCAAATTGCACCTGGCCATCTTTATGTCTTTATTCACCCGGACTCGCACTTTCAAAGAATTCTGGATCCCTCTGTTCATCCACATCCTTCAGTAATCTTCCATTGAGTGTGTACTCTCAGTCCTCGTCTACCTTCTAAATGTATTCCCTCACATTAACCAACATTACATTGAGTCTGCCCATCCTGCTAAGCTGCCTGTGACTTGCTGGAGACTACAATCCCCCTGTCATTTGGTAAAGCTCCTACTTTGTGTCAACAGCAAATTTCGAGATTATATTGAGAACAAAAGTGGACCCAGCACTGATCCCTGGGGTATACAACCCTTCCAACCCACCTCCAATCCAACAACAGACATTTATTCTAACTCTGTTTTCTGTCTCTCTATCCATGCTGCTACATTCCCTCTTGTACCACATACCTAAGTTTTACAAGCCAACCTCTTGAAAGACACCTTATGGAAAAGGAAAATCCATATACACGACATCCACCGCATTACCTTTATCTGTACAGTCAATCACTTCTTCAAATAAAACACTTGAACAAACATAACTTGTCTTTAACACATCGTTGCTCGTTGCCCTTGATTAACTCTTTGAACACAAGGTTTTACATCAGCCACTCTGCAGTCCCACAGTGCAATTTGTATATTTAAAGAAGATAGAAAAATTGTGCCCAGGGCATCAACTCTCTCCTCTGACTACTTTCACCAGCGCGGAGTACAGGCATCGGAGCCTGGTGACTGGCCCACCTTGAGTTCTGCTCATTTTTTCTGAACCAGTTCTTCTGCAGTTACCTCTTACAATTGTTCTATATCCTCCTCCAGCGTACCTATATTCCAACCACATGTTCATCATCATAGGCAGTCCCTCGGAATAGAGGAATGCTTGCTTCCACTCTTAAAATGAGTCCTTAGGTGACTGTACAGTCCAATACGTGAATTACAGTCTCTGTCACAGGTGGGACAGACAGTCATTGTGGGAAAGGGTGGGTGGGGAGTCTGGTTTGCCGCACGCTCCTTCCACTGCCTGCGCTTAGTTTCTGCATGCTCTCAGCAACGAGACTCGAGGTGCTCAGTGCCCTCCCGGAGGCTCTTCCTCCACTTAGGGTGGTCTTTGGCCAGGGACTCCCAGGTGTCAGTGGGGATGTTGCACTTTATCAGGGAGGCTTTGAGGGTGCCCTTGTAATGTTTCCTCTGTCCATCTTTGGCTCGTTTGCCGTGAAGGAGTTCCACATGTTACCTTTATTCCAGTCTACCTTGGGGGAAATCTCCATCTCCACTCTTCACTGTACGCACTATAAATTGTACCAATTCCCATCTTTACACTATCCACACGGATTCTGGCTTGATGCAACCTCTGGAATATCCCTGAGCACAGGGATAGAATCCTGGACTAACCTTTCCACCCCAACTCCTTTTTTCTGTCTCTGTCTCTTCTAATTATGTTATAATAAGGAATGTATCAGTGGCCACCTCATACTTGTTCCGAAGTGATGCTGGGTCTATTGAAACATTCAAGACTGAGGTGGATAGATAACTGTGTCTTCTCGAACCGCCTGTCTCCTTCCCTTTCCTGCGCTTGTGTTTTCCCACCTGTGGGGCTGGTCGATACATCCCCTTTGTGTCCTTTTTCTGCATTGCTGCCATGTCTCAGTCTGCTCCCTGTGTCTGGTGCTGCTTCCCCTCTCCCCATTCCTCCTCCCAGTCTGCACTTTGGCACTTCCCCTCTCCGTTTCTCCAACACTCACTGTCACCATTGCCTAGTCACTGCTTATTGTGCATCCCTCTCTTCCCTATTGTCGCTACACATGCCATCCAAAACTGTATGTTGGCGAAACACGTTCTTCGTTTTTATAAAATAAAAAGGAAATAATTTGCATTTCTATAGCGCCTTTCACAACCTCAGGACATCTTAAAGTGCTTTACAGCCAATGAAGTACTTTTGCAGTGTAATCGCCGTTGCAATGTAGGAAACGCAGCAGACGATATGCGTACAGCAAGCTCCCACAAACAGCAATGTGATAATGACCAGTTAATCTGTTTTAGTGATGTTGGTTGAAGGATAAATATTGGCCAGGACACCGGGGATAACTCCCCTGCTCTTCTTCGAAATAGAACTTCGGATCTTGTATGCCCACCTGAGAGGGGAGACGGAGCTTTGGTTTAACGTCTCATCTAAAAGGTGGCATTTCTGAGTGCAGCGCTCCCTCTAAATGTCCTCTACCTCCCTGTCATAGGTATTTGAAGAATACAAAAGGACATGGGGTAAGAACAGGGAAATAGCATGAGAGTAGACAGCTCTAGCTGAAGAGATAGCACCGGCATGATGGGGCAGGTAATTATCTCCTGTGCTGTAAATTCTATGACTCCAATGTGATTGGAATTCTGAGAATTGGTGGTGTTTTGAAGTTAGCAGTACAGGAAGAGAAGGGAGATGTTATAGTTAATAGGAAGGGCCGGTGACACTGAAAATGCAATCAAAGCGAACGTGTATGCATTCTTTATTGAATAATACATCTTGGGTTGGGCTCTTGCAAGGGCTATAAGAGTGTTTCAGATGTGGTTCCAAATCAAGGTCGCAAATCTCAAGTGGTTTATGAATGTTTTCTTGGGGTTGTCTGTAAGCCTGTCTCGTGCTTTATGGACACTGAGTCATACAGACAAGGAAGGTCCCAAGCTCGATCCCCGATTGGTGCTGAGTCAGCTGATCCCAGCGAGGGGAGCAGGCGGGCTGCTACTGTTGGTCGCCGTGACCTTGGACGAGGGAAGGAAACCGAGCCAGAAGCTCTAATTGCTGTCTCCTGGCTCACTGCCTCTCCATTCTGTTTTAACCTTGATGGGCTGATTGATGGGTTGTCGTGTTCAGCATACAGATCATCTGCCATGTATTATCATAGACAATATAATGAAAACCGTTTTTAAAATTTTTATTTCTCCCTACTAGTGAGCCAACAGCTGACGTGAGTGATAAGCCAAACATGACGTGGTTGGATGCTGCGCAGGTACGCACTCTTACTCAACGCATAAGTCCGTGTTGTACATTGTTCCTCATGTCGAGAATGATTGGATCACCAGATCTTGCATTGCACCAGAACTAGCTACTCCCTGAGCTAAGCTGGTCTAATGTAGCTATGCCTCTAGCATCGATCCCACAATGTGGAAGATTGTCCAGCGTTGTCCTATCGAAATGTGTAAGATTATGAGGGGGCTTGACAAGGTGGATGCAGAGAGGATGGTTTCACTGATGGGGGAGACTAGAACTAGAGGGCGTAATCTCAGACTAAGGGGCTGCCCATTTAAAACTGAGATGAGGAGGAATTTCTTCTCTCAGAAGGTTGTAAATCTGTGGAACTCGCTGCCTCAGAGAGCTGTGGAAGTTGGGTCATTGAATAAATTTAAGACAGAGATAGACAGTTTCTTAACCGATAGGGGAATAAGGGGTTATGGGGAGCGGGCAGGGAAGTGGACCTGAATCCATGATCGGATCAGCCATGATTGTATTGAATGGCAGAGCAGGCTCGAGGGGCTGTATGGCCTGCTCCTGCTCCTATTTCTTATGTTCTTATGTTGCAGGATAGATCCAAGTGGTCAATTACGTCCCCACCAGCCTCCCAATCCTCAATGAACTAATGGAGGGAGTCATCAGTGGCGCCATCAATCATCACTGAGACCATTGCGGGAACCATCGCTGGTTACAATGACGCTCGAGCTTGCTAGAGGCTCCATCACTGCGGCCACAGTGGGATGTTAGAGTTTTCCTGCTTTCTGCTCAACTGGCTCAGCTGAAAGTGAGAACTAGCCGCAGGCAGGGTGATGCTCCATTGTGGTCTCTGCAGGGCTGAGTCCTCACAGTCATCAGTTGTTGGAAACCTATGTCTCCATGTCCTTGTCAGTGGTGACCAGCACGGCCCACAATGGTTGCTGCTCCCTTAAAGGTTCACAGCACCAGAACAGACCCTCATCGACCACACATCCCTAATCATCCCAGACCCTAGTCTTTTCCGAGTGCCCCCTAACTCCCTTATTATTGAAATCCCACCCTCCAGTCTCCTCCCTCCTGTTGAACGGTTATGGACCTCAGTCATGGAATTCTCCCAGACATCCTAATTTCACTCAGTGCCCTCCTGAATACTCCCAGATCCAGCCCCTTGTGTACTGCCAGACTCTTTCCTCTGCTCAGCTGAGTACCCACACCCCAGCCTTCTATTCCCACCAGATGATCATAACCCTCATTCTGAAGCCCAACTATTGACTTGGTCCACCATGTGCTCTCAAGCCCCACACTCCACTTCTTTCAAGCACCAGTTTCCTTCCCCACTCCTTCCCAGCCCTCCACTTTTATTCTGACTTGCACATGTTCCATAGTCAGCAATAGTACCATCAAGCAACTCCTACTCACCAATAACCTGTTAGCTGATGCTCAATTCGGGTTCCACCGAACTACTTGGCTCCTGACCTCGTCACAGCCTTGTGTCAGAGGAGGTGAGAGTAACTGCCCTCAACATAAAGGCAGCGTTCTATCAAACAGGGCACCAAGGAGCTCGAGCAAAACTGCAGTCAATGGGAGTCGGGAAAAACTCTCCAATGGCTGGAGTCATACTTGCTGCAAAGGAAGTTGATCATGGTTGTCAGAGGCCAATCTTCACAGTTCCGGGACTTCATTGCATGAATTCCTCAGGGAAACATCCTTGGTCCAAACATTTTCAGCTGCTGCATCACTGACCTTCCATCCATCATAAGTTCAGGAATACTGCTGTTCGCTGACGATCCCACAGTATTCAACTCCTGATATTTAAGCAGGCCACAGCAAGACCTGGATAACATCCAGACTTGGGCTAAGTGGCAGCGAACATTTGTCCCACATAAGTGCCAGATAATGACCATCCTGAACAAGAGGAAGCCCAGCCACCTCCCCATGATCATCAGCAGTGTCACTGTCACCAAGTCCTGTCTGATCAACATCCCGAGGGTCACCATTAACCAGGAGCTGAACTGAATCAGCCATATCAATACAGTGACTCCTAGGACAGGGCAAAGGCTGGCTATCCTGCAACGAGTGGCTCACCTCCTGACCCCGCCAACATTTCCACCATCTACAAGGCTTGAGTCAGGAGGATGATGTATACGCAACCATTCATCTGGCTACATGAAATGACTTGGGCCAACAATCCAGTTCTTGGTGGGAATGTGCCGCAGCACAAAACTGCTTCTAATGTGGCACTAACTGGCACTCTCACTCGGGTGTCAGGGTGGTGGTGTAGCGAATGAAAAAAAGATCCTGCTGTACAGTGAGAGGTGCTCTCAGGTTGGGATTGGGACAGAATAAAGGGAGCTTTGTTCTACAAATATCAATGCTGTGTCTCACTCAGGAACGCCTGATTCCCAGCACTAACAGCCCTCGCCTTTTAACACAAAATTCCCAAAAGAACCTTCACGAGTCCGTCTTGATTCTGACCCTAGCTGCAAACTTCACTTGTCAGTTTCAGTGCTGTCTTCAGAGTTACGAATATTGTGACTCAGCTGCTGAAAAAGTGTTCACATGTTTTGTTATAGATTGTTCTGGAAGAGGCCGGGAGGCCGCTGCACATCAAGGAAATCAAGCAGAGGATACTGGACCGAGGGCTGGTGCAGTCCAAGTAAGGAGGCATTTAGTATCGCGCCTTCACACAGCAGGCAGACCTGAGCTGGGTGCAGTGTGATGCAGAGTACCTCCACAGAAGGGCGGGGGTCGCAGGGTCAGGCGCTGGTCGGTGCTGTAGCTCGGCTCTGCCCTGCCTTGGGGTAGTTGGGGTGATACAAATGGCCTCGCTGATCCTGAGCAAGGGGTGAAAAGTCAGCCAGGATTTCCGGCCTTCCTCCCTGTCGTAAAAGGCATATGTTTGGATGTTGGTGAGGATGAGGATTGGGCCACCTCCACAGTTGAATAGCCTACTTATACTCAGCCAGGGGTCACAAAAGAAGCACGGGCAGTTGGCAAAGTACCAGAGGGCTGCTACTCCCGAGGTGATGTGGCCATCAAGCATTCGCACCTCAGGTGTGACACGGGCAGCTGCAGAATAGAGATGCCCGTACAGTGCGTCACAGTCCCAAGCTCAGTATAGCAAGGGCCATCTCCTTCCAAACTCGGTATAACAAGGGCCATCTCCTTCCAAACTCGGTATAACAAGGGCCATCTCCTTCCAAACTTGGTATAACAAGGGCCATGTCCTTCCAAACTCAGTATAACAAGGGCCATCTCCTTCCAAACTTGGTATAACAAGAGCCATCTCCTTCCAACCTCGGTATAGCAAGGGCCATCTCTTTCCAACCTCGGTATAGCAAGGGCCATCTCCTTCCAACCTCGGTATAGCAAGGGCCATCTCCTTCCAACCTCGGTATAACAAGGGCCATCTCCTTCCAAACTTGGTGTAACAAGGGCCATCTCCTTCCAACCTCGGTATAACAAGGGCCATTTCCTTCCAACCTCGGTATAGCAAGGGCCATCTCCTTCCAACCTCGGTATAACAAGGGCCATCTCCTTCCGACCTCGGTACAGCAAGGGCCATCTCCTTCCAACCTCGGTATAGCAAGGGCCATCTCCTTCCAACCTCGGTATAACAAGGGCCATCTCCTTCCAACCTCGGTATAGCAAGGGCCATTTCCTTCCAACCTCGGTATAGTAAGGGCCATCTCCTTCCAACCTTGGTATAGCAAGGGCCATCTCCTTCCAACCTCGGTATAGCAAAGGCCATTTCCTTCCAACCTCGGTATAGCAAGGGCCATCTCCTTCCAACCTCGGTATAGCAAGGGCCATCTCCTTCCAACCTCGGTATAACAAGGGCCATCTCCTTCCAACCTCGGTATAGCAAGGGCCATCTCCTTCCAACCTTGGTATAGCAAGAGCCATTTCCTTCCAACCTCAGTATAACAAGGGCCATTTCCTTCCAACCTCAGTATAACAAGGGCCATCTCCTTCCAACCTCAGTATAACAAGGGCCATCTCCTTCCACCCTCAGTATAACAAGGGCCATTTCCTTCCAACCTCAGTATAACAAGGGCCATTTCCTTCCAACCTCAGTATAACAAGGGCCATCTCCTTCCAACCTCGGTATAACAAGGGCCATCTCCTTCCAACCTCGGTATAACAAGGGCCATTTCCTTCCAACCTCAGTATAAGAAGGGCCATCTCCTTCCAACCTCGGTATAACAAGGGCCATCTCCTTCCAACCTCGGTATAACAAGGGCCATTTCCTTCCAACCTCAGTATAACAAGGGCCATCTCCTTCCACCCTCAGTATAACCAGTATAACAAGGGCCATCTCCTTCCACCCTCAGTATAACAAGGGCCATTTCCTTCCAACCTCAGTATAACAAGGGCCATCTCCTTCCAACCTCAGTATAACAAGGGCCATTTCCTTCCAACCTCAGTATAACAAGGGCCATCTCCTTCCAATCTCAGTATAACAAGGGCCATCTCCTTCCAACCTCGGTATAACAAGGGCCATCTCCTTCCAACCTCAGTATAACAAGGGCCATCTCCTTCCAACCTCGGTATAACAAGGGCCATCTCCTTCCAACCTTGGTATAGCAAGGGCCATCTCCTTCCAACCTCGGTATAACAAGGGCCATCTCCTTCCAACCTTGGTATAGCAAGGGCCATTTCCTTCCAGGGAGAAGGGATGAAGGTTGGCAGAACAAAGACTTGTGACAGTGCAATTAATGGCCACAAATTCATTTGTTAGTCATCATCATCATCATAGGCAGTCCCTCGGAATCAAGGAAGACTTGCTTCCACTCCTGAACAAAGTCCTTAGGTGGCTGAACAGTCCAATACGAGAACCACAGTTCCTGTCACAGGTGGGACAGACATTCGCCGAGGGAAGGGGTGGGTGGACTGGTTTCCCGCACGCTCCTTCCGCTGCCTGCGCTTGATTTCTGCATGCTCTCGGTGATGAAACTCGAGGTGCTCAGCGCCCTCCCGACTGCACTTTCTCCACTTAGGGTGGTCTTCGGCCAGGGTCTCCCAGGTGTCAGTGGTGATGTCGCACTTTATCAGGGAGGCTTTGAGGGTGTCCTTGTAACGTTTCCGCTGCCCACCTTCGGCTCGTTTGCCGTGAAGGAGCTCCACATAGAGCACTTGCTTTGGGAGTCTCGTGTCTGGCATGCGAACAATGTGGCCTACCCAGCGAAGCTGATCGAGTGTGATCAGTGCTTCAATGCTGGGGTTGTTGGCCTGGACGAGGACACTAATGTTGGTGCGCCTGTCCTCACAGGGGATTTGCAGGATCTTGCGGAGACATCGTTGGTGATATATCTCCAGAAACATGAGGTGTCTTCTGTACATTGTCCATGCCTCTGATCCATACAGGAAGGCGGGTATTATTACAGCCCTGTAGACCATGAGCTTGGTGGCAGATTTGAGGGCCTGGTCTTCGAGCACTCTTTTCCTCAGGCGGCCGAAGGCTGCACTGGCGCACTGGAGGCGGTTTTGAATCTCCTCATCAATGTCTGCTTTTGTTGACAAGAGGCTCCCGAGGTATGGGAAATGGTCCACGTTGTCGAGGGCCGCGCCGTGGATTTTGATGACTGGGGGGCAGTGCTGTGCAGCGAGGACAGACTGGTGGAGGACCTTTGTCTTACGGATGTTAAGCGTAAGGCCCATGCTTTCATATGCCTCAGTGATTACATCGACTATATCCTGGAGTTCAGCCTCAGAATGTGCGCAGACGCAGGCGTCGCCCGAGTACTGTAGCTCAATGACAGAGGTTGCAGTGGTCTTGGACCTGGCCTGGAGGTGGCGCAGGTTAACCAGCTTCCCACTGGTTCTGTAGTTTAGTTCCACTTCAGCGGGGAGCTTGTTGATTGTGAAGCGGCGCCAATGGAGCAGTGCCAGGGGAGTAACCTACGACTGACTTTCATTTTAAACTTTTAATCCATTTTTAATCAACTTTTAATCTATTTTTTTAAACTTTTAATCAACCTCCGTAACTTTTTAAACAATTTGGAAAAACTTTTAAACTTTTAAACAACTTGGAAACCTTTGGAGAAACTTTTAACTTGTTAGTACCGTGTGCTGCATAGCAGTGCAAGATGCTGTTCAGATCGCCAGTGGTCCTATGTTGTGTTATACACTAAGTCAGGCAGTGCCAGAGCTCTCTGGTGGAAAATTATAAAAGAAAGTAAGACTTGCATTTATATAGCGCCTTTCACGACCACCGGACTTCTCGGGCTTTACAGCCAATTATGTATTTTTGGAGTGTAGTCATTGTTGTAATGCAGGAAACGCAGCAGCTAATCTGTGCAAGCAAGCTCCCACAAACAACATTGTGGTAATGACCAAATAATCTGTTTTATTTAATGCTGATTGAGGGATAAATATTGGCCAGGACACCGGGGATATATCTCCCCTGCTCTTCTTCGAAATAGTGCCGTGGGATCTTTTACGTCCACTTGAGGGAGCAGATGGGGCCTCGATTTAACGTCTCATCCAAAAGACAGCACTCCGCCAGTGCAGCACTCCCTCAGCACTGCAGTGGAGTGTCAGCCTAGATTTTCGTGCTCAAGTCGCTGGAGTGGGACTTGAACCCACAACCTTCTAACTCAGAGCCACGGCTGACACTGAAATTTAGTTACCAAAGCAGCCCATTCAGTTCAATGTAGCCCTGTCGTGCCCACTCCTCCATTACAGCAATCTCGTTCAATCTCCTTTCCTGCTGTATCTACATACCCAATAATATGTTTTTCATATTTATCCAATTCTCTCTTCAAAGAACCATAGAATGATACAGTGCAGAAGGAGGCCATTCAGTCCATCGTGCGTGTGCCAGTTCTTGGAAAGAGCTCTCCAATCAGTCCCACTACCCTGCTCTTTCCCCACAGCCCTGAAAATGTCTCCCCTTCAAGTATTTATCCAGTTCCCTTTTGAAAGTTATTATTGAATCTGCTCCCATCGCCCTTTCAAGCAGCGCGTTCCCGATCACAACAACTCGCTGCGTAAAATATTTTTTCCCACGCTGCCTCTGGTTCTTTTGCCAATTACTTTAAATCTGTGACCTCTGGTTACTGACCCCTCTGCCACTTGAAACGGCTTCTTATTTACTCTAGCAAAACCATTCATGATTTTGAACACTATCAAATCTCCCTGACATCTCTGTTCTATGACCATGACATCCTCCCTAAAGTGCGGTGCCCAGAATTGGACACATGACTCCAGCCGGGGCCTAACCAGTGATTTATAAATGTTTAATATATCTTCCTTGCTTTTTTACTCTATTCCTCTATTTATAATACCAAAGATCCCGTCTGCCTGTTTAACAGCTTTCATAACTTGTCCTGTTACCTTCCAAGATTTGTGTACATTCCCCCCCATCTAATCAATGATTAGTTCCTTCACATTTCTGTGCGTTAAATTTCATCTGCCACGTGTCTGCCCATTTCACCAATCTGTCTCTGCCCTCCTGAAGTCTGTTACAATCCTCCTCATTGTTTACTACATTTCTATCATCTGCAAACTTTGAAAAGATGCCCCATATACCCAAGTCCAGGTCATTCATATATATCAGAGAGAGCAGTGGTCCGAATACCCTGGGTGACACCACTGCACACTTCCCTCAGTCTGGAAAGCAACCGTTCACCACTACTCTCTGCTTTCTGTCCCTTTGCCAATTTCGTACCCACGTAATCACTGTCCCTTTAATCCCACGGGCTTCAATTTTGCTAACAAGTCTATTATATTGTACTTTATCAAATGCCTTTTGAAAGTCCAGATATACAGCATCAACCGCACAGCCCTCATTAACCCTCTCCATTACTTACTCAGCAAAGTTGACAGATTGATTGATGTACTGACTGCTGACCCACTATGCACGGTGTGGATTGTACTGAAATTAGGGCGCTTTATTAAACAACGGACAACAGTAGAATGCACTGTACTGCCATTTATTTATTTACAATTGGCACCCTGCTTTTATGAATTTGAAGATTGGGGCAATTTATTAATAATAGGGCAGCAGTAGGAATATAGTTTATAGGATTTTTTTTATTTTGAAGGATTATTTGCACAGGGAATGTTATCTCGGGAAAAACACTGGAAACATACGTTTTCTCATGTAAAGGATTATTAGAATATGAAATGGGATATTAGGATCGGAACTACTTTATCACAAGTGACTCGTTCACAGCTTGTAATAGATATATAACGGGCACATTCGCACGAACACATTTTCCCGCTATACGTGGTGCACGTGTAATCCATCGGACTCCCTCGAAACCCCATAGCACAAGAGCAAATCTCACCAACGAGCATTTGCCGGCCCTGGCTCTTCTGCAAAACAATTTATTGCAACAATGATGAGGGAATCTTTGTGCTGGCAGTCAGTACACCAACGCATCTTTGCTGAGATTATAGCCCTGGACCATTTAAGCGACGATAGACTGTGATAGGGGTGGACAGAAGGTGTCATATTCCCAATAACCTTCCATTTCATAAGAACTCTTCAGGTTGGTTACTGATAGTTTATTGGACAGGGAAACTGCTTCTCAATATACAATTAACGTCTGACAGGTAATCGTTCAGCAAACAGCTGCTTGATTTGCCCGAAATAGTCAGCTCGCTTCATACAGTTTAAGCAATGCCTTTATGGTTGGCGCCTGCGGTACTGGAAAATGGTCAGTGCCATTCGTCCGATACAGGAAGGCCCCGGGTAAGTGAGGACGGTACATGTAAATCCCATTCTCAGTGCTTGCCTTTTAATAAATACATCAACCCAATAACACTCCTATCCTTAAATACTATGTCCAGGTGTCTCCCTTGGCTCAGTGGGAGCACTGCTGCCTCTGACTCAGAGGTCATGGGCTCAAGCCCCACTCTAGAAACATGAGCACATAATCTAGGCTGGCACTTCAGCGCAGCACTCCATACTGATTGAGCGCTGCACTGTCAGAGGTGCCATCTTTCGGATAAGATGTTAAAACGAGGCCCTGTCTGCTCTCTCAGATGGAAGATCCTGTGGCACTATTCAAAGAAGAGCAGGGGAGTTCTCCCCGGTATCTTGGCTAATATGAATCCATCAAGCAACATTACTGAAACTTGATTATCTGATTTATTTTATTGCTGTGTGTGGGAGCTTGCTGTACACAAATTGGCTGCCGAGTTTCCTACATTACAACGGAAAATACACTTCTAAAATACTTCATTGGCTGTGAAGCGCTGTGCGATGTCCCGAGGTCCAATATGTAAAGAATCTACCAATCCCAGTGTAAAACTACCTTGTGTTATTCACTGATTGTCTTGCTCTCCTTCTCTGTAGCTCCAAATCTAGCCTGGAAGCAGTTCTGTATCGCGAGGTAAGCGTTCCTTGCTAGTCATTTCTATTTCAATCTGCATTCAGTGTTTATGGTTTGCTGGGTGATTGTGAGGGAGTCATCATCATCATAGGCAGTCCCTCAAAATCGAGGAAGACTTGCTTCCACTCTAAAAGTGAGTTCTTAGGTGACTGAACAGTCCAAAACGGGAATTACAGTCTCTGTCGCAGGTGGGACAGACAGTGGTTGGAGGAAAGGTTGGGTGGGGAGTCTGGTTTGCCGCACGCTCCTTCCGCTGCCTGCGCTTGCTTTCTGCATGCTCTCGGCGACGAGACTCAAGGTGCTCAGCGCCCTCCTGGATGCTCTTCCTCCATTTAGAGCGGTCTTTGACCAGGGACTCCCAGGTGCCGGTGGGGATATTGCACTTTATCAGGGAGACTTTGAGGGTGCCCTTGAAACGTTTTCTCTGCCCACCTGGGGCTCGCTTAGTGTAGGAGTTCCGAGTAGAGCGCTAACTTTGGGAGTCTTGTGTTAGGCATGCGAACAATGTGGCCCACCCAGCAGAGCTGGTTGAGTGTGGTCAGTGCTTCGATGCTGGGGATGTTGGCCTGGTCGAGAACACTGACGTTGCTGCCACCTGCTCCAACCCAGCTTTCCATTCCCCTTGGTGATTGGTGCAGTTTGCAGTGCTGTTAAAATGGTGATTGTGAATGGAATAGGCAAAATCAACCCTACTAATTATTCCCTATGGTAAAGGGTTTGAGTAAAGTTAGGGAGTTATGACTAAGAGGAGAATTCAGGAGAAACGTTTTCTCCCAAAGAGGAATAAAGTTGTAGAATAAGTTCCAGGGAAGGACATTGAAGCGGAAAAAATAAACAGGCACAGCAGACATTTAGGCATGTTTGTGGAGAGAAACTGGTTTGAGGGAGTGCTACCTTGTGGCAATCTTTACATCATTGTGCTGCATGTATCATTTGCATGCGTATTTCAGTAATTTTAGGATTAAGCCTACAATCCATTGTTACTTACATGATTACATCATTCAGCTATGATACACACGCACCTGTTACTCTCTCATTCTCACTGTTCATTGCCTCCTGAAGCCTAATTAAAAAAGGAGGCAGACAAAAAGTAGGAACTATAGACCAGTTAGCCTAACATCTGTGGTTGGGAAAATATTGGAGTCCATTATTAAAGAAGCAGTGGCAGGACATTTGGAAAAGCATAATTTGGTCAGGCAGAGTCAGCTTAGATTTATGAAGGGGAAGTCATGTTTGACAAATTTGCTGGAATTCTTTGAGGATATAACGAACAGAGTGGATAAAGGGGAGCCAGTGGGTGTGGTGTATTTGGACTTCCAGAAGTCATTTGACAAGGTGACACATAAAAGGTTACTGCACAAGATAAAAGTTCACGGGGTTAGGGGTAATACATTAGCACAGATAGAGGATTGGCTAACTGACAGAAAATAGAGAGTTGGGATAAATGGTTCATTCTCTGATTGGCAACCAGTAACTCGTGGGGTGCTGCAGGGATCAGTGCTGGGACCCCAACTATTTACAATCTATATTAACGACTTGGAAGAAGGGACTGAGTGTAACGTAGCCAAGTTTGCTGACGATACAAAGATGGGAGGAAAAGCAATTTGTGAGGAGGACACAAAAAATCTGCAAAAAGACATAGACAGGCTAGGTGAGTGGGCAAAAATTTGGCAGATGGAGTATAATGTTGGAAAGCGTGAGGTCATGCACTTTGGCAGAAAAAAAAATCAAAGAGCAAGTTATTATTTAAATGGAGAAAGATTGCAAAGTGCTGCAGTACAGCGAGACCTGGGGTTACTTGTGCATGAAACACAAAAGAATAGTATGCAGGTACAGCAAGTGATCAGGAAGGCCAATGGAATCGTGGTCTTTATTGCAAAGAGGATGGAGTATAAAAGCTGGGAAGTCTTGCTACAGCTATACAGGGTATTGGTGAGGCCACACCTGGATTACTGCGTGCAGTTTTGGTTTCCATATTTACGAAAGGATATACTTGCTATGGAGACAGTTCAGTGAAGGTTCACTAGGTTGATTCCGGAGATGAGGGGATTGACTAATGAGGAAAGGTTAAGTAGGTTGGGCTTCAGTAGGTTGGGACTCAATGGAATTCAGAAGAATGAGAGGTGATCTTATTGAAACATATAAGATAATGAGGGGACTTGACAAGGTGGATGCAGAGAGGATGTTTCCACTGATAGGGGAGACTAGAACTAGAGGGCATGATCTTAGAATAAGGGGTCGCCCATTTAAAACTGAGATAAGGAGAAATTTCTTCTCTCAGAGGGTTGTAAATCTGTGGAATTCGCTGCCTCAGCGAGCTGTGGAAGCTGGGACATTGAATAAATTTAAGACAGAAATAGACAGTTTCTTAAACGATAAGTGGATAAGGGGTTATGGGGACCGGGCAGAGAAGTGGAGCTGAGTCCATGATCAGATCAGACATGATCTTATTAAATGGCGAGCAGGCTCGAGGGGCCTTATGGTCTACTCCTGTTTCTATTCCTTATGTTCTTCTGTAGAGGTTGTGATTCAGTTGTAACAACCATCTATCTTTCTTTCCTAAATTAATTCGTTTTGGCTTCAATGAATCACAAGATGACCACCATATCCTGGGGAGCTTGCCCCCAACCTGCTAAAGATTAATCTTGTGCTTTTTATGCTCACATTCCTCTTCCTAACTTTCCAAATCCAACACTATATAAAAAATTACAAAATAGAAAATGCACCTCAGTGCACTTTAGCCTTCCCTACAGTACAAGTGATCTGCAGTGTACGTGTAGAAGGGTAGGTTTGTATCAGCACCTATATTGTCACAAATCTTTCTGATTTGTTGAGGCCAACGGTCCCAAGCATCGAGGCATGTGGGCTAAACTCCGATTGGCCATAAAATAACTTTTTCTCTCTCACCAACTTTCTGCCTTAATCTCTCCTGAGCCTTGATGTTAAGTCTTCAGCTACTCGACATCACAGCCAAGAGAGATCTCTCCTCGCCTGTTGTTCACACTTCCAGCAGGGGTCCCTGAATAGCAAACAGGGCCAAGAATCCTGGTCCGTTATCCCCTCCCAATCCCCCCACAGTTCAGATCAACTGATTGATGGTGATCAGAGATGGAACTTGGATCTTTGGCCTCTGTGGCTCAGCTACTCACTGATTGGCTCATTGGAGCAATTTCTCTTCCTTAAACATTTGATTTTTTTTCTCAGTGCCACCTCGATTCTACTGAACCCTAGCTGCAGAGACAGCCTAGAGTTAGCGAGCTGTGAACTGCAACTCGGCGGGGCATGGAGCAGCAGCTGTGTGGACCCTGGTATGTGACTACCAAAAGCTCTGAGCTGTCCTGCCAATTGCTGCGCCATATATTGGTGCGAATCCAGCTCTCTTCACACGAATAACTATTTTATGGTAAATTGATGTTTAGCCCACGTGCCTCAATGCTTGGGACCGTTGGCCTCAACAAATCGGAAGGAGCCTGAGTTCCTGTGACAATATAGATACAAACCTACCCTTCTACACGTACACTGCAGGCCACTTGCACTGTAGGGGAAACTAAAGTGCACTGAGGCGCATTTATTAAAATGTTATTTTTTATACAGTGTTGGATTTGGAAATTTAGGAAAAGGAATGTGAGCATAGAGAGCACAAGATTAATCTTTGGCGGGTTGGGGGCAAGCTCCCCAGGAAATGGTGGTCATTTTGTGATGCATTGAAGCCAAAAAGAATCAATTTAGGAAAGATAGATATTTTATGAAGATAGTTGTTGCAACTGAATCGCAGCCTCTGTACCAAACAAACATTCTGTAGCAAGGTTGCTGTCTCCATCAGGTGCGCTGCTTGTGGTTCTTGCAGCCATTCTTTTTCTGTTTGGAATTTCTGTCTCCAAGCACCTTTATGGGAAAGCTAGCTTTCATTGACAGCACAATCGGCAGTGCAGCGTGGGGGAGAGGGAATCCAGAACAGTGCATTCCTGTAGCACTCATTTCTTCATGGCCCAAGGTAAAAGCAGGATTTTAGATGCTGTTGGGCGCAAGGACCATGGGAATGCTATTTCCACTATAAGTGGGCGATGCAACAGCGCTCATATAATTCTTGACTGAAACAGGAAGGGGCGATTCAGCATTGGCAACTGGCTGTTAATGACGCGACGGATATTGTTCCAACTGTGCACTAGCAGATCATCCAAGTGATAACCAAACTCTGCAAACTTCTCAATTATGTTCAACACACGAGTGTTCCACCATTAGCTGCACCATTCCAAGCAGTCCGGAATAACACCTACAGCTGAACAAAGGCTGGTATATTGATCCAGAAATTGCCATGATTAGGCAACGCAACTCAGTCTCTTACTAACTGTTTACTTGTGAACAGCAGATATCACAGTGTCCTAGCGCTCAGGATGGGTGCTGCCCAGTGTCTGAGGTGTCTTCAATGTGTCTGGGCCAGTGTCAGTGAGGTGTCTGGGCCAGTGTCAGTGAGGTGTCTGGGCCAGTGTCAGTGAGGTGTCTGGGCCAGTGTCTGCATTGTGTCTGGGCCAGTGTCTGCATTGTGTCTGGGCCAGTGTCTGCATTGTGTCTGGGCCAGTGTCTGCATTGTGTCTGGGCCAGTGTCTGCATTGTGTCTGGGCCAGTGTCTGCATTGTGTCTGGGCCATGTCTGCATTGTGTCTGGGCCAGTGTCTGCATTGTGTCTGGGCCAGTGTCTGCATTATGTCTGGGCCAGTGTCTGCCTTATGTCTGGGCCAGTGTCTGCATTGTGTCTGGGCCAGTGTCTGCATTGTGTCTGGGCCAGTGTCTGCATTGTGTCTGGGCCAGTGTCTGCATTGTGTCTGGGCCAGTGTCTGCATTGTGTCTGGGCCAGTGTCTGCATTGTGTCTGGGCCAGTGTCTGCATTATGTCTGGGCCAGTGTCTGCATTGTGTCTGGGCCAGTGTCTGCATTGTGTCTGGGCCAGTGTCTGCATTGTGTCTGGACCAGTGTCTGCAGTGTGTCTGGGCCAGTGTCAGTGAGCTGTCTGGGCCAGTGTCTGCAGTGTGTCTGGGCCAGTGTCTGCATTGTGTCTGGGCCATGTCTGCATTGTGTCTGGGCCATGTCTGCATTGTGTCTGGGCCATGTCTGCATTGTGTCTGGGCCATGTCTGCATTGTGTCTGGGCCAGTGTCTGCATTGTGTCTGGACCAGTGCCTGCAGTGTGTCTGGGCCAGTGTCAGTGAGCTGTCTGGGCCAGTGTCTGCAGTGTGTCTGGGCCAGTGTCTGCAGTGTGTCTGGGCCAGTGTCTGCAGTGTGTCTGGGCCAGTGTCTGCAGTGTGTCTGGGCCAGTGTCTGCAGTGTGTCTGGGCCAGTGTCTGCAGTGTGTCTGGGCCAGTGTCTGCAGTGTGCCTGGGCCAGTGTCAGTGGGGTGCCTGGGCCAGTGACTGCAGTGTGCCTGGGCCAGTGTCAGTGGGGTGTCTGGGCCAGTGTCAGTGGGGTGTCTAGGCCAGTGTCAGTGAGGTGTCTGGGCCAGTGTCAGTGGGGTGTCTGGGCCAGTGTCAGTGGGGTGTTTGGATGTGAGTCTGGATAATGCTGCATATATGGTGGTTCTCTGCTCCAGATGATCAGCTCCATGATTCGGATCTGCTCAGTACTTTCACTTTGGCCCTGCATTAGGCACCAGAGCAGTAACTATCTTCTCCCCGTTCATCCCAAATCTGTCCATTTGCACTTTGAATTTCTGCCAAGTTCACAGTAACCAGTTCTATAAACAGACAGTTCTTAAATGTGAAACAATTATTCCCCAAAACTTTAACTTTTGCAGGAAGATTTGTTCCCCATCTGCTGCATTAACCCCCTGCTTACAGCCGCGCCCCGGCTTTAAAACAACACAGGGTTTTCCGAGTTACGGTAGACAACTCGAGCTCGGTCCATAGCACCTGATGTAAAAATGGATACTATTTCTTCAAATGCTCCTAGGATTAGATTCTTCTCAATAAATTTATGACATTTTCTGATCCTTTCTGAACGGCACCAGGTTTAAATGAAAGAATTTTGATGTGGGGTTACAGTGTGATCAAAGAGATGTTGGGTTGGGTGAGAGGATGTTGAGTTGGGGGAGAGGATATTGAGTTGGGGGAGAGGATATTGAGTTGGGGGAGAGGATGTTGAGTTGGGGGAGAGGATGTTGAGTTGGGGGAGAGGATGTTGGGTTGGGGGAGAGGATGTTGGGTTGGGGGAGAGGATGTGTTGGGGGAGAGGATGTGTTGGGGGAGAGGAGAGGATGTGTTGGGGGGAGAGGATGTGTTGGGGGGAGAGGATGTTGTGGGGGAGAGGGTGTTGGGGGAGAGAAACATAGAAACATAGAAAATAGATGCAGGAGTAGGCCATTCAGCACTTCGAGCCTGCACCACCATTCAATAAGATCATGGCTGATCCTTCACCTCAGTACTCTTTTCCCGCTTTCTCTCCAAACTCCCTCTTGAATATATCCAATGAACTGGCATCAACAACTCTCTGTGGCAGGGAATTCCACAGGTTAACAACTCTCTGAGTGAAGAAGTTTCTCCTCATCTCAGTCCTAAATGGCCTACCCCTTATCCGAAGACTGTGTCCCCTGGTTCTGGACTTCCCCAACATCGGGAACATTCTTCCCGCATCTAACCTGTCCAGTCCCGTCAGAATCTTATACGTTTCTATGAGATCCCCTCTCATCCTTCTAAACTCCAGTGTATAAAGTCCCAGTTGATCCAGTCTCTCCTCATATGTCAGTCCAGCCATCCCTGGAATCAGTCTAGTGAACCTTCACTGCACTCCCTCAATAGCAAGAACGTCCTTCCTCAGATTAGGAGACCAAAACTGAACACAATATTCCAGGTGAGGCCTCACCAAGGCCCTGTACAATTGCAGTAAGACCTCCCTGCTCCTATACTCAAATCCCCTAGCTATGAAGGCCAACATGCCATTTGCCTTCTTTACCGCCTGCTGTACCTGCATGCCAACTTTCAATGACTGATGAACCGTTGCACCTCCCCTTTTCCTAATCTGCCGCCATTCAGATAATATTCTGCCTTCGTGTTTTTGCCACCAAAGTGGATAACCTCACATTTATTCACATTATACTGCATCTGCCATGCATTTGCCCACTCACCTAACCTGCCCAAGTCACCCTGAAGCCTCTTAGCAACCTCCTCACAGCTCACACCGCCACCCAGTTTAGTGTCATCTGCAAACTTGGAGATATTACACTCAATTCTTTCAGCTAAATCATTGATGTATATTGTAAAGAGCTGGGGTCCCAGCACTGAGCCCTGCGGCACTCCACTAGTCACTGCCTGCCATTCTGAAAAGGATCCGTTTATCCCGACTCTGCTTCCTGTCTGCCAACCAATTCTCTATCCATGCCAGTACATTACCCCCAATACCATGTGCTTTGATTTTGCACACCAATCTCTTATATGGGACCTTGTCAAAGGCCTCTTGAAAGTCCAAATACACCACATCCACTGGTTCTCCCTTGTCCACTCTGCTAGTTACACCCTCAAAAAATTCCAGAAGATTTGTCAAGCATGATTTCCCTTTCATAAATCCATGCTGACTTGGACCGATCCTGTCACTGCTTTCCAAATGCGCTGCTATTTCATCCTTAACAATTGATTCCAACATTTTCCCCACTACTGATGTCAGGCTAACCAGTCTATAATTACCCGTTTTCTCTCTCTCTCCTTTTTTTAAAAAGTGGTGTTACGTTAGCTACCCTCCAGTCCATAGGAACTGATCCAGAGTCGATAGACTTTTGGAAAATGATCACCAATGCATCCACTATTTCTCGGGCCACTTCCGTAAGTACTCTGGGATGCAGACAATCAAGCCCCGGGGATTTATCGGCCTTCAATCCCATCAATTTCCCCAACACAATTTCCCGCCTAATTAGGATAGCCTTCAACTCCTCGTTCTCACTAGACCCTCGGTCCCCTAGTACATCCGGAAGGTTATTTGTGTCTTCCTTCGTGAAGACAGAACCAAAGTATTTGTTCAGTTGGTCTGCCATTTCTTTGTTCCCCATTATAAATTCACCCGAGTCCGACTGCAAGGGACCTACGTTTGTCTTCACTACTCTTTTTCTCTTCACATATCTATGGAAGCTTTTGCAGTCAGTTTTTATGTTCCCGGCAAACTTCCTCTCATATTCTATTTTCCCCCTCCTAATTAAACCCTTTGTCCTCCTCTGCTGAATTCTAAATTTCTCCCAGTCCTCTGGTTTGCTGCTTTTTCTGGCCAATTTATATGCCTCTTCTTTGGATCTAACACTATCCTTAATTTCCCTTGTTAGCCACGGTTGAGCCACCTTCGCTGTTTTATTTTTACTCCAGACAGGGATGTACAATTGTTGAAGTTCATCCATGTGATCTATAAATGTTTGCCATTACCTATCCACCGTCAACCCTTTAAGTATCACTCGCCAGTCTATTCTAGCCAATTCACTCCTCATGCCGTCGAAGTTAGCTTTCCTTAAGTTCAGGACCCTAGTTTCTGATTTAACTGTGTCACTCCCCATCTTAATAAAGAATTCTACCATATTATGGTCACTCTTCCCCAAGGGGCCTCGCACAACAAGATTGCTAATTAGTCCCTTCTCATTACACATCACCCAGTCTAGGATGGCCAGCTCTCTAATTGGTTCCTCGACATATTGGTCAAGAAAATCATCCCTAATACACTCCAGGAAATCCTCCTCCACCGCATTGCTACCAGTTTGGTTAGCCCAATCTATATGTAAATTAAAGTCGCCCATGATAACTGTTGTACCTTTATTGCACACCTTCCTTATTTCTTGTTTGATGCTGTCCCCAACCTCACTACTACTGTTTGGTGGCCTGTACACAATTCCCACCAGCGTTTTCTGCCCTTTGGTATTCCGTAGCTCCACCCATACCGATTCCACATCATCCAAACCAGGATGATTGGTGGGAGAGGATGTTGCGGGAGAAGATGTGTTGTGGGAGAGGATGTGTTGGGGGAGAGGGTGTTGGGTTGGGGGAGAGGGTGTTGGGTTGGGAGAGAGGGTGTTGGGTTGGGGGAGAGGGTGTTGGGTTGGGGGAGAGGGTGTTGGGTTGGGGGAGAGGGTGTTGGGTTGGGGGAGAGGGTGTTGGGTTGGGGGAGAGGGTGTTGGGTTGGGGGAGAGGGTGTTGGGTTGGGGGAGAGGGTGTTGGGTTGGGGGAGAGGGTGTTGGGTTGGGGGAGAGGGTGTTGGGTTGGGGGAGAGGGTGTTGGGTTGGGGGAGAGGGTGTTGGGTTGGGGGAGAGGGTGTTGGGTTGGGGGAGAGGGTGTTGGGTTGGGGGAGAGGGTGTTGGGTTGGGGGAGAGGGTGTTGGGTTGGGGGAGAGGGTGTTGGGTTGGGGGAGAGGGTGTTGGGTTGGGGGAGAGGGTGTTGGGTTGGGGGAGAGGGTGTTGGGTTGGGGGAGAGGGTGTTGGGTTGGGGGAGAGGGTGTTGGGTTGGGGGAGAGGGTGTTGGGTTGGGGGAGAGGGTGTTGGGTTGGGGGAGAGGGTGTTGGGTTGGGGGAGAGGGTGTTGGGTTGGGGGAGAGGGTGTTGGGTTGGGGGAGAGGGTGTTGGGTTGGGGGAGAGGGTGTTGGGTTGGGGGAGAGGGTGTTGAGTTGGGGGAGAGGGTGTTGGGTTGGGGGAGAGGGTGTTGGGTTGGGGGAGAGGGTGTTGGGTTGGGGGAGAGGGTGTTGGGTTGGGGGAGAGGGTGTTGGGTTGGGGGAGAGGGTGTTGGGTTGGGGGAGAGGGTGTTGGGTTGGGGGAGAGGGTGTTGGGTTGGGGAGAGGGTGTTGGGTTGGGGGAGAGGGTGTTGGGTGGGGGAGAGGTTGTTGGGTTGGGGGAGAGGATGTTGCGGGGAGAGGATGTTGCGGGGAGAGGATGTTGCGGGGAGAGGATGTTGCGGGGAGAGGATGTTGGGTGTGGTGTGACACAGCTGAGCCTCTGTGTTGCTGCATTTCAGACTCAGAAAGGGAGCAGACGGTTCAAGAGGCTGGAGAACAGGAATGGGGTCTTTGCTCTGTTGGTAAGTGTGAACCCTGCCGGTATTGTAATTGCTGCAGCTTGTTCTTGTCATTTCCTTCCCCTTTCCCTTTTCCCCGGGGGACATTGTCTGGAGTGTGTCCCATGTGTTTAAAAAAAGCAGATGGTGGCAATCTGAAACAGAAAGAGAAAATGCTGGAACACTCAGCAGGTTGTCAGCATCTGTGGAGCGAGAAACAGAGTTAACGTTTCATTGTTCATATTGAGCTCCATTTTCCACAGTATTGCCCACTCACTGAATCTGTCCACCACAGCATTGGTAGGAATGACCGCTGCACAGTTCTCGTGGAGACGAAGTTCTGTCTTCACACTGAGGACACCCTCCATTGTGTTGTGTGGCACAAACATGATGTTAAATGAGATTGATTCAGAACAGATCTAGCAACTCAAAACTGGGCATCCATCAGGCGCTGTGGGCCATCAGCAGCAGCAGAATTGTATTCCACCACAGTCTGTAACCTCATGGCCTGGCATTTCCTTCACCGCTGCAGGAGTTCCTCAGGGCAGTGTCCTCGGCCAAAGCATCTTCAGCTGCTTCATTAATGACCGCCCCCCCCCCACCTCCATCATAAGGTCAGAAGTGGGGATGTTCGCTGATGATTGCATAGTGTTCAGTTCCATTTGCAACTCCTCAGATAATGAAGCAGTCTATGCCCGCATGCAGCAAGATCTAGACGACATTCAGGCTTGGGCTTATAACTGGCAAGTAATATTCACGCCACACAAGTACCAGGCAATGACTATCTCCAACAAGCGAGAGTCTAACCACCGTCCCTAACATTCAATGGCATTACGATCATCAAATCCCCTACTATCAACAACCTGGGGATCACCATTTACCAAAAACTTAACTGGACCAGCCCCATAAATACTGTGACTATAAGAGCAGGTCAGAGGCTGGGTATTCTGTGGCGAGTGTCTCACCTCCTGACTCCCCAAAGCCTTTCCATCATCTACAAGGCACAAGTCAGCAGCTCCAACAACACAAGCTTGACACCATCCAGGACAAAGCAGCCCGCTTGATTGGCCCCCCATCCACCATCTTAAACATTCACTCCCTCCACCACCGGCGCACCGTGGCTGCAGTGTGTACCATCTACACGATGCACTGCAGCAACTCACCAAGGCTTCTTCGGCAGCACCTCCCAAACTCACAACCTCTACCACCTAGAAGGACAAGGGCAGCAGGCGCATGGGAACACCACCACCTGCATGTTCCCTCCAAGTTACACACCATCCTGACTTGGAAATATATCGGCCGTTCCTTCATCGTCGCTGGGTCAAAATCGTGGAACTCCCTCCCTAACAGCTCTGTGGGAGCACCTTCACCACACGGACTGCAGCGGTTCAAGAAGGCGGCCCACACCACCTTCTCAGGGCGATTAGGGATAGGCAATAAATACCGGCCTTGCCATGAACGAATAAAAATAAATCTCTCCAACAGCCTGGCACATGTGGCCATTGACCATAAGCCTTACGAAAGAGTAAGAGATTGATATTGAGCACACCAGTAAAGGAATATGTCACAGAGTGATAGACAGCCCATTGAGAAATGGGTAGTACAACAAAAGACTGGGCGAGTGCGACACAAGAAGAAATAGAGATTGGGAATGGAGCAGAAATCATTATAGAATGAGATTGCTTTTTGTGTTTGAGCAAGGGATTAGCCGTGTTGTGTGATAATTGGTATAACACTCCTGCCATAAAAGAGTTGCTGCAACTCACAGTCAGCAACGGCATGTGAGTGTGTCTGCTTTAAATAATGACTGCAGCACCCCTCCTCAGGTCTCCCAATATTGGCCGAGTCTGTGGCTGGAGTTGGGTTAGTGCCTAACTGTAGAGGGTGCCTGTGGCTACAGTCGGTCTGCCAACCGAGGGAGAAGAATCAGCCAGGATAACCATCCTGTATCGCAATCCCGTGACTGCTGCTGGAAAACGGGGCGACACTGAGGGCAGTATGGGGCTCAGGTGTGACATACTCCATTGTTGACACACATGCAATGTGTAGTCACTTGGCACATCATGGGTCGCCCCGACCTGTGTGAGAACACCACTGCCGGTCGGGGCTATAAATAGAGCTGGAGCGCCAGGCCCTGGAACATCGTGGGCGAATGAGGTTACGGGGCCCAGAAAAGCCGAGAACCCAGGGGCAGCACGGGCCAGCCCACACTGTGCGATATGTGTGCGCACTAGGTCCGTGCAGCAGAACAGATCTCCAGTTGTCCTGGTTAACTCTTGCCACTGGATAAAGACGTAGCTCTGTCGAGCCCATGTGGTGGCTGATGTGCAACGGTCACCACACGTTAAAAAAATCCACGCACAGGCATCTTCCACCCCCTCAATTGGAGTTCAGGACTGGAACATCGGGTCCTTCATTGAAACACCTGTGAACTCGTGGAAGCAAATTTACAATAATGAAAGGGATAGACAAGATAGAGGCAGAGAGGTTGTTTCCACTGGTCGAGGAGACTAGAACTAGGGGGCACAACCTCAAAATACGGGGGAGCCAATTTAAAACCGAGTTGAGAAGGAATTTCTTCTCCCAGAGGGTTGTGAATCTGTGGGATTCTCTGCCCAGGGAAGCAGTTGAGGCTAGCTCATTGAATGTATTCAAATCACAGATAGATAGATTTTTAACCAATAAGGGAATTAAGGGTTATGGGGAGCGGGCGGGTAAGTGGAGCTGAGTCCACGGCCAGATCAGCCATGATCTTTTTGAATTGCGGAGCAGGCTCGAGGGGCTAGATGGCCTACTCCTGTTCCTAATTCTTATGTTCTTATGTAAATCATCCTCATTCTAGGGATCGCCAATGATGATGATGATGATGAGTCACTTGGGTGAGATACCCAGACAGTTGGCAGTAGCTATAGAGCCGTTTGAAGCTTAGTCACCGACTTTTAGCGAGGAGAAAAGGGAGAAAAAATTGGACAGCTATCACTTTCGACGATAGTTTATTTTAATTTTCACTGATTAGCTCTGTCAAAAATGGTCAAAAAACCTGCACACCACTGCACCTGTACAACAACTTGCATTTATATAGCACCTTTAATGTAGTAAAACGTCCAAAGGTGCTTCACAGGAGTGTAATCACAAGAAACTTGGCTGCTCACGGTAATAGGGGTGATGTAATGAGGTACATGGAAACCTATATTTTTCTAAAATGATCACATTTTGCCTTGCAGACGGAGAAAGAACGACAGCAACTTCTCCAGACCTACCCGGCACAGCCGTTCCTCGTGCCTGTGACTCACCCGCCCGAGTATCCTAATCCACAGCTAATGGACCATCTCTCCAACTTCCCTTCCCCCTCCATATTCCAGGAGTCAAAACCCAAACTGAAGAAGGTTCTGAAGAAGACACTGAACGAGAAGTATAGGATTAAGTACCTCAGGCTGCGCAAGACTGTAAAAGCTCTGATTTTTGTGAGTACTTGCAATGCATTGAACAGCATTGTTGTGCTGCTGTCTGTCTGAAGCAGGAGTGTGCAGATTTTGTTCATCTGTAGACCCACCACTTGGTGAGGATCGAGAGGGTTGCTTCCGCTGTCTGCATCTTCGCAAGAATCAGTAACTTCAGGAGGGGGAAAAGTGGGGACAAAAGTCTCACCCCCAACAAACTATCAGTAAAAAAGTTTAAACATGGGCAAAATGCTAAAAAAAATACTCACACTGCTTCAGACCAGTTATATAGTAACATGGCAGACCATTGGTGAATGAGGCCGACCATTGGTGAATGAGATTGACCGTTGGTGAATGGGACGCACCGTTGGTGAACAAGACCGACCGTTGGTGAACAAGGCCGACCGTTGGTGAACGGGACCGACCGTTGGTGAACGGGACCGACCGTTGGTGAACAAGACCGACCGTTGGTGAACAAGACCGACCGTTGGTGAACAAGACCGACCGTTGGTGAACGGGACCGACCGTTGGTGAACGGGACCGACCGTTGGTGAACGGGACCGACCATGGGTGAACGGGACCGACCGTTGGTGAACGGGACCGACCGTTGGTGAACGGGACTGACCATGGGTGAACGGGACCGACCGTTGGTGAACGGGACTGACCATGGGTGAACGGGACCGACCGTTGGTGAACGGGACTGACCATGGGTGAACGGGACCGACCGTTGGTGAACGGGACTGACCATGGGTGAACGGGACCGACCGTTGGTGAACAAGGCTGATCATTGGTGAACGGGACGGGACTGACCATTGGTAAATGGGACTGACCGTTGGTGAATGGGTGTCAGCCGAGATTTGTATGAGCCCTGCTTTCTGTCCCAGTGAGAGAGTTTTCAATTGTTCACATTCCTGCTGCTTCAAAATATCAGAATGTAAAATTAGCAGGGCTGTGAGGAAGAGCGGGGAAGTGGGACTAAATGGATGGCTCTTTCAAAGAGCCGGCACAGGCACGATGGGCCGAATGGCCTCCCTCTTTGAATCTATGATTCTAAAATGGGTCACATGGGGATTAGATTGGTCGTTGCTGGTCATTGTCTGTGAGCTGGAGGTCATTTACATACAGTGTAGGATTCCAAAAATCTCGTTCCAAACGCATTGTCCCTCAGAAGCATGCTTTGACACTCGCTGCTTAAGATCTTCTCTTCAGTTTACCCAGTTTGACACTTTGGTTACTAACAACAGTCAGGCTGTGAGATGTTCCCATGATCCACTAGGGCTGGGCAGTGGGTTTGATTGACAGCTGTGTTTGAGATCTTTGAGAAGGGGAAAAGGTCACGATTTCACAGACAGCTCATTATATGGTAGTTCAAGGGTCAGTCTATGGTCAGTATTGGACTGGTGCAGATGAAATTAGAGGGCTTGGAGTTCAGAACAGGCAGCAGGATAGTTGAGCTAGATTTCAAACTGGCCATTTCTACAGGAGACTATTTAATGTCTGTATTTTTGTCTGATAATGCTCCTGTGAAGCACCTTGAGACGTTAAATGTGCTATATAAATGCAAGTTGTTGCCTTTAAAATGAAAATGAGTGCTGACTTTATTATTTTATGTATAGGAGAGAATAAAGTATATTTCACTATTGTACAGTTCATTCACTTGTCTTGTGTAAATTGAGCCATTTAGGGTCTAAGCCTTAGTATGGTGAGTGTGTGCATCGAGTCCGTTTGCACAGGAGGAGACTCCTGTGGCAGTACTTGTCACATTCCAGGAACCTGTGTTATGATTCTTGGGTCTTACCATCATTTACCGCGATAATGGACAAAATAGGTACAGTCCAGGTGATCGGGAACACGAGGTTTGCTTGCAGGAGTGACGGGTGACAATGAACCCAAGAAAGTAGATTCTGTAAAAGCCCCAAAAGATGACAGTAACTGAGGTTCTATATCAACGGCAGGTCGGGCCATAAAAGGAGCAGTGTGACGGCGTACCACTGCAAGGTACAGCTGGTGCAGGAGGCTGACGTAAGCGAAGAGGGCGGCTGGATTGGATGTCACCAAGGTCCAGGTCGGTGATTGGAGCTTGGGCAGGTACAGCAGGAGCGGTGAGGTCGGGGCAAAGGAGCGGCGAGTGATCGTGGAGTGACGCGATCGGGGCCCAGGGGAGGCGTGAGTTTGAGGCCCAGAAGAGACGAGGGCCCAGGGACAGCACGGGCCAGCCCACACTGCGATATGTGTGCGCACTGGGTCCGTGTAACAGAGCTGGTCTCCAGTCGTCTTGGTTAACCCTTGCCACTGCATCAAGACCTAGCTCTGTCAAGCCCGTGTGGTGGCTGGTGTGCAACGGCCACCCCACGTTAAAAAAATTCAGGCACAGGCATCTTCCACCCTTCAGGATGTAGTTTGGGATCCGGAATATTAGGTCCTTCATTGAAACACCTGTGAACTCATCCCTTTTCGGCGTGGAAGCAAGTCATCCTCGATACGAGGGACTGCCTATGATGATGATTGAGCACTTTAGCTGTGCCGGTAGTGTATGTTGTAGAATATATATTATACATTCTGCTGAGAGGGAGTAGAGAGGGACGTACGGAGTGCATGTTTCTGAGTTAAGTAAGGAATAAAGTGGCCTTTCTTTATCTGCCTGCTTATGGGTACAATGACTATATTTCAGGAGAATGCAGCTCTCTGTGATGAAATTGCTTATATAGAGCAGAAATTCGTCCGAACCAAAGAGGAAAGACGGTAAGGAATATTTTCACATGCAAATGTTTATGCTTCGTGTTTTAGCTGCCTGCTCCCGTGGCTGACAATGTTTCCATTGTGCGGACTAAATTAAAGTCTAAAATTGTTCTGCTCAGCACTGACCCAAAACTGGGTGCTAATAGTTGTAAATTTCCATGAGTTACAACCTTTGGGGATGCTATTGTCTAAAATATTAAACTGCAATGTCTTTTGTACTTTAAAATTGTTTTATTGAAGCATTTAGAATTAAAAAAAAAAGATTTATACTGAGTAATTCATCAAAGAAAATAATTCATATTGGAAGCTGAAAGGTTTTTGCTCAAAAAGTATATTTTTGCAATTAACAGAATTTGTAATTTTTCATTCTTTTCCTCTTTATTTCATGAAATCTAATTTGGTTTAATTACTGGTACATAAAAAGGATGTTTGTAGTCATGATGTTGTCGCTCTCTCTTTAAATGCACCTTAGGTTCCTATTAAAGAGGCTCTTGCAGCACCAGAGCTTAAGTGATGGGCCTGAGCTTACAGGACCCACCAGCACCGTGCTTACCCCTTCCGTGTACAGTGTCCCTTGTGGAACCAGCCAGGTCCCAGGGCTCTCCAGCCTCCCCACGACACCACTCACCAGTACTTCAGTCGGAGAGGAGGCAGTGGGGAAAAAGTCAAAGAAAGACAAGAGAGACAAAGGAAAAGATAATGGCAAGGATGATGGTAAGCCTTTGGGGATCCTGTATGCACTGCGGGAGTGACCAGTGTACTTATTTGTTGCACAATCGTGCAATCACGAGATGGTATCAGAAAGCAGAGCACGTGTTTGTAACCACTGCTGACTGCAATTGTTAACTTCCATCAGTGCATCCAGCGTCGGCACAGATCATTCAACCTCACCAAGCATGGAGTGCCGACTCTTTTAGCAGCCCTTTAACTAAAACTATTGTTTTGCCTGTCCCGGCACTGATTTGCACACCCCGCCATTGTTAGAGATGGAACAGACATAGAGGGAGAGACTGTCTCGGGCGCAGGCCGGGCAGGCCAGGGCAGGTAGTATGTTCGAGACTTGAGGCGGGAGGTGCCTAGTTAAAGAAAGAAAGACTTGCATTTATATAGCGCCTTTCACGACTACCGGACGTCTCAAAGCATTTTACAGCCAATGAAGTACTTTTTGAAGTGTAGTCACTGTTGTAATGTGGGAAATACGGCAGCCAATTTACATACAGCAAGCTCCCACAAACAGCAATGTGATAATGACCCAGATAATCTGTTTTTGTTATGTTGATTGAGGGATAAATAATGGCCAGGACACCGGGGATAACTCCCCTCCTCTTCTTCGAAATAGTGTCATGGGATCTTTTACGTCCACCTGAGAGGGCAGATGGGGCCTCGGTTTAACATCTCATCCAAAAGACGGCACCTCCAACAATGCAGCACTCCCAACAATGCTAGCTTAGATTTATGTGCTCAAGTCCCTGGAATAGGACTTGAACCCACAACCTTCCGACTCAGAGGTGAGAGTGCTGCCCACTGAGCCACAGCTGACACAGTTGGGCGTAGAATAACTCAAAAATAGATCTGGAAAAAAACGTGAGGCCTGTGCTCTCACCGAACCGCTGAATTCTCCAGTGCAGCCTAGCTATTCCTGCAGTCCTCATTCTGTGTTATGGTCGATAATCGGGATTCTGTAAAGTTGCAGATGTATTTCATTTGACTTATCCAGAGGAATGCTGGTTTCCCCCCCCCAGTTTTCTCATGCTCTGAATGTGCTGACTGCTGCTGTTCCTACAGATAGTGCCAGCCCTCTGGAGCTTGCACAAGTTGCCATTCTTTATTCATGAGGCTGGATAGCGGGTCTCAGCAAGCTATTTTACCTTGGAGGGCCATCACAGCCAGTCTTGACCTGACATGCACACCGTCCAGCAGGATTCACTGAATAGTAATCAGGAGCATGAACCAGGAAGATCGTTCTCCTTCCATGGGTGTTGAAGCCACGAGTAGCACCCCAGATGCTGCGCTGTCTTGAGTGCAGCTTACACACCGCTGTATCTCGGTCTGAATGGCTCAGTATTGCAGCTGGCAGTGTATTCATTGGGCAAGCTTCAATATTTTGATTTTTAATTAATAATAAGAGATACCTCCTGGTGCTGTCACGGTGAAGCAAGCCACCTACAGTCAGCATGAAAACAACAGTCGTTACACATTCCCCTCTTTCCTGAGGCAAGCTTGCAGCCAAGGCGTGGGGTGGGGACATCTTTGGATAAAGAGTTAGGGGCAGGGAGTGCGTTACCGTTTGGGTCACCCCATGGAGTTTAGGAGTAGGTATTTCCACCTGGTTAGTTTCCGAGATGGCATAGCTTAGAGGAAGTTTACCTTTTATTTGTACAGTTCTAGTCTCCTTACCTAAGAAAGGATATACTTGTCATAGAGGGAGTGCAGCGAAGGTTCACCAGACTGATTCCTGGGATGGCAGGACTGTCGCATGAGGAGAGATTGTGTCGACTAGGCCTGTATTCACTAGAGTTTAGAAGAATGAGAGGGGATCTTATTGAAACGTGTAAAATTCTGACTGGGTTGGATAGACTGGATGCGGGGAGGATGTTTCCCCGGGCTGGGAAGTCCAGAACAAGGGGTCACAGTCTCAGGATACGGGGTAGGAAATTTAGGACCAAGATGAGGAGAAATTTTTTCGCTCAGAGGGTGGTGAACCTTGTGGAATTCGCTACCACAGAAGGCTGTGGAGGCCAAGTCACTGAATATATTTAAGAGGGAGATAGATAGATTTCTATAAACAAAAGGCATCAAGGGGTATGGGGAAAAAGCGGGAATATGGTGTTGAGATAGAGGATCAGCCATGATCATATTGAATGGCGGTGCAGACTCGAAGGGCCGAATGGCCTCTACTGCTCCTATTTTCTATATTTCTATGAAACACTCATGGAACTCACAGGACCCCAACCCTGGACAGCTAAATGGCACATCACGGTACTGAATGTAAGCCTGCTCCCAAGCAAGCAATACATCAATCCAACTCCATGTTGAGTGTGGAAGGCTGTGCAGTGCCGAATTGAAAGGCGAGGTACTGTTCCTTGAACTTAATTGAAAAAGTTTAGAGGGTCTCGGACAGAGAGGTCGGAGTGGGAGTGGGATAGAAAATTAAAATGACAGGCAACCGGAAGCTCGGAGTCACACTGGAGGACTGAACGGAGGTTTTCAACAAATTGATCACTCAACCTGCATTTGCTCTCCCCAGTGTAGAGAAGACTGTGAGCAGTGAGTACAGTATACTAAATTGACAGAAGTACAAGTAAATCACTGTCTCACCTGGAAGGTGTATTTGGGGCCCTGGATAGTGGGAAGGGAGGAGGTGAAAGGGCAGTTGTTGCATCTCCTGCGCTTGCACGAGAAGGTGCTGTGAGAAGGGGAGTGGGCGCTGGGAGGTGATTGAGAAGTGACCCAGAGTGTCCGGAAGGAAGGGTCCTTTCGGAATGCCGAAAGGGGAGTGGAGGAGAAGGTGAGTTGGCACTGGAGGTGGCGGAAATGGCGGCGGTTGATCCATTTAACGTGGAGGCCGCTGGGCTGGAGGGTGAGGACAAGCGGAACCCTGTTGTGGTTCTGAGAGGGAGGGGAAGGGGGTGAGAGCAGAGATGTGGGAAATAGAACGGTCACGGTCGAGGGCCGTGTTAACCATGGCGGAGGGAAATCCTCGGTTGAGGAAAAAGGAAGACATGTCCGAGGCACTAGTGTGAAAGGTGGCATCATCAGAGCAGATGCGACGGAGACGGAGAAACTGGGAGAATGGAATGGAGTCCTTACAGGATGCGGGGTGGGAGGAAGTGTAGTCCAGGTAGCTGTGGGAGTCAGTGGGCTTATAGTGGATACTGATCGAAAGCCGATCCCCAGAGATGGAGACGGAGAAGTCGAGGAAGGGAAGTGAAGAGTGGGAGATGGACCCAGTCAAGGCGAGGGGAGGGTGGAAATTTGAAGCGTAATGACTGAAATTAGTTGCACGAGCAGGAAGCAGCACCGATACAGCCATCAATGTACCAGAAAAAGGTGAGGGAGGGGACCCGAGCAGGACTGTATTCTGTTGTTTGCTTGTTGTCAGAGGGTTTGCTAATGGTGTCCTTGCCTTACCTGGAACAACCTTCTCCTTTCACTCCTGGTACAACACAGTGCAATGTGTACTTGTTTCAGGTGCTCACAGTCAGGTGTTGACAAAGCGTTTTTGTCTTGTTTTAGCTCGATATTTATTGCTTTCATTTAGTCGCAATATATAAGGAGTTCAAACTTTGACATAAACAAAATATCATTTTTCAAGTACTCCGAGCAATTTTGGTCTCCAATCAGATAGCTTGAGGGAGGAGCCAAGCCATATAATTCAAACACACATAACTGAGCAATTTACTCTGTATCTAACCCCGTGCTGTACCTGCCCTGGGAGTGTGTGATGGGACAGTGTAGAGGGAGCTTTACTCTGTATCTAACCCGTGCTGTACCTGCCCTGGGAGTGTTTGATGGGACAGTGTAGAGGGAGCTTTACTCTGTATCGAACCCTATACTGTACCTGCCCTGGGAGTGTGTGATGGGACAGTGTAGAGGGAGCTTTACTCTGTATCTAACCCGTGCTGTACCTGCCCTGGGAGTGTTTGATGGGACAGCGTAGAGGGAGTTTTACTCTGTAACTAACACCATGCTGTACCTGCCCTGGGAGTGTTTGATGGGACAGTGTAGTGGGATAGTGTGGAGGGAGCTTTACTCCATATCTAACCTGTGCTATACCTGTCCTGCGAGTGTTTGATGGGACAGTATAGAGGGAGCTTTACTCTGCATCTAACCCGTGCTGTACCTGCCCTGAGAGTGTGTTTGATGGGACAGTATAGAGGGAGCTTTACTCTGTATCTAACCCCGTGCTGTACCTGCCCTGGGAGTGTGTGATGCTGACACTGGGTGCCTGAAATAGGAAAGTGTTCCATTTGTCTGCACTAACGTCCCTCACCTTAATGAGCACAAAACTCCATCAAAAAAGATAGAAAGTTTTATAAATAAATGTTGTTTGTTGTTCAGCCGTGTTTAGATGGGTAGTGTTTGGAGTGGGTAGTGCAGCCTCCAGCTCAGGGCTATTCCAGCATGGGTCAGCCAGCATTGTTCAGTGTGGATATTGGAGCCTGTACACACCGAGTCACTGGGGTGGTGATCTGGACCTGCCATCAGTCACGTGCTGTTACAGGAGGCTCTGAGTCAGTGCCTGGGTTTTCAAAGACGAATAACTGCGTAACTTGTTCAGTTATGTGTTTGATTGGCAGCTCCCATTGAATTCAGCTGACAGTAATTCAAACCTACAACTGTTTTGGGTGGTACTGAATTAGCTTGGACTGTTCAAGTTGGTCTCGAACTTTCACAAAGCTCAGGTCAGGATGGTAAGCTCCCGCAGTTGGCAAGAATCAAAGAACAAAAGAATAACTGTATACAAAAGTATAATTTAAAAAAAAATACAGTTTAATATATAGATTGTAAACCATTTATTATTTTCCTTTTGAGGAATTAGCATGGTTTAACATCTACTCTAAATATATGCATTACATATTGCTGTGATTTATTCATGTGTTCACCAATGTTCAATAAATTCAATTGGCAATTAAAGCCAACAAACAGGTCTGGTGTGATGATATTCTGCCACCTCTTGGAGGACACGGAAAGACTCCTGTAGGCACAGGATAGATCCTGTAGCTAAAGAAAGGGTTTCTGAATATTATCCTGGGCACACTATCCCAACTTACTTAGTTATCCGAGTCAGCGAACATGCTCTCAAGGCTGTCGTGAGCTATGGCTCCTCTCTGCGAGTAATCAGGACTATTGACAGCTGAAATATCTAGAGTAACAAGGGCAGAGAAGACCCACAAATATGTTGTCTGGGTCTCGCTCAACAGCTCTGAGACCTTGAGGTAGAACTCACAAAATGAAGGCAATTCTGGCTTCCCCTGTCCCAGCTATTAGTACTGGGTGGCCCAACACTCAAGAGTTATGGCCTGAAAGGCAACCCATGCTGGGCATGGTGACCAGTGCACCCAAACCAACCCTCAACACAGTGTGTCCTTTGTAGTCCAGCTGAGAAGGCCAACGGTGACCCAGGAACACCCCATAATAACAGCAACGCTATTAGCCTGGAAAGCCTCTGAAAATACCTGTAGATCCTCGTCGCAGTGTGGCCCTTCTCCCACATGCATTCGCGGTGGGTAGGTTCTCAATCTGGCACCAGACCAGGCCAGTGTCCTGACCTCCTTCCAACAGCTGGCTGGCTGGCTTTCCCAACATGGCCAGTCCTGTCCCTCGAGAACCTGACCCCACTGTAACAGCTTTAACATGATCAGTACTGTCCCTCCAGGTCCTGACTACACTAACAGCTCCAACGTGAGCTGCCTTCCTGAAGCCGTACTCCACTCCACAACAGACAAATACAGCGCCACCCTGCGCTCCATGTTTGTTCCCGATCGATAAGCACATGGTAAATCTGGTGGGGAGCCTGGGAGTGAAGGGCTGCCAGATAGAGGAGGAGGAGGAGGAAGGGGGAGGGGTCTGGAAGTAGACCCTCGTGACTGCTACCTCTTGCAGATATGCAACGGCCAGGATCAATGCTCCCGCTAATTTAATTTTGGGTGTGCGGGCAACAGGCTGTGGGGCCCATTCGTGTTATCATGCACGTGCGATTTTTTTCCATTATAAAGCCACTGAGTGGCCTGCGCGGGATAGCTGGCAAAGCAACTCACCTGCTGGCACCTTGTATCACTTGTCCACAGCTCAGGAGTTTACGTCCATTAGCAACAGGACAAGGGCATTCGGCCCCTCAAGCCTGTTCTACCAGTCAATTGGATCATGGTTGATCTTAACTCTAATTACCCGCCTTGGTTCTGTAACTTGGAAGTAATGTTCCACAAGGATCGGTGCTGGGACCACTTGTTGTTCAAATCATATCAATGATTTGGACTCGGGAATCGGAAGTAAAATTTCAAAAATTGGGGGGACATGGTGTGTAGTTAACACAGAGGAAGACTGCGACAAAATACAAGACATTAATAAACTTGCAGAATGGGCGTGTAATTGGCCAGTGAGCTTCAGTATCTATCAGTGCGAGGTAATACATGTTGGTAGGAAGAATAAGGAGACCACAAACGCCTTGGAAAATAAATGTGGCAACGGAGCAGAGGAACAGGGCTCCGGGGCACAGATACACACATCACTAGAAGTAACAACGCAGGTTAACAAGGCCATAAAAAGCAAACACAGCAGTAGTTCATTTACAGAATTGAAAAACAGAGAAGTTATGTTAAACTTGTACAAAACCTTAATTAGACCACACTTGGAGTACTGTGAACAGTTCTGGTCTCCATGTTATAAAAAGGATATAGAGGCACTGGAGAAGGTGCAACAATAGTTACTAGGATGATAGCAGAACTGAGGTTATACCCATTAGGAAGGATTGAACAGGAAAGGGGAAGGCTGAGGGGTGACCCGATAGAAGTCTTTAAGATGATGAAAGGGTTTGATAGGGTAAACGTAGAGAAGATGTTTCCACTTGTGGGCGAAACCAGAACGAGGGGTCATCAATATAAGATAGTCACTTATAAACCCAATAGTGAATTCAGGAGAAATCTCTTTACCCAGACACAAAACTGCGGTTGCTGGCAATCTGAAATAAAAACAGAAAATGCTAGAAATAATCAGCAGGTCAGGCAGCATCTATGGAGAGAGAAACAGAGTTAACGTTTCAGGTCGATGACACTTCATCAGAACTGCTACCCAGACAGTGGTGAGAATGTGGAACTCGCTGCCCCAGGAAGTAGTTGAGGCAAATAGCACAGATACATTTAAGGGGAAGCTGGAAAAACACATGAGGGAGAAAGGAACAGAAGGATATGTTGGTGGGGTTCGAGGGGCGGGAGGGGGCTTGTGTGGAACATAGGCACCGTCATGGACCTGTTAGGCCGAATGTCCTGTTTCTGTGCTGTAAATACTTCGTAGCGCTGAATACCCTTACCGAACAGAAATCTACCAATCTCAGTTAAGATATTTTCAATTGACCCCACTCAGCCTCGATAGCGTTCTGTGGGAGAGAGTTCCAGATTCCCACTACTCTTTGTATGAACATCACCCCTGATCGGGCTAGCTCTAACTTTAACATTCTGCTCCCTTGACTCCTCCACCAGAGGAAATACCTTCTCTCTATCTACTCTATCAAATCCTTTAATCATCATAAACACCTCAATTAGATCCCCCCCTAATCTTCTATACTAGCTTATGCAACCTGTCCTCATAATTTAACCCTTTCAGCCCTGGTATAATTCTGCGCTGCTCCCCCCTCCGAGGCCGATATATCCTTCCAGAGGGACACAGAGTCCAGATGGGGTCTGACAGATAGATATTTGGGAGTATGAATTATAGCTATTCCTGAGACATGGCTGAAAGAAAGGCAGCTCAACACTCTGCTTACCGGGTTTTCAGACGAATTGAGAGGGGTTAAAAAAAGGCAGGGGGGAATGGGGAGTCCCAGTATTAATTAAAGAATCAATTACAGCTGTGAGGAGGGATGATATGTTAGAGGGGTCATCAACTGAGGCCATATGGGTTGAATTGAAGAATAAAAAAGGGTTAATCTCACTGCTGGGAGTGTACTGTAGACCCCCAAACAGTCCGGGGGAGATAGAAGAGCAAATATGTGGACAAATTTCTGAGAAGTGCAAAGACTATAGGGCAGTAATAATAGGGGATTACCACTACCCTAATATTAACTGGGGTAAAATTAGTGTGAATGGTACAGAGAGTGTGGAATTCCTAAAATGCATTCAAGAGAACGTTTTTAGCTAGTATGTAACAAGCCCAACAAGGGAGGGGGCGGTTCTGGACTTAGTTTTAGGAAATGAAGCTGGGCAGGTGGAAGAGATATCAGTGGGAGATCATTTTGGTGGAAGTGATCATAATTCAGTTAGATTTAGGGTAGTTATGGAAAAGGACAAAGATAGACCAGGAATAAAAGTTCTCAATTGGAGAAAAGCCAAGTTTGCTGAGCTGAGATGGGATATAGCCAAAATGGACTGGAAACTGCTACTTGATGGTAAATCAGTGTCAGAGCATTAAAGGAGGAAATCACGAGGGTTCAGAGCAAGTATGTTCCTTCAAAGAAAAAGGGTGGGACTAACAAATCAAGAACCCCCTGGATGTCAAGGGACATACAGAGTAGGATAAGAAAAAAAGGGAGGCTTATGACAGATACCGAGGGCTCAATACTGCAGAAACTCTCGGAGTGTAGAAAGTGCAGGGGTGCAATTAGAAAGGAAATTAGGAAAGCAAAGAGAAGGCATGAACAAACTTTGGCAAGTAAAATCAAGGAAAACCCAAAGATGTTTTATAAATACATTAAGAGCAAGAGGACAACAAAAGGGCCTATTAAAGACCATAAAGGCAATCGTGGAGGCGGGAGACGTGGGTATGGTTCTTAATGAATACTTTGCGTCTGTTTTCACAAAAGAGAGGGGCGATGAAGGGGTTTAGCATCTTTGAAAGTGGATAAATCCCCAGGCCCGGATGAAATGTATCTCAGGCTGTTAAGAGAAGCAAAAGAGGAAATAGCAGAGGCTCTGACCATCATTTTCCAATCCTCTCTGGATACAGGTGTGGTGCCAGAGGACTGGAGGACTGCTAATATTGTACCAATGTTTAAAAAGGGAGAAAGGGATAGACCGAGTAATTGCAGGCCAATCCGCCGAACCTCGGTGGTGGAAAAATTATTGGAAAAAATTCTGAGGAACAGGATAAATCTTAATTTAGAAAGACATGGATTAATCAAGGACAGTCAGCATGGATTTGTTAAGGGACTTGTTAAGTGCCTGACTAACTTGATTAAATTTTTTGAGGAGGTAACAAGGAGGGTCGATGAGGGTAGTGCGTTTGATGTAGTGTATATGGATTTTAGCAAGGCTTTTGCAAAGGTCCCACAAGGCAGTCTGGTCACAAAAGTAAAAGCCCATGGGATCCAAGGCAAAGTGGCAAGTTACATCCAAAATTGGCTCAGAGGCAGGAAGCAAAGGGTAATGGTTGATGGGTATTTTTGTGACTGGAAGGCTGTTTCCAGAGGGGTTCCGCAGGGCTCAGTGCTGGGTCCCTTGCTTTTTGTGGTATACATCACTGATTTAGACTTGAATGTAGGGGCTATGATTAAGAAGTTTGCAGATGATTCTAAAATCGGCTGTGTGGTTGATGATGAAGAAAGCTGCGGACTGCAGGAAGATATCAATGAACAGGTGGAAACATTGAGAGATTCAGTGAGTGGGCAAAACTATGGCAGATGAAGTTCAATGTGGTGAAGTATGAGGTCATCCTCACTGGACCCAAGAAAAATTGATCGGAGTATCTTTCAGACGGTGAGAAGCGAGGGAGGGACTGTGGAGGGGCCGAGAGATTTAGGGGTCCATGGACAGAAATCAGTAAAAGCTAGTGGGCAAGTACAACAAATCATTAAAAAGGCTAACGGAATGTGGGCCTTTATCACATGAGGGGTGAAGTTATGTTACTGCTATACAGAGCTCTGGTTAGAATCATAGAAATTTACAGCACGGAAGGAGGCCATTTCGGCCCATCGTGTCCGCGCCGGCCGACAAAGAGCTATCTAGCCTAATCCGACTTTTCAGCTTTCGGTCCGTAGCCCTGTAGGTTATGGCACATCAAGTGCACATCAGAATACATTTTAAAAGTGGTGAGGGTTTCTGCCTCTACCACCCTTTCAGGCAGTGAGTTCCAGACCCCCACCACGCTCTGGGTGAAGAAATTTCCCCTCATATCTCCTCTAAACTTCCTACCAATTACTTTAAATCTATGCCCCCTGGTTGTTGACTCCTTTGCTAAGGGAAATAGGTCTGTCCTATCCACTCTATCTAGGCCCCTCATATTTTTATACACCTCAATAAGGTCTCCCCTCAGCCTCCTCTGTTCCAAAGAAAACAACCCAGCCTATCCAATCTTCCCTCAGAGCTACAATTCTCCAGTCCAGGCAACATCCTCGTAAATCTCCTCTGTACCCTCTTCAGTGCAATCACATCATTCCTGTAATGTGGTGACCAGAACTGCACGCAGTATTCCAGCTGTGTATTCTCTGAATACAAAATATGGATATGGACCAACTTTCTTTGATGACCTCAAAGTATGTTCTGAATACCAAAAGAGATGTATTCAGATTTTGTGCTTGATATATGTAGTTTGCTGGAAGCGCTAACGTGCAATTAATTCTAGGTCTGAAAAAAGTATCAAAGAAGAAGCGAGGTGGGGACAGGAGCATCCGAAAGCTGGTTCAGCCAATCCCCCTGGACCCGTGCGGGAGGCCCATCTTTCCGATTGTGCTCGGAGGACTGACCATTTACAGTTTGGGAGAGGTTTGCGTTCTTATTCATTCTCTTTGGTTCCAGGAAAGAGCACCACCGTTGTAGGATAATTCTCAGCTTCGCAGCAGCAAATTATAGATCAGTGTACTTGGCCATCAATCTCATTCTGAGAGGCCACATGAGGAATCATAAAATCTCTCAATGTAGCTAACCTTGTGCTGTCCCTGCCCTGGGAGTGTTTGATGGGACAGTGTAGAGGGAGCTTTACTCTGTATCTAACCCCTTGCTGTACCTGCCCTGGGAGTGTTTGATGGGACAGTGTAGAGGGAGCTTTACTCTGTATCTAACCCGTGCTGTACCTGCCCTGGGAGTGTTTGATGGGTCAGTATAGAGGGAGCTTTACTCTGTATCTAACCCGTGCTGTACCTGCCCTGGGAGTGTTTGATGGGTCAGTATAGAGGGAGCTTTACTCTGTATCTAACCCATGCTGTACCTGCCCTTGGAGTGTTTGATGGGACAGTGTAGAGGGAGCTTTACTCTGTATCTAACCCATGCTGTACCTGCCCTGGGAGTGTTTGGTGCTGACACTGGATGCCTGAAATAGGAAAGTATTCCATTTGTCTGCACTAACATCCCTCACCTTAATGAGCACAAAATACCAACACAAAAAGGTAGAAAAGTTTATAAATAAATATTTTTGTTTGTTGTTCAGCCGTGTTTAAATGGGTAGTGTTTGGAGTGGGTAGTGCAGCCTCCAGCTCAGGGCTATTCCAGCATGGGTCAGCCAGCAATGGGTAGTGTTTGGAGTGGGTAGTGCAGCCTCCAGCTCAGGGCTATTCCAGCATGGGTCAGCCAGCATTGTTCAGCGTAGATATTGGAGCCTGTACACACCGAGTCCCTGGGGTGGCGATCTGGACCTGCCATCAGTCACGTGCTGTTACAGGAGGCTCTGAGTCAGTGCCTGGGTTTTCCTTTTCCTTCAGGAAGGAAGGCGAAGGGCCCCCCCCGCCCCCCCCACACTCACTGTAAGCCACTGGGCTTCACTTCCAAATGCCCAGCAGTGGAGCAGCTTTAGCAGGGCACTGGACGCAGGTCAGACACGATGGTACATGAAGACCTGAGAAAGAGGAAAGGGTTGGAATACCTGAGGGGACGGGTATTGGGGATCCCCTGATTCCAAGCTGATCCAGTGAGAAGCTCAGACATGAGACCCGCAAACTCCTGGAGTTGAATTCCAATCTACGCTGAGTTAGCTGATTTTAGCCAGGGGGCTATAATTGGCCTCAGAATCCCTGGGCAATGAAGGGAGCAAAAACCCTACTCCTGACTGCCATTCTGCCACACACCTCCCCTCCCCTCCTCTTCCCTTCTCTCCCCTCAGCTGGTAAATGCCCATATATGGATCACCGGTGAGGGGGTTGAAGTCTGCTTAGGATGCTCACCCTCTTTGTTTGAATAACAGAAAGAAAGGACTTGCATTTATCTAACCCTTTTCACAACCTTAAGACAGCTCAAAGTGCTTTACAGCCAATGAAGTACTTTTGGAATGTAGTCATTGTTGTAATATAGGAAAAGCAGTAGCCAATTTGCGCACAGCAAGCTCCCACAAACAGCAATGTGACAATGACCAGATAATCTGTTTTTTAGCGATTATTGAGGGATAATTATTGGCCAGGACGCCAGGGAAAACTGCCCTGCTCGTCTTTGAAATAGTGCCATGGGATTTTTTCCGTCCACCTGAGAGAGCAGATGGGCCTTGGTTTAACGTCGCTACCGAAAGACAGTGCAGCACTCCCTCAGCGCTGCAATGGAGTGTCTGGAGAGGGACTTAAACCCACAACCCTCTGATTCAGAGGTGAGAGTGCTATCCACTGAGCCACGGCTGATACTTGGGTCTCGCATCGCTCTGACATTTCCCTGGCTTATGTGTGAGGAGTACCTAGGAGCTGATGGTATGTGTGGAACTACTTAAAGTGAGTGTCTGCAGGAGAAATGGGGGGGTAGCGGGGGGGGTGGGGGGGGAGACGACAGAGACATCTGCTGGTTTTGTTTCATTATAGGCAGCCTCTCTGAATCGAGGAAGTTCTTAGGTGGCTGAACAGTCCAACAGAACCACAGCCCCTGTCACAGGTGGGACATACAGTTGTTGAGGGAAGGGGTGGGTGTGACTGGTATGTAGCACACTCATTCCTCTGCCTGCGCTTGATTTCCACATGCTCTTGGCGATGCGACTCGAGGTGCTCAGCGCCCTCCCGGATGCACTTCCTCCACTGAGGGCGGTCTTTGGCCAGCGACTCCCAGGTGTCAGTGGGGATGTTGCATTTTATCAGGGAGGCTTTGAGGGTGTCCTTGTAACGTTTCCTCCGCCCACCTTTGGCTCGTTTGCCATGAAGGAGTTCCGAGTAGAGCGCTTGCTTTGGGAATCTCGTGTCTGGCATGCGGACAGTGTGGCCCACCCAGCGGAGCTGATCAAGTGTGGTCAGTGCTTCAATGCTGGGGATGTTGGACTGGTCGAGGATGCTAATGTTTTGTTTCAACACACTCCCGGGACCTAAGCATCTGATGTACTTTTCACTTTGAAGTATTTTACACTCTGCACGGCCGACAATGACACAGCTGAAGAAGGACGCAGTTTGGCGATCCGAGGTGACTGCTCGGGTGAGGGAAGGCCAGCCGCGCGCCCAAGCGGTCGGTGGTCCTTACCAGGGTGAGCCGGTCACACGGGGTCAATGCCTGCCAGCTATCCAATCACGGCCCACGTGCTGTGCGCCTGTCCCTGTGGAGCTGGGATTGGGAGTTACTGATTGCACACTGAACTCTGTCTGTCTGGATATTAGATCATTGTGGATCGCTCAGGTTTCTGTGATGAGACGGCCATCTATCCTGTGGGGTTTTGCAGCACGCGGATCTACGCCAGTATGAAGAACCCCAACCACAAGTGTCTGTACACCTGTCAGATCAAAGATGGCGGAACTGGACCACAGGTATTTCAAAACACATAACCTGCAATTGGTGTTGCTGTGCAATGATGCGGATTACATTTTTGTGAAGTATTTGCTGAAGTTTTGAACCTGCATTTTGTTGCGGGGTATCCTGTCCTGATGTGGGTGTCAGTGCTCCCTTTCATTTCTTTTTGAGTGCACGGTCCATTCAAAGTATCGGGGTTTTCTCCTTCAACAACTGGTGAGTTGGCTGTGCAGGAGTTCCAGAGCGTTGCACAGCCACGCAGCTTAAAGAACATTGGTGGGTGCCATGTAATGGCGAGGATGCCCTGTAATGGTGAGGATGCACTGTAATGGTGAAGATGCCCTGTAATAATGGTGTGGGTGTCGTGTAATGGCGAGGGTGTCGTGAAATGGCGAGGGTGTCGTGTAATGGCGAGGGTGTCGTGTAATGGCGAGGGTGTCGTGTAATGGCGAGGGTGTCCTGTAACGGCGAGGGTGCCGTGTAATGATGGTGAGGATGCCCTGTAATTGTCAGATTAAGTGAGTCTGGCAAAACTGGCAAATCGATTTCAACATATGTGAAGCCATCCATTGTGGGCTGTAGAAGGATACGTCGACTATTCTGTAAATGGTGAAAAGCTAGGAACAGTGGTGGTTCAGAGAGATTGGATTGGGGGTCCATGTACACAGCTTAATGAAATGTAAAGGTCAGGTACAAAAAATAATCAAAGGCTAATGGAACATTGGCCTTTATACCGAGGGCTGGAATATAAAGGGGAGGAGGTTTTGCTCCAGCTGTACAAAGCCCTGGTTAGACCAATCTGGAGTTTTGGGCACCGCACCGTTGAAAGGATATATTGGCCTTGGAAGGCGCGCAGCGCAGATTCCCCAGAATGTTACCCGGGCTCCAAGGGTGAGATTACACAAAGTAAGCTTGTATTCCCTGGAATATAGAAGCTTGCAGGGGGATTTGATTGAGGTTTTTAGGATTTTGAAAGAAGTTGATTGGGTTGATAGAGAGAAACTTTTTTCAACTGCTGGGAGAGTCTAGAACAAGGGGCATAACATTAAAATCAGAGCCAGGATATTCAGGAGAGAAGTTAGGAAACACTTCTCCACACAAAGGGCAGTACAAGTGTGGAGCTCTCCCACAAAAAGCAGTAGACGCTGGCTCAGTTAATAATCTTCACTCTGAGATCGATAGATTTTTGTTAGACAGGGGTATTCAGGGATACGGAGCTAAGGCAGGTATATGGAGTTCAGATACAGACCAGCCATAATTTCAGTGAATGGTGGAATGGGTCTGAGAGGCTGAGGGCCTCCTCCTGTTCCTCGGGTCTGGTGCAATATGAGTGTCCGATAATATACTCGGTCAGCTTCCATCTGTATCCTGCTGAGGATCATCCCTACATCAACCCCACATCTCCCAGCCCATCGTCCTCTCCGTAATCGTGGGTCCTTGTCCTCAAACTCAACGGCAGCCATGGTCCTGAGCCCCGCCCTCCGACCCTGAGCCCCGCTCCCCGACCCTGAGCCCCGCTCCCCGACCCTGAGCCCCGCTCCCCGACCCTGAGCCCCGCTCCCCGAGCCTGATCCCTGACCCCCGCGTCCTGACCCCAGCTCCCTGACCCAGAGCCCTGCTTCCTGATCCCCGCTCCCTGATCCCCGCTCCCTGATCCCCGCTCCCTGACCCCAGCTCCTGATCCTGTACCCTGCTTCTTGATCCTGTGCCCCGCTCCCTGACCCTGAGCCCCTCTCAATGACACCTGAGCATGCTCCCTGAACCTGACCCCACCTCCCTGATCCTTGTGCCCCATTCCCTGACCCCTGACCCTCGCTCCCTGACCCCTGCTCCCTGTCCCTGACCCGCGCTCCCTGACCCCTGAGCCCCGCTCCTTGAATCTGAGCTCCCTACCTGACCCCCGCTCCCTGACCCCAGCTCCTGAGCCTGACCCTCGCTCCCTGAGTCGGTGCCCCGCTTCCTGACCCTGAGCACCGCTCCCTGACCTCTGCTCCCTGACCCTGAGCCCCGCTCCCCGACCCTGACCCCTAACCCTCAGCCCTGCTCCCTGACTCTGAGCTCCGCTTCCTAAACCAGCTCCCTGACCGTGACCCCCGCTCCCTGACCCCTGACCCTCGCTCCCTGAACGCCGAGCCCCGCTCCCTGACCCTGAGCCCCGCTCCCTGACCCCAGCTCCTGACCCTGACCCCTGCTCACTGACCCTGTGCTCCGCTCCCTGACTCTGAGCCACGATCCCTGAGCCCCGAGCACCGCTTCTTGAGCCCCGCTCCCTGACCCCTGACCCTGAGGCCTGCTCCCTAACCCTGAACCCTGCTCCCCGACCCAGACCTCCGCTCCCCGACCCTGACTCCCGCTCCCTGACCCAGACCCCCGCTCCCTGACCCCCGCTCCCTGACCCCCGCTCCCTGACCCCCGCTCCCTGACCTCAGCTCCTGACCCTGAGCCCCCTCCATGACCCCTAAACCCTGCTCACTGACCCCAGCTCCTGACTCCAGCTCCCTGACCATGAGCTCCGCTTTCTGACCCTGACACCTGCTCCCTGACCCTGACCGCCGCTCCCTGACCCCTGACCCCTTCTCCCCGACCCCTGACCCCTTCTCCCCGACCCTGAACCTCGCTCCCCGACCCTGACCCTCCCTACCTGATCCCTGACCCTCGCTCCCTGACCCCAGCTCCTGATCCTGTGCCCTGCTTCTTGATCCTGTGCCCCGCTCGCCGACCCTGAGCCCCTTTCAATGACACATGAGCATGCTCCCAGAACCTGACCCCCACCTCGCTGATCATTGTGCCCCAATCCCTGACCTCTGACCCTCGCTCCCGACCCCTGCTCCTTGTCCCTGACCCCCGTTCCCTGACCACTGACCCATGCTCCCTGACCTCAGCTCCTGACCCTGAGCCCCCTCCCTGACCCCTAAACCCTGCTCACTGACCCCAGCTCCTGACTCCAGCTCCCTGACCATGAGCTCCGCTTTCTGACCCTGACACCTGCTCCCTGACCCTGACCGCCGCTCCCTGACCCCTGACCCCTTCTCCCCGACCCCTGACCCCTTCTCCCCGACCCTGAACCTCGCTCCCCGACCCTGACCCTCCCTACCTGATCCCTGACCCTCGCTCCCTGACCCCAGCTCCTGATCCTGTGCCCTGCTTCTTGATCCTGTGCCCCGCTCGCCGACCCTGAGCCCCTTTCAATGACACATGAGCATGCTCCCAGAACCTGACCCCCACCTCGCTGATCATTGTGCCCCAATCCCTGACCCCTGACCCTCGCTCCCGACCCCTGCTCCTTGTCCCTGACCCCCGTTCCCTGACCCCAGCCCCTGCTCCCTGACCCACGCTCCCTGAGCACTGCTCCCTGACTCTGAGCTCCGCTTCCTAAACCAGCTCCCTGACCGTGACCCCCGCTCCCTGACCCCTGACCCTCGCTCCCTGACCCCTGCTCCCTGTCCCTGATCCACGCTCCCTGACCCCTGAGCCCCGCTCCTTGATACTGAGCCCTACCTGGCCTCGCATCTTGACCCTGAGCCCCGCTCCCGCTCCCTGACCCCCGCACCCTGACTCTGACCTAGAGCCTCGCTCCCTGACCCAGAGCCCCGCACCCTGATCCCCGCTCCCTGACACTTAGCCCCTATCCCTGACCCTGAGCCCCACTCCCCGGCCCTGACCCCTAACCCTCAGCCCTGCTCCCTGACCCTGAGCCCCGCTTCCTGACCTCTCAGCCCCGCTCCTGAACCTGACCCCCCATCCCTGACCTCAGCTCCTGACCCTCAGCCCCCTCCCTGACCCCTGAACCCTGCTCACTGACTCCAGCTCCCTGACCATGAGCTCCGCTCTCTGACCCTGACCGCCGCTCCCTGACCCCTAACCCCATCTCCCTGACCCTGAGCCCTGCTCCCCGACCCTGAGCCCCGCACCCTGACCACAGCTCCCGCTCTGACCTCCGCTCCCTGACCCTGAGCCCCGCTCCACGACCCTGACCCCTGACCCTGACTCCAGTTCCCAGACCCAGAGCCCTGCCCCCTGCTCCCTGCTCCCTGCCTCCTGCTCCCTGACCCCAACTCCTGACATTGACCCCGTTCCTTGACCCTGACCCCTGCTCCATGACCTTCGCTCCCTGATCCCCGCTCCCTGATCCCCGCTCCCTGACCCCCGCTCCCTGACCCTGAGCCCCGCTCCCTGAGCCCCGAACCCCTGCTACCAGACCCCAGCCCCTGCTCTCTGCCCCCCGCTCCCTGACCCTGACACCCGCTCCTTGACCCTGAGCCCCCTATCCCTGACCCTGACCCCCGCTCCCCGACCCTGACCCCTAACCCTCAGCCCTGCTCCCTGACCCTGAGCCCCGCTTCCTGAGCCAGCTTCCTGACCCTGACCCTCGTTCCTTGACCCTGACCCCTGCCCTCTGAGTCCTACTCCCTGACCCTCAGCCCCGCTCCCTGAACCTGATCCCTGCTCACTGAGCCCCGCTCCCTGACCCCAGCTCCTGACCCTGACCCCTGCTCACTGACCCTGTGCTCCGCTCCCTGACTCTGAGCCACGATCCCTGAGCCCCGAGCACCGCTTCTTGAGCCCCGCTCCCTGACCCCTGACCCTGAGGCCTGCTCCCTAACCCTGAACCCTGCTCCCCGATCCAGACCTCCGCTCCCCGACCCTGACTCCCGCTCCCTGACCCAGAGCCCCGCTCCCTGACCCCCGCTCTCTGATTCCCGCTCCATGACCCCCGCTCCCTGACCCCCGCTCCCTGATCCGAGCCCCGATCCCTGAGCCCCGAGCCCTGCTCACTGAGCCCCGCAACCTGACCCTAACCCCGGCTCCCTGACCCTGACCGCCGCTCCCTGACCCTGATCCCTCTCCCTGACCCCTGAGCCCCTCTCCCTGACCTGTCAGCCCCGCTCCTGAACCTGACCCACCGTCCCTGACCACTGACCCATGCTCCCTGACCTCAGCTCCTGACCCTGAGCCCCCTCCCTGACCCCAGCTCCTGATCCTGTGCCCTGCTTCTTGATCCTGTGCCCCGCTCCCTGACCCTGAGCCCCTCTCAATGACACCTGAGCATGCTCCCAGAACCTGACCCCCACCTCGCTGATCATTGTGCCCCAATCCCTGACCCCTGACCCTCGCTCCCGACCCCTGCTCCCTGTCCCTGACCCCCGTTCCCTGACCCCAGTCCCTGCTCCCTGACCCACGCTCCCTGAGCCCTGCTCCCCTGACTCTGAGCTCCGCTTCCTAAACCAGCTCCCTGACCGTGAACCCCGCTCCCTGACCCCTGACCCTCGCTCCCTGACCCCTGCTCCCTGTCCCTGACCCACGCTCCCTGACCCCTGAGCCCCGCTCCTTGAATCTGAGCCCCCTACCTGCCCGCTCCCTGACCCCCGCTCCCTGACCCCCGCTCCCTGACCCCAGCCCCTGCTCCCTGACCCTGAGCCCCGTTCCCTGACCCTTAGCCCCGCTCCCTGATCACTGACCCTGAGGCCCGCTCCCTGACCCTGAACCCTGTTCCCTGACCCTGAGCCCCGCTCCCTGACCCCCGCTCCCTGACCCCAGCCCCTGCTCCCTGACCCTGAGCCCCGTTCCCTGACCCTGAGCCCCGCTCCCTGACCCTGACCCCCGCTCCCTGAACGCCGAGCCCCGCTCCCTGATCACTGACCCTGAGGCCCGCTCTCTGACCCTGAACCCTGTTCCCTGACCCTGAGCCCCGCTCCCCGACCCTGACCCAGAGCCTCGCACCCTGACCCAGAGCCCCGCACCCTGACCCCCGCTCCCTGACACTTAGCCCCTATCCCTGACCCTGAGTCCCACTCCCCGACCCTGACCCCTAACCCTCAGCCCTGCTCCCTGACCCTGAGCCCCGCTTCCTGACCTCTCAGCCCCGCTCCTGAACCTGACCCCCATCCCTGACCACTGACCCATGCTCCCTGACCTCAGCTCCTGACCCTCAGCCCCCTCCCTGACCCCTGAACCCTGCTCACTGACTCCAGCTCCCTGACCATGAGCTCCGCTCTCTGACCCTGACCGCCGCTCCCTGACCCCTAACCCCATCTCCCTGACCCTGAGCCCTGCTCCCCGACCCTGAGCCCCGCACCCTGACCACAGCTCCCGCTCTGACCCCCGCTCCCTGACCCTGAGCCCCGCTCCACGACCCTGACCCCTGACCCTGACTCCAGTTCCCAGACCCAGAGCCCTGCCCCCTGCTCCCTGCTCCCTGCCTCCTGCTCCCTGACCCCAACTCCTGACATTGACCCCGTTCCTTGACCCTGACCCCTGCTCCCTGATCCCCGCTCCCTGATCCCCGCTCCCTGATCCCCGCTCCCTGACCCCCGCTCCCTGACCCTGAGCCCCGCTCCCTGAGCCCCGAACCCCTGCTACCAGACCCCAGCCCCTGCTCTCTGCCCCCCGCTCCCTGACCCTGACACCCGCTCCTTGACCCTGAGCCCCCTATCCCTGACCCTGACCCCCGCTCCCCGACCCTGACCCCTAACCCTCAGCCCTGCTCCCTGACCCTGAGCCCCGCTTCCTGAGCCAGCTTCCTGACCCTGACCCTCGTTCCTTGACCCTGACCCCTGCCCTCTGAGTCCTACTCCCTGACCCTCAGCCCCGCTCCCTGAACCTGATCCCTGCTCACTGAGCCCCGCTCCCTGACCCCAGCTCCTGACCCTGACCCTGTGCTCCGCTCCCTGACTCTGAGCCACGATCCCTGAGCCCCGAGCACCACTTCTTGAGCCCCGCTCCCTGACCCCTGACCCTGAGGCCTGCTCCCTAACCCTGAACCCTGCTCCCCGACCCAGACCTCCGCTCCCCGACCCTGACTCCCGCTCCCTGACCCAGAGCCCCGCTCCCTGACCCCCGCTCTCTGATTCCCGCTCCATGACCCCCGCTCCCTGACCCCCGCTCCCTGATCCGAGCCCCGATCCCTGAGCCCCGAGCCCTGCTCACTGAGCCCCGCAACCTGACCGTGAACCCCGGCTCCCTGACCCTAGCCCTTTCCCTGACCCTGATCCCTCTCCCTGACCCCTGAGCCCCTCTCCCTGACCTGTCAGCCCCGCTCCTGAACCTGACCCACCGTCCCTGACCACTGACCCACGCTCCCTGACCTCAGCTCCTGACCCTGAGCCCCCTCCCTGACCCCTAAACCCTGCTCACTGACCCCAGCTCCTGACTCCAGCTCCCTGACCATGAGCTCCGCTTTCTGACCCTGACACCTGCTCCCTGACCCTGACCGCCGCTCCCTGACCCCTGACCCCATCTCCCCAACCCTGAGCCTCGCTCCCCGACCCTGAGCCCCGCTCCCAGAACCTGACCCTCCCTCCCTGATCCCTGACCCTCGCTCCCTGACCCCAGCTCCTGATCCTGTGCCCTGTTTCTTGATCCTGTGCCCCGCTCCCTGACCCTGAGCCCCTCTCAATGACACCTGAGCATGCTCCCAGAACCTGACCCCCACCTCGCTGATCATTGTGCCCCAATCCCTGACCCCTGACCCTCGCTCCCGACCCCTGCTCCCTGTCCCTGACCACGTTCCCTGACCCCAGTCCCTGCTCCCTGACCCACGCTCCCTGAGCCCTGCTCCCTGACTCTGAGCTCCGCTTCCTAAACCAGCTCCCTGACCGTGAACCCCGCTCCCTGACCCCTGACCCTCGCTCCCTGACCCCTGCTCCCTGTCCCTGACCCACGCTCCCTGACCCCTGATCCCCGCTCCTTGAATCTGAGCCCCCTACCTGGCCTCGCATCTTGACCCTGAGCCCCGCTCCTGCTCCCTGACCCCCGCTCCCTGACCCCCGCTCCCTGACCCCAGCCCCTGCTCCCTGACCCTGAGCCCCGTTCCCTGACCCTGAGCCCCGCTCCCTGATCACTGACCCTGAGGCCCGCTCCCTGACCCTGAACCCTGTTCCCTGACCCTGAGCCCCGCTCCCTGACCCCCGCTCCCTGTCCCCAGCCCCTGCTCCCTGACCCTGAGCCCCGTTCCCTGACCCTGAGCCCCGCTCCCTGACCCTGACCCCCGCTCCCTGAACGCCGAGCCCCGCTCCCTGATCACTGACCCTGAGGCCCGCTCTCTGACCCTGAACCCTGTTCCCTGACCCTGAGCCCCGCTCCCCGACCCTGACCCAGAGCCTCGCACCCTGACCCAGAGCCCCGCACCCTGACCCCCGCTCCCTGACACTTAGCCCCTATCCCTGACCCTGAGTCCCACTCCCCGACCCTGACCCCTAACCCTCAGCCCTGCTCCCTGACCCTGAGCCCCGCTTCCTGACCTCTCAGCCCCGCTCCTGAACCTGACCCCCATCCCTGACCACTGACCCATGCTCCCTGACCTCAGCTCCTGACCCTCAGCCCCCTCCCTGACCCCTGAACCCTGCTCACTGACTCCAGCTCCCTGACCATGAGCTCCGCTCTCTGACCCTGACCGCCGCTCCCTGACCCCTAACCCCATCTCTGACCGCCGCTCTCTGACCCTGAGCCCTGCTCCCCGACCCTGAGCCCCGCACCCTGACCACAGCTCCCGCTCTGACCCCCGCTCCCTGACCCTGAGCCCCGCTCCACGACCCTGACCACTGACCCCTGACCCTGACTCCAGTTCTCAGACCCAGAGCCCCGCTCCCTGCCCCCTGCTCCCTGCTCCCTGCCCCTTGCTCCCTGACCCCAACTCCTGACATTGACCCCGTTCCTTGACCCTGACCGCTGCTCCCTGACCTTCGCTCCCTGATCCCCGCTCCCTGATCCCCGCTCCCTGATCCCCGCTCCCTGACCCCCGCTCCCTGACCATGAGCCCCGCTCCCTGACCCTGAGCCCCGCTCCCTGAGCCCCGAACCCCTGCTACCAGACCCCAGCCCCTGCTCTCTGACCCCGCTCCCTGACCCTGACACCCGCTCCTTAACCCTGAGCCCCCTATCCCTGACCCTGAGCCCCGACCCTGACCCCTAACCCTCAGCCCTGCTCCCTGACCCTGAGCTCCGCTTCCTGAGCCAGCTCCCTGACCCTGACCCTCGTTCCTTGACCCTGACCCCTGCCCTCTGAGTCCTACTCCCTGACCCTCAGCCCCGCTCCCTGAACCTGATCCCTGCTCACTGAGCCCCGCTCCCTGACCCTGAGCCCCGCTCCCTGACCCCCGTTCCCTGACCCCAGCTCCTGACCCTGACCCCTGCTCACTGACCCTGTGCTCCGCTCCCTGACTCTGAGCCACGATCCCTGAGCCCCGAGCACCGCTTCTTGAGCCCCGCTCCCTGACCCCTGACCCTGAGGCCTGCTCCCTAACCCTGAACCCTGCTCCCCGACCCAGACCTCCGCTCCCCGACCCTGACTCCCACTCCCTGACCCAGAGCCCCGCTCCCTGACCCCCGCTCTCTGATTCCCGCTTCCTGACCCCCGCTCCCTGACCCCCGCTCCCTGACCCCAGCTCCCTGATCCAAGCCCCGATCCCTGAGCCCCGAGCCCTGCTCACTGAGCCCCGCAACCTGACCCTAACCCCGGCTCCCTGAACCTAGCCCTTTCCCTGACCCTGATCCCTCTCCCTGACCCCTGAGCCCCTCTCCCTGACCTGTCAGCCCCGCTCCTGAACCTGACCCACTGTCCCTGACCACTGACCCATGCTCCCTGACCTCAGCTCCTGACCCTGAGCCCCCTCCCTGACCCCTAAACCCTGCTCACTGACCCCAGCTCCTGACTCCAGCTCCCTGACCATGACCCCATCTCCCCAACCCTGAGCCTCGCTCCCCGACCCTGAGCCCCGCTCCCAGAACCTGACCCTCCCTCCCTGATCCCTGACCCTCGCTCCCTGACCCCAGCTCCTGATCCTGTGCCCTGCTTCTTGATTCAGTGCCCCGCTCCCCGACCCTGAGCCCCTCTCAATGACACCTGAGCATGCTCCCAGAACCTGACCCCCAACTCGCTGATCATTGTGCCCCAATCCCTGACCCCTGACCCTCGCTCCCGACCCCTGCTCCCTGTCCCTGACCCCCGTTCCCTGACCCTTGAATCTGAGCCCCCTATCTGACCCCCGCTCCCTGACCCCAGCTCCTGAGCCTGACCCTCGCTCCCTGAGCCTGTGCCCCGCTCCCTGACCCTGAGCCCCGCTCCCTGACCCTGAGCCCCGCTCCCCGACCCTGACCCCTAACCCTCAGCCCTACTCCCTGCTCCCTGAGCCCCGCTTCCTAAACCAGCTCCCTGACCCTGACTCCCGCTCCTTGACCCTGACCCCTGTTCCCTGAGCCTCGCGTCTTGACCCTGAGCCCCGCACCCTGAGCCCAGCTCCCACTCCCTGACCCCGCCCCGCTCCCCGACCCTGACCCCTAATCCTCAGCCCTGCTCCCTGCTCACTGGCGCACACTCCCTGACCCTGAGCCCCGCTCCCTGACCCTGAGCCCCGCTCCCTGACCCCCGCTCCCTGACCCTGAGCCCCGCTCCCTGACCCTGAGCCCCGCTCCCTGAACGCCGAGCCCCGCTCCCTGATCACTGACCCTGAGGCCCGCTCTCCGAGCCTGACACCCGATTCCTGACCCCAGCACCCTGACCCTGATCCTCGATCACTGACCCCCTCACCCTGACCCAGAGCCCCGCTCCCTGACCCAGAGCCCCGCTCCCTGACCCAGAGCCCCGCTCCCTGACCCAGAGCCCCGCTCCCTGACCCCCTATCCCTGACACTTAGCCCCTATCCCTGACATTTAGCCCCTATCCCTGACCCTGAGCCCCGCTCCCCGACCCTGACCCCTAACCCTCAGCCCTGCTCCCTGACGCTGAGCCCCGCTTCCTGAGCTCTCAGCCCGGCTCCTGAACCTGACCCCCCCGTCCCTGACCCCTGACCCATGCTCCCTGACCTCAGCTCCTGACCCTCAGCCCCCACTACCTGAACCTCAGCCCCGCTACTTGTCCCTGAGCCCCCTCCCTGACCCCTGAACTTTGCACACTGACTCCAGCTCCCTGACAATGAGCTCCGCTCTCTGACCCTGACCGCCGCTCCCTGACCCCTAACCCCATCTCCCCGACCCTGAGCCTCGCTCCCCGACCCTGAGCCCCGCTCCCCGACCCTCAGCCCCGCACCCTGACCACAGCTCCCGCTCTGACCCCCGTTCCTTGATCCTGACCCTCGCTCCCTGACCCTCGCTCCCTGACCCCCGCTCCCTGAACCCTGCTCCCTGACCCTGAGCCCCGCTTCCTGAGCCAGCTCCCTGTCCCTGACCCCTGTTCCTTGACCCTGACCCTTGCCCTCTGAGTGCTGCTCCCTGAACCTGATCCCTCTCACTGACCCCCGCTCCCTGACCCTGATCCTGACCACCGTTCCCTGACCCCCGTTTCCTGACCCCCGATCCCCGTTCCCTGACCCCAGCTCCTGATCCTGACCCCAGCTGCTGACCCTGACCCCTGCTCACTGACCCTGTGCTCTGCTCCCTGACTCTGAGCCACGATCCCTGAGCCCCGAGCCCCGCTTCCTGAGCCCCGCTCCCTGACCCCTGACCCTGAGGCCTGCTCCTGAACCCTGTTCCCCGACCCTGAGCCCCACTCCCCGACCCTGAGCCCCGCTCCCCGACCCTGAGCCCCGCTCCCCGACCCTGAGCCCCGCTCCCCGACCCTGAGCCCCGCTCCCCGACCCTGACCCCCGCTTCCTGACCCAGAGCCCCGCTCCCTGACCCCCGCTCCCTGACTTCGGCTCCCTGACCCCCGCTCCCTGACCCCCGCTCCCTGACCCCCGCTCCCTGATCCGAGCCCCGATCCCTGAGCCCTGCTCACTGAGCCCCGCAACCTGACCCTAACCCCGGCTCCCTGACCTCTCAGCCCCGCTCCTGAACCTGACGCCCCCTCCCTGACCCCTGAACCCTGCTCACTGACCCCAGCTCCTGACACCTGCTCCCTGACCGCCGCTCCCTGACCCCTGATCCCATCTCCCCGACCCTGATCCCCGCTCCCCGACCCTGATCCCCGCTCCCCGACCCTGATCCCCGCTCCCCGACCCTGAGCCCCGCTCCCCGACCCTGAGCCTCGCTCCCCGACCACAGCTCCCACTCTGAGCCCCGCTCCCTGACCCTGACTCCAGCTCCCTGACTCCTGCTCCCTGACCTCCGCTCCCTGCCCCCCGCTCTCTGACCCTGAGACCCGCTCCCTGACCCAGAGCCCCGCTCCCTGACTCCCCGCTCCCTGACTCCCCGCTCCCTGACTCCTGCTCCCTGACCCTCGATCTCTGACCCTCGCTCCCTGAGCCCCGCTCCACGACCCTGACTCCGGCTCCCTGACCCTCGATCTCTGACCCTCGCTCCCTGAGCCCCGCTCCACGACCCTGACTCCAGCTCCCTGACTCCTGCTCCCTGACCCTCGATCTCTGACCCTCGCTCTCTGACCCTGATCCCCGTTCCGTGACCCCAGCTCCTGACCCTGACCTCTGCTCCGCTCCCTGACTCTGAGCCACGATCCCTGAGCCGCAAGCCCCGCTTCCTGAGCCCCGCTCCCTGACCCCTGACCCTGAGGCCTGCTCCCTAACCCTGAACCCTGCTCCCTGACCCTGAGCCCCGCTCCCCCACCCTGACCCCCGCTCCCTGACCCCCGCTCCCTGACACCCGCTCCCTAACCACTGCTCCCTATCCCTGAGCCCCGAGCCCAGCTCACTGAGCCCCGCAACCTGACCCTAACCCCGGCTCCCTGACCCCAGCCCCTGCATCCTGACCCCCTCTCCCTGACCCTGATCCCTCTCCCTGACCCCTCTCCCTGACCCTGACCCCTCTCCCTGACCTCTCAGCCCCGCTCCTGAACCTGACCCCCCGTCCCTGACCACTGACCCACGCTCCCTGACCTCAGCTCCTGACCCTCAGCCCCGCTACCTGACCCTCAGCCCTGCTACCTGACCCTGAGCCCCCTCCCTGACCCCTGAACCCTGCTCACTGACCCCAGCTCCCTGACCATGAGCTCCGCTCTCTGACCCTGACACCTGCTCCCTGACCCTGACCGCCGCTCCCTGACCCCTGACCCCGGACCCTGAGCCCCGCTCCTCGACCCTGAGCCCCGCACCCTGACCCTGAGAGCCCCGCACCCTGACCACAGCTCCCGCTCTGACCCCTGCTCCCTGACCCCTGCTCCCTGATCCCTGCTCCCTGACCCCTGCTCCCTGACCCCTGCTCCCTGACCCTCGCTCCCTGACCCTCGCTCCCTGGCCCCCGCTCCCTGACCCCCGCTCCCTGACCCCCGCTCCCTGAGCCCCGAACCCCGCTCCCTGAGCCCCGGTCCCAGACCCCAGCCCCTGCTCTCTGACCCTGACACCCGCTCCTTGATCCTGAGCCCCATCTCCCTGACACCTGAGCCCCACTCCCTGAACCTGACCCTACCTCCCTGATCCCTGACCCTCGCTCCCTGACCCCAGCTCTTGACACTGTGCCCTGCTTCCTGATCCTGTGCCCCTCTCCCTGAGCCTGTGCCCCTCTCCCTGACACCTGAGCCCGCTCCCTGAACCTGACCCCCACCTCCCTGACTCCTGACCCCCGCTCCTTGTGCCCCGCTCCCTGACAACTGACCCCCGCTCCCTGCCCCTGACCCCCGCTTCCTGTCCCTGAACCCCGCTCCCTGTCCCTGACACCCGCCCCCTGTCCCTGACCCCCGCTCCCTTTCCCTAACCCCCGCTCCCTGACCCCAGCCCCTGCTCCCTGAGCCACGCTTCCTGACCCCTGAGCCCCGCTCCTTGAATCTGAACCCCTCCCTGACCCCGCTCCCTGACCTCAGCTCCTGAGACTGACCCTCGCTCCCTGTGCCCCGCTCCCTGATCCTGACCTCTGCTCCCTGACCCTGAGCACCGCACCCTGACCCTGACCCCTAACCCTCAGCCCTGCTACCTGACCCTGAGCCCTGCTTCCTGACCCCCGCTCCTTGACCCTGACCCCCGCTCCTTGACCCTGACCCCCGCTCCTTGACCCTGACCCCTGCTGCCTGAGCCCCGCTCCCTGACCCTGAGCCCCGCTCACTGACCCTGACCCCTGCTGCCTGAGCCCCGCTCCCTGACCCTGAGCCCCGCTCACTGACCCCTGATCCCCGCTCCCTGACCCCAGCCCCTGACCCTGAGCACCGCTCCCTGACCCCCCCTGTTCCCTGATCCCCGCTCCGACCCTGACCCCCACTCCCTGAGCCCAGCTCCTGCTCCCTGACCCCGCTCCATGACCCTGACCCTGACCCCTGCTCCCTGACACCCGCTCCCTGAACCTGACCCCCACCACCCTGACTCCTGACCCCGTTCCCTGTGCCCCCACTCCCTGACCCTGACCCTCGCTCCGACCCTGACCCCCACTCCCAAGCCCAGCTCCCGCTCTCTGACCCTGAGCCCTACTCCCTGACCCTGACCCCTAACCCTCAGCCCTGCTCCCTGACCCTGAGCCCCGCTTCCTGAACCAAATCCCTGACCTTGACCCCCACTCCTTGACCCTGACCCCTGCTCCCTGAGACCCGCTCCCTGAGCCCCGCTCCCTGAACCTGACCCCCCCCTTCCTGACCCCTGATCCACGCTCCCTGACCCCAGCTCCTGACCCCTGAGCCCCTCTCCCTGACCTCTCAGCCCCGCTCCCTGAACCTGACTCCCCCGCCCCTGACCCTGACACCCCGCACCCTGACCCCCGCTCCGACACTGACCCCCACTCCCTGAGCCCAGCTCCCGCTCTCTGACCCCTGCTCCCTGATCCCGCTCCATGATCCCCGCTCCCTGACCCTGAGCCCCTCTCCCTGACCCTGAGCCCCGCTCCCCTGAACCTGAGCCCCGCTCCGAGTCCTGCTCCCTGACCCTGACACCCGCTCTCTAATCCTGAGCCCTACTCCCTGACCCTCAGCCCCGCTCCCCGAACCTGAACCCCGCTCCCTGACCCCAGCTCCTGACCCTGACCCCTGCTCACTGACCCTGTGCTCCGCTCCCTGACCCTGAGCCACGATCTCTGAGCCCTGAGTCCCGCTCCCTGACCACTGACCCTGAGGCCTGCTCCCTAAACCTGAACGTTGCTCCCTGAGCCCCGCTCCCCGACTCTGACCCCCGCTTCCTGACCCCAGCAACCTGATCATGATCCCCGATCCCTGGCCCTCACTCCCTGACCCTGACCCTCGCTCCCTGACCCAGAGCCTCGCTCCCTGACCCCCGCTCCCTGACCCCTGCTCCCTGATTCGAACCGCGATCCCTGAGCCCTGAGCCACGCTCACTGAGCCCCGCAACCTGACACTAACCCCCATTCCCTGACCCCAGCCCCTGCATCCTGACCCTGAACCCTCTCCCTGACCCTGATCCACTCTCCCTGACCCCTGAGCCCCTCTCCCTGACCTCTCAGCCCCGCTCCCTGAACCTGACTCCCCCGCCCCTGACCCATGAGCCACGCTCCCTGACCCCCGCTCCTTGACCCTGACCCCCGCTTTCTGACCCCAGCCCCTGCTCCCTGATCCACACTCCCTGACCCCTGAACCCCACTCACTGACTCCAGTTCTTGACTCCAGCTCCCTGACCATGAGCTCCGCCCTCTGACCCTGAACCCTGCTCCCTGACCCCTACTCCCTGAGCCATGCTCCCTGACTCTTAGCCCCGCTCCCTGACCCTCAGCCCAGCTCCCCGACCCTGAGCCCCGCTCCCCGACGTTGAGCTCAGCTGCCCGACCCTGAGACCCGCATCCTGACCACAGCTCCCGCTCCGACCCCCACTCCCTGACCCTGAGCCCCGCTCACGACCCTGACCACTGACGCTGACCCCCTTCCTGATCCCAGCTCCCTGACCCTGTGCCTCTCCCACTGATCCCTGACATCTGAGCCCGCTCCCTGAACCTGACACCCGCTCCCTGACCCTGACACCCGCTCCCTGAGCCCAGCTCCCCGACCCTGAGCACCGCTCCCCAACCCTGAGCCCCGCTCCCCATCCCTGAGCCCCGCTCCCCGACCTTGAGCCCCGCTCCCCGACCTTGAGCCCCGCTACCCGACCTTGAGCCCCGCTCCCCGGCCCTGAGCCCCGCTCCCCGGCCCTGAGCCCTGCTCCCCGAGCCCCGCTCATGACCCTGCCCCTGAACCTGACCCCCCCCCCCCTTTCTTACCCCAGCTCCCTGACCCAGAGCCCTGCACCATGCTCCCTGATCCCCGGTCCCTGACCCCAGCTCCTGACATTGATCCCGGTTCCTTGACCCTGACCCCTGCTCCCTGACCCTCGCTCCCAGACCCTCGCTCCCAGACCCTCGCTACATGAGCCCCGCACCCAGATCCCAGCCCCTGCTCCCTGACCCCCGCTCCTTGACCCTGAGCCCCATCTCCCTGACCCCTGAGCCCTGCTCCCTGAACCTGACCCTGCCTCCCTGATCCCTGACCCTCGCTCCCTGACCCCAGCTCCTGATCCTGTGCCCTGCTTCCTGATCCTGTGCCCTGCTTCCTGATCCTGTGCCCCGCTCCCTGACCCTGAGCCCCGCTCCCTGACCCTGAGCCCCGCTCCCTGACCCTGAGCCCCTCTCTCTTGACACCTGAGCCCGCTCCCTGAACCTGACCCCCACCTCCCTGACTCCTGACCCCGCTTCTTCTGTCCCGATCCCTGACCCTGAGCCCCGCTCCCTGCTCCCTGAGCCCCGCTCCCTGACCCTGATCCCTCTCCCTGACCCTGATCCCTCTCCCTGACCCTGATCCCTCTACCTGACCCTGATCCCTCTCCCTGACCCTGATCCCTCTCCCTGACCCTGATCCCTCTCCCTGACCCTGATCCCTCTCCCTGACCCTGATCCCTCTCCCTGACCCTGATCCCTCTCCCTGACCCTGATCCCTCTCCCTGACCCTGATCCCTCTCCCTGACCCTGATCCCTCTCCCTGACCCTGATCCCTCTCCCTGACCCTGATCCCTCTCCCTGACCCTGATCCCTCTCCCTGACCCTGATCCCTCTCCCTGACCCTGATCCCTCTCCCTGACCCTGATCCGCTCCCTGCTCCCTGACCCCTGATCCCTGCTCCCTGACCCCTGATCCCCGCTCCCTGACCCCTGATCCCCGCTCCCTGACCCCTGATCCCTGCTCCCTGACCCCTGATCCCCGCTCCATGACCCCTGATCCCCGCTCCCTGACGCCAGCTCCTGACCCTGACCCCTGCTCACTGACCCTGTGCTCCGCTCCCTGACCCTGAGCCACGATCCCTGAGCCCCGAGCCCCGCTTCCTGAGCCCCGCTCCCTGCTCCCTGACCCTGAGCCCTGCTCCCCAACCATAACCCCTGAACCTGAGCCCCACTCCGAGCCCCGCTCCCAGACCCCAGCCCCTGCTCCCTGACACCCGCTCGTTGACCCTGAGCCCCATCTCCCTGACCCCTGAGCCCCGCTCCCTGAACCCGACCCTCCCTCCCTGATCCCTGACCCTCGCTCCCTGACCCCAGCTCCTGACCCTGTGCCCTGCTTCCTGATCCTGTGCCCCGCACCTTGCATTGAGCCCTCGCTCCCTGACACCAGCTCCTGAGCCTGACCCCCGCTCCCTGACCCTGTGTCCCGCTCCCTGACCCTGAGCCCCGCTCCCTGACCTCTGCACCCTGACCCTGAGCCCTGCCCCCCGACCCTGACCCCTAACCCTGACCCTGAGCCCCGCTTCCTGAACCAGATCCCTGACCCTGACCCCCGCTCCTTGACCCTGACCCCTGCTCCCTGAGCCCCGCTCCCTGACCCTGAGCCCCGCTCCCTGAACGTGACCCCCCCCTCCCTGACCCCTGATCCACGCTCCCTGATCCACGCTCCCTGATCCCAGCTCCTGACCCTGAGCCCCGCTGCCTGACCCCCGCTCCGACCCTGACCCCCACTCCCTGAGCCCCGCTCCCTGACCCCGCTCCCTGGCCCCCGTTTCCTGGACGTGAGTCCCCACTCCCTGATCCTGAGCCCCGCTCCCTGACCCTGAGCCACGCTTCCTGACCCACGCTTCCTGACCATAGCTCCTTGAGCCTGACCCCTGCTACCTGACCCCCGTTCCCTGACCCTGTGCCCCGCTCCGAGCCCCGCTCCCTGACCCTGACACCCGCTCTCTGACCTCCGCTCCCTGACCCTGGGCACTAATCCTTGACCCTCAGCCCCGCTCCCTGAACCTGATCCCCGCTCCCTGATCCCCACTCCCTGACCCCTGACCCTGAGGCCTGCTCCCTAACCCTGAACCCTGCTCCCTGACCCTGAGCCCCGCTCCCCAACCCTGACCCCCGCTTCCTGACCCCAGCACCCTGACCCTGATCCCCGATCCCTGACCCAGAGCATCGCTCCCTGACCCCCGCAACCTGACCCCTGCTCCCCGATCCCCGAGCCCCGAGCCCCACTCTCTGAGCCCCGCAACCTGACCCTAACCCCCACTCTCTGACCCCAGCCCCTCTCCCTGACACTGATCCCTCTCCCTGACCCTGATCCCTCTCCCTGATCCTGATCCCTCTCCCTGACACTGACCCTGATCCCTCTCCCTGATCCATGAGCCCCTCTCCCTGACCTCTCAGCCCCGCTCCCTGAACCTGATCACCTGTCCCTGACCCCTGAGCCACGCTCCCTGACCCCAGTCCCTGCTCCCTGACCCACGCTCCCTGACCCCTGAGCCCCGCTCCTTGAACCTGAGCCCCCTCCCTGACCCCTGAACCTGACTCGAGCTCCCTGAACATGAGCTCCGCTCCTGACCCTGACCCCTGCGCCCTGTCCCCTGCTCCCTCAGCCCCGCTCCCTGACACTGACCCCCGCTCCCTGACACTGACCCCCGCTCCCTGACCCTGACACCCGCTCCCTGAGCCCCGCTCCCCGACCCTGAGCCCCGCTCCCCGACCCTGCCCCTGACCCTGACCCCTGCTTCCTGACCCCAGCTCCCTGACCCAGAGCCCCGCTCCCTGCACCCTGCTCCCTGATTCCCGCTCCCTGACCCCAGCTCCTGACATTGACCTCCGTTCCTTGATCCTGACCCCTGCTCCCTGACCCTCGCTCCCTGACCCCGCTCCCTGAGCCCCACTCCATGACCCTGAGACCCGCTCCCTGACCCTGATCCCTGCTCCCTGACCCCAGCTCCTGACCCTGACCCCTGCTCACTGACCGTGTGCTCCGCTCCCTTACCCTTAGCAACGATCCCTGTGCCCCGAGCCCCGCTTCCTGAGCACCGCTCCCTGACCCCTGACCCTGAGGCCTGCTCCCTAACCCTGAACCTTGCTCCCTGACCGAGTCCCGCTCCCCGACCCTGACCCCCGCTTCCTGACCCCAGCACCCTGCCCCTGATCCCTGATCCCTGAACCTCACTCCCTGACCCTGAGCCCCGCTCTCTGACCCAGAGCCTTGCTCCCTGACCCCCGCTCCTTGACCCCCGCACCCTGACTCCTTGATCCGAACCCCGATCCCTGAGCCCCGTGCCCCACTCACTGAGCCCTGCATCCTGACCCTAACCCCCACTCCCTGACCCCAGCCCCTGCATCCTGACCCTGATCCCCCTCCCTGACCCTGATCCCTCTCCCTGACCCCTGAGCCCCTCTCCCTGACCTCTCAGCCCCACTCCCTGAACCTGACCCACCCGTCCCTGACCCCTGAGCCATGCTCCCTGACCCATGCTCTCTGACCCCCGCTCCCTGACCCCAGCACCTGCTCCCTGACCCACGCTCCTTGAACCTGAGCCCCCTCCCTGACCCCTGAACCCCGCTCCCTGACCCCAGCTCCTGACTCCAGCTCCCTGACCATGAGCTCCGCTGTCTGAACCTGACTCCTGCTCCCTGAGCCCCGCTCCCTGACCCTTAGCCCGCTCTCTGACCTCCGCTCCCCGACCCTGAGCCCCGCTCCCCGACCCTGAGCCCCGCTCCCCGACCCTGAGCCCCGCTCCCCGACCCTGAGCCCCGCTCCCTGACCCTGAGCCCCGCTCCCTGACCCTGTGCCCCGCTCCCTGACCACCGCTCCCTGACCCTGAGCCCCGCTCCTCAACCTTGACCCCTGAACCTGAGCCCCGCTCCCTGACCCTCAGCCCCGCTCCCTGAACCTGATCCTCACTCCCTGACCCTGTGCTCCGCTCTCTGACCCTGAGCCATGATCCCTGAGCCCCGAGCCCCGCTCCCCAACTTGACCCCTGAACCTGAGCCCCGCTCCCAGACCCCAGCCCCTGCTCCCTGACCCCCGCTTGTTGACCCTGAGCCCCATCTCCCTGACCCCTGAGCCCCGCTCCCTGAACCTGACCCTCCCTCCCTGATACCTGACCCTCGGTCCCTGACCCCAGCTCCTGACTCCTTGTGTCCCGCTCCCTGACTCCTGAGCCTCTCTCCCTGAACCTGAGCCCCTGCTCCCTGACCCCCGCTTGTTGACCCTGAGCCCCATCTCCCTGTCCGTGACCCCCGCTCCCTCACCCCAGCCCCTGCTCCCTGACCCACGCTCCCTGACCCTTGAGCCCCGCTCCTTGAATTGAGCCCCCTCCTTGACCCCCGCTCCCTGACCCCAGCTCCTGAACCTGACCCTCGCTTCCTGACCCTGTGCTCCGCTCCCTGACCCTGAGCCCCACTCCTTGACCTCTGCTCCCTGACCCTGAGCCCCCCCGACCCTGACCCCTAACCCTCAGCCCCGCTCCCTGACCCTGAGCTCCGCTTCCTGAACCAGATCCCTGACCCTGACCCCCGCTCCTTGACCCTGACACCCGCTTTCTGACCTCCGCTCCCTGACCCTGAGCCCTACTCCCTGGCCCTCAGCCCCACTCCCTGAACCTGATCCCCGCTCCCTGATCCCCGCTCCCTGATCCCCGCTCCCTGATCCCAGCTCCCTGAACCCCGCTCCCTGACCCCCACTCCCTGACCCTGACCCCCGCTCCCTGATCCCCGCTCCCTGACCCCAGCTCCTGACCCTGACCCCTGCTCACTGACCCTGTGCTCCGCTCCCTGACCCTGAGCCCCGCTTCCTGAGCCCCGCTCCCTGACCCCTGACCCTGATCCCTCTCCGTGACCCTGATCCCTCTCCCTGACCCTGAGCCCCGCTCCCTGATCCTGAGCCCCGCTCCCTGAGCCCCGAACCCCGCTTCCTGAGCCCTGAACCCCCGCTTCCTGACCCCAGCTCCTTGACCCTGAGCTCCATCTCCCTGACCCATGAGCCCCGCTCCCTGAACCTGACCCCCTCTCCCTGATCCCTGACTCTCGCTCCCTGACCCTGATCCCTCTCCCTGACCCTGATACCTCTCCCTGACCCTGATCCCGCTCCCTGCTCCCTGACCCCCACTCCCTGACCCCTGATCCCCGCTCCCTGACCCCTGATCCCCGCTCCCTGACCCCTGCTCACTGACCCTGTGCTCCGCTCCCTGACCCTGAGCCACGATCCCTGAGCCCCGAGCCCCGCTTCCTGAGCCCCACTCCGAGCCCCGCTCCCTGACCCTGAGCCCTGCTCCCTGACACCCGCTCGTTGACCCTGAGCCCCGCTCCCTGACCCCTGAGCCCCGCTCCCTGAACCTGACCCTCACTCCCTGATCCCTGACCCTCGCTCCCTGACCCCAGCTCCTGAGCCTGACCCCCACTCCCTGACCCTGTGTCCCGCTCCCTGACCCTGAGCCCCGCTCCCTGACCTCTGCACCCTGACCCTGAGCCCTGCCCCCCGACCCTGACCCCTAACCCTGACCCTGAGCCCCGCTTCCTGAACCAGATCCCTGACCCTGACTCCCGCTCCTTGACCCTGACCCCTGCTCCCTGAGCCCCGCTCCCTGACCCTGAGCCCCGCTCCCTGAACGTGACCACCCCCTCCCTGACCCCTGATCCACGCTCCCTGATCCCAGCTCCTGACCCTGAGCCCCGCTGCTTGACCCCCGCTCCGACCCTGACCCCCACTCCCTGAGCCCCGCTCCCTGACCCCGCACCCTGGCCCCCGTTTCCTGGACGTGAGTCCCCACTCCCTGATCCTGAGCCCCGCTCCCTGACCCTGAGCCTCGCTCCATTACCCTGACCTCCGCTCCCTGACCCTGAGCACCTCTCCCTGACCCTGAGCCCTGCTTCCTGACCCTGAGTCATGCTTCCTGACCCACGCTTCCTGACCATAGCTCCTTGAGCCTGACCTCTGCTACCTGACCCCCGTTCCCTAACCCTGTGCCCGCTCCGAGCCCCGTTCCCTGACCCTGACACCCGCTCTCTGACCTCCGCTCCCTGACTCTGGGCATTACTCCTTGACCCTCAGCCCCGCTCCCTGAACCTGATCCCTGATCCCCACTCCCTGACCCCTGACCCTGAGGCCTGCTCCCTAACCCTGAACCCTGCTCCCTGACCCTGAGCCCCGCTCCCCAACCCTGACCCCCGCTTCCTGACCCCAGCACCCTGACCCTGATCCCCGATCCCTGACCCAGAGCATCGCTCCCTGACCCCCGCTCCCTGACCCCCGCAACCTGACCCCTGCTCCCTGATCCGAACCCCGATCCCTGAGCCCCGAGCCCCACTCACTGAGCCCCGCAACCTGACCCTAACCCCCACTCTCTGACCCCAGCCCCTGCATCCTGACCCTGATCCCTCTCCCTGACCCTGATCCCTCTCCCTGATCCTGACCCTGATCCCTCTCCCTGTTCCTGAGCCCCTCTCCCTGATCTCTCAGCCCCGCTCCCTGAACCTGACCCCCTGTCCCTGACCCCGAGCCACGTTCCCTGACCCCAGTCCCTGCTCCCTGACCCACGCTCCCTGACCCCTGAGCCCCGCTCCTTGAACCTGAACCTGACTCCAGCTCCCTGAACATGAGCTCCGCTCCTGACCCTGACCCCTGCGCCCTGTCCCCTGCTCCCTCAGCCCTGCTCCCTGACACTGACCCCCGCTCCCTGACACTGACCCCCGCTCCCTGACCCTGACACCCGCTCCCCGACCCTGAGCCCCGCTCCCCGACCCTGAGCCCCGCTCCCCGACCCTGAGCCCCGCTCCCCGACCCTGCCCCTGACCCCTGCTTCCTGACCCCAGCTCCCTGACCCAGAGCCCCGCTCCCTGTCCCTGAGCCCCGCTCACTGCTCCCTGACCCCCGCTCCCTGACCCTGAGACCCGCTCCCTGAGCTCCGAACCCCGCTCCCTGAGCCCCGCTCCCAGATCCCAGCCACTGCTCCCTGACCCCAGCTCCTTGACCCTGAGCCCCATCTCCCTGACCCCTGAGCCCCGCTCCCTGAACCTGACCCTCCCTCCCTGCTCCCTGACCCCAGCTCCTGACCCTGACCCCTGCTCACTGACCGTGTGCTCCGCTCCCTTACCCTTAGCAACGATCCCTGTGCCCCGAGCCCCGCTCCCTGACCCCTGACCCTGAGGCCTGCTCCCTAACCCTGAACCTTGCTCCCTGACCGAGTCCCGCTCCCCGACCCTGACCCCCGCTTCCTGACCCCAGCACCCTAACCCTGATCCCTGATCCCTGAACCTCAATCCCTGACCCTGAGCCCCGCTCTCTGATCCAGAGCCTTGCTCCCTGACCCCCGCTCCCTGACTCCTTGATCCGAACCCCGATCCCTGAGCCCCGTGCCCCACTCACTGAGCCCTGCAACCTGACCCTAACCCCCACTCCCTGACCCCAGCCCCTGCATCCTGACCCTGATCCCTCTCCCTGACACTGATCCCTCTCCCTGACCCCTGAGCCCCTCTCCCTGACCTCTCAGCCCCACTCCCTGAACCTGACCCACCCGTTCCTGACCCCTGAGCCACGCTCCCTGACCCACGCTCTCTGACCCCCGCTCCCTGACTCCAGCACCTGCTCCCTGACCCACGCTCCTTGAACCTGAGCCCCCTCCCTGACCCCTGAACCCCGCTCCCTGACCCCAGCTCCTGACTCCAGCTCCCTGACCATGAGCTCCGCTGTCTGACCCTGACTCCTGCTCCCTGAGCCCCGCTCCCCGACCCTGAGCCCCGCTCCCCGACCCTGAGCCCCGCTCCCCGACCCTGAGCCCCGCACCCTGACCACAACTCCTACTCCGACCCCCGCCCCTTGACCCTGAGCCCCGTTCACGACCCTGACCCCTGACACCCGCTTCCTGACCCCCAGCTCCCTGACCCCAGCTCCCTGAACCAGAGCCCCGCTCCCTGCCCCCCCGCACCCTGCCCCCCGCTCCCTGCCCCCTGCTCCCTGATCTCCGCTCCCTGCACCCCGCTCCCTGGACTCCGCTCCCTGACTCTGAGCCCCGCTCTCTGAGCTCCGAACCCCGCTCCTTGAGGCCCGCTCCCTGAGCCCCGCTCCCAGACCCCAGCCCTTGCTTCCTGACCCCCGCTCCTTGACCCTGAGCCCCATCTCCCTGACCCCTGAGCCCCGCTCCCTGAACCTGACCCTCCCCGATCCCTGACCCTCGCTCCCTGACCCCAGCTCCTGACCACCCTGTGCCTCTCCCACTGACCCCTGAACCCCGCTCCCTGACCCTGAGCCCGCTCCCTGAACCTGAACCCCACCTCCCTGACTCCTGACCCCGCTCCCTCAGCCCTGCTCCCTGACACTGACCCCCGCTCCCTGACACTGACCCCCGCTCCCTGACCCTGACACCCGCTCCCTGAGCCCGGCTCCCCGACCCTGAGCCCCGCTCCCCGACCCTGAGCCCCGCTCCCCGACCCTGCCCCTGACCATGACCCCTGCTTCCTGACCCCAGCTCCCTGACCCAGAGCCCCGCTCCCTGCACACTGCTCCCTGATTCCCGCTCCCTGACCCCAGCTCCTGACATTGACCCCCGTTCCTTGACCCTGACCCCTGCTCCCTGACCCTCGCTCCCTGACCCCGCTCCCTGAGCCCCGCTCCCAGATCCCAGCCCCTGCTCCCTGACCCCAGCTCCTTGACCCTAAGCCCCATCTCCCTGACCCCTGAGCCCCGCTCCCTGAACCTGACCCTCCCTCCCTGCTCCTTGACCCCAGCTCCTGATCCTGTGCCCCGCTCTCTGACCCTGTGCCCCTCCCACTGACCCCTGAGCCCCGCTCCCTGACCCTGAGTTCCTCTCCCTGACACCTGAGCCCGCTTCTGAACCTACCCCCACCTACCTGACTCCTGACCCCTCTCCTTGTGTCCCAATCCCTGACTCCTGACCCCCGCTCCCTGTCCCTGAGCCCCGCTCACTGCTCCCTGACCCACGCTCCCTGACCCTGATCCCCGCTCCCTGACCCCAGCTCCTGACCCTGACCCCTGCTCACTGACCGTGTGCTCCGTTCCCTTACCCTTAGCAACGATCCCTGTGCCCCGAGCCCCGCTTCCTGAGCCCCGCTCCCTGACCCCTGACCCTGAGGCCTGCTCCCTAACCCTGAACCTTGCTCCCTGACCGAGTCCCGCTCCCCGACCCTGACCCCTGCTTCCTGACCCCAGCACCCTGACCCTGATCCCTGATCCCTGAACCTCACTCCCTGACCCTGAGCCCCGCTCTCTGACCCAGAGCCTTGCTCCCTGACCCCCGCTCCCTGACCCCCGCACCCTGACTCCTTGATCCGAACCCCGATCCCTGAGCCCCGTGCCCCTGCAACCTGACCCTAACCCCCACTCCCTGACCCCAGCCCCTGCATCCTGACCCTGATCCCTCTCCCTGACACTGATCCCTCTCCCTGACCCCTGAGCCCCTCTCCCTGACCTCTCAGCCCCACTCCCTGAACCTGACCCTCCCTCCCTGCTCCTTGACCCCAGCTCCTGATCCTGTGCCCCGCTCCCTGACCCTGTGCCCCTCCCACTGACCCCTGAGCCCCGCTCCCTGACCCTGAGTTCCTCTCCCTGACACCTGAGCCCGCTTCTGAACCTACCCCCACCTACCTGACTCCTGACCCCGCTCCTTGTGTCCCAATCCCTGACTCCTGACCCTCGCTCCCTGACCCCCGCTCCCTGTCCCTGACCCCCGCTCACTGCTCCCTGACCCCCGCTCCCTGACCCTGATCCCCGCTCCCTGACCCCAGCTCCTGACCCTGGCCCCTGCTCACTGACCGTGTGCTCCGCTCCCTTACCCTTAGTAACGATCCCTGTGCCCCGAGCCCCGCTTCCTGAGCCCCGCTCCCTGACCCCTGACCCTGAGGCCTGCTCCCTAACCCTGAACCTTGCTCCCTGACCGAGTCCCGCTCCCCGACCCTGACCCCCGCTTCCTGACCCCAGCACCCTGACCCTGATCCCTGATCCCTGAACCTCAATCCCTGACCCTGAGCCCCGCTCTCTGACCCAGAGCCTTGCTCCCTGACCCCCCGCTCCCTGACCTCCGCACCCTGACTCCTTGATCCGAACCCCGATCCCTGAGCCCCGTGCCCCACTCACTGAGCCCTGCAACCTGACCCTAACCCCCATTCCCTGACCCCAGCCCCTGCATCCTGACCCTGATCCCTCTCCCTGACACTGATCCCTCTCCCTGACCCCTGAGCCCCTCTCCCTGACCTCTCAGTCCCACTCCCTGAACCTGACCCACCCGTCCCTGACCCCTGAGCCACGCTCCCTGACCCACGCTCTCTGACCCCCGCTCCCTGACCCCAGCACCTGCTCCCTGACCCACGCTCCTTGAACCTGAGCCCCCTCCCTGACCCCTGAACCCCGCTCCCTGACCCCAGCTCCTGACTCCAGCTCCCTGACCATGAGCTCCGCTGTCTGACCCTGACTCCTGCTCCCTGAGCCCCGCTCCCTGACCCTTAGCCCGCTCTCTGACCTCCGCTCCCCGACCCTGAGCCCCGCTCCCCGACCCTGAGCCCCGCTCCCCGACCCTGAGCCCCGCACCCTGACCACAACTCCCACTCCGACCCCCGCCCCTTGAGCCCCGTTCACGACCCTGACCCCTGACCCTGACACCCGCTTCCTGACCCCCAGCTCCCTGACCCCAGCTCCCTGAACCAGAGCCCCGCTCCCTGGACCCCGCTCCCTGCCCCCCGCTCCCTGACTCTGAGCCCCGCTCTCTGAGCTCCGAACCCCGCTCCTTGAGGCCCGCTCCCTGAGCCCCGCTCCCAGACCCCAGCCCTTGCTTCCTGACCCCCGCTTCTTGACCCTGAGCCCCATCTCCCTGACCCCTGAGCCCCGCTCCCTGAACCTGACCCTCCCCGATCCCTGACCCTCGCTCCCTGACCCCAGCTCCTGACCATCCTGTGCCTCTCCCACTGACCCCTGAACCCCGCTCCCTGACCCTGAGCCCGCTCCCTGAACCTGAACCCCACCTCCCTGACTCCTGACCCCGCTCCTTGTGTCCCGATCCCTGACTCCTGACCCCCGCTCCCTGACCCCAGCCCCTGCTCCCTGACCCACGCTCCCTGACCCCTGAGCCCCGCTCCTTGAATTGAGCCCCCTCCCTGACCACTGCTCCCTGACCCCAGCTCCTGAAACTGACCCTCGCTCCCTGACCCTGTATCCCGCTCCCTGACCCTGACCCCGAACCCTCAGCCCTGCTTCCTGACCCTGAGCCCCACTCCCTGAGCCCTTCTCCCTGACCCTAAGCCCCGCTCCCTGACCCTGAGCCCCGCTCCATGACCCTGAGCCCCGCTCCCTGACCCTGAGCCCAGGCTCCCTGACCCTGAGCCCCTCTCCCTGAGCCCTGCTCCCCGACCCTGAGCCCTGCTCCCTGATCCTGAGCCACGCTCCCTGACCCCCACTTCCTGACCATAGCTCCTTGAGCCCTGACCCCGCTACCTGACCCCCGTTCGCTGACCCTGTGCCCCGCTCCATGACCCCCGCTCCCTGGCTCCCGTTTCCTGGACGTGAGTCCCCGCTCCTTGACCCTGAGCCCCGCTCCCTGACCCTGAGCCCCGCTCCCTGACCCTGAGCCCCGCTCCCTGACCCTGAGCCCCGCTCCCTGACCCTGACACCCGCTTCCTGACCCCCAGCTCCCTGACCCCAGCTCCCTGAACCAGAGCCCCGCTCCCTGCCCCCCGCTCCCTGCCCCCCGCTCCCTGCCCCCTGCTCCCTGATCTCCGCTCCCTGGACCCCGCTCCCTGGACTCCGCTCCCTGACTCTGAGCCCCGCTCTCTGAGCTCCGAACCCCGCTCCTTGAGGCCCGCTCCCTGAGCCCCGCTCCCAGACCCCAGCCCTTGCTTCCTGACCCCCGCTTCTTGACCCTGAGCCCCATCTCCCTGACCCCTGAGCCCCGCTCCCTGAACCTGACCCTCCCCGATCCCTGACCCTCGCTCCCTGTGCCTCTCCCACTGACCCCTGAACCCCGTTCCCTGACCCTGAGCCCGCTCCCTGAACCTGAACCCCACCTCCCTGACTCCTGGCCCCGCTCCTTGTGTCCCGATCCCTGACTCCTGACCCCCGCTCCCTGACCCCAGCCCCTGCTCCCTGACCCACGCTCCCTGACCCCTGAGCCCCGCTCCTTGAATTGAGCCCCCTCCCTGACCACTGCTCCCTGACCCCAGCTCCTGAAACTGACCCTCGCTCCCTGACCCTGTATCCCGCTCCCTGACCCTGACCCCGAACCCTCAGCCCTGCTTCCTGACCCTGAGCCCCACTCCCTGAGCCCTTCTCCCTGACCCTAAGTCCCGCTCCCTGACCCTGAGCCCCGCTCCCTGACCCTGAGCTCCGCTCCCTGAGCCCTGCTCCCCGACCCTGAGCCCTGCTCCCTGATCCTGAGCCACGCTCCCTGACCCCCACTTCCTGACCATAGCTCCTTGAGCCCTGACCCCGCTACCTGACCCCCGTTCGCTGACCCTGTGCCCCGCTCCATGACCCCCGCTCCCTGGCTCCCGTTTCCTGGACGTGAGTTCCCGCTCCTTGACCCTGAGCACCGCTCCCTGACCCTGAGCCCCGCTCCCTGACCCTGAGCCCCGCTCCTTGACCCTGAGCCCGATCCCTGTCCGTGACCCCCGCACCCTCACCCCAGCCCCTGCTCCCTGACCCACGCTCCCTGACCCTTGAGCCCCGCTCCTTGAATTGAGCCCCCTCCTTGACCCCCGCTCCCTGACCCCAGCTCCTGAACCTGACCCTCGCTTCCTGACCCTGTGCTCCGCTCCCTGACCCTGAGCCCCACTCCCTGACCTCTGCTCCCAGACCCTGAGCCCCCCCCGACCCTGACCCCTAACCCTCAGCCCCGCTCCCTGACCCTGAGCTCCGCTTCCTGAACCAGATCCCTGACCCTGACCCCCGCTCCTTGACCCTGACACCCGCTTTCTGACCTCCGCTCCCTGACCCTGAGCCCTACTCCCTGGCCCTCAGCCCCACTCCCTGAACCTGATCCCCGCTCCCTGATCCCCGCTCCCTGACCCCCGCTCCCTGACCCTGACCCTGACCCCCGCTCCTGACCCTGACCCCTGCTCACTGACCCTGAGCCCCGCTTCCTGAACCCCGCTCCCTGACCCCTGACCCTGATCCCTCTCCGTGACCCTGATCCCTCTACCTGACCCTGAGCCTCGCTCCCTGAGCCCTGAACCTCCGCCTGACCCCAGCTCCTTGACCCTGAGCTCCATCTCCCTGACCCATGAGCCCCGCTCCCTGAACCTGACCCTCTCTCCCTGATCCCTGACTCTCGCTCCCTGACCCTGAGCCCCGCCCACGGCCCTGACCTCTAACCCTCAGCCCTGCTCCCTGACCCTGAGCCCCACTCCCTGACCCCGAGCTCTGCTCCCTGAGCCCCGCCCCCCCGACCCTAACCCATAACCCTCAGCCCTGCTCCCTGACCCTGAGCCCCGCTTTCTGAACCAGATCCCTGACCCTGAACCCCGCTCCTTGACCCTGACCCCTGCTCCCTGAAAACCGCTCCCTGACCCTGAGCCCCGCTCCCTGACCCTGAGCCCCGCTCCCTGAAACTGCCCCCCTCCTCCCTGACCCCTGATCCCCGCTCCCTGACTCCAGCTCCTGACCCTGAGCCCCGCTCCCTGACCCCCCGCTCCCTGACCCCTGCTCCGACCCTGACCCCCACTCCTTGAGCCCAGCTCCCGCTCCCTGACCACGGCTCCCTGACCCCACTCCATGACCCCCGTTTCCTGACTGGGAGTCCCCGCTCCCTGACCCTGAGCCCCGCTCCCTGACCCTGAGACCCACTCCCTGACCCTGAGGCCCGCTCCCTGACCCTGACCCCTGCTTCCTGACCCCAGCACCCTGACCCTGATCCTCGATCCCTGACCCCCGCTCCCTGCCCCAAAGCCCCGCTTCCTGACCCAGAGCCCCGCTCCCTGACCCAGAGCCCTGCTACATGACCCCTACTCCCTGACCCCTGCTCCCTGATCTGAACCCCGATCCCTGAGCCCCGAGCCCCGCAACCTGACCCTAACCCCCGCTCCCTGACCCCAGCCCCTGCATCCTGACCCCCTCTCCCTGACCCTGATCCCTTTCCCTGACCCCTGAGCCCCTCTCCCTGACCTCTCAGCCCCGCACCCTGAACCTGATCTCCCACTCCCTGACCACCGACCCCTGCTACCTGATCCAGGCTTCTGACCCTCAGCCCCGCTACCTAACACTCAGCCCTGCTTCTTGACCCTGAGCTCCTCTCCCTGACCCTGACCCCAGCTCCCTGACCCCCGCTCCGGGACTCCCGCTCCCTGACACTTAGCCCCGCTCCCTGACCCTGACCCCAGCTCCCTATCTCTGACCCCCGATCCCTGAACCCCGCTGCCTGAGCCCCGCTCCCCAACGCTGACCCCCGACCCTGAGCCACGCTCGCCGACCCTGAGCCCCGCTCCCCGACGCTGACCCCCGAACCTGAGCCCCGCTTGCCAACCCTGAGCACCGCTCCTTGACCCTGAACCCCACTCCCCGACCCTGTGCCACGCTTCCTGACCCTGGGCCCCGCTCCCTGACCCTGAGCCGCTCTCCCTTAAACCTGAGCACGCTCCCTGACCCCCGTTCACTGACCCCTACTCCCTGACCCCAGCCCCTGCTCCCTGACCCACACTCCTTGAACCCGAGCCCCCTCCCTGACCCCTGACCCCCACTCCCTGACCCCCCGCTCCTGATCCTGACCCCCGCTCCCTGACCCTAACTCCTAATCCTCAGTCCTGCTCCCTGACCCTGACGCCACCTCCCTGACCCTGAGCCCCACTCCCTGACCCTGAGCCCCACTCCCTGACCCTGAGCCCCGTTCTCTGACCCTGAACCCCGCTCCCCGTCCCTGACCCTGACCCCCGCTTCCTGACCCAGCACCCTGAACCTGATCCCCGATCCCTGACCCTCACTCCCTGACCCCCGCTCCCTGACCCAGAGCCTCGCTCTCTGACCCCCGCTCCCTGACCTCCGCTCCCTGACCCCAGTACTTGCATCCTGACTCCCTCTCCCTGACCCCTGACCTCTCAGCCCCGCTCCCTGAACCTGACCGCCCGTCCCTGACCACTACCCACGCTCCCGATCCTCAGCCCCTGCTACCTGACCCTGAGCCCCGCTCCCTGACCCTGACACCTGCTCCCTAAGCTCCTCTCCCTGACAGCAGCTCCCTGACCCCCGCTCCGGGACCCTCGCTCCCTGACTCTGAGCCCCGCTTCCTGACCCCAGCTCCCTGACCTTGACCCCCGCTCCCTGACCCTGATCCCTGCTCTCTGAGCCCCTCTACCTGACCCTGAGTCCCGCTCACTGAACCTGACCCTCCTCCCTGATCCCTGTTCCCTGACCCTGATCCCCGACTCCCGATCCCTGACCCTGACCCTGACTCCCGATCCCTGACCCTGACCCCCGCTCCTTGACCCTGTGCCCCGCTCCCTGACCTGAGCCTCGCTCCCTGACCCCCGATCCCTGACCTTGACCCCCGCTCCTTGACCCTGAACCCCGCCCCCTGAGCCCCGCTCCCCGACCCTGAGCCCCGCGCTATCCAACCCTGAGCCCCGCTCCCCGACCCTGAGTCCAGCTCCCCGACCCTGAGCCCCACTCCCGACCCTAACCCTTCATGCTGAGCCCCGCTCCCCGACCCTGAGCCCCGCTTCCCGACCCTGACCCCTAACGCTGAGCCCCACTCCCCGACCCTGAGCCTAGCTCCCCGACCCTGAGCCCCGCTCCCCGACCCTGAGCCCCGCGCCCCGACCCTGACTCCCACGCCCCGACCCTGAGCCCCTCTCCCGGACCCTGAGCCCCGCTCCCCCACCTTGACGCCTGAACCTGAACCTGAGCCCTGCTCCCTGACCCTGACCCACGCTCCCTGACCCCTGAGCCCTGCTCCCTGAACCTGAGCCCCTCTCACTGACTCTGAGCCCCGCTCCCTGACCCCGTGCCCCGCTCCCTGACCCCGTGCCCCGCTCCCTAATCACTGTTCCCCGACCCTGATCTTGACCCCTGATCCCTGAGCCCCGTTCCCTGAGCCCTGCTCCCTGACCCCCACTCCCTGACCCACGCTCCCTTGCCCTGACCCATGCTCCCTGACCCCTGAGCCCCGCCCCCTGAACCTGAGCCCCCTCCCTGACTCCTGACAACCGCTCCCTGACCCCAGCTCCTGACCCCGACCCCCGCTCTCTGACCCTGACCCTGACCCCCGCTCCCCAACCTTGACCCCTGAACCTGAACCCTGCTCCCTGACCCTGATCCCCACTCCCTGACCCCCGCTCCCTGACCCTGACCCTGACCCTGACCCCCGCTCAATGACAATGAGCCCACCTCCCTGACCCTGACCCACGCTCCCTGACCCTGAGCCCCTCTCCCTGACCCCTGAGCCCCACTTCCTGACACTAAGCCTCGCTCCCTGACCCCCGCTCCCTGACCCCCGCTCCCTGCCTCTGACCCACGCTCTCTGACCCACGCTCCCTGACCCTGAGCCCCGCACTGTGACCCTGAACCCACTCTCTTAACCTGAGCCCCGCTCTCTGACCGTGAACCCTGATCCCGGACCCTGAGCCCCTCTCCCTGAACCTGACCCCTACTTCCTACTCCCTGACCCTGATCCCCGACTCCCGCTCCCCGACCCTGAGCCCCGCTCCCCGACCCTGAGCCCCGCTCCCCGACCCTGAGCCCCGCTCCCCGACCCTGACCCCTAACGCTGAGCCCCGCTCCCCGACCCTGAGCCCCGCTCCCCGACCCTGAGCCCCGCGCCCCGACCCTGACTCCCACGCCCCGACCCTGAGCCCCTCTCCCGGACCCTGAGCCCCGCTCCCCAACCTTGACCCCTGAACCTGAACCTGAGCCCTGCTCCCTGACCCTGACCCACGCTCCCTGACCCCTGAGCCCTGCTCCCTGAACCTGAGCCCCTCTCACTGACTCTGAGCCCCGCTCCCTGACCCCGTGCCCCGCTCCCTGACCCCGTGCCCCGCTCCCTAATCACTGTTCCCCGACCCTGAGCCCCGCGCCCCGACCCTGACTCCCACGCCCCGACCCTGAGCCCCTCTCACGGACCCTGAGCCCCGCTCCCCAACCTTGACCCCTGAACCTGACCTTGAGCCCCGCTCCCCAACCTTGACCCCTGAACCTGACCCCGCTCCCTGACCATGAGCTCTGCTCCCTGATCTTGACCCCTGCTCCCTGATCCCTGAGCCCTACTCCCTGACCCCCACTCCCTGACCCATGCTCCCTGGCCCTGACCCATGCTCCCTGACCCCTGAGCCCCGCCCCCTGAACCTGAGCCCCCTCCCTGACTCCTGACACCCGCTCCCTGACTCCTGACACCCGCTCCCTGACCCCAGCTCCTGACCCTGACCCCCGCTCCCTGACCCTGAGCCCCGCTCCCCAACCTTGACCCCTGAACCTGAGCCCTGCTCCCTGACCCTGATCCCCACTTCCTGACCCCCGCTCCCTGACCCTGACCCCCGCTCAATGACAATGAGCCCCCCTCCCTGACACCTGACCCCCGCTCCCTGACCTCAGCTCCTGACCCTGACCCCTACTCCCTGAGCCCAGCTCCCTGAACCTGACCCTCGTTCCCTGACCCTTCATCCCAATCACTGAGCCCCGCGCCCCGGTTCCTGATCCTAACCCCTGCTCCCTGACCCCAGCTCCCGACCCTGAGCCCCGATCCCCAACCCTGAGCCCCGCTCACTGAACCTGACCATCCTCCCTGACCCCTGATCCCTGCTCCCTGACCCCAGCTCCTGACCCTGACCCCTGCTCCCAGAACCCCGCTCACTGAGCCCAGCTCCCTGACCCTGGCCCCCGCTCCCTGACCATGAGCCCACCTACCTGACCCTGACTCAACCTCCCTGACCCCTGAGCCCCTCACCCTGACCCTGTACCCCTCTCCCTGACTCCTGAGCCCCGCTCCCTGAACCTGACCCCCACCTCCATGATTCCTGACTCTCGCTCCCTGACCCCGGCTCCCTGACCCTGTGCCCCGCTCCCTGACCCTGTGTCCCGCTCCCTGACCTTGAGCCCAACTCCCTGACCTTGAGCCCCGCTCGCTAATCTTGAGCCCCGCTCCCGCTCCCTGATCCCAGCTGCCTGACCCTGACCCCCACTCCCTGACCCCGATCCCTGAGCCCCGCTCCCTTACCCTGAGCCCCGCTCCCTGAGCCCTGCTCCCTGACCCTGAGCTCGGCTCCCTGACCCTGAGCCCTGCTCCACGACTCTGACCGCTGACCCTGACCCCCGCTTTCTGACCCCAGCTCCCTGACACTGAACCCCGATCCTTGACCACTGCTCCCTGACCCCGACCCCTGCTTCCCAACCCTGAGCCCCGCTTCCCAACCCTGAGCCCCACTTCCCGACCCTGACCCCCACTCCTTGAGCCCAGCTCCCGCTCCCTGACCACGGCTCCCTGACCCCACTCCATGACCCCCGTTTCCTGACTGGGAGTCCCCGCTCCCTGACCCTGAGCCCCGCTCCCTGACCCTGAGCCCCACTTCCTGACACTAAGCCTCGCTCCCTGACCACCGCTCCCTGACCCCCGCTCCCTGCCCGCGCTCTCTGACCCTGAACCCCGCTCCCTGACACCCGCTCCCTGACTCTGACCCACGCTCTCTGACCCACGCTCCCTGACCCTGAGCCCCGCACTGTGACCCTGAACCCACTCTCTTAACCTGAGCCCCGCTCTCTGACCGTGAACCCTGATCCCGGACCCTGACCCCTCTCCCTGACCCTGACCCCTACTTCCTACTCCCTGACCCTGATCCCCAACTCCCGCTCCCCGACCCTGAGCCCCGCTCCCCGACCCTGAGCCCCGCTACCCAACCCTGAGTCCCGCTCCCCGACCCTGAGTCCAGCTCCCCGACCCTGAGCCCCACTCCCGACCCTAACCCTTCACGCTGAGCCCCGCTCCCCGACCCTGAGCCCCGCTCCCCGACCCTGACCCCTAACGCTGAGCCCCGCTCCCCGACACTGAGCCTAGCTCCCCGACCCTGAGCCCCGCTCCCCGACCCTGAGCCCCGCGCCCCGACCCTGACTCCCACGCCCCGACCCTGAGCCCCTCTCACGGACCCTGAGCCCCGCTCCCCAACCTTGACCCCTGAACCTGAACCTGAGCCCCGCTCCATGACCCTGACCCACGCTCCCTGACCCCTGAGCCCTGCTCCCTGAACCTGAGCCCCTCTCACTGACTCTGAGCCCCGCTCCCTGACCCCGTGCCCCGCTCCCTGACCCCGAGCCCCGCTCCCTGATCACTGTTCCCCGACCCTGAGCCCCGCGCCCCGACCCTGAGCTCCACTTCCCGACCCTGACCCCCACTCCTTGAGCCCAGCTCCCGCTCCCTGACCACGGCTCCCTGACCCCACTCCATGACCCCCGTTTCCTGACTGGGAGTCCCCGCTCCCTGACCCTGAGCCCCGCTCCCTGACCCTGAGCCCCACTTCCTGACACTAAGCCTCGCTCCCTGACCCCCGCTCCCTGACCCCCGCTCCCTGCCCGCGCTCTCTGACCCTGAACCCCGCTCCCTGACACCCGCTCCCTGACTCTGACCCACGCTCTCTGACCCACGCTCCCTGACCCTGAGCCCCGCATTGTGACCCTGAACCCACTCTCTTAACCTGAGCCCCGCTCTCTGACCGTGAACCCTGATCCCGGACCCTGACCCCTCTCCCTGACCCTGACCCCTACTTCCTACTCCCTGACCCTGATCCCCAACTCCCGCTCCCCGACCCTGAGCCCCGCTCCCCGACCCTGAGCCCCGCTACCCAACCCTGAGCCCCGCTCCCCGACCCTGAGTCCAGCTCCCCGACCCTGAGCCCCACTCCCGACCCTAACCCTTCACGCTGAGCCCCGCTCCCCGACCCTGAGCCCCGCTCCCCGACCCTGACCCCTAACGCTGAGCCCCGCTCCCCGACCCTGAGCCTAGCTCCCCGACCCTGAGCCCCGCTCCCCGACCCTGAGCCCCGCGCCCCGACCCTGAGCCCCGCTCCCCAACCTTGACCCCTGAACCTGAACCTGAGCCCCGCTCCATGACCCTGACCCACGCTCCCTGACCCCTGAGCCCTGCTCCCTGAACCTGAGCCCCTCTCACTGACTCTGAGCCCCGCTCCCTGACCCCGTGCCCCGCTCCCTGACCCCGAGCCCCGCTCCCTGATCACTGTTCCCCGACCCTGAGCCCCGCGCCCCGACCCTGAGCTCCATGCCCTGACCCTGAGCATTGCTCCCCGACTCTGAGCCCCTCTCCCTGACTCTGAGCCCCTCTCCCTGACTCTGACCCCTCTCCCTGAGCCCCGCTCCCCAACCTTGACCCCTGAACCTGACCTTGAGCCCCGCTCCCCAACCTTGACCCCTGAACCTGACCCCGCTCCCTGACCATGAGCTCTGCTCCCTGATCTTGACCTCTGCTCCCTGATCCCTGAGCCCCGTTCCCTGAGCCCTACTCCCTGACCCCCATTCCCTGACCCATGCTCCCTGGCCCTGACCCATGCTCCCTGACCCCTGAGCCCCGCCCCCTGAACCTGAGCCCCCTCCCTGACTCCTGACACCCGCTCCCTGACTCCTGACACCCGCTCCCTGACCCCAGCCCCCGCTCCCTGACCCTGAGCCCCGCTCCCCAACCTTGACCCCTGAACCTGAGCCCTGCTCCCTGACCCTGATCCCCACTCCCTGACCCCCGCTCCCTGACCCTGACCCCCGCTCAATGACAATGAGCCTCCCTCCCTGACACCTGACCCCCGCTCCCTGACCTCAGCTCCTGACCCTGACCCCTACTCCCTGAGCCCAGCTCCCTGAACCTGACCGTCGTTCCCTGACCCTTCATCCCAATCACTGAGCCCCGCGCCCCGCTTCCTGATCCTAACCCCTGCTCCCTGACCCCAGCTCCCGACCCTGAGCCCCGCTCCCCAACCCTGAGCCCCGCTCACTGAACCTGACCATCCTCCCTGACCCCTGATCCCTGCTCCCTGACCCCAGCTCCTGACCCTGACCCCTGCTCCCAGAACCCCGCTCACTGAGCCCAGCTCCCTGACCCTGGCCCCCGCTCCCTGACCCCCGCTCCCTGACCATGAGCCCACCTACCTGACCCTGACTCAACCTCCCTGACCCCTGAGCCCCTCACCCTGACCCCTGAGCCCCGCTCCCTGACCCTGAACCCCCCTCCCTGACTCCTGAGCCCCGCTCCCTGAACCTGACCCCCACCTCCATGATTCCTGACTCTCGGTTTCTGACCACCGCTCCCGCTCCCTGACCCCGGCTCCCTGACCCTGTGCCCCGCTCCCTGATCCTGTGTCCCGCTCCCTGACCTTGAGCCCAACTCCCTGACCTTGAGCCCCGCTCGCTAATCTTGAGCCCCGCTCCCGCTCCCTGATCCCAGCTGCCTGACCCTGACCCCCACTCCCTGACCCCGATCCCTGAGCCCCGCTCCCTTACCCTGAGCCCCGCTCCCTGAGCCCTGCTCCCTGACCCTGAGCTCGGCTCCCTGACCCTGAGCCCTGCTCCACGACTCTGACCGCTGACCCTGACCCCCTCTTTCTGACCCCAGCTCCCTGACACTGAATCCCGATCCTTGACCACTGCTCCCTGACCCCGACCCCTGCTTCCCAACCCTGAGCCCCGCTTCTCAACCCTGAGCCCCACTTCCCGACCCTGACCCCCACTCCTTGAGCCCAGCTCCCGCTCCCTGACCACGGCTCCCTGACCCCACTCCATGACCCCTGTTTCCTGACTGGGAGTCCCCGCTCCCTGACCCTGAGACCCACTCCCTGACCCTGAGGCCCGCTCCCTGACCCTGACCCCTGCTTCCTGACCCCAGCACCCTGACCCTGATCCTCGATCCCTGACCCCCGCTCCCTGTCCCAAAGCCCCGCTTCCTGACCCAGAGCCCCGCTCCCTGACCCAGAGCCCTGCTACATGACCCCTACTCCCTGACTCCTGCTCCCTGATCTGAACCCCGATCCCTGAGCCCCGAGCCCCGCAACCTGACCCTAACCTCCGCTCCCTGACCCCAGCCCCTGCATCCTGACACCCTCTCCCTGACCCTGATCCCTTTCCCTGACCCCTGAGCCCCTCTCCCTGACCTCTCAGCCCCGCACCCTGAACCTGATCTCCCACTCCCTGACCACCGACCCCCGCTCCCTGATCCAGGCTTCTGACCCTCAGCCCCGCTACCTAACACTCAGCCCCGCTTCTTGACCCTGAGCTCCTCTCCCTGACCCTGACCCCAGCTCCCTGACCCCCGCTCCGGGACTCCCGCTCCCTGACACTTAGCCCCGCTCCCTGACCCTGACCCCAGCTCCCTATCTCTGACTCCCGATCCCTGAACCCCGCTGCCTGAGCCCCGCTCCCCAACGCTGACCCCCGACCCTGAGCCACGCTCGCCGACCCTGAGCCCCGTTCCCCGACCCTGAGCCCCGCTCGCCGACCCTGAGCCCCGCTTGCCGACCCTGAGCACCGCTCCTTGACCCTGAGCCCCGCTCCCTGACCCTGAGCCGCTCTCCCTGATCCTGAGCCGCTCTCCCTTAAACCTGAGCACGCTCCCTGACCCCCGTTCACTGACCCCTACTCCCTGACCCCAGCCCCTGCTCCCTGACCCACACTCCTTGAACCTGAGCCCCCTCCCTGACCCCTGACCCCCGCTCCCTGACCCCCGCTCCTGATCCTGACCCCCGCTCCCTGACCCTAACTCCTAATCCTCAGCCCTGCTCCCTGACCCTGACGCCACCTCCCTGACCCTGAGCCCCACTCCCTGACCCTGAGCCCCACTCCCTGACCCTGAGCCCCGCTCTCTGACCCTGAGCCCCGCTCCCCGTCCCTGATCCCCGCTTCCTGACCCAGCACCCTGAACCTGATCCCCGATCCCTGACCCTCACTCCCTGACCCCCGCTCCCTGACCCAGAGCCTCGCTCTCTGACCCCCGCTCCCTGACCTCCGCTCCCTGATCTGAACCCCGATCCCTAAGCCCCGAGCCCCGCCCACTGAGCCCCGTAACCTGACCCTAACCCCCGCTCCTTGACCCCAGTACTTGCATCCTGACTCCCTCTCCCTGACCCCTGACCTCTCAGCCCCGCTCCCTGAACCTGACCGCCCGTCCCTGACCACTACCCACGCTCCCGATCCTCAGCCCCTGCTATCTGACCCTGAGCCCCGCTCCCTGACCCTGACACCTGCTCCCTGAGCTCCTCTCCCTGACCGCAGCTCCCTGACCCCCGCTCCGGGACCCTCGCTCCCTGACTCTGAGCCCCGCTTCCTGACCCCAGCTCCCTGACCTTGACGCCCGCTCCCTGACCCTGATCCCTGCTCTCTGAGCCCCTCTACCTGACCCTGAGTCCCGCTCACTGAACCTGACCCTCCTCCCTGATCCCTGCTCCCTGACCCTGATCCCCGACTCCCGATCCCTGACCCTGACCCTGACTCCCGATCCCTGACCCTGACCCCCGCTCCTTGACCCTGTGCCCCGCTCCCTGACCTGAGCCTCGCTCCCTGACCCCCGATCCCTGACCTTGACCCCCGCTCCTTGACCCTGAGCCCCGCCCCCTGAGCCCCGCTCCCCGACCCTGAGCCCTGCGCTACCCAACCCTGAGCCCCGCTCCCCGACCCTGAGTCCAGCTCCCCGACCCTGAACCCCACTCCCGACCCTAACCTTTCACGCTGAGCCCCGCTCCCCGACCCTGAGCCCCGCTCCCCGACCCTGAGCCCCGCGCTACCCAACCCTGAGCCCCGCTCCCTGACCCTGAGTCCAGCTCCCCGACCCTGAGCCCCGCTTCCCGACCCTGACCCCTAACGCTGAGCCCCACTCCCCGACCCTGAGCCCCGCGCCCCGACCCTGACTCCCACGCCCCGACCCTGAGCCCCTCTCCCGGACCCTGAGCCCCGCTCCCCAACCTTGACCCCTGAACCTGAACCTGAGCCCTGCTCCCTGACCCTGACCCACGCTCCCTGACCCCTGAGCCCTGCTCCCTGAACCTGAGCCCCTCTCACTGACTCTGAGCCCCGCTCCCTGACCCCGTGCCCCGCTCCCTGACCCCGTGCCCCGCTCCCTAATCACTGTTCCCCGACCCTGAGCCTCGCGCCCTGACCCTGAGCTCCATGCCCTGACCCTGAGCATTGCTCCCCGACTCTGAGCCCCTCTCCCTGACTCTGAGCCCCTCTCCCTGACTCTGACCCCTCTCCCTGAGCCCCGCTCCCCAACCTTGACCCCTGAACCTGACCTTGAACCCCGCTCCCCAACCTTGACCCCTGAACCTGAGCGCCGCTCCCTGACCCCGCTCCCTGACCCTAACCCCCGCTCCCCAACCTTGACCCCTGAACCTGAGCCCTGCTCCCTGACCCTGATCCCCACTCCCTGACCCCCGCTCCCTGACCCTGACCCCCGCTCAATGACAATGAGCCCACCTCCCTGACCCTGACCCAAGCTCCCTGACCCTGAGCCGCTATCCATGACCCCTGAGCCCCACTTCCTGACACTAAGCCTCGCTCCCTGACCCCCGCTCCCTGACCCCCGCTCCCTGCCCGCGCTCTCTGACCCTGAACCCCGCTCCCTGACACCCGCTCCCTGACTCTGACCCACGCTCTCTGACCCCCTGAGCCCCGCACTGTGACCCTGAACCCACTCTCTTAACCTGAGCCCCGCTCTCTGACCGTGAACCCTGATCCCGGACCCTGAGCCCCTCTCCCTGACCCTGACCCCTACTTCCTACTTCCTACTCCCTGACCCTGATCCCCGACTCCCGCTCCCCGACCCTGAGCCCCGCTCCCCGACCCTGAGCCCCGCTCCCCAACCCTGAGCCCCGCTCCCCGACCCTGAGCCCCACTCCCGACCCTAACCCTTCACGCTGAGCCCCGCTCCCCGACCCTGAGCCCCGCTCCCCGACCCTGACCCCTAACGCTGAGCCCCGCTCCCCGACCCTGAGCCCCGCTCCCCGACCCTGAGCCCCGCTCCCCGACCCTGAGCCCCGCGCCCCGACCCTGACTCCCACGCCCCGACCCTGAGCCCCTCTCACGGACCCTGAGCCCCTCTCACTGACTCTGAGCCCCGCTCCCTGACCCCGTGCCCCGCTCCCTGACCCCGAGCCCCGCTCCCTGATCACTGTTCCCCGACCCTGAGCCCCGCGCCCCGACCCTGAGCTCCATGCCCTGACCCTGAGCATTGCTCCCCGACTCTGAGCCCCTCTCCCTGACTCTGAGCCCCTCTCCCTGACTCTGACCCCTCTCCCTGAGCCCCGCTCCCCAACCTTGACCCCTGAACCTGACCTTGAGCCCCGCTCCTCAACCTTGACCCCTGAACCTGACCCCGCTCCCTGACCATGAGCTCTGCTCCCCGTTCCCTGAGCCCTACTCCCTGACCCCCACTCCCTGACCCACGCTCCCTGGCCCTGACCCATGCTCCCTGACCCCTGAGCCCCGCCCCCTGAACCTGAGCCCCATCCCTGACTCCTGACACCCGCTCCCTGACCCCAGCTCCTGACCCCGACCCCCGCTCCCTGACCCTGAGCCCCGCTCCCCAACCTTGACCCCTGAACCTGAGCCCTGCTCCCTGACCCTGATCCCCACTCCCTGACCCCCGCTCCCTGACCCTGACCCTGACCCCCGCTCAATGACAATGAGCCTCCCTCCCTGACACCTGACCCCCGCTCCCTGACCTCAGCTCCTGACCCTGACCCCTACTCCCTGAGCCCAGCTCCCTGAACCTGACCCTCGTTCCCTGACCCTTCATCCCAATCACTGAGCCCCGCGCCCCGCTTCCTGATCCTAACCCCTGCTCCCTGACCCCAGCTCCCGACCCTGAGCCCCACTCCCCGACCCTGAGCCCCACTCCCCAACCCTGAGCCCCGCTCACTGAACCTGACCATCCTCCCTGACCCCTGATACCTGCTCCCTGACCCCAGCTCCTGACCCTGACCCCTGCTCTCAGAACCCCGCTCACTGAGCCCAGCTCCCTGACCCTGGCCCCCGCTCCCTGACCCCCGCTCCCTGACCATGAGCCCACCTACCTGACCCTGACTCAACCTCCCTGACCCCTGAGCCCCTCACCCTGACCCCTGAGCCCCGCTCTCTGACCCTGAACCCCTCTCCCTGACTCCTGAGCCCCGCTCCCTGAACCTGACCCCCACCTCCATGATTCCTGACTCTCGGTTTCTGACCACCGCTCCCGCTCCCTGACCCCGGCTCCCTGACCCTGTGCCCCGCTCCCTGACCTTGAGCCCAACTCCCTGACCTTGAGCCCCGCTCGCTAATCTTGAGCCCCGCTCCCGTTCCCTGATCCCAGCTGCCTGACCCTGACCCCCACTCCCTGACCCCGATCCCTGAGCCCCGCTCCCTTACCCTGAGCCCCGCTCCCTGAGCCCTGCTCCCTGACCCTGAGCTCGGCTCCCTGACCCTGAGCCCTGCTCCACGACTCTAACCGCTGACCCTGACCCCCGCTTTCTGACCCCAGCTCCCTGACACTGAACCCCGATCCTTGACCACTGCTCCCTGACCCCGACCCCTGCTTCCCAACCCTGAGCCCCGCTTCCCAACCCTGAGCCCCGCTTCCCGACCCTGTGCCCCTCTCCCCAACCTTGACCCCTGACCCTGACTCCCGCTCAATGACAATGAGCCCACCTCCCTGACCCTGACCCATGCTCCCTGAGCACCTCTCCCTGACCCCTGAGCCCCGCTTCCTGACCCTGAGCCCCTCTCCCTGACTCCTGAGCCCTGCTCCCTGAACCTGACCCCCACCTCCCTGATCCCTGACTCTCGGTTTCTGAGTCCCGCTCCCTGAGCCCCTCTCCCTGACCCCAGCTCCTGACCCTGATCACCGCTGGCCCTATGCCCCACTCCCTAACCCTGAGACCTGCTCCCTGACTCTGAGCCCCGCTTCCTGACCCCAGCTCCCTGACCGTGACCCCTGCTCTCTGACCCTGACCCACGCTCTCTGACCCTGACCCACGCTCTCTGACCCTGACCCCCACTCCCTGAGCCCCGCTCCCTGACCCTGAGCCCCGCTCCCTGACCCTGAGCCCCGCTCCCTGATCCCAGCTGCCTGACCCTGACCGGCGATCCCTGAGCCCGCTCCCTGACCCTGAGCCCCCCTGACCTTGAGCCCCACTCACCAACCCTGAACTCCGCCTTCTGACCCAGAGCCCCGCTCTCCGACACTGACCCCTGACCCTGAACACCGTTCCCCGCTCCCCGACCCTGAGCCCCGCTCCCCGACCCTGAGACCCGCTCCCCGACCCTGAGACCCGCTCCCTGACCCTGAGACCCGCTCCCTGATCCCTGCTCCCTGACCCCTGCTCCCTGACCCTGAGCCCCGCTCCCTGACCCCCACTCCCTGACCTTGAGCCCTGCCCCCTGACGCCCACTCCCTGCTCCCTAACCCCCGCTCCCTGAGCCCCGCTCCCTGACCTTGAGCCCCGCTCCCTAATCCTGAGCCCCGCTCGCTGAGCCCAGCTGCCTGACCCTGATCCCCGCTCCCTGAACCCGCTCCCTGACCCCTGACCCTGAGCCCCGCTCCCTGACCCTGAGCCCCGCTCCCTGACCCTGAGCCCCGCTCCCTGACTCTGAGCCCCGCTCCCTTACCCTGACCCCCGCTCCTGACCCTGACCCCCGATTCTTGACCCTGAGCCCCTCGCCCTGCTCCCTGACCCTGAGCCCGGCTCCCTGACCCTGAACCCCGCTTTCTGACCCCAGCTCCCTGACACTGAACCCCGATCCTTGACCCCTCTCCCTGACCCCTGAATCACCCTCCCTGAACCTGACCGCCCTCCCTGACCCCTGACGCCCGCTCCCCGATCTCCAGCTCCTGACCCTGTGCCCTGCTCCCTGACCCTGAGTCCCGCTCCCTGACCCTGAGCCCCCACTGACCCTGAGCCCTGCTCACCATGCCTGAACTCTGCCTCCTGACCCTGAGTCCGGCTCCCCGACCCTGAGTCCGGCTCCCCGACCCTGAGTCCGGCTCCCCGACCCAGAGTCCGGCTCCCCGACCCAGAGTCCGGCTCCCCGACCCAGAGTCCGGCTCCCCGACCCTGACCCCCGCTTCCTTAGCCCTGATCCCTGACCCCTGACCCTGACCCTTGCTCCCTGATCCCCGTTCCCTGACCCTGACCAGCTCCCTGACATTGACCCCACCGCTCCCTGATTTCTGCTCCCTGACCCGCGCTCTCTGACCCCCACTCTCTTACCCATGCTCCCTGACTCCCACTTCCTGACCCTGAGCCCCGCTCCCTGACCCCCGCTCGCCGCTCCCTGACCCCTGAGCCCCGCTCCCTGATCCTGAGCCCCGGTCCCTGAGCCCTGTTCCCTGACCCCTGCTCCCTGACCCTGAGCCCCGCTCCCTGACCTTGAGCCCTGCTCCATGACGCCTACTCCCTGCTCCCTAACCCCCACTCCCTGAGCCCCGCTCCCTGACCTTGAGCCCCGCTACCTAATCCTGAGCCCCGCTCGCTGAGCCCAGCTGCCTGACCCTGACCTCCGCTCCCTGAACCCGCTCCCTGACCCCGATCCCTGACCCCCGCTCCCGCTCCTGACCCTGACCCCGATCCCTGACCCTGAGCTCCGCTCCCTGACCCTGAGCTCCGCTCCCTGAGCTCCGCTCCCTGACCCTGAGCTCCGCTCCCTGACCCTGAGCTCCGCTCCCTGACCCTGAGCCCCGCTCCCCGACTCTGACCGCTGACCCTGAACCCCGCTTTCTGACCCCAGCTCCCTGACCCCTGAACCCCTCTCCCTGACCCCTGAGCCCCTCTCCCTGACCCCTGAACCCCCCTCCCTGAACCTAACCGCCCTCCCTGACCCCTGACGCCTGCTTCCTGATCTCCAGCTCCTGAACCTGTGCCCCGCTTCCTGACGCTGTGCCCCGCTCCCAGAGCCCTGCTCCCTGACCCAGAGCCCGGCTCCCTGACCCTGAGCCCCGCTCCACGACGCTGACCCTGACCCCCGCTTTCTGACCCCAGCTCCCTGACCCCTGAGCCCTGCATCCTGACCCTGAGGCCCTCTCCCTGACTCCTGAGCCCCGCTCCCTGAACCAGACCCCCACCTCCCTGATCCCTGACTCGCGGTTTCTGAGCCCCGCTCCCTGCTCCCTGATCCCCTCTCCCTGACCCCAGCTCCTGACCCTGATCACCTGCCTGAGACCCGCCTGACCCTGAGCCCCGCTCACCAACCCTGAACTCCGCCTCCTGACCCAGAGCCCCGCTCTCCGACCCCGAGTCCGGCTCCCCGACCCCGAGTCCGGCTCCCCGACCCCGAGTCCGGCTCCCCGACCCCGAGTCCAGCTCCCCGACCCTGAGTCCCGCTCCCCTCGCTTCCTTAGTCCTGACCCCTGACCCCTGACCCTGACCCTTGCTCCCTGATCCCCGTTCCCTGACCCTGACCAGCTCCCTGACATTGACCCCCCCTCCCTGACCCACCGCTCCCTGATTCCTGCTCCCTGACCCCCGCTCTCTGACCCCCACTCTCTTACCCACGCTCCCTGACTCCCACTTCCTGACCCTGAGCCCCGCTCCCTGACCCCCGCTCGCCGCTCCCTGACCCCTGAGCCCCGCTCCCTGATCCTGAGCCCCGCTACCTGAGCCCTGTTCCCTGACCCCTGCTCCCTGACCCTGAGGCCAGCTCCCTGACCCTGACTCCGCTCCCTGAGCCCGGCTCCCTGACCCTGAGCCCCGCTCCCCGACTCTGACCGCTGACCCTGAACCCCGCTTTCTGACCCCAGCTCCCTGTCACTGAACCCTGATCCTTGACCTCTGCTCCCTGACCCCTGAGCCACTCTCCCTGACCCCTGAACCCCCCTCCCTGAACCTAACCGCCCTCCCTGACCCCTGACGCCCGCTCCCTGATCTCCAGCTCCTGACCCTGTGCCCCGCTTCCTGACGCTGTGCCCCGCTCCCTGACGCTGTGCCCCGCTCCCTGAGCCCTGCTCCCTGACCCTGAGCCCGGCTCCCTGACCCTGAGCCCCGCTCCACAACGCTGACCCTGAACCCCGCTTTCTGACCCCAGCTCCCTGACCCCAGCTCCTTGGCCCCTGCTGCCTGACCCCGACCCCTGCTCCCCGACCCTGAGCCCCGCTCCCCAACCCTGAGCCCCGCTCCCCGACCCTGAGCCCCGCTCCCCAACCTTGACCTCTGGACCTGAGCCCTGCTCCCTGACCTTGATCCCCGCTCCCTGACCCCCGCTACCTGACCCCAGCTCCCTGACCCTGACCCCCGCTCAATGAACCCACCTCCCTGACCCGGACCCATGCTCCCTGACCCCTGAGCCCCGCTTCCTGACCCTGAGCCCCTCTCGCTGACTCCTGAGCCCCCCACTCCCTGAACCTGACCCCCACCTCCCTGATCCCTGACTCGCGGTTTCTGAGCCCCGCTCCCTGAGCCCCGCTCCCTGACCCTGAGTCCCGCTCCCTGACCCCTGCTCCCTGATCCCCTCTCCCTGACCCCAGCTCCTGACCCTGATCACCGCTCCCTGGCCCTATGCCCTGCTCCCTGACTCTGAGCCCCGCTTCCTGACCCCTGAATCACCCTCCCTGAACCTGACCGCCCTCCCTGACCCCTGACGCCCGCTCCCCGATCTCCAGCTCCTGACCCTGACCCCGCTCCGAAACCCCTCCCCCTGCCTGACACTGAGCCCCGCTCCCTGACCCTAAACCCTCTCCCTGACCCCTGCTCCCTGAGCCCCACTCCCTGACCCTGACCCTGACCCCCGCTCCGAAACCCGTCCCCCTGCCTGACACTGAGCCCTGCTCCCTGACCCTAAACCCGCTCCCTGACCCCCGCTCCCTGACCCTGAGCCCCCCCTGACCCTGAGCCCCGCTCACCAACCCTGAACTCCGCCTCCTGACCCCGAGTCCGGCTCCCCGACCCCGAGTCCGGCTCCCCGACCCCGAGTCCGGCTCCCCGACCCCGACCGAGTCCGGCTCCCCGACATCGCGTCCCGCTCCCCGACCCCGAGTCCCGCTCCCCCCCCCGAGTCCCGCTCCCCGACCCCGAGTCTGGCTCTCCGACCCTGACCCTCGCTTTCTTAGCCCTGATCCCTGACCCTGAGCCCGGCTCCCTGACCCTGAACCCCGCTTTCTGACCCCAGCTCCCTGACACTGAACCCCGATCCTTGACCCCTCTCCCTGACCCCTGAATCACCCTCCCTGAACCTGACCGCCCTCCCTGACCCCTGACGCCCGCTCCCCGATCTCCAGCTCCTGACCCTGAGTCCCGCTCCCTGACCCTGAGTCCCGCTCCCTGACCCTGAGCCCCCACTGACCCTGAGCCCTGCTCACCATGCCTGAACTCTGCCTCCTGACCCTGAGTCCGGCTCCCCGACCCAGAGTCCGGCTCCCCGACCCAGAGTCCGGCTCCCCGACCCAGAGTCCGGCTCCCCGACCCAGAGTCCGGCTCCCCGACCCTGACCCCCGCTTCCTTAGCCCTGATCCCTGACCCCTGACCCTGACCCTTGCTCCCTGATCCCCGTTCCCTGACCCTGACCAGCTCCCTGACATTGACCCCACCGCTCCCTGATTTCTGCTCCCTGACCCGCGCTCTCTGACCCCCACTCTCTTACCCATGCTCCCTGACTCCCACTTCCTGACCCTGAGCCCCGCTCCCTGACCCCCGCTCGCCGCTCCCTGACCCCTGAGCCCCGCTCCCTGATCCTGAGCCCCGGTCCCTGAGCCCTGTTCCCTGACCCCTGCTCCCTGACCCTGAGCCCCGCTCCCTGACCTTGAGCCCTGCTCCATGACGCCTACTCCCTGCTCCCTAACCCCCACTCCCTGAGCCCCGCTCCCTGACCTTGAGCCCCGCTACCTAATCCTGAGCCCCGCTCGCTGAGCCCAGCTGCCTGACCCTGACCTCCGCTCCCTGAACCCGCTCCCTGACCCCGATCCCTGACCCCCGCTCCCGCTCCTGACCCTGACCCCGATCCCTGACCCTGAGCTCCGCTCCCTGACCCTGAGCTCCGCTCCCTGAGCTCCGCTCCCTGACCCTGAGCTCCGCTCCCTGACCCTGAGCTCCGCTCCCTGACCCTGAGCCCCGCTCCCCGACTCTGACCGCTGACCCTGAACCCCGCTTTCTGACCCCAGCTCCCTGACCCCTGAACCCCTCTCCCTGACCCCTGAGCCCCTCTCCCTGACCCCTGAACCCCCCTCCCTGAACCTAACCGCCCTCCCTGACCCCTGACGCCTGCTTCCTGATCTCCAGCTCCTGAACCTGTGCCCCGCTTCCTGACGCTGTGCCCCGCTCCCTGAGCCCTGCTCCCTGACCCCCGCTTTCTGACCCCAGCTCCCTGACCCCTGAGCCCTGCATCCTGACCCTGAGGCCCTCTCCCTGACTCCTGAGCCCCGCTCCCTGAACCAGACCCCCACCTCCCTGATCCCTGACTCGCGGTTTCTGAGCCCCGCTCCCTGCTCCCTGATCCCCTCTCCCTGACCCCAGCTCCTGACCCTGATCACCTGCCTGAGACCCGCCTGACCCTGAGCCCCGCTCACCAACCCTGAACTCCGCCTCCTGACCCAGAGCCCCGCTCTCCGACCCCGAGTCCGGCTCCCCGACCCCGAGTCCGGCTCCCCGACCCCGAGTCCGGCTCCCCGACCCCGAGTCCAGCTCCCCGACCCTGAGTCCCGCTCCCCTCGCTTCCTTAGTCCTGACCCCTGACCCCTGACCCTGACCCTTGCTCCCTGATCCCCGTTCCCTGACCCTGACCAGCTCCCTGACATTGACCCCCCCTCCCTGACCCACCGCTCCCTGATTCCTGCTCCCTGACCCCCGCTCTCTGACCCCCACTCTCTTACCCACGCTCCCTGACTCCCACTTCCTGACCCTGAGCCCCGCTCCCTGACCCCCGCTCGCCGCTCCCTGACCCCTGAGCCCCGCTCCCTGATCCTGAGCCCCGCTACCTGAGCCCTGTTCCCTGACCCCTGCTCCCTGACCCTGAGGCCAGCTCCCTGACCCTGACTCCGCTCCCTGAGCCCGGCTCCCTGACCCTGAGCCCCGCTCCCCGACTCTGACCGCTGACCCTGAACCCCGCTTTCTGACCCCAGCTCCCTGTCACTGAACCCTGATCCTTGACCTCTGCTCCCTGACCCCTGAGCCACTCTCCCTGACCCCTGAACCCCCCTCCCTGAACCTAACCGCCCTCCCTGACCCCTGACGCCCGCTCCCTGATCTCCAGCTCCTGACCCTGTGCCCCGCTTCCTGACGCTGTGCCCCGCTCCCTGACGCTGTGCCCCGCTCCCTGAGCCCTGCTCCCTGACCCTGAGCCCGGCTCCCTGACCCTGAGCCCCGCTCCACAACGCTGACCCTGAACCCCGCTTTCTGACCCCAGCTCCCTGACCCCAGCTCCTTGGCCCCTGCTGCCTGACCCCGACCCCTGCTCCCCGACCCTGAGCCCCGCTCCCCAACCCTGAGCCCCGCTCCCCGACCCTGAGCCCCGCTCCCCAACCTTGACCTCTGGACCTGAGCCCTGCTCCCTGACCTTGATCCCCGCTCCCTGACCCCCGCTACCTGACCCCAGCTCCCTGACCCTGACCCCCGCTCAATGAACCCACCTCCCTGACCCGGACCCATGCTCCCTGACCCCTGAGCCCCGCTTCCTGACCCTGAGCCCCCCACTCCCTGAACCTGACCCCCACCTCCCTGATCCCTGACTCGCGGTTTCTGAGCCCCGCTCCCTGAGCCCCGCTCCCTGACCCTGAGTCCCGCTCCCTGACCCCTGCTCCCTGATCCCCTCTCCCTGACCCCAGCTCCTGACCCTGATCACCGCTCCCTGGCCCTATGCCCTGCTCCCTGACTCTGAGCCCCGCTTCCTGACCCCTGAATCACCCTCCCTGAACCTGACCGCCCTCCCTGACCCCTGACGCCCGCTCCCCGATCTCCAGCTCCTGACCCTGACCCCGCTCCGAAACCCCTCCCCCTGCCTGACACTGAGCCCCGCTCCCTGACCCTAAACCCTCTCCCTGACCCCTGCTCCCTGAGCCCCACTCCCTGACCCTGACCCCCGCTCCGAAACCCGTCCCCCTGCCTGACACTGAGCCCTGCTCCCTGACCCTAAACCCGCTCCCTGACCCCCGCTCCCTGACCCTGAGCCCCCCCTGACCCTGAGCCCCGCTCACCAACCCTGAACTCCGCCTCCTGACCCCGAGTCCGGCTCCCCGACCCCGAGTCCGGCTCCCCGACCCCGACCGAGTCCGGCTCCCCGACATCGCGTCCCGCTCCCCGACCCCGAGTCCCGCTCCCCCCCCCGAGTCCCGCTCCCCGACCCCGAGTCTGGCTCTCCGACCCTGACCCTCGCTTTCTTAGCCCTGATCCCTGACCCCTGACCCTGACCCTTGCTCCCTGATCCCCGTTCCCTGACCCTGACCAGCTCCCTGATATTGACCCCCCCTGACCCCCCGCTCCCTGATTCCTGCTCCCTGACCCCCGCTCCCTGAGCCCCGCTCCCCACTCCCTGAGCCTTGCTCCCTGATCCTGAGCCCCGCTCCCTGACCCTGAGCCCTGTTCCCTGACCCCTGCTCCCTGACCCTGAGCCCCGCTCCCTGACCCCCGCTCCCTGACCTTGAGCCCTGCTCCATGACGCCTACTCCCTGCTCCCTAACCCCCGCTCCCTGAGCCCCGCTCCCTGACCTTGAGCCCCGCTCCCTAATCCTGAGCCCCGCTCGCTGAGCCCAGCTTCCTGACCCTGACCTCCGCTCCCTGACCCCGATCCCTGACCCCCGCTCCTGACCCTGACCCCCTCTCCCTGACCCTGAGCCCTGCTCCCTGACCCTGAGCTCCGCTCCCTGAGCCCCGCTCCCCGACTCTGACCGCTGACCCTGAACCCCGCTTTCTGACCCCAGCTCCCTGTCACTGAACCCTGATCCTTGACCTCTGCTCCCTGACCCCTGAGCCTCTCTCCCTGACCTCTGAACCCCTCTCCCTGAACCTAACCGCCCTCCCTGACCCCTGATGCCCGCTCCCTGATCTCCAGCTCCTGACCCTGTGCCCCGCTTCCTGACGCTGTGCCCCGCTCCCTGACCCTGAGTCCCGCTCCCTGAACCCTGCTCCCTGAGCCCCACTCCCTGACCCCAGCTCCCTGACCCTGACCCCTGCTCCACGACCCCCACCTCCCTGACACTGAGCCCCGCTCCCTTACCCTGACCCCAGCTCCCTGACCCTAAATCCGCTCCCCGACCCTCAGTTTTCATGTGACTACGGCTCTTTTCAAGATGGATTCACTTTCAGACAAATTGCAAAGAATCGAAATAAATTTGTTTGGAAGTTAGTTGCCCACCTCCCTGACACTGAGCCCCTCCTGACCCTGAGCCCCGCTCACCAACCCTGAACCCCGCTCCCCGACCCCGACCCTGAGCCCCGCTCCCCGACCCTGAGTCCCGCTCCCAGACCCTGAGCCCCGAGCCCCACTCCTTGACCCTGATCCCCGCTCCCTGACCCTGATCCCCGCTCCCTGACCCTGATCCCCGTTCCCTGACCCTGATCCCCGCTCCCTGACCCTGATCCCCGCTCCCTGACCCTGATCCCCGCTCCCTGACCCTGATCCCCGCTCCCTGACCCTGATCCCCGCTCCCTGACCCTGATCCCTTCTCCCTGACCCTGATCACCGCTTCCTTAACCCTGCTTCCTGACCCCTGACCCTGACCCTTGCTCCCTGACCCCCGCTCCCTGACATTGACCCCTCTCCCTGACCCCCCGCTCCCTGATTCCCGCTCTCTGAACCCCGCTCTCTGACCCCCGCTCCCTGACTCCCACTTCCTGACCCTGACCCCCGCTTCCTGAATCCCGCTCACTGACCCTGAGCCCCGCTCCCTGACCATGAGCCCACCTCCCTGACCCTGACCCACCCTCCCTGACCCCCGCTCCCCGCTCCCTGACCCCCGCTCCCCGCTCCCTGACCCTGAGCCCCGCTCCCTGACCCTGAGCCCCGCTCCCTGACCCTGAGCCCTGCTCCCTGACCCCCGCTGCGACCCTGACCCCCAATCCCTGATATCCTCTCCCTGACCCTGAGCCCCACTCCCTGACCCTGATTGATGTCCCCACCTCTCCCCCCGCTGATAAAACCGCTCCCAAAACACATCTCTGAATAAACTTGCAAAAGTTTACAAGTCTTGGGACCCTTCTTTACAGTTAACGCGAGTTTTCATCTTCACTGCTGATAGTGCCCAGCATATTGGAGGGATTGCTGGACTGTGTGTCTCTCTCCTTGTATGCTGACTGTGTATAAAAACATTTGTAGTCACCACGTCAGAACCCCAATTTGAAATTGTCCCCTCGACACTGGGGCCTGGGTTTAAGAGCAGCCCCGACTGATGAGGTGACAGTGCCCTCTGTCTGTTAACTATGAGGGCTGTAAATTAATTGGCTTTGGACTGTCTCAATCCAGCTACATGGGGACCTGGGCCCACAGCGCTACATCTCGCTGAGACCACGGATGGACGGGAATCGAGAACAGTGCAGCTCTCGACGGCAGGGGGCACAGTGTGGGCCGCGGGGGGGGGTGGGGCCACAGTATCGGCCGGGTGGGGGGTGGCGGGGGGGGGGGGCACAGTGTGGGCCGGGGGGTGGGGTGGGGTGGAAAGGGGCACAGTGTGGCTGGGAGTGGGCTGGGGGTTGGGAGGAGGGCTACATGTTGGCCGGGAGGGGGAACGGTGCTGTCAGCTTGTACCCTGCGCTGAAGGAGTTAGAGATTGATATTGAGTACATCAGTAAAGAAACAATGAAACTAGAACTGGCAAGTGAGAAAGAAGCAGGGACACTTCAAAAGTGATTTTTAAAATCCTTGACCAATACTCTGAGACTAGCTCCAGTATTATATTGTACACGGTGTATCGCAGGCGGTGTGTCAGGTATCACGTGATTCCTGCACTGGTTTTGCCCAGTGTGTGTAACCATGCTCGGTGATATATTGCATGGCGAGGGGGAAAGGTATTGACTGAATGTTTGTGTTTAATAGTTCGAGATTGCTCCTGAAGTGGACCCTCAGAATGCCCTGGTTGCCTCCTCTGCGTCAGCCTGCCATGACAGCCTGTTGAAAGCGATCGCCGTGGCTCGGTGAGTGTGGGTTACTGTCCCTGGGTATGGGTGGTACAATTGGTAAGTGCACCATATGGTGTTGGCCCTGAGCCACACAGGTTAGGAAGGTCGGAGGCAGTCATCCCGATGATTCGGCCCAGTCTCCCTGGATATTGGTCTTACTGAACTGCACAGCATGTGTAGGATCATTGGACTAACAGAGCAAGCTATCTGGATAGGAACCGTGTACCTTGTAATAAAGGACACAAACTCTTAGTCCCTAGACCCATTATCTCAGGATGTCAGGAACTATAGAGGTTTGACTTATTTTTAAATGTGTTTCTGCTTTTCTTCCCCCACTCAGAGGAAAATCACTCGCAAATGTGGAGCCATCTGGGGCAGATTTCTTTGGCTTCTCCCACCCCACCATTCAGAACCTGATTCAGAGCTGCCCTGGTGCCAGAAAGTGTGGATGGTAAGGTTTCAGAAATACCAACAATGTGCAGCATATAGTGCCTTTAATGTAGTAAACCTTCCCCAGGCGTTTCACAGGAGGGTTATCAGACACAAATTGACACCACATTAGAGACAGGCACCAATAGCTTTGTCAAAGAAGTGGATTTTAAGGAGTGTCTTAAAGGGGGAGAGAGGGATAGGGGGGAAGTTCCTGAGCCTCAGCAGCTGAAAGCACGGCCGCCAATGGTGGAGCGATGAAACTCGAGGGTGCACAAGGGGCTGGAATTGGAGGGGTGCAGCGGTCCGGAGGCTGAAGGAGGTTACAGAGATAGCGGGGGGGGGCCGTGAAAACAAGGATGAAAATTTTAAAATCGAGGTGTTGCTGAACCAGGAGCCAGTGTAAGTCGGTGAGCACTGGGGTGATGGGTGAACGGGACTTGGTGCAAGTTAGAACATAAGAATTAGGAGCAGGAGTAGGCCATATGGCTCCTCGAGCCTGCTCCGCCATTCAGAGTGTAGGTCAGAGTGGGAATGGAGCGGAGAATTAACGTGACAGGCAACCAGAAGCTCAAGGTCACACTTGCGGACTGAACGGAGGTGCTCCGCAACGCGATCACCCAATCTACACTTGGTCTCCCCAGTGTAGAGGAGACAACATCGTGAGAATACAGTATACTAAATCGTGTCTCACCTGGAAGGAGTGTTTGGGGCCCTGGATACTGGGAAGGGAGGGGGTAAAAGGGCAGGTGCTGCATCTCCTGCGCTTGCACGGGAAGGTGCCATGGGGAGGGGAGGGGTGCTGGGGGTGACTGAGGAATGGACCAGGGTGTCGCGGAGAGAACAGTCCCTTCGGAATGCTGAGAGGGGAGGGGAGGGGAAGATGTGATTGGTGGTGGGATCACACTGGAGGTGGCGGAAATGGCGGAGGATGATCCATTGGACATGGAGGCTGGTGGGGTGAAAGGTGAGGACAAGGGGAACCCTGCCGTGGTTCTGAGAGGGAGGGGAAGGGGTGAGAGCAGAGGTGCGAGAAATAGAACGGACACGGTCGAGGGCCATGTTAACCACGGCGGAGGGGAATTCTCTGTTGAGGAAAAAGGAAGACATGTCCGAGGTACTAGTGTGAAAGTTGGCATCGTCAGAGCAGATGTGACGGAAACGGAGAAACTGGGAGAATGGAATGGAGTCCTTACAGGATGCGGGGTGGGAGGAAGTGTAGTCCAGGGAGCTGTGGGAGCCAGTGGATACTGGTCGAAAGCCGATCCCCAGAAATGGAGACGGAGAAGTCGAGGAAGGGAAGGGAAGAGTCGGAGATGGACCATGTGAAGGTGAGGGAAGGGTGGACATTGGATGCAAAGTGAATGAAATTTTCTAGTTCAGGGCGAGAGCAGGAAGCGGCACCGATACAGTCATCAATGTCCCGGAAAAAGAGGTGAGGGAGGGGACCCGAGTAGGACTGGAACAAAGAATGTTCCACATATCCCACGAAAAGGCAGGCATAGCTAAGACCCATGTGGGTTCCCATAGCAACACCTTTCATTTGGAGGAAGCGAGTGGAGTTAAAGGAGAAGTTGTTCAATGTGAGAACAAGTTCAGCCAGGTGGAGGAGGGTGGGGGATGGGGATTGGTTGGGCCTCTGCTCGAGGAAGAAGTGGAGCGCCCTCAGGCCATCCTGGTGGGGGATGGAAGTGTAGAGGGATTGGAGGTCCACGGTGAAAAGGAGACGGTTAGGGCTGGGAAACTGGAAACTGTTAAAGTGACGGAGGGTGTCGGAGGAGTCGCGGATGTAGGTGGGAAGAGAGTGGACACGGGAAGAAAAATAGAGTCGAGATAGGAAGGAATAAGTTCTGTGGGGCAAGAACAGGCTGAAACGATGGGTCTACCGGGGCAGTCCTGTTTGTGGATCTTGGGAAGGAGGTAGAAGCGGGCTGAGCGGGGTTGGGGAACTATGAGGTTGGTGGCTATGGAGGGAAGATCCCCAGAGGAGATGAGGTCAGTGACGGTCTGGGAAATGATGCCTTGATGTTCAGTGGTGGGGTCATGGTCCAGGGGGAGGTAGGAGGAGGTGTCAGAGAGTTAGTGATCAGCCTCTGCAAGGTATAGGTCGGTTCGCCAAACAACAACAGCACCACCCTGGTCAGCGGGTGTGATGACAAGGTTGGGGTTGGATCTGAGCGAGCGGAGTGCTGCAAGTTCAGAGGGAGGGAGGTTGGAGTTAGCGAGGGGAGCAGAGAAATTGAGACGGCCGATGTCCCGTCAGCAGTTTGCAATGAAGAGCTCTAGAGAGGGTAAGAGGCCAGAGGGAAGGGTCCAGGCAGAGCGAGAACTCTGAAAGCAGGAGAAGCTCTTGCTATCTATTTTTATATTTCTTGCTAGTTTACCCTCAGATTCTATTTTTTCCCTTTTTATCAATTTTTGGTCATCCTTTGCTGGTTTCTAAAGCGTTCCCAATCCTCAGGCTTACTACAATTCTTTGTAACATTATAAGTCTCTTTTAATCTAATACTATCTTTACTGTCTATAGTTAACCACAGATGCATCACTTTTCCTGAGTTTTACCGCAGTTTTTATTTCTCAATGGAATGCATATTCATGGAGAATTTTGGAATATTTCTTTAAATATGCGTATCTACCGTCATACCTTTTAATCTAATTTCCCAATCTACCTTAGCTAACTCGCCCCTCATATCTATGTAATTGTCTTTATTTAGGTTTAAGTCTCCCGTTTCTGACTGAAGTGTTTCACCCTCAAACTCAACGTGAAATTCTATCATAAGGACATGAGAATTAGGAGCAGGAGTAGGCCATTCGGCCCTTCTAGCCTGCTCCGCCATTCAATAAGATTGTGGCTGATCTTCGCCCTCAACTCCACCTTCCCACATTATCTCCATATCCCTTAAATCCTTTAGTTCCCAAAAATTCATTGATTTCTGTTTTGAATATACTCAATGACTGGGCATGCACAGCTCTCGGGGGTAGAGAATTCCAAAGAATCACTACCCTTTGAGTGAAGAAATTTCTCCTCATCTCAGTCCTAAATGGCCAACCCCTTATTCTAAGTTCGTGACCCTGTGTTATAGAGTCCCCAGTCAGGGTGAACATTTTCTCAGCATTAACCCGCTTAAGAATTCTATATGTTTCAATTAGACACGCAGTCTGACAATTTAGAGACTGTGGAGGGGTCGAGAGAAGTGGGGTGAGGTAGAGCTGGGTGTACATGTGGAATCTGATGCTGTGTTTTGGATGATGTCGCCAAGGGACAACATGTAGATGAGAAATAGGAGGGGGCCAAGGATAGACCCTTGGGGGACACCAGAGGTAACGATGCGGGGGCGGGAAGAGAAGCTGTTGCAGGTGGTTCTCTGGCTACGATTAGATAGATAAGAATGGAACCAGGCGAGTGCAGTCCCACCCAGCTGGACGATGGTGGAGAGGCTTTGGAGAAGGATAGATTGGTCAACCGTCAAGAAGGACAAGGACGGATAGTTTGCCTTTGTCACAAAGGATGTCATTTGTGACTTTGATAAAAGCCTCTTCGGTACAGTACTGTGGCAGGCGGGGAAAGCGGATTGGAGGGATTCCAACATGCAGGAATATTGAGCACTGTGAATGGTAACGCTACAAACACTGTGCATATATACAGTGGCCTTCACGACCTCAAGGCATTTTACCTTTGAAATGCAGTCATTGTTGAATGTGGGAAACACGGCAGCGAATTTATACACAGTAACGTGCCACAAACAGCCATGAGATAAATGATCAGATGATCTATTTAAGGCCTTGGCTGAAGGATAAATATTGGCCAGGACATTGGGGAGATCACCCCTGCTCTTCTTTGAAATAGTGCCGTTGGATCTTTTACGTCAACCTGAGAGTGCAGACGGGACCTCGGTTTAATGTCCCCTTCGAAATAGGACACCTCCGACAGTGCAGTGCTCCCTTAGTACTGCCCCCCGACAGTGCAGCGCTCCCTCAGTATTGCCCCTCCGACAGTGCAGTGCAGTACTCCCTCAGTACTGCCCCTCCGACAGTGCGGCTCTCCATCAGTACCGCCCTTCCGACAGTGCGGCGCTCCCTCAGTACTGCCCCTCCGACAGTGCGGCGCTCCTTCAGTACTGCCCCTCCGACAGTGCGGCGCTACCTCAGTACTGCCCCTCCGACAGTGCGGCGCTCCCTCAGTACCGCCCCTCCGACAGTGCGGCGCTCCCTCAGTACCACCCCTCCGACAGTGCGCCGCTCCCTCAGTACTGCCCCTCCGACAGTGCGGCGCTCCCTCAGTACCGCCCCTCCGACAGTGCGGCACTCCCTCAGTACTGCCCCATGACAGTTCGCTGCTCCCTTAGTACTGCCACTCCGACAGTGCGGCGCTCCCTCAGTACTGCCCCTCCGACAGTGCAGCGCTCCCTCAGTACTGCCCCTCCGACAGTGCAGCCGTGGGAGTGTCAGCCTTGATTATGAGTTCAAGTGTTAGTCGTGTTTGAATTTAGAAACATAGAATAATAGGTGCAGGAGTAAGCCATTCGGTCCTTCGAGCCTGCACCAGCATTCAATAAGATCATGGCTGATCATTCCTTCAGTACCCCTTTCCTGCTTTCTCTCCATACCTGTTGATCCCCTGAGCTGTAAGGGCCATATCTAACTCCCTCTTGAATATATCCAATCAACAACTCTCTGCGGCAGGGAATTCCACAGGTTATCAATTCTCTGAGTGAAGAAGTTTCTCCTCATCTCAGCCCTAAATGGCCTACCCCTTATCCTAAGACTATGTCCCCTGGTTCTGGACTTTCCCAACATCGGGAACATTCTTCCCGCATCTAACCTGTCCAGTCCCGTCAGAATTTTATACGTTTCTATGAGATCCCCTCTCATCCTTCTAAATTCCAGTGAATAAAGGTCCAGTTGATCCAGTCTCTCCTCATGTGACAGTCCAGCCATCCCTGGAATTAGTCTGTTGAACCTTCACTGCACTCCCTCAATAGCAAGAATGTCCTTCCTCAGATTAGGAGACCAAAACTGAACACAATATTACAGGTGAGGCCTCACTAAGGCCCTGTACAACTGCAGTAAGACCTCCCTGCTCCTATACTCAAATCCCTTAGCTATGAAGGCCAACATACCATTTGCCTTCTTCACCGCCTGCTTTCAATGACTAATGAACCATGACACCCAGGTCTCGTTGTACCTCCCCTTTTCCTAATCTGCCGCCATTCAGATAATATTCTGCCTTTGTGTTTTTGCCCCCAAAATGGATAACCTCACATTTATCCACATTATACTGCATCTGCCATGCATTTGCCCACTCACCTTACCTGTCCAAGTCACCCTGCAGCCTCTTAGCGTCCCCCTCACAGCTCACACCGCCACCCAGTTTAGTGTCATTTGCAAACTTGGAGATATTACACTCAATTCCTTCATCCAAATCATTGATGTATATTGTAAAGAGCTGGGTTCCCAGCACTGGCCCCTGCGGCACTCCACTAGTCACTGCCTGCCATTCTGAAAAGGGCCCGTTTATCCCGACTCTCTGCTTCCTGTTTATCCACGTCAGTACATTACCCCCAATACCATGCGCTTTGATTTTGCACACCAATCTCTTGTGCGGGACCTTGTCAAAAGCCTTTTGAAAGCCCAAATACACCACATCCACTGGTTCTCCCTTGTCCACTCTACCTTCTGACTCAGAAATGAGAGTGCGACCAGGAGTCGAGTTACAAACATTTACTGTTGCTCATTTGAGATGAAACCCACAAATGTAAAGTAATTTGCTCGTTGCTGCGGTGTATTGAGTCCTGCACAGGGGCAATGGCCCTGCACTGTCAGGGTTTGAATCAAAATAAAAGCTGCTTTAATTGGTAACGCTGCCACCTGGTGGTGTACTCAGCTATTACAGTCAACTCGGTGCGTTTAGTCACAGACCAGGAAGGTCAGAGCCCCAGAACCCATTGGGGATTGGCAGCACAATTGGCTCAGTGCCTCTGGGCGAGGGAGGGGGGGTTTTGCACAAGGTTCCTGCTCCTCATTGCTAGCCAGCGACCCTGGCTAAAACTGGGTTTGCCATCAGCTGAGAGCAAGTTCAGGTTCAGCGCTGATTTACACTGGACTCAGACTGTGCTCTCAGTCTCGAACCGTACACTGGGCTCAGACTGTGCTGTCAGTGTGGAACTGTACACTGGGCTCAGACTGTGCTCTCAGTGCAGAACCATACACTGGGCTCAGACTGTGCTCTCAGTCTCGAACCGTACGCTGGGCTCAGACTATGGGCTCGGTGTGAAACCGTACACTGGGCTCAGACTGTGCTCTCAGTCTCGAACCGTACACTGGGCTCAGACTGTGCTCTCAGTCTCGAACCGTACACTGGGCTCAGACTGTGCTCTCAGTCTCGAACCGTACACTGGGCTCAGACTATCGGCTCGGTGTGAAACCATACACTGGGCTCAGACTGTGCTCTCAGTCTCGAACCGTACACTAGGCTCAGACTGTGCTCTCAGTCTCGAACCGTACACTGGGCTCAGACTGTGCTCTCAGTCTCGAACCGTACGCTGGGCTCGGACTATGGGCTCGGTGTGGAACCGTACACTGGGCTCAGACTGTGCTCTCAGTCTTGAACCGTACGCTGGGCTCAGACTGTGCTCTCAGTGTGGAACCGTACACTGGGCTCAGACTGTGCCCAGTCTAGGACCATTCCCAGGGTTACAGTCTGCGCACTCCCGTATCTAAGCTTATTTCAGAATTGTTGGGAAGTTGCAAGCACCTGAGATGTGTGGCCTTTATTTGCAGCTATCGCTGGGTGAGGTTTGAGGTGTGCCGGCCTGGCGATGGACAGGTCCCGCACGGGCTGCCTGAAGACGATGCTTCAATGAGTTTCGAGGCCCTGAGACAGCGGGTCTTTGAGGAGGGGCTGAGTGATCGGCCCACATCAGGTAATTACCGTCCCATTCATCCACTCCATAACCATTGGAGTTAGTGCAGTAACTGGGGGAAATAGTTTTTGGGGGAAACATTATTGGGTTATTTGGTAAGTTTGCCCTTTGTTTTAGAACCTTTATCCCTTTTCTTAAAGAGAGTAAGTTTATGGTGAAGTGTTTTTTTTATAGAATTATGTAATTTTTATCCTTTGTTATAAATATTACTTTAACTGTTTACATCGAGCGGTCCGAGGGACTAAAAAGACCAATGAAATCTCGAAGGGTTTGATTGGAGGTTTGTTGTATTTACTCAATGCTGATTGGTAGCTTTTCCCAGCTGTCTGGTGAGTGCAAGTGGATTTTGATTGGCTTATCACCATGGTTATCTGACCCAGTCACATGTAGATGGAGACACACCAGACAGAAGACTTTTGGAATTTTCTTCCCTCTTCTCATAAAGCCAGTGACAGCTCAAAAGCCTCAGGTACCGGCCCGTGCTGAAACTAGACAGTGACAGTGACAGGTGGGCTGTTCAACTATGGAGGGAATCATGCTAAGCCTGATTCTATCCAGACCCAACAACGCGCGCACCTTACAGCAGGGGTCGCTGTGTTACAGTCGGCAGCACAACTCTCACTGAGGGTCCTCCCCCATCGCCGGGGTGGGGGGAGGGTGGGAACTGACCCAGCACACACTGAGCCTCCATCCCCGGAGCAGGGCGGGGGTGAAGGGGATCCTGCAAATCCCCTGGGAGGACAGAAACACCAACGTCAGCATTCTCGACCGTGCCAACATCCCCAGCATCGAAGCACTGACCACACTTGATCAGCTCCGCTGGGCGGGCCACATTGTCCGCATGCCTGACACGAGACTCCCAAAGCAAGCGCTCTACTCTGAACTCCTTCATGGCAAGCGAGTCCCAGGTGGGCAGAGGAAACGTTTCAAGGTCACCCTCAAAGCCTCCCTGATAAAGTGCAGCATCCACACCGACACCTGGAAGTCCCTGGCCAAAGACCGCCCTAAGTGGAGGAAGAGCATTCGGGAGGGCGCTGAGCGCTTTGAGTTTCATCGCGAGAGCATTTAGAAATAAGCGCAGGCAGCGGAAGGAGTGTGCAGCAAACCAGACTCCCCACCCACCCTTTCCCTCAACCACTGTCAGTCCCACCTGTGACAGAGACTGTAATTCCCGTATTGGACTGTTCAGTCACCCGAGAACTCACTTTTAGAGTGGAAGCAAGTCTTTCTTGATTCTGAGGGACTGCCTATAATGATGATGAAAGGGGTACAGGATCCGAGATTCTAACCCAGCGCACGTCTGTCTGCTCCGTGCTACTTACTGAGCGGGTTTGCGCGACCTCCGTGCTCCCTTTAAGCGTCAGTGTCTCGATGTTTGCGGGCCCGGTGTGTTGTACGATGTGGAGTTTCCCACTGACCGTTATCCTGCCCACCAGAGCATGTGTCGGCAGACCAGAAGCGAGGGGTGGTGATTCCGTCTGGCTCCACGCCCAGCCTGCTCGCAGGTGTCCAGCAAACGGGGAGCCTCGCTGCTGGTGGTCTGCACTCCACAGGTGAGTGAAGGTTTTCTCTGCTTTAGTGAGCCCGCGCCTCATTGTGTGTTAATATTCCAGGGGCTCAGACGCTGTACCGTGGGAACTTTGTGAGCCAACAGCTGTGTGTGAGGGGTGGAGATTGTATCTTCCCACCTTCTCCACTTCATTTTTGAACTGATAACTCTGTATTTAGCCCATGTGAGTTTTCGTTGATGGTATCTGGTTTCCAAATTTCCCTAGCTCCTGTCTCTGATGCCTTTCATTTTGGATTAGCTCTGAATTAACTCATCGAACCACAGAATCTCACAGCACAGGAGGAAGCCATTTGGCCCATCGTGCCTGTGCTGGCTCTTTGAACGAGCGATCCAATTAGTCCCACTCCCCCGCTCTTTCCTCACAGCCCGACAAATGTTTCCCTTTGTACATTTATCCCATTCACTTTTGAAAGTTACTATTGAATCTGCTTCCACCGCCCTTTCTGCAGCGTACTCCAGATCACAACAACTCGCTGCGTAAAAATATTCTCCTCATCTCCCCCTCTGGTTCTTTTGCCGATTACCGTAAATCCGTGTCCTCTGCTTACCGACCCTCCTGCCCCTGGGAACAGTTTAATTTTATCTACCCCTCATGATTTTGAACACCTTTATCTAATCTCCCCTTAACCTTTGAGAACAACCTCTGAGAACAACCCCAGCCTCTCCGGTCTATCCACGTAACTGAAGTCCCTCATCCCTGGAACCATTCTCGTAAATCTCCTCTGCATCCTCTCCAAGACCTTCACATCCTTCCTAAAGTGCGGTGCCCAGAATTGGACACAATCCTCCAGTGAATTATAAAGGTTTAGCATAACGTCCTTGCTGCTGCGCTCTATGGCACTATTTATAAAGCCCAGGATCCCATGTGCTTTTTGAACAGCCATCTCAACTTGTGCTGCCACCTTCAAAGATTTGTGTATATACACCCCCAGGTCTCTCTGTTCCTGCACCCCCTTTACAATTGTACATTTAGTTTATATTGTCTCTCCTCATTCTTTTGACCAAAATGTATCACTTCCTACATCTCTGCATTAAATTTCATCTGCCATGTGTCTGCCCATTTCACTAGCCTGCCTGTGTGCTCCTGAAGTCTGTGTCTATTCTCCGCACTGTTGACTCTGCAACTCTTTAAAAAAAAAAAAAAAAAAAAAAATTTCAGAAACTCCGTTGCTAAGATTTCAAACTGTAAACCCTGTAAACCTGCAACTCCATGTTTGAATCCCTCCAATCAGGTTTCCCCGCCTGCCACAGTACTGAAACGGCTCTCATCAAAGTCACAAATGACATCCTTTGTGCCCGTGACAAAGGCAAACTATCTCTCCTCGTCCTTCTTGACTTGTCTGCAGCCTTTGACACGGTTGACCAATCTATCCTTCTCCAATGCCTCTCCACCGCCGTCCAGCTGGGTGGGACTGCACTCGCCTGGTTCCATTCTTATCTATCTAATCACTGGGTCATTGAATATATTTAAGGTGGAGATAGACAGATTTTTGAGCGATAAAGGGTTAGGGGGAGCGGGCAGGGAAGTGGAGCTGAGTCCATGATCGGATCAGCCATGATCTTACTGAATGGCGGAGCAGGCTCGAGAGGCCGTATGTCCTACTCCTGCTCCGATTTCCTCGGTTTCTGCAGCCCCACAACCAACGTTCCCGCTAAGCTGCGTGCCACGGTCTGCAGGTCCCATGCAGGCTGCTCACCGACTTTCAATGGAAGAAACCGCGCATGGGCGAAAATTTGAATGGGCCAGTTAAAGGGACCGCGCCCCCCCAAAAATATTAGAGGGAACATTGCTTACAACCCTCCGAGATCTCTGCGCTCCTCCAATTCTGCCCTCTTGTGCATCCCTGATTATAATCGCTCCACCATCGGCAGCCGTGCCTTCAGCTGCCTGGGCCCCAAGCTCTGGAACTCCTTCCCTAAACCTTTCTGCCTCTCTACCTCTCTCCTCCTTTAACTCGCTCTTTAAAACCTACCTCTTTGACCCAGCTTTTGGTCAGCTGTCCTAATATCTCCTTCTGTGGCTTGGTGTCAAAGTTTGGCTTTAACCTCCTGTGAAATGCCGTGGGATGCTTTACTACGTTAAAGGCGCTATATAAATGCAATTGTTGTTGGTGTTGAGTGCATAAGAGAATTCAAAGGAGACAAACAAATAATTGAAATTAGTAAAAAAATAAAAATGAAATTAAGCAATTTTAAACCAATACAAACTAAAATTGCAATTTAACAGTTGGTAAAATGAATTGTTTTTCTTAAAAGTAAAAAGAAAACAAGTTTTAATACAAATATCAAAATCTCAGTGAGGCAAAATGTAAAATAAAATAAATATGGAGAAAAGTTTATAAAAGCAAAATAAGAACAGAACAGAATATTGTGGAGAAATGTGAATAAAAAGCACCTTCTCTCTCAGACACTACTCCCGATACCTTCAAGTGCCGTGAGCCGAACCCTCAGCCAATCTGACCAATGACCCACTCTGCACCACATCTGGAGTTTCACATCCCTTCACATCTCCACTTGTTGCCATCTGGACAATCTTTGTTTGAGAGATGACGAGGCCTCTTCCAGTAGAAACAAGAAGATGTTCCATTTTGGAACAACAGCTGTTTCTTATAAGAACATAATAAGAACATAAGAATTAGGAACAGGAGTAGGCCATCTAGCCCCTCGAGCTTGCTCCGCCATTCAACAAGATCATGGCTGATCTGGCCGTGGACTCAGCTCCACTTACCCGCCTGCTCCCCGTAACCCTTAATTACCTTATTGGTTAAAAATCTATCTATCTGTGATTTGAATACATTCAATGAGCTAGCCTCAACTGCTTCCCTGGGCAGAGAATTCCACAGATTCACAACCCTCTGGGAGAAGAAATTCTTTCTCAACTCGGTTTTAAATTAGCTCCCTCGTATTTTGAGACTGTGCCCCCTAGTTCTAGTCTCCTCGACCAGTGGAAACAACCTCTCTGCCTCTATCTTGTCTATCCCTTTCATTATTTTAAATGTTTCTATAAGATCACCCCTCATCCTTCTGAACTCCAATGAGTAAAGACCCAGTCTACTCAATCTATCATCATAAGGTAACCCCCTCATCTCCGGAATCAGCCTAGTGAATCGTCTCTGTACCCCCTCCAAAGCTAGTTTATCCTTCCTTAAGAAAGGTGACCAAAACTGCACGCAGTACTCCAGGTGCGGCCTCACCAATACCCTGTACAGTTGCAGCAGGACCTCCCTGCTTTTGTACTCCATCCCTCTCGCAATGAAGGCCAACATTCCATTCGCCTTCCTGATTACCTGCTGCACCTGCAAACTAACTTTTTGGGATTCATGCACAAGGACCCCCAGGTCCCTCTGCACCGCAGCATGTTGTAATTTCTCTCCATTCAAATAATATTCCATTTACTGTTTTTTTTTCCCAAGCTGGATGACCTCACATTTTCCGACATTGTATTCCATCTGCCAAACTTTAGCCCATTCGCTTAACCTATCTAAATCTCTTTGCAGCCTCTCTGTGTCCTCTACACAACCCGCTTTCCCACTAATCTTTGTGTCATCTGCAAATTTTGTTACACTACACTCTGTCCCCTCTTCCAAGTCATCTATATATATTGTAAACAGTTGTGGTCCCAGCACCGATCTCTGTGGCACACCACTAACCACCGATTTCCAACCCGAAAAGGACCCATTTATCCCGACTCTCTGCTTTCTGTTCGCCAGCCAATTCTCTATCCATGCTAATACATTTCCTCTGACTTCGCATACCTTTATTTTCTGCAGTAACCTTTTGTGTGGCATCTTATCGAATGCCTTTTGGAAATCTAAATACACCACATCCATCGGTATACCTCTATCCACCATGCTCGTTATACCTCAAAGAATTCCAGTAAATTAGTTAAACATGATTTCCTCTTCATGAATCCATGTTGCATCTGCTTGATTGCACTATTCCTATCTAGATGTCCCGCTATTTCTTCCTTAATGATAGTTTCAAGCATTTTCCCCACTACAGATGTTAAACTAACCGGCCTATAGTTACCTGCCTTTTGTCTGCCCCCTTTTTTCAACAGAGGTGTTACATTAGCTGCTTTCCAATCCGCTGGTACCTCCCCAGAGTCCAGAGAATTTTGGTAGATTATAACGAATGCATCTGCTATAACTTCCGCCATCTCTTTAATACCATAGGATGCATTTCATCAGGACCAGGGGACTTGTCTACCTTGAGTCCCATTAGCCTGTCCAGCACTACCCCCCTCGTGATAGTGATTATCTCAAGGTCCTCCCTTCCCACATTCCCGTGACCAGCAATTTTTGGCATGGTTTTTATGTCTTCCACTGTGAAGACCGAAGCAAAATAATTGTTTAAAATCTCAGCCATTTCTACATTTCCCATTATTAAATCCCCCTTCTCATCTTCTAAGGGACCAACATTTACTCTAGTCACTCTTTTCCGTTTTATATATCGGTAAAAGCTTTTACTATCTGTTTTTATGTTTTGCGCAAGTTTACTTTCGTAATCTATCTTTCCTTTCTTTATTGCTTTCTTAGTCATTCTTTGCTGTCGTTTAAAATTTTCCAAATCTGCTAGTTTCCCACTAACCTTGGCCACCTTATAACGCATTGGTTTTTAATTTGATGCTCTCCTTTATTTCCTTGGTTATCCACGGCTGGTTATCCCTTCTCTTACCGCCCTTCTTTTTCACTGGAATATATTTTTGTTGACCACTATGAAAGAGCTCCTTAAAAGTCCTCCACTGTTCCTCAATTGTGCCACCGTTTAGTCTGTGTTTCCAGTTTACTTTAGCCAACTCTGCCCTCATCCCACTGTAGACCCCTTTGTTTGAGACACTACTTCCTCACCCTCAATCTGTATTACAAATTCAACTAGACTGTGATCACTCATTCCGAGAGGATCTTTTACTAGGAGATCGTTTATTATTCCTGTCTCATTACACAGGACCAGATCTAAGATAGCTTGCTCCCTTGTAGGTTCTGTAATATACTGTTCTAAGAAACAATCCCGTATGAATTCTATGAATTCCTCCTCAAGGCTACCCCGTGCAATTTGATTTGACCAATCGATATGTAGGTTAAAATCCCCCATGATTACTGTCGTTCCTTTTTCACATGCCTCCATTATTCCCTTGATTATTGCCCGCTCCACCGTGAAGTTATTATTTGGGGGCCTATAAACTACGCCCACCAGTGACTTTTTCCCCTTACTATCTCTAATCTTCACCCACATTGATTCAACATTTTGTTCATTAGAGCCAATATCGTCTCTCACAACTGCCCTGATATTATTCTTTATTAACAGAGCTACCCCACCTCCTTTCCCTTCTTGTCTATCATTCCAAATTGTCAGATACCCCTGTATGTTTAATTCCCAGTCTTGGCTACCCTGCAACCACGTTTCTGTAATGGCCACCAAATCATACCCATTTGTAATGATTTGTGTTGTCAACTCATTTACTTTATTTCGAATGTTGCATGCGTTTAGATAGAGTGTTTTAATACTAGTTTTTAAACCATGATTTTTAGTTTTGACCCCTCCTGCAGCCCCCTTTATATTCATACATATTGTCCCTTCCTATCACCTTGTGGTTTACACTTACCCCAGTGCTACTCTGCTCTGTTGCCTCCTGCCTTTTGCATTCTTTCTTGGGGTCCTGTTCATCTGAGTTCTCACCCACTCTAACTAACTCAGAGCCCTCTCCTGAGTTCCAAATACTCCTTGCATTGAGGCACCGAGCTTTCATGCTTGCCTTTTTATTACACTTTGACCCTTTAGAATTTTGCTGTACAGTGGCCCTTTTTGTTTTTTGCCTGGTTTCTCTGCCCTCCACTTTTACTCATCTCCTTTCTGTCTTTTGCTTTTGTCTCCATTTTGTTTCCCTGTCTCTCTGCATTGGTTCTCGTCCCCCTGCCATATTAATTTAACTCCTCCCCAACAGCACTAGCAAACATTCCCCCTAGGACATTGGTTCCGGTCCTGCCCAGGTGCAGACCGTCCGGTTTGTACTGGTCCCACCTCCCCCAGAACCGGTTCCAATGCCCCAGGAATTTGAATCCCTCCCTGCTGCATCACTGCTCAAGCCACGTATTCATCTGAGCTATCCTGTGATTCCTACTCTGACTAGCACGTGGCACTGGTAGCAATCCCGAGATTACTACTTTTGAGGTCCTACGTTTTAATTTAGCTCCTAGCTCCTTAAATTCGTCTCGTAGGACCTCATCCCTTTTTTTTACCTATATCTTGGTCGTTCTGTTGTGAAGGGTTCTTATCTGCTTCTTATCAGAGTATTTGAAAGATCAGCGGGGTTCAGTCAAGGTTGGTGTTGAGAAAAGATCCTTTTAATGGTGATGGGCAACGGCACTTTCTGACAGCTTCCAAGTGGAGAGCAAGCTTGGGAGAGGTACGGGAGCATTCCCCGTGCCTGTGGGAACTCATAACATCAGAATTAGGAGCAGGGGTCGGCCATTCGGCCCCTCGAGCCTGCTCTGCCATTCAATGAGATCACGGCTGATCTTCTACCTCAACTCCACCTTACTGCACTGTCCCCATATCCCTTGATTCCCTTAATCTCCAAACAAAAATTGATCTCTGTCTTGAGTTAACTCAATGACTGAGCATCCACAGCCCTCTGGGATAGAGAATTCCAAAGGTTCACCACCCTCTGAGCCTTCATCACAACAACGAAACAGGAGAGAAAAAACAAAGGTATATGGACTATAAAAGGTGACAATAAATGGGACTGGATTTGAAGTGGACCTGTTCTACAATGGCGGTCTGTGTGCTCCCCTCTCCGTGCTCTTTGCTGGGTCAGTTCTGGTTGCGGCTTGTGCCATTGTTGATCGCATTTCCTTTCCTTTGCCCCACAGGCAGCTCGGGCCTTCAGTTTGCTCCCAGACTGCAAGCTTCCCCCTCACGTACACCAAGCAGCCTTCACTCCCTGCTCTCTGCCAGCACGTCAGCAGGGGTTTTGGTGCGAGGTACTCGTGAGCTTCAAGTTCACACTTTCTTTTAACCTTGGGAGAGGAAGTATGTTGGAGGGGGAGAGTCGGAGGGGGAGGGGAGGGGGTGGGTCAGAGGGGGTGGGTCGGAGGGGGAAGGTCGGGCGGGAGAATCGGGGCGGGGGGGAGGGTCAGAGGGGGAGGGTGGGAGAGGGCGGGTCAGACAGGGAGGGGGAGGGTCGGAGGGGGCAGGCGGGTGGGGACGGTCGGAAGGTGAGGGTCGGGGAGGTGGGTCGGAGGGGGAGGGTGGGAGTGGGAGGGCCGGGTTGGAGAGGGTGGGGGTTGCAGTGATCGGGTGAGGCAGGTGATGAAGTGGATCAGAGTGGTTGTTGAATAAAAAGGTACGGGGAGTGAGCAGTGGGTAGGGATTAGACTGGGTGGGATATTAAAGGGTGCGGGAAGTAAGGGGGAGGGTGGGATATTGAAGGGTACGGGGAGCGAGGGGAAGGGTGGGATATTGAAGGGTATGGGGAGTGAGGGGGAGGGTGGGATATTGAGGGGTACGGGGAGCGAGGGGGAGGGTGGGATATTGAAGGGTACGGGGAGTGAGGGGGAGGGTGGGATATTGAGGGGTACGGGGTACGGGGAGCGAGGGGGAGGGTGGGATATTGAAGGGTATGGGGAGTGAGGGGGAGGGTGGGATATTGAGGGGTACGGGGAGTGAGGGGGAGGGTGGGATATTGAGGGGTACAGGGAGTGAGGGGGAGGGTGGGATATTGAAGGGTACGGGGAGGGTGGGATATTGAGGGGTACGGCGAGTGAGGGGAAGGGTGAGATATTGAGGGGTACGGGGAGCGAGGGGGAGGGTGGGATATTGAAGGATACAGGGAGTGAGGGGGAGGGTGGGATATTGAAGGGTATGGGGAATGAGCAGGGCAGTGAGATTACTCATGGGACTAATGGAGAAATGCACTGGCATGAAGCTAGTTTGGCCGAATGACCTGTTTGTGTGCGGGAACCTTCTCTGACTCCTTCCTTGACAATCTTGTAATCTCGTTGCAGCCTCGCTGGAGTTAAATAGGTGCCTCGTTTCCCAGCAGCCTGTGCTACCACGGATACCATCCCCACAGCAACGGATTACCTCACCGCAACAGCACGTGTCATCACCTGCCTCGTTCAGCTCCGCCAAACTGCCTGACTGAGGCACTGGCGTGTGGGCGGGGCGCTGGCGTGTGGGCGCGGGGTGAAGGGAGGGGCGCTGGTGTGTGGGCGGGGCGCTGGTTTGTGGGCGCGGGGTGAGGCGCAGGGGGAGGGGGGTCGGAGCGCGCGGGGGGTGGGGGAGGCAGATGGTGCTCTCTGTGAATGTGGAGCTGTCTCCCGTCAGATGTGACATTGCCGGTACGCACACGGACAGATTTCAATTGGTGATAAAGTTTTACAGATTATCAAAGCCACAGTACGATTTGTTTTATTGATCCTCTGCTGTGCAGTTTGTAATTCGCCCATGGCTGTCGCTCAGCTGGTTGTCTCCCAGTGCTGGAGGAGGTACATCGACCCCACCTCACAGTGTAGGATGTCCTGGACAGCAGCGGCTCCAATTCCTCCAGGAGATGGGGTTCAGTGTTGGAGTGGGTGGGGACAACATTTCTGTAGTGTGTCCACTTGAATCCTGAAGGCCCCGTATACTGTACCAGTTAGTGTGTTGGTAAATACGCCCAGAGTCAGTGCTGAGGTGGACCAACTATCCATGGGGCGGGGATTGGGGTGGGGCTCGGGACTGATGACTTCCATCAGTCACAAACCCGGCTCAGTTCCATGCTTCACCCTAACTTCCCCCGCCACCCCCCCCCCCCCAAGAGGAGCTGTGTTTCAGCCTAACCTCTCCCTCCCCAACTTGCTGAATCCATTTCCATCAACCTCTGTCACACATCCAATCGCCATTACTCAGTGTCACCCTGCTCTGCCGCTCCTCTAACAGCATAGCTCCCCCCCACCCACTCCCAGCTCTGCTCCCGACGGCCTGATGCTGATCTTGGCCTGTCACCTTGCCTCACTCTGGTTCCAACACTGTCCACAGCCCCGGTTCTGTTGGAGGGAAACGGAACACCCAGACCTCTGCACATATACCCAAGGCTATAGTCTAGACTTTCCACGGTTTTTGCATGCTTAATGCCAACTTAACGTCCATTTTACCGCTGAAATGATATATAACGCCCATATATCACCCATTTAGCCACAAAATGGAAACTGACGGGCATTTTTAGAAAACTTATGGCCGAGCGTTACTTTCCCCATGTGCGTAACGACGGGAAAAAATAATACCGCCCGCCCACTTTTTTTGGGCAGAATCATCAGAATGGGCGAAATCAACGCCCGTAATATCGCCCAGCATTACTTTCCACGTGGAATTAACACCGAGATTCAATAATACCGTCCAGCCATTTTTTTTTGTCATAAAGACCACATTTGCCGAAACTAACACCCAGGGGATCGCCCAGCGGCACTTTCACCACCTCACACACATATCGTCCACAATATCGCTCGCCCAAAAAAATGCCCAGAAAAAGTGGAACTGTTCTGAACTAAAGCCAGCAGTGTGGCTGCCATTTTTTAAATCGCAGGTCGCTTCATTCAAAAGGCTGCTTCAACTCCGGGGGAGTTTGCATTGACTCTGGAGTTCTTCTCAGGTGAAGTGACCATCTCAATAGACATATTTTCAGACTCTGGACTATTGGGGGTTTACTCTAGGTGTATTTTAATGAGGAAATTATTGCTTCTGATCAATCGCTATTACACTTTCATTGCAATGGGGCCAGCCATTTTTCAGCCTGCATCGATTAATACACAGATGCTGCAGAGTGCAAATGGCTCAATGTGTGATGCACATCATTATGTCCCCAATTTACGATGTGCAAGAATGAGGAGGAGGGCCAGACCATACACACCCCATGCGTACAGGGAAAAGAGGTCTTACCTCGACGTGTCCGACCACATCTGCCTTCGGAGACTGCGCTTCCACAAGGTGGTGATCAATGAAATATGTGAGCTCATCAGGCCACATATGCAGCCTGCCATCAGGACATCAGTGTCGGTCGAGGTCAAGGTCACCGCTTCCGGTTCCTTTCGGGCCTCTGCGGTCGAGATTTGCCCTCTGTCTCACCATGCAACTCATCGCTGCATTAGACAGGTCACGGAGGCCCTTACGCAAAAAGGATGGACTTTATCAGCTTCCCCATGACCACTGACAGAGCTGGAGCATTCTACCATATTACTGAAGTTCCCTAGGGTGCAGGGAGCAATACAGTGCACTCACATTGCGGCCACCTTCTCAGGACCCGGAGCCTTTTCGTAACAGAAAAGGATTTCACTCCCTGAAGGTCCAACGAATTGTCAACCACAACCAGATCATCATGGTAGTGAATGCCAAATGTCCAGGCACCTTCGATGAGGCTCACATCCTGCGTGAGAGCGATGTCTCTGACATCTTTAAGAGTCAGCCACAAGGACAATGCTGGATGCTTGGTGATAACCGATGTGGCCTAGCCATCTGGCTGATGACCGCCCCCCCTGTGTGACACCCACACCGAGGCCAAGAAGCGATACAACCGGAGCCACAGAGACACACGCAATGTGGTCCAGAAAACAATAACTGCTTATACAGAGCTTCAGATGTCTGGACCACTCAGGAGGAGAGCTACAATACAACCCTGAGAAAGTTGGTAAATTTGTGGTCGTGTGCTCCATGCTGCACAACCTGGCTATCAGGAGGGGCCAAGAGTTGCCAGAAGGGACTGATGCTCCACCTCAGGAGAGAGAGAAAAAGGATGATGAGGGGCTGGACGCTGACCTAGGGCCAGACAATCAGACCGGCTATGCAACCATGCCCACGCCTCCCTCCAGACTGCAGGAAAGGGCCCATGGTGGCTACATAGCTGCAAGACTCTTACATGAGGAGCTGATATCTGAACGATTTGCCTGAATGAATGTTGCTGCGAATGACAACACTGACACACTGCTGTGTGTGTGCAGCTCAAACGTCAATGGTGCCCATCCACTTGGTGCCAGTTAAAGTTTACGTTGATTGAAGTTAAGTTGTATTTAACCATTTCATGTTAAGGAATCACCAGTGTGTAACGGTGCAGCTATCTGAGACAATGCGCAACAAGGTTATGTTCAATAAAAAAATGTTTATACCAACATTGGTCTGAAATCATAAGTATCACAGGCAAAAGCACCCAAACCTGCTCACACCCCTTTTTGCACCATTGACATCAATCAAATGTTCAACATGTCCAGAAACACAGAATGCAAATACAAAGCAGGAGGGTGGTCCCCTTCCCTCATACATTGCAACAAATTGCATACACCCAGATGGAAATATAACACAGCCATCACCTGCGGACATGCACCTCACTTTCCTTCCTCCTTCCCCTTCTCCCAACCTCTACCCCTTCCCCTCCTCGCTCCACAGCACTTGGCCGAGGAGCTCCTCAGGCGGTGCCTCATTGGGGGGGAGGGGGGATTAAAGCAGAGGCAGTGGTTGTACAGCTACGGGAGCGGGAGGTGCCGCGGGGGCAACATTCTCTGATGCAGAAGCAGAATCTTGGTCCTTGCTCTCATCTGTCGTTCACAGTGGTGGTGCGGAAGCTAGGAGTGGAGTGCCGCTCTCTGGGACCACTGGGAGTCCTGTGTCAGCAGTGTTCTTGGCTATCGCATCCAGGGCCTCCGCCATCCGTGGAATGTACTCGGTCATGGTGGCCAGCTGTCGGGATATGCCCCCCAATGCTTCGATGAGCTGGTCACCAATGTCGACAGTCCTCCTGGATAACTACCATCTCTCCGCTCTCATGTGGCGCTCGTGGATCAGCCCCGCTGCGTCCATGTGGCCTCCGTGGGGTTGGCGCCGTCCTGGGGACAAATGGGATGCCCTGTGGCGAGGAGCTTGGGGCTGGTACCTCCAGAGTGGAGACAGGAATGACCGGAGGACCACTAGATGGCCTTGGGGTGAAATGGCTTCTGGAGCATGGCAATGCAGGTTCCTCGAAGTCCGCGCTCTCATCTGTGGAGAACAGACCCAGCGGATTGACAGGCGAGAATCGGAGCTCCTCAGCACCAGATATAGGATTGCCCGTAGAGTCGGGCACCGCGCCCCCACCTCCTGGCCTCTGTGGTTTTGCCTGGGGCTGCACTGCTGGCTGAGCTGCAAAACACAAATGAGGTTATTAGAGGAGAAGGGGGTTCTAGGGTCACAAGGGTCCAGCGCTACACACAGTATATGCACGACAAAAGCACCACCGCTCTCAAAATCATCGCAGACATCACATTTCATGACCATCAACACATTTGCATTCCAATGATTTTCATTAGGCCATCATTATTTCTACGACAATTTTAGAAATCATCTATCTATATGGTTGTTCGGATATGAGTGGGTGTGGCATCGAAAGACTTTACATCACGCAATGGTGTAAGCTTTACTCACGTGGCATCACTTCAGGGTCTGCAGATGCTTCCGTGGCTGTCCGGGTGTGCTTCCCCACGGGTGCGAGCACTCGCTCCTCTGTCTCAGTGATGCCGCTGGGGACTGGTGGCCCCCCACCCGTTCGCCTCTGCACGGACCTCATCGTCAATAGCTTCATCTGTAAAAGGGGACAGGATGACATGGCATGAGATCATTGCGTGATATCATTGCTGGGTACTGTAACAGAGACTGATACAACACATAACCAACAGATGTAATTATGCTGCTTATGATAATTATCATTCTTTACCTAAAGACAATCACCTTAAAACTGTGTCCTTTGGTTCTCGGCCCTTCCGCCAATGGGAACAGTTTCTATCTACCCTGTCCAGACCCCTCATGATTTTGAACACCTTGATCAAATCTCTTCTCAACATTCTCTGCTCCAAGGAGAACACCCCAGCATCTTGTTGTGCGAGACCCCTTGGGGAAGAGTGACCATAACATGGTAGAATTCTTTATTAGGATGGAGAATGGCACAGTTAATTCAGAAACTAGGGTCCTGAACTTAAGGAAAGGTAACTTTGATGGTTTGAGGTGTGAATTGGCTAGAATAGATTGGCAAATGATACTTAAAGGGTTGATGGATAGGCAATGGCAAACATTTAAAGATCACATGGATGAACTTCAGCAATTGTACACCCTGTCTGGAGTAAAAATAAAACGGGGAAGGTGGCTCAACCGTAGTTAACAAGGGAAATTAAGGATAGTGTTAAATCTAAGGAAGAGGCATATAAATTGGCCAGAAAAAGCAGCAAACCTGAGGACTGGGAGAAATTTAGAATTCAGCAGAGGAGGACAAAGGGTTGAATTAAAGGGGGGAAAATAGAGTATGAGAAGAAGCTTGTCGGGAACATAAAAACTGACTGCAAAAGCTTCTATAGATATGTGAAGAGAAAAATATTAGTGAAGACAAATGTTGGTCCCTTGCAGTCGGATTCAGGTGAATTTATAATGGGGAACAAAGAAATGGCAGACCAATTGAACAAATACTTTGGTTCTGTCTTCACGAAGGAAGACACAAATAACCTTCCGGAAGTACTAGGGGACCGAGGGTCTAGTGAGAAGGAGGAAATGAAGGCTATCCTTATTAGGCAGGAAATTGTGTTAGGGAAATTGATGGGATTGAAGGCCGCTAAATCCCTGAGGCCTGATAGTCTGCATCCCACAGCACTAAAGGAAGTGGCCCTAGAAATAGTGGATGCATTTTCCAACAGTCTATCGATTTGGGATTAGTTCCTATGGACTGGAGGGTAGCTCATGTAACACCACTTTTTAAAAAAGAAGGGAGAGAGAAAGCGGGTAATTATAGACCGGTTAGCCTGACATCAGTGGTGGGGAAAATGTTGGAATCAATTATTAAAGATGAAATAGCAGTGCATTTGGAAAGCAGTGACAGGATCGGTCCAAGTCAGTATGGATTTATGAAGGGGAAATCATGCTTGACAAACCTTCTGGAATTTTTTGAAGATGTAACTAGTAGAGTGGACAAGGGAGAACCAGTGGATGTGGTATATATGGACTTTCAAAAGGCTTTTGATAAGGTCCCACGCAAGAGATTGGTGTGCAAAATCAAAGCACATGGTATTGGGGGTAATATACTGATATGGATAGAGAACTGGTTGGCAGACAGGAAGCAGAAAGTCGGAATAAACAGGTCCTTTTCAGAATGGCAGGCAGTGACTAGTGGAGTGCCGCAGGGCTCAGTGCTGGGACCCCAGCTCTTTACAATATACATCAATGATTTAGATGAAGGAATTGAGTGTAATATCTCCAAGTTTGCAGATGATACTAAACTGGTTGGCGGTGTGAGCTGTGAGGGGGATGCTAAGAGGCTACAGGGAGACTTAGACAGGTTAGGTGAGTGGGCAAATGCATGGCAGATGCAGTATAATGTGGATAAATGTGAGGTTATCCACTTTGGGGGCAAAACCGTGAAGACAGAATATTATCTGAATGGTGGCAGATTAGGAAAAGGGGAGGTGCAACAAGACCTGGGTGTCATGGTTCATCAGTCATTGAAAGTTGGCATGCAGGTACAGCAGGCGGTGAAGAAGGCAAATGGTATGTTGGCCTTCATAGCTAGGGGATTTGAGTATAGGAGCAGGGAGGTCTTACTGCAGTTGTACAGGGCCTTGGTGAGGCCTCACCTGGAATATTGTGTTCAGTTTAGGTCTCCTAATCTGAGGAAGGACGTTCTTGCTATTGAGGGAGTGCAGCGAAGGTTCACCAGACTGATTCCCGAGATGGCTGGAAAGAGATATGAGGAGAGACTGGATCAACTGGGCCTTTATACACTGGAGTTTCGAAGGATGCGAGCGGATCTCATGTATGTTTCTAAGATTCTGACGGAATGGGACAGGTTAGATGCGGGTAGATTGTTCCCAATGTTGGGGAAGTCCAGAACCAGGGGACACAGTCTTAGGATAAGGGGTAGGCCATTTAGGACTGAGATGAGGAGAAACTTCTTCACTCAGAGAGTTGTTAACCTGTGTAATTTTCTGCTGCAGAGAGTTGTTGATGCCAATTCATTGGATGTATTCAAGAGGGAGTTAGATATGGCCCTTACGGCTAAAGGGATCAAGGGGTATGGAGAGAAAGCAGGAAAGGGGTACTGAGGGAATGATCAGCCATGATCTTATTGAATGGTGGTGCAGGTTTGAAGGGCCGAATGGCCTACTCCTGCACCTATTTTTCTATGTTTCTATCCCCAGTCTATCCATGTAACTGAAGTCTCTCATCCCTAGAATCATTCTCGTAAATCTTTTCCGCACCCTGGCTAAGGCCTTCACATCCTTCGTAAAGTGCGAAGCCCAGAATTGGACACAATACTCCAGTTGAGGCCGAACCAGTGTTTTATACAGCTTCATCATAATTTCCACACTTTCATACTCTATATATTCATGAAGCCCAGGATCCCGTAAGCTTTTTAACTGCTTTCTCAACCTGACCTGTCACTTTCAATGATTTGTGCACATATACCCCCCAGGTATCTCTGTTCATGCACACACTTTAGGATTGTATCCTTTAGTTTATATTTCATTTCCTCATTCTTTGTACCAAAATGTAGGAAAACTTTCAAGTTTTGTGTCATCTGCAAATGTTGAAATTGTGTCCTGTACACCCACATCCAAGTCATTAATATCTATCAAGAAAAGTAGTGGTCATAATAACATAAGAAATAGGAACAGGAGTAGGCCATATGGCCCCTCGAGCCGACTCCACCATTTAATAAGATCGTGGCTGATCTGATCTTGGGCTCAGCTCCACTTACCCACCAGCTCCCCATAACCCCTTATCCCCTTATCGTTTAAGAAACTGTCTATTTCTGTCTTAAATTTATTCAATGACCCAGCTTCCACAGCTCTCTGAGGCAGCAAATTCCGCAGATTTACAACCCTCTGAGAGAATAATTTTCTCTTCATCTCTGTTTTAAATGGGCGGCCCCTTATTCTAAGATCATGCTCTCTAGTTCTTGTCTCCCCCATCAGTGGAAACATCCTCTCTACATCCAGCTTGTAAAGCCCCCTCATAATCTTACACGTTTCGATAAGATCACCTCTCATTCTTCTGAATTCCAATAAGAGGCCCAACCTACACAACCTTTCCTCATAAGTCAACCCTCTCATCCCCAGAATCAACCTAGTGAACCTTGTCTGAACTGCCTCCAAAGCAAGTATATTCCTTCAGAAATCAAAACTGCATGCAGTATTCCAGATGTGGCCTCACCAATACCTTGTATAGCTGTAGCAAGACCTCCCTGCTTTTATACTCGGTCCCCATTGCAATAAAGGCCAAGATACCATTGGCCTTCCTGATCACTTGCTGTACCTGCATACTATCCTTTTGTGTTTCATGCACAAGTACCCCCCGGTCCCGCTGTACTGCGGCACTTTGAATTTTTCTCCATTTAAATAATATCTTGCTCTGATTTTTTTCTGCCAAAGTGCATGACCTCACACTTTCCAACATTATACTCCATCTGCCAAATGTTTGCCCACTCACTTAGCCTGTCTATGTCCTTTTGCAGATTTTTTGTGTCCTCCTCACACATTGCTTTTCCTCCCATCTTTGTATTGTCAGCAAATTGGGTCCCAGTACCGACCCCTGGAGAACACCAATGTATACCGTCCTCCAGTCCAAAAAACAACCGTTCACCACTACTGTCTGCTTCCTGTCACTGAGCCAATTTTGTATCCATGATGCCGCTGTCTCTTTTATTCCGTAGGCTTCAATTTTGCTGGCAAGCCAATTATGTGGCACTTTGTCGAGCACCTTTTGGAAATCCATGTACACCACGTCAACTGCATTGCCCTCATCAACCCTCTCTGTTACCTCATCAAAAAACTTGATCAAGTTGGTCAAACATGATTTGCCTGTAACAAATCCGTGCTGGCTTTCCTTAATTAATCCACACTGTCCAAGTGACTGTTCATTTTATCCCGGATTATTGTTTCTAAAAGCTTCCCCTCTACCGAGGTTAAGCTGACCGGCCTGTAGTTGCTGTTTATACCAACATTGTTTATACCAACATTGGTCTGAAATCATAAGTATCACAGGCAAAAGCACCCAAACCTGCCCACACCCCTCTTTTTGCACCATTGACATCAATCACATATTCAACATGTTCAGCAACACAGAATGCAAATACAAAGCAGGAGGGTGGTCCCCTTCCCTCATACATTGCAACAAATTGCATACACCCAGATGGAGATATAACACAGCCATCACCTGCGGACATGCACCTCACTTTTCTTCCCCCTTCCCCTTCTCCCTACCTCTACCCCTTCCCCTCCTCGCTCCACAGCACCTGGCCGTGGAGCTCCTCAGGCGGTGCCTCATTGGGGTGGGGATTAAGGCAGAGGCGGTGGTTGTATGGCTACGGGAGCGGGAGGTGCCGCGGGGGCAACATTCTCTGATGCAGAAGCAGAATCTTGGTCCTTGCTCTCATCTGTCGTTCACAGTGGTGCTGTGGAAGCTAGGGGTGGAGTGCCGCGCTCTGGGACCACTGGGAGTCCTGTGTCAGCAGTGTTCCTGGCTATCGCATCCAGGGCCTCTGCCATCCGTGGAATGTACTCGGTCATGGGCTTCGATGAGCTGGTCACCAATGTCTCCAGTCCTCCTGGATAACTGTACCATCTCTCCGCTCTCATGTGGCGCTCGTGGATCAGACCCGCTGCGTCCATGTGGCCTCCGTGGGGTTGGCGCCGTCCTGGGGACAAATGGGGTGCCCTGTGGCGAGGTGCTTGGGGCTGGTACCTCCAGAGTGGAGACAGGAATGACTGGAGGACCACTAGATGGCCTTGGGGTGAAATGGCTTCTGGAGCATGGCGATGCAGGTTCCTCGAAGTCTGCGCTCTCATCTGTGGAGAACAGACCCAGCGGATTGATGGGCGAGAATCGGAGCTCCTCAGCACCAGATGTAGGATTGTCCGTAGAGTCAGGCCCCGCGCCCCCACCTTCTGGCCTCTGTGGATTTGCCTGGGGCTGCACTGCTGGCTGAGCTGCAAAACACAAATGAGGTTATTAGAGGAGAAGGGGGTGCTAGGGTCACAAGGGTCCAGCGCTACACACAGTATATGCACGACAAAAGCACCACCACTCTCAAAATCATCGCAGACATCACATTTCATGACCATCAACACATTTGCATTCCAATGATTTTCATTAGGCCATCATTATTTCTACAACAATTTTAGAAATCATCTATCTATATGATTGTTCGGATATGAGTGGGTGTGGCATCTATTGACTTTACATCACGCAATGGTGTAAGCTTTACTGACGTGGCATCACTTCAGGGTCTGCAGATGCGTCCGTGGCTGTCCCCACGAGTGCGAGCACTCGCTCCTCCGTCTCAGTGATGTTGCTGGGGACTGGTGGCCCCCCACCCGTTCGCCTCTGCACGGACCTCATCGTCGATAGCTTCATCTGTAAAAGGGGACAGGACGACATGGCATGAGATCATTGCGTGATATCATTGCTGGGTACTGTAACAGAGACTGATACAACACATAACAGACAGATGTAATTATGCTTATTATGATAATTATCATTCTTTACCTAAAGACGCACACCATGACCGCAAGCTTTGAGTAAAACATTCCTGGTAAAAGTGAAAGACCTCACATCTGCTGATAGTCACTCATGATTGTCACAAATCAGATTATATAAATACATAAGTATATGTAAATAAATGTAATACTTACTCTTGCGGATCCCACAAGCTCGTTCCATCGTTTGCGGCATGGGTTGTCCTCACGCACCTCGTTGGTCGCCGACGAGACCACCTCTGCTATCTTGGTCCATATCTTCTGGTAAGCCTTTGGGGTGGTCTTCCCACGCCCCCCCTGTCTCAAATCATCCCAGCCTAACTCGACCTCCTGTAGGAGGGAGGCATTTGCCTCGTCCGAGAACCTCTTTTGCGCCCTGCAATGTACTCCTCTCCCACCTCAGTGCTCTCTCCAGTGTCACTATCCACAGCGTGCTGTGATGCCTCCTCTCCTTTCATTATAGGCCAAATTCAGGCAAATATGTGGCTGGTGACATTTTTTGTTTCCCTATTTGCTGTAAAGCTCCTTTCTCCCATAGCAGCCACACCACACCCGCACACACCTTCAATCCCTCTCAACTCCCTCTCTGTCTCTTCTGCACATGTCCTGATGACCCTTGACCTCCTGAATCGCGGGAATCGAGCATTGCCATGCCGTTGCTAAGGACGGCGACACTTTATGGCTGAAGGTCAGCGAGATTTAACGCTACCGCCCATTTCATATCGCTCGCGGTAATGCCCAATTTCAAAAATGGAGACTAGGTGCTTTGAGAATGGGCGAGAATCCGACGATCTGAAAACCCATTTTTACGCCCATGCCGGAAATAATGCCCATTTTTGGGTGATAAGCACAAAAGTGTAAAATCTAGTCCCAGGTCTGTACAATCATAAAATGGTTACAGCACGGACAGAGGCTATTCGGTCCGTCGAACCCATGCCGGCTCTCTGCAAGAGTACCTCAGCTAGTCCCACTGCCCCACCCTTTCCCCGTAGATCTGAAAAAAAAATTCAGGTAATTATCCAGCTCCCTTTTGAAAGCAGTGACCGAGTCTGCCTCCGCCACCCTTTCAGGCAGTGCATTCCAGGTCCTAATCACTCGCTGAATAAAAATGTTTTTTCTAATGTCACCTTTGGTTCTTTTGCCAATCACCTTAAAACTGTGTCCTCTGGTTCTCGGCCCTTCCGCCAATGGGAACAGTTTCTATCTACCCTGTCCAGACCCCTCATGATTTTGAACACCTTGATCAAATCTCTTCTCAACCTTCTCTGCTCCAAGGAGAACACCCCAGCATCTTATTGTTCGAGACCCCTTGGGGAAGAGTGACCATAACATGGTAGAATTCTTTATTAGGATGGAGAGTGACACAGTTAATTCAGAAACTAGGGTCCTGAACTTAAGGAAAGGTAACTTTGATGGTTTGAGGTGTGAATTGGCTAGAATAGACTGGCAAATGATACTTAAAGGGTTGATGGATAGGCAATGGCAAACATTTAAAGATCATATGGATGAAATTCAGCAATTGTACACCCTGTCTGGAGTAAAAATAAAACTGGGAAGGTGGCTCAACCGTGGTTAACCAGGGAAATTAAGGATAGTATTAAAACCAAGAAAGAGGCATATAAGTTGGCCAGAAAAAGCAGCAAACCTGAGGACTGGGAGAAATTTAGAATTCAGCAGAGGAGGACAAAGGGTTTAATTAAAGGGGGGAAAATAGAGTACAAGAAGAAGCTTGCCGGGAACATAAAAACTAACTGCAAAAGCTTCTATAGATATGTGAAGAGAAAAACCTTAGTGAAAACAAATGTTGGTCCCTTGCAGTCGGATTCAGGTGAATTTATTAAGGGGAACAAAGAAATGGCAGACCAATTGAACAAATACTTTGGTTCTATCTTCACGAAGGAAAACACAAATAACCTTCCGGAAATACTAGGGGACCAAGGGTCTAGTGAGAAGGAGGAACTGAAGGATATCCTTATTCGGCGGGAAATTGTGTTAGGGAAATTGATGGGATTGAAGGCCGATAAATCCCTGGGGCCTGATAGTCTGCATCCCAGGGTACTCAAGGAAGTGGCCCTAGAAATACTGGATGCATTGGTGATCATTTTCCAATAGTCTATCGATTCGGGATCAGTTCCTATGGACTGGAGGGTAGCTAATGTAACACCACTTTTTAAAAAAGGAGGGAGAGAGAAAGCGGGTAATTATAGACCGGTTAGCCTGACATCAGTGATGGGGAAAATGTTGCAATCAATTATTAAGGATGAAATAGCAGTGCATTTGGAAAGCAGTGACAGGATCGGTCCAAGTCAGTATGGATTTATGAAGGGGAAATCATGCTTGACAAATCTTCTGGAATTGTTTGAGGATGTAACTAGTAGAGTGGACAAGGGAGAACCAGTTGATGTGGTATATTTGGACTTTCAAAAGGCTTTTGACAAGATCCCACACAACATGAATAAACGGGTCGGAATAAACGGGCCCTTTCCAGAATGGTAGGCAGTGACTAGTGGAGTGCCGCAGGGCTCTGTGCTGGGACCCCAGCTCTTTACAATATACATCAATGATTTAGATGAAGGAATTGAGTGTAATATCTCCAAGTTTGCAGATGATACTAAACTGGTTGGCGGTGTGAGCTGTGAGGGGGATGCTAAGAGGCTACAGGGTGACTTAGACAGGTTAGGTGAGTGGGCAAATGCATGGCAGATGCAGTATAATGTGGATAAATGTGAGGTTATCCACTTTGGGGGCAAAACCGTGAAGACAGAATATTATCTGAATGGTGGCAGATTAGGAAAAGGGGAGGTGCAACGAGACCTGGGTGTCATGGTTCATCAGTCATTGAAAGTTGGCGAGCAGGTACAGCAGGCGGTGAAGAAGGCAAATGGTATGTTGGCCTTCATAGCTAGGGGATTTGAGTATAGGAGCAGGGAGGTCTTACTGCAGTTGTACAGGGCCTTGGTGAGGCCTCACCTGGAATATTGTGTTCAGTTTTGGTCTCCTAATCTGAGGAAGGACGTTCTTGCTATTGAGGGAGTGCAGCGAAGGTTCACCACACTGATTCCCGGGATGGCTGGAATGAGATATGAGGAGAGACTGGATCAACTGGGCCTTTATACACTGGAGTTTCGAAGGATGCGAGGGGTTCTCATGTATGTTTCTAAGATTCTGACGGGATGGGACAGGTTAGATGCGGGTAGATTGTTCCCAATGTTGGGGAAGTCCAGAACCAGGGGACACAGTCTTAGGATAAGGGGTAGGCCATTTAGGACTGAGTTGAGGAGAAACTTCTTCACTCAGAGAGTTGTTAACCTGTGGAATTCCCTGCTGCAGAGCGTTGTTGATGCCAGTTCATTGGATGTATTCAAGAGGGAGTTAGATATGGCCCTTACGGCTAAAGGGATCAAGGGGTATGGAGAGAAAGCAGGAAAGGGGTACTGAGGGAATGATCAGCCATGATCTTATTGAATGGTGGTGCAGGTTTGAAGGGCCGAATGGCCTACTCCTGCACCTATTTTTCTATGTTTCTATCCCCAGTCTATCCACGTAAGCTTTTTAACCGCTTTCTCAACCTGATCTGTCACTTTCAACGATTTGTGCACATATCCCCCCAGGTCTCTCTGTTCATGCACCCACTTTAGGATTGTACCCTTTAGTTTATATTTCATTTCCTCATTCTTTGTACCAAAATGTCGGAAAACTTTCAAGTTTTGTGTCATCTGCAAATGTTGAAATTGTGTCCTGTACACCCACATCCAAGTCATTAATATCTATCAAGAAAAGTAATGGTCATAAGAACATAAGAAATAGGAACAGGAGTAGGACATATGGCCCCTCGAGCCTGCTCAGCCATTCAATAAGATCATGGCTGATCTGATCTTGGGCTCAGCTCCACTTCCCCACCCGCTCCCCATATCCCCTTATCCCCTTATTGTTTAAGAAACTGTCTATTTCTGTCTTAAATTTATTCAATGTCCCAGCTTCCACAGCTCTCTGAGGCAGCAAATTCCGCAGATTTACAACCCTCTGAGAGAATAATTTTTTCTTCATTTCTGTTTTAAATGGGGGGCCCCTTATTCTAAGATCATGCCCTCTAGTTCTTGTCTCCCCCATCAGTGGAAACATCCTCTCTACATCCACCTTGTCAAGCCCCCTCATAATCTTACACGTTTCGATAAGATCACCTCTCATTCTTCTGAATTCCAATGAGAAGAGGCCCAACCTACTCAACCTTTCCTTATAAGTCAACCCTCTCATCCCCAGAATCAACCAAGTGAACCTTGTCTGAACTGCCTCCAAAGCAAGTATATTCTTTCAGAAATCAAAACTGCATGCAGTATTCCAGATGTGGCCTCACAAATACCTTGTATAACTGCAGCAAGACCTCCCTGCTTTTATACTCCATCCCCATTGCAATAAAGGCCAAGATACCATTGGCCTTCCTGATCACTTGCTGTACCTGCATACTATCCTTTTGTGTTTCATGCACAAGTACCCCCCGGTCCCGCTGTACTGCGGCACTTTGAATTTTTCTCCATTTAAATAATATCTTGCTCTTTGATTTTTTCTGCTAAAGTGCATGACCTCACACTTTCCAACATTATACTCCATCTGCCAAATGTTTGCCCACTCACTTAGCCTGTCTATGTCCTTTTGCAGATTTTTTGTGTCCTCCTCACACATTGCTTTTCCTCCCATCTTTGTATCGTCAGCAAACTGGGTCCCAGTACCGACCCCTGGGGAACACCACTGTATACAGTCCTCCAGTCCGAAAAACAACCGTTCACCACTACTCTCTGCTTCCTGTCACTGAGCCAATTTTGTATCCATGATGCCACTGTCTCTTTTATTCCATAGGCTTCAATTTTGCTGGCAAGCCAATTATGTGGCACTTTGTCGAGCACCTTTCGGAAATCCATGTACACCACGTCAACTGCATTGCCCTCATCAACCCTCTCTGTTACCTCATCAAAAAACTCGATCAAGTTGGTCAAACATGATTTGCCTGTAACAAATCCATGCTGGCTTTCCTTAATTAATCCACACTGTCCAAATGACTGTTCATTTTATCCCGGATTATTGTTTCTAAAAGCTTCCCCACTACCGAGGTTAAACTGACCGGCCTGTAGTTGCTGGGTTTATCCTTACACCAACAAGGGTGTAACATTTTCAATTCTCCAATCCTCTGGCACCTCCCCCGTTTCTAACGAGGATTGGAAGATTATGGCCAGGATCTCTGCGATTTCTTCCTTCATTTCTCTCAGCATCCTAGGATGCATCCCATCTGATCCTGGCGATTTATCTACTTTAACTATGGCCAGCCTTTCCAGTACCTCGTCTTTTATCAATTCTTCTCCCATCCAGTATCTCCTCTACCTCCTCTCTCACTATGTCTATGGCAGCATCTTCTTCCTTGGTGAAGACAGATGCAAAGTACTCATTTAGTACCTCAGCCATGCCCTCTGCCTCCAGCGAAGTTCTCCTTTTTGGTTCCTAAGTGGCCCCACCCCTCCTCTTCTGACCGTTTACTATTTATACGCCCATAGAAGACTTTTGGATTACTTTTTATGTTGGCTGCCATTCTATTCGCAGACCCTTTCTCTGCCCCTCTTATTTTCTTTTTCACTTCTCTGAACTTTCTATGATTCTCAGATGTATTTTCGATCTGACATTGGTCATACGCGCTCTTTCTGCTTCATTTTAATCTCTATCTCTTTCACTATCCAGGGAGCCCTGACTTTAGTTGCCCTACCTTTCCCCCCAGTGGGAATGTACCTCGACTATAAAGGCAGCCCATTGTTCCACTACAATTTTGCCTGCCAATCTTTGATTTCAGTTTACCCGGGCCAGATCCGATCTCAACCCACTGAAATTAGCCTTCCTCCAATTAAGTATTTTTACTGTAGATTGCTCTCTGTCCTTTTCCATTGCTAATCTGAACCTTATGATACTATGTTCACTGATCCCTAAATGTTCACTTACTGACACTTGCTCCACTTGACCTACCACATTCTCCAGAACCAGATCCAGCAATGCCTCCTCCCTCATTGGGCTGGAAACATACTGATCAAGAAAGTTATCTTCAACACACTTCAGAAATGCTTCCCCCTCTCTGCCCTTTGCACTGTTACTGTACTAGGATAGTTGAAATCCCCCATTATCACTACTCTATAGATCTTGCATCTCTCTGTAATTTCTCTGCAAATTTGCTCCTCCATATGTTTCCCACTAGTTGGTGGCCTATAGAATACACCTGGTAGTGTATTGGCACCTCTATTGTTTCTTAACTCTAACCAAATAGATTCTGTCCTTGACCCCTCCAGGACATCCTCTCTCTCCAGCACTGTAACATTCTCCTTAACCAATACAGCCACACCACCTATCTTTCCTGAACACCCTATATCCAGGAATATTTAATACACAATCCTGCCCTTTTTTGAACCAGGTCTCCGTTATTGCCACGACATATTATTCCCATGTTTGCGCCTGCAGCTCACTTACCTTGTTTATTATGCTTCGTGCGTTCACACACATATACACTGTAAACCTATGTGTTCACTCTTAGTCTGACCCCACCTAATACCTTACTATTTCTTGCTTTAGTGCTATCTGTCTCTCCCAATCCTTTGTACCTTTGTTTTTCCTTTCTCATGCTATATCCTGGTGCCCATCCCCCTGCCAACTTTTCCAATCAGTCTAAAGGAGAATGGAGGCACTGGACATGCACATTCCTCCTTGCTGAGGTTAAAAAGCATACAGCTTGTGGGGTGGGAAGAAGTGCTGATCTGACCAGCAACAGCAATCTGTGCACCGTCACAAGGTGCTCCACAGACGAACTTCAGCAATACATGCCACAAGGGAGATTAGGAGATGCGGCAGAAAACTTGTTGAAGCGATGAGTTTTGAAAACATTTTTAAAGGTAGAAGAGGTGGAGAGACCAGGAATAAACGTTCTCAATTGGGAGAAAAGCCAATTTTTGCTGAGCTGAGATGGGGTTTGGCCAAAGTGGACTGGAAATAGTTACTTGATGATAAATCAGTTTCAGAGCAGTGGGAGGCATTCAAGGAGGAGATCCTGAGGGTCCAGAGCAAGTATGTTCCCTTCAAGAAAAAGGGTGGGGCTAACAAATCTAGAGCCCCCTGGATGTCAAGAGACATACAGGGTATGATAAAGAAAAAAAGGGAGGCTTGTGACAGATACTGAGGGTTCAATGCTGCAGAAACTCTAGAGGAAAATAGAAAGTGCAGGGGTGAAATTAAAAAGGATATTGGGAAAGCAAAGAGAGAGCATGAAAAATTCTTGGCAAGTAAAATCAAGGGAAACCAAAAAATGTTTCATAAATACATTAAGAGCAAGGGGATAACTAAAGAAAGAGTAGGGCCTATTAAAGACCATAAACGTAATCGTGAATGCAGAAGAGGTGGGTATGGTTCTCAATGAATACTTTGCAACTGTTTTCACAAAAGAGAGGGACGATGCAGACATTGCAATCAGGGAGGAGGAATGTGAAATATTAGATGAAATAAACATAGTGAGAAAGGAAGTATTAAGGGGCTTAGCAGCTTTGAAAGTGGATAAATCCCCAGGCCCTGATGAAATGTATCCCAGGCTGTTAAGAGAAGCAAAAGGCTCTGACCATCATTTTCCCGTCCTCTCTGGCTACAGGTGTGGTGCCGGAGAACTGAAGGACTGCTAACGTTGTACCTTTGTTTAAGGGATAGACCGAGTAATTACAGGCCAGTCAGCCTAACTTCGGTGGTGGCAAAATTATTGGAAAAAATTCTGAGGGACAGGATAAATTTTCATTTAGAAAGACATAGGTTAATCAAGGACAGTCAACATGGATTTGTTAAGGGATCATCATCATAAGCAGTCCCTCGGAGTCGAGGATGACTTGCTTCCACTCTAAAAATGAGCTCTCAGGTGACTGAGGAGTACAATGCGTGACCTACAGTCCCTGTCACAGGTTGGGCAGACAGTGGTTGAAGAAAAGGGTGGGTGGAGAGTCTGGTTTGCCGCACGCTCCTCCTGCTGTCTGCACTTGATTTCTGCATGCTCTTGGCAATGGGACTCGAGGTGCTCAGCACCCTCCTGGATGCTCTTCTTCGATTTTGGGTGGTCGTGGCCCAGGGATTCCCAGGTGTCGGTGGGGATGTTGCATTTTATCAAGGAGACTTTGAGGGTGTCCTTGAAATGTTTCCTCTGCCCACCTGGGGCTCGCTTGCTGTGTCAAAGCTCCGAGTAGAGCGCTTGTTTTGGGAGTCTTGTGTCAGGCATGTGGACGATGTGGCCCACCCAATGGAGCTTATCGAGTGTGGTCAATGCTTCAATGCTGGGGATGTTGGCCTGATCGAGAATACTAGCGTTGGTGCGTCTATCCTGCCAAAAGATTTGAGGATCTTGCAGAGGCAGCGCAGGTGGTACTTCTCCAGCGTTTTGAGGTGTCTGCTGTATATAGTCCATGTCTCTGAGCCATATAGGAGGGCGGGTATCACTACTGCTCTGTAGATCATAAGCTTGGTGCCAGATTTGAGGGCCTGGTCTTCAAACACTCTCTTCCTCAGATGACCGAAGATTGCGCTGGCACACTGAAGGATGCGTTGGACCTCGTCGTCAATGTCTGCTCTTGTTGAATGTAGGCTCCCGAGGTATGGAAAATGGTCAACTTTGTCCAAAGCCTTGTCGTGAATTTTCATAATCGTGGGCCAGTGCTGTGTGGTGGGGTCAGGTTGGTAGAGGACCTTTATCTTACGGATGATTAGCGTAAAGCCCATGCTCTTGTACGCCTCACTGAAGGTCGTGTCTGACTAACTTGATTGAATTTTTTGAGGAGGTAACAAGGAGGGTCGATGAGGGTAGTGTGTATGATGTGTATAGCCTCTTATCAACAAAGGCAGACATTGATGCGGAGATTCAACATCGCCTCCAGTGCACCAGTGCAGTCTTCGGCTGTCTGAGGAAAAAAGTGTTTGAAGACCAGGCCCTCAAATCTATCACCAAGCTCATGGTCTACAGGGCTGTAGTAATACCCGCCTTCCTGTATGGATCTGAGGCATGGACGATGTATAGAAAGCATCTCAAGTCTCTGGAGATATATCACCAATGATGTCTCCACAAGATCCTGAAAATCCCCTGGTAGGACAGGCGCACCAACATCAGTGTCCTCGTCCAGGCTAACATCCTCAGTATTGAAGCACTGACCACACTCGATCAGCTTCGCTGGGCAGACCACTTCGTTTGCATGCCAGATACGAGACTATCTAAGCAAATGCTTTATGCGGAGCTCCTTCATGGTAAACGAGCCAAAGGTGGGCAGCGGAAATGTTACAAGGACACCCTCACAGCCTCCCTGGTAAAGTGCGACATCACCACTGACACCTGGGAGTCCCTGGCCGAAGACCGCCCGAGGTGGAGAAAATGCATCTGGGAGGGCGTTGAGTTCTTCGAGTCTCAACACAGAGAGTGAAGAGGTCAGGCGCAGACAGCGGAAGGAGCGCGCGGCAAACCAGCCCCACCCACCCCTTCCCTCGACGAATGTCTGCCCACCTGTGACAGAGTCTGTGGATCTCGTATTGGACTGTTCAGCCACCAGAGAACTCACTTTGGGAGTGGAAGCAAGTCTTCCTCGATTCCGAGGTACTGCCTATGATGATGGATTTTAGCAAGGCTTTTGATAAGATCCCACATGGAAGACTGGTCACAAAAGTAAAAGCCCACGGGATCCAGGGCAAAGTGGCAAGTTTGATCCAAAAGTGGCTCAGAGGCAGGAAGCAAAGGGTAATGGTCGATGGGTGTTTTTTAACTGGAAGGCTGTTTCCAGTGGGGTTCTGCAGGGCTCAGTGCTGGGTCCCTTGCTTTTTGTGGTATATATCAATGTAGGAGGTATGATTAAGAAGTTTGCAGATGATACTAAAATCGGCTGTGTGGTTGATTATGAAGAAAATTGTAGGAAGATATCACTAGAAACATAGAAAATAGGTGCAGGAGTAGGCTATTCGGCCCTTCGAGCCTGCACCACCATTCGATAAGATCATGGCTGATCATTCCCTCAGTACCCCTTTCCTGCTTTCTCTCCATACCCCTTGATCCCCTTAGATGTTACGTCCATATCTAACTCCCTCTTGAATATATCCAGTGAACTGGCATCAATAACGCTCTGCGGCAGGGAATTCCACAGGTTAACAACTCTCTGAGTGAAGGAGTTTCTCCTCATCTCAGTCCTAAATGGCCGACCCCTTATCCTAAGACTGTGTCCCCTGGTTCTGGACTTCCCCAACATTGGGAACAATCTACCCGCATCTAACCTGTCCCGTCCCGTCAGAATCTTGTATGTTTCTATGAGATCCCCTCGGATCCTTCTAAACTCCAGTGTATAAAGGCCCGGTTGATCCAGTCTCTCCTCATATGTCAGTCCAGCCATCCCGGGAATCAGTCTGGTGAACCTTCGCTGCACTCCTTCAATAGCAAGAACATCCTTCCTCAGATTAGGAGACCAAAACTGAAGACAATATTCCAGGTGAGGCCTCACCAAGGCTCTGTACAACTGCAGTAAGACCTCCCTGCTCCTATACTCAAATCCCCTAGCTATGAAGGCCAATATACCATTTGCCTTCTTTACCGCCTGCTGTACCTGTATGCCAACTTTCAATGACTGATGAACCATGACACCCAGGTCTCATTGCATCTCCCCTTTATCAATGGACTGGTCAGGTGGGCAGAACAGTGGCAAATGGAATTCAATCCAGAGAAGTGTGAGGTAATGCATCTGGGGAGGGCTAACAAGGCAAGGGAATACACATTAAATGGTAGGACACCGAGAAGTGTGGAGTAACAAAGGGACCTTGGAGTGCATGTCCACAGATCCCTGAAGGTAGTGGGCCAGGTAGATAAGTTGGTTAAGCATAAATATGGAATACTTGCCTTTATTAGCCGAGGCATGGAATACAAGAACAGGGAGGTTAAACTTGAACTGTATAAAACACTCGTTAGGCCACAGCTAGAGTACTGTGTGCAGTTCTGGTCACCACATTACAGGAAAGATGTGATTGCACTAGAGAGGGTACAGAGGAGATTTATGAGGATGTTGCCTGGACTGGAGAATTTTAGCTATGAGGAAAGATTGGATAGGCTGGGTTTGTTTTCTTTGGAACAGAGGAGGCTGAGGGGAGATCTTATTGAGGTGTATAAAATAATGAAGGGCCTAGATAGAGTGGATAGGACAGACCTATTTCCCTCAGCAGAGTGGTCAACAACCAGGGATTTAAAGTAATTGGTAGGAGGTTTAGAGGGGATTTGAGGGAAAATTTCTTCACCCAGAGGGTGGTGGGGGTCTGGAACTCACTGCCTGAAAGGATGGTAGAGGCAGAAACCCTCACCACATTTAAAAAGTACTTGGATGTGCACTTGAAGTGCCGTAACCTGCAGGGCTATGGACCTAGAGCTGGAAAGTGGGTTAGGTCTTTGTCAGCCAGCGCGGATATGATGGGACAAATGGCCTCCTCCCGTGCTGTAAATATCTATGAGTCAAAGAGGTCTGGGGAGAGCGATCCAGAGAGCAGGGCTGAACCCAGTATTGGTGGGACGAAGGGAAGAGGTGGAACAATGGAGGACCAGAATCAGAGGAATGGAGCTCCCAGGAGGGTATATGGAAGAACATGCAACGGTTGTGGGGAGGAGGGGGGGGGGGGGGGAGGAATGCAGGGTGGTGGGCAAGGCCATGGATGGATTTATAGATAAGGATAAATTGAGGGGCAGGGAGCCGGAGGAGGTCAGTGAGGAGGGGTCGGTTGATGAATGAGACTCGTGCCGGACTTGAGATATCACTACATAACCATGAAGGGAGAGGGATTGGAATAGCTGAATCTAGAAGTAACCAGGCATAAAGAAGGGTTGTAGAGGCAGGAGAACTGGGGTGGGTTGCGGGAAGTGGTGGAGAGGCAAGAGCAGACTTTTGGAGCTAGCCCTGTGCCTGTGAATGGTATCACCAAGGGCAGACATCTGCTTCCATATGTGAGATTGGACAGTGAGTGGCCACAGAGTCTGTGACCTTCACAGTGGAGCCCAGTCCTTTCCTTGGCCAACATCTGTACAGCTGAACTTTCCAGAGGGGTAACTGGACCAGCAGCAGGAACATTGCTGGATTTCTTTGCTGGGCTGCAGTGTTTGTGAATCCTATCTCCTCGCTGGTGAAATCGCGAACAGAGTCCAGCTACCAAATTCACAATGAAGTGGAATCCTGGCAGCCAATCCCCTACTCTTCTTCTTCTTCGGCAATCCCTCAAAATGAGGATAACTTACTTCCACGCCAAAAGGGGATGAGTTCACAGGTGTTTCAATGAAGGACCTAATATACCAGATACTGAACTACATCTTGAAGGATGGAAGATGCCTGTGCGTGGATTTGTTTAACATTGCACACCAGCCACCACACGGGCTTGACAGAGCTAGGTCTTGGTCCAGTGGCAAGGATTACCCAAGACAACTGGAGACCAGCTCTGCTGCACCGACCTAGTGTGCACACATATCGCAGTGTGGGCTGGCCCGTGCTGCCCCTGGGCCCTCGCCTCTTCTGGGCCCCGAACTTACGCCTCTTCTGGGCTCCGATCACGTCGCACTATAGTCTCTTGCTGCTCCTTTGCCCCGATCTCACCGCTCCTGCTGGACCTGCTCACGCTCCAATCACCGACCTGGATTTTGGTGACGTCCAATCCAGTCGCCCGCTTCACAGCCGTCGCCCTCCCGGACTGGCTCCCCAACAGGGCCTGTGCCTCAGCCACCGGCTCACCGGGAGTGTTAATAGACCGATGGCTAACACCACCGCGACAGTCACCAGACGTCACCCTCGTAGAGACATCAACACTCACTGTCCACAGACTCTGCTGCCCTCGCCTGATCATCACACAGACAGATCAACGCAACCACATCAGAAAGGCCAAAACTTTATCAGTGAAACTGAATAAACCACAAATACAGCATGCGTAAATGATCATATGATAAAAAGCCAACATCATGACCAAATACAAATGCAGGACAAGGTGACATGGATACAAACTGCAAAATAGCATTGCCTGCAAAAGTACGATCCTGTAACTGACAATGATCCTGCAACTGACAATGTTCCTGTAACCGACAGTGATCCTATAACGGACAATGAACCTTTAATGGACATTGATCCGGTAACCGACAGTGATCCTTTAACTGACAATGATCCTGTAACGGACAATGATCCTGTAACAGACAATGATCCTGTGACTGACAATGATCTTGTAACTGACAGTGATCCTGTAACGGACAATGATGCTGCAATGGACAATGATCCTGTAATGGACAATGATACTGTAACGGACAATGATTCTGTAACTGACAATGATCATGTAACTGACAATGATCCTGTAACTGACAATGAACCTGTAATGGACAATGATCCTGTAACGGACAGTGAACCTGTAACGGACAGTGATCCTGTAATGGACAACGATCCTGTAATGGACAGTGATCCTGTAATGGACAATGATCCTGTAACGGACAATGATCCTCTAAATGACAAGGATCCTGCAACAGACAGTGATCCTGTAACTGACAATGATCCTGTAATGGACAATAATCCTGCAATGGACAGTGAACCTGTAACGGACGGTGATCCTGCGACTGACAATGATCCTGTAACTGACAGTGATTCTGTAATGGACAGCGATCCTGTAACTGACAATGATCCAGTAACTGACAATTATCCTGTATTTGACAGTGATCCTGTAACTGACAGTGATCCTTTAACTGACAATGATCCTGCAACAGACAATGATCCTGCAACGGACAGGAATCCTGTAACGGAAAATGATTCTGCAACGCACAATGATCCTGTAACGGACAATGATCCTGCAACGGACAATGATCCTGCACCTGACAATGATCCTGTAATGGACAATTTTCCTGTATTTGACAGTGATCCTGTAACTGACAATGATCTTGTGGCTGATAATGATCCTGGAATGGACAGTGATCCTGTAACTGACAATGAACCTGTAACGGACAGTGATCCTGTAACGGACAGTGAACCTGTAACGGACAGTGATCCTGTAATGGACAACAATCCTGTAATGGACAGTGATCCTGTAATGGACAATGATCCTGTAACGGATAATGATCCTCTAAATGACAAGGATCCTGCAACAGACAGTGATCCTGTAACTGACAGTGATCCTGTAATGGACAATATTTCTGTAATGGACCGTGAACCTGTAACGGACAATGATTCTGTAATGGACAGCGATCCTGTAACTGAAAATGATCCAGTAACTGACAATTATCCTGAATTTGACAGTGATCCTGTAACTGACAGTGATCCTTCAACTGACAATGATCCTGTAACAGACAATGATCCTGTAACAGACAGTAATCCTGTAATGGGAAATGATCCTGTAACGGACAATGATCCTGCAACGGACAATGATCCTGCAACTGACAATTATCCTGTATTTGACAGTGATCCTGTAACTGACAATGATCTTGTGGCTGATAATGATCCTGGAATGGACAGTGATCCTGTAACTGACAATGAACCTGTAACGGACAGTGATCCTGTAACGGACAGTGAACCTGTAACGGACAGTGATCCTGTAATGGACAACAATCCTGTAATGGACAGTGATCCTGTAATGGACAATGATCCTGTAACGGATAATGATCCTCTAAATGACAAGGATCCTGCAACAGACAGTGATCCTGTAACTGACAGTGATCCTGTAATGGACAATATTTCTGTAATGGACCGTGAACCTGTAACGGACAATGATTCTGTAATGGACAGCGATCCTGTAACTGAAAATGATCCAGTAACTGACAATTATCCTGAATTTGACAGTGATCCTGTAACTGACAGTGATCCTTCAACTGACAATGATCCTGTAACAGACAATGATCCTGTAACAGACAGTAATCCTGTAATGGGAAATGATCCTGTAACGGACAATGATCCTGCAACGGACAATGATCCTGCAACGGACAATGATCCTGCAACTGACAATTATCCTGTATTTGACAGTGATCCTGTAACTGACAATGATCTTGTGGCTGATAATGATCCTGGAATGGACAGTGATCCTGTAACTGACAATGAACCTGTAACGGACAGTGATCCTGTAACGGACAGTGAACCTGTAACGACAGTGATCCTGTAATGGACAACAATCCTGTAATGGACAGTGATCCTGTAATGGACAATGATCCTGTAACGGATAATGATCCTCTAAATGACAAGGATCCTGCAACAGACAGTGATCCTGTAACTGACAGTGATCCTGTAATGGACAATATTTCTGTAATGGACCGTGAACCTGTAACGGACAATGATTCTGTAATGGACAGCGATCCTGTAACTGAAAATGATCCAGTAACTGACAATTATCCTGAATTTGACAGTGATCCTGTAACTGACAGTGATCCTTCAACTGACAATGATCCTGTAACAGACAATGATCCTGTAACAGACAGTAATCCTGTAATGGGAAATGATCCTGTAACGGACAATGATCCTGCAACGGACAATGATCCTGCAACGGACAATGATCCTGCAACTGACAATTATCCTGTATTTGACAGTGATCCTGTAACTGACAATGATCCTGTAACAGACAATGATCCTTTAACAGATAATGATCCTGTAACTTACAATGATCCTGCAATGGACAATGATCCTGTAACGGACAATGATCCTGTAACGGAAATTCATCCTTTAACCGACAATGATCCTCTAACTTACAATGATCCTGTAATGGACAATGAATCTGTAACTGACAATGATCCTGTAATTGACAATGATCCTGTAACTGACAATAATCCTGTAACGGACAAGGATCATGTAACTCACAGTGATCCTGTAATGGATGGTGATCCTGTAGCGGACAATGATCCTGTAATGGACAGTGATCCTGTAACTGACAATGATCCTGTAACAGACAGTGATCCTGTAACTGACAGTGATCCTGCAACTGACAGTGATCTTGTAAATGACAGTGATCCTATAACTGACAATGATCGTATAACTGACAATGATACTGCAACTGACAATGATACTGTAACGGACAATGATCCTGTAACTGACAATGATCCTGTAACTGACAGTGATCCTGTAACGGAAAATGATCCTGACATGGACAGTGATCCTGCAACTGACAATGATCCTGCAACGGACAGTGAACCTGTAACTGACAATGATCCTGTAACTGACAATGATCCTGTAACAGACAATGATCCTGTAATGGACAATGATCCTGTAATGGACAATGATCCTGCAACTGAAAATGATCCTGCAACTGACAATGATCCTGTAACGGACAATGATCCTGTAACTGGCAGTGATCCTGTAACTGACAATGATCCTGTAACTGACAATGATCCTGTAACTGACCATGATCCTGTAACTGACAGTGATCCTGCAACTGACAATGATCCTCCAACAGACAATGATCCTGTAACGGACAATGATCCTGTAACTGACAATGATCCTTCAATGGACAATTATCCTGTAACGGACAATGATCCGGTAACGGACAGTGATCCTGCAATGGACAGTGATCCTGTAACTGACAGTGATCCTGTGATGGACAATGAATCTGTAACAGAGAGTGATCCTGTAACTGAGAGTTATCCTGTAACTGACAGTGACCCTGTAACGGACAATGATCCTGTAACAGACAGTAATCCTGTAACGGAAAATGATTCTGCAACGGACAATGATCCTGTAACGGACAATGATCCTGCAAAGGACAATGATCCTGCAACGGACAATGATCCTGCAACTGACAATTATCCTGTATTTGACAGTGATCCTGTAACTGACAGTGATCCTGGTAACTGACAGTGATCCTGCAACAGACAATGATCCTGTAACAGACAATGATCCTGTAACTTACAATGATCCTGCAATGGACAATAATCCTGTAACGGACAATGATCCTGTCATTGACAATGATCCTGTAACGGAAATTCATCCTTTAACGGACAATGATTCTCTAACTTACAATGATCCTGTAATGGACAATGAATCTGTAACTGACAATGATCCTGTAAGTGACAATGATCCTGTAACTGACAATAATCCTGTAACGGACAATGATCATGTAACTCACAGTGATCCTGTAATGGACGGTGATCCTGTAGCAGACAATGATCCTGTAACGGACAGTGATCCTGTAACTGACAATGATCCTGTAACTGACAGTGATCCTGTAACTGACAGTGATCCTGCAACTGACAATGATGCTATAACTGACAGTAATCCTGAAACTGACAATGATCCTGTAACTGACAATGACCCTGTAATGGACAATGATCCTGTAACTGACAATGATCCTGAAATGGACAGTGATCCTGTAACTGACAATGATCCTGTAACTGACAATGATCCTGTAACGGACAATGATCCTGTAACTGACAATGATCCTCTAACAGACAATGATCCTGTAACGGACAATGATCCTGTAACTGACAATGATCCTTTAATGGACAATTATCCTGTAATGGACAGTGATCCGGTAACGGACAGTGATCCTGCAATGGACAGTGATCCTGTAACTGACAATTATCCTGTAACGGACAATGATCCTGTAATGGACAGTGATCCTGCAACTGACAATGAATCTGTAACAGAGAGTGATCCTGTAACTGAGAGTTATCCTGTAACTGACAGTGACCCTGTAACGGACAATGATCCTGGAACTGACAATCATCCTGTAACGGACAATGATCCTGTAATGGACAGTGATCCTGCAACTGACAATGATCCTGTAATGGACAATGATCCTGTAACGGGCAATGATCATGTAACTGACAGTGATCCTGTAATGGACAGCGATCCTGTAACTGATAATGATCCTGTAACGGACAATGATCCTGTAACTGACAATGACCCTGTAGCAGACTGTGATCTCATAACTGGCAATGATCCCGCAACTGACAATGATCCTGTAACAGACAATGATCCTGGAACGGACAATGATCTTGGAATGGACAATGATCTTGTAACGGACAATGATCCTGAAATGGACAATGATCCTGTAATGGACAATGATCCTGCAATGAACAATGGTCCTGTAACTGGCAGTGATCCTGTAACTGACAATGATCCTGTAACTGACAGTGATCCTGTAAAGGACAATGATCCTGTAACTGACAATGATCCTGTAACTGACCATGATCCTGTAAGTGACAATGATCCTGTAACTGACAGTGATCCTGCAACTGACAATGATCCTCTAACAGACAATGAACCTTCAACGGACAATGATCCTGTAACTGCTAATGATCCTTTAATGAACAATGATCCTGTAACGGAGAATGAACCTGTAACGGACAGTGATCCTGCAATGGACAGTGACCCTGTAACTGAAAATGATCCTGCAACGGACAATGATCCTGCAACTGACAATGATCCTGTAACGGACAATTATGCTGTATTTGACAGTGATTCTGTAACTAACAGTGATCCTGGTAACTGACAGTGATCCTGTAACAGACAATGATCCTGTAACAGACAATGATCCTGTAACTTACAATGATCCTGCAATGGACAATGATCCTGCAACTGACAATGATCCTGTCATTGACAATGATCCTGTAACGGAAATTCATCCTTTAACAGACAATGATCCTCTAACTTACAATGATCCTGTAATGGACAATGAATCTGTAACTGACAATGATCCTGTAATTGACAATGATCCTGCAACTGACAATAATCCTGCAACGGACAATGATCATGTAACTCACAGTGATCCTGTAATGGACGGTGATCCTGTAGCGGACAATGATCATGTAACGGGCAGTGATCCTGTAACTGACAGTGATCCTGTAACTGACAGTGATCCTGTAACTGACAATGATCCTGCAACTGACAATGATCCTGTAGCGGACAGTGATCCTGTAACTGACAATGATCCTGCAACTGACAATGATCCTGTAACGGACGATGATCCTGTAACTGGCAGTGATACTGTAACTGACAATGATCCTGTAACGAACAATGATCCTGTAACAGACAGTGATCCTGTAACGGACAATTATCCTTTAACAGTCAGTGATCCTGTAACTGACAATGATCCTGTAATGGAAATTCATCCTGTAACAGACAGTGATCCTGTAACGGACAGTGATCCTTTTATGGACAATGATCCTGTAACGGTCAATGATCCTGTAACTGACAATGATCCTTTAACGGACAATGATCCTGTTACGGAAAATGATCCTGTAACAGAGAGTGATCCGTAAATGGACAGTGATCCTGTAACTGACAGTGATCCTGTGATGGACAATGATCCTGTATCTGAAAATGATCCTATATCGGACAATGATCCGGTAACTGACCGTGATCCTGTAACTGACAATGATCCTATAATGGACAGTGATCCTGTAACTGACAATTATCCTGTAACGGACAATGATCCTATAACGGACAATCATCCTGTAACTGACAACGATCCTGTAATGGACAGTGATGCTGTAACCGACAGTGATCCTCTCACTGACAATGATCCTGTAACTGACAATGATCATGTAACGGACAGAGATTCTGTAACGGACAATGATCGTGCAACTGACAATGATCCTGTAACTGACCATGATCCTGTAACGGACAGTGATCCTGTAACGGACAGTGATCCTGCAATGGACAGTGATCCTGTAACTGACAGTGATCCTGTGACGGACAATGATCCTGTAACTGAAAATTATCCTGTATCGGACAATGATCCTGTAACTGACAGTGATCCTGTAACTGACAATGATCCTGTAACGAACAATGATCCTGTAACAGACAGTGATCCTGTAACGGACAATGATCCTTTAACAGTCAGTGATCCTGTAACTGACAATGATCCTGTAATGGAAATTCATCCTGTAACAGACAGTGATCCTGTAACGGACAGTGATCCTTTTATGGACAATGATCCTGTAACGGTCAATGATCCTGTAACTGACAATGATCCTTTAACGGACAATGATCCTGTTACGGAAAATGATCCTGTAACAGAGAGTGATCCGTAAATGGACAGTGATCCTGTAACTGACAGTGATCCTGTGATGGACAATGATCCTGTATCTGAAAATGATCCTATATCGGACAATGATCCGGTAACTGACCGTGATCCTGTAACTGACAATGATCCTATAATGGACAGTGATCCTATAACGGACAATCATCCTGTAACTGACAACGATCCTGTAATGGACAGTGATGCTGTAACCGACAGTGATCCTCTCACTGACAATGATCCTGTAACTGACAATGATCATGTAACGGACAGAGATTCTGTAACGGACAATGATCGTGCAACTGACAATGATCCTGTAACTGACCATGATCCTGTAACGGACAGTGATCCTGTAACGGACAGTGATCCTGCAATGGACAGTGATCCTGTAACTGACAGTGATCCTGTGACGGACAATGATCCTGTAACTGAAAATTATCCTGTATCGGACAATGATCCTGTAACTGACAGTGATCCTGTAACTGACAATGATCCTATAATGGACAATGATCCTGTATCGGACAATGATCCTGTAACTGACAGTGGTCCAGCAACTGAAAATGATCCTCTAACTGACAACGATCCTGTAACGGACAATGATCCTGTAACTGGCAGTGATCCCATAACTGACAATGCTCCTGTAACGGATAATGATCCTGCAACGGACAGTGATCCTGTAACTGACAATGATCCTGTAACAGACAGTGATCCTGTAACTGACAATGATCCTGTAAATGAAAATGATCCTGCAATGGATAGTGATCCTGTAAGGGACACTGATCCTGCAACTGAGAGTGATCCTGTAACGGACAATCATCCTGTAACTGACAATGATCCTGTAATGGACAGTGATGCTGTAACCGACAGTGATCCTCTCACTGACAATGATCCTGTAATGGACAATGATCCTGCAACGGACAGTGATCCTGTAACTGACAATGATCATGTAACGGACAGAGATTCTGCTACGGACAATTATCCTGTAACTGACAATGATCCTGTAACTGACCGTGATCCTGTCACGGACAGTGATCCTGTAACGGACAGTGATCCTGCAATGGACAGTGATCCTGTAACTGACAGTGATCCTGTGATGGACAATGATCCTGCAACTGAAAATGATCCTGTATCGGACAATGATCCTGTAACTGACAATGATCCCATAACGGACAATGATCCTGTCACTGACAATTATCCTGTAACGGACAAAGATCCTTCAACTGACAATGATCCTGTAATGGACAGTGATCCTGTAACTGACAATGATCCTGTAACAGACATTGATCCTGTAACTGACATTGATCCTGTGACTGACAGTGATCCTGTAAAGGACAATGATCCTGTAACTGACAATGAACCTGTAACAGAGAGTGATCCTGTAACTGAGAGTTATCCTGTAACTGACAGTGACCCTGTAACGGACAATGATCCTGGAACTGACAATCATCCTGTAACGGACAATGATCCTGTAATGGACAGTGATCCTGCAACTGACAATGATCCTGTAATGGACAATGATCCTGTAACGGGCAATGATCATGTAACTGACAGTGATCCTGTAATGGACAGCGATCCTGTAACTGATAATGATCCTGTAACGGACAATGATCCTGTAACTGACAATGACCCTGTAGCAGACTGTGATCTCATAACTGACAATGATCCCGCAACTGACAATGATCCTGTAACAGACAATGATCCTGGAACGGACAATGATCTTGGAATGGACAATGATCTTGTAACGGACAATGATCCTGTAACTGAGAGTTATCCTGTAACTGACAGTGACCCTGTAACGGACAATGATCCTGGAACTGACAATCATCCTGTAACGGACAATGATCCTGTAATGGACAGTGATCCTGCAACTGACAATGATCCTGTAACGGACAATGATCCTGCAATGAACAATGGTCCTGTAACTGGCAGTGATCCTGTAACTGACAATGATCCTGTAACTGACAGTGATCCTGTAAAGGACAATGATCCTGTAACTGACAATGATCCTGTAACTGACCATGATCCTGTAACGGACAGTGATCCTGTAACTGACAATGATCCTGTAAGTGACAATGATCCTGTAACTGACAGTGATCCTGCAACTGACAATGATCCTCTAACAGACAATGAACCTGCAACGGACAATGATCCTGTAACTGCTAATGATCCTTTAATGAACAATGATCCTGTAACGGAGAATGAACCTGTAACGGACAGTGATCCTGCAATGGACAGTGACCCTGTAACTGAAAGTGATCCTGTGACGGACAATGATCCTGCAACGGACAATGATCCTGCAACGGACAATGATCCTGCAACTGACAATGATCCTGTAACGGACAATTATGCTGTATTTGACAGTGATTCTGTAACTGACAGTGATCCTGGTAACTGACAGTGATCCTGTAACAGACAATGATCCTGTAACAGACAATGATCCTGTAACTTACAATGATCCTGCAATGGACAATGATCCTGCAACTGACAATGATCCTGTCATTGACAATGATCCTGTAACGGAAATTCATCCTTTAACAGACAATGATCCTCTAACTTACAATGATCCTGTAATGGACAATGAATCTGTAACTGACAATGATCCTGTAATTGACAATGATCCTGCAACTGACAATAATCCTGCAACGGACAATGATCATGTAACTCACAGTGATCCTGTAATGGACGGTGATCCTGTAGCGGACAATGATCCTGCAACGGGCAGTGATCCTGTAACTGACAGTGATCCTGTAACTGACAGTGATCCTGTAACTGACCATGATCCTGTAACAGACAGTGATCCTTTAACTGACAATGATCCTGCAACTGACAATGATCCTGTAACTGACAGTGATCCAGCAACTGACAATGATCCTCTAACAGACAATGATCCTGAAACGGACAAAGATCCTGTAACTGACAATGATCCTTTAATGGACAATTATCCTGTAACGGACAATGATCCGGTAACGGACAGTGATCCTGCAATGGACAGTGATCCTGTAACTGACAGTGATCCTGTGATGGACAATGATCCTATAACTGAAAATGAACCTGTATCGGACAATGATCCTGTAACTGACAGTGATCTTGTAACTGACAATGATCCTGTAATGGACAGTGATCCTGCAACTGACAATGATCCTGTAATGGACAATGATCCTGTAACCGGCAATGATCATGTAACTGACAGTGATCCTGTAATGGACAGCGATCCTGTAACTGATAATGATCCTGTAACGGACAATGATCCTGTAACTGACAATGACCCTGTAACTGATAATGATCCTGTAACGGACAATGATCCTGTAACTGACAATGACCTTGTAACAGACAGTGATCTCATAACTGACAATGATCCCGCAACTGACAATGATTCTGTAACAGACAATGATCCTGGAACGGACAATGATCTTGTAACGGACAATGATCCTGAAATAGACAATGATCCTGTAATGGACAATGATCCTGCAATGAACAATGATCCTGTAACTGAAAATGATCCTGCAACTAACAATGATCCTGTAACGGACAATGGTCCTGTAACAGCAGTGATCCTGTAACTGACAATGATCCTGTAACTGACAGTGATCCTGTAATGGACAGCGATCCTGTAACTGATAATGATCCTGTAACGGACAATGATCCTGTAACTGACAATGACCCTGTAACTGATAATGATCCTGTAACGGACAATGATCCTGTAACTGACAATGACCCTGTAACAGACAGTGATCTCATAACTGACAATGATCCCGCAACTGACAATGATCCTGTAACAGACAATGATCCTGGAACGGACAATGATCTTGTAACGGACAATGATCCTGAAATAGACAATGATCCTGTAATGGACAATGATCCTGCAATGAACAATGATCCTGTAACTGAAAATGATCCTGCAACTAACAATGATCCTGTAACGGACAATGGTCCTGTAACAGCAGTGATCCTGTAACTGACAATGATCCTGTAACTGACAGTGATCCTGTAAAGGACAATGATCCTGTAACTGACAATGATCCTGTAACTGACCATGATCCTGCAACGGACAGTGATCCTGCAACTGACAATGATCCTGTAAGTGACAATGATCCTATAACTGACAGTGATCCTGCAACTGACAATGATCCCCTAACAGACAATGAACCTGCAACAGGCAATGATCCTGTAACTGCTAATGATCCTTTAATGGACAATGATCCTGTAACGGAGAATGATCCTGTAACGGACAGTGATCCTGCAATGGACAGTGACCCTGTAACTGACAGTGATCCTGTGACGGACAATGATCCTGCAACTGAAAATGATCCTGTATCGGACAATGATCCTGTAACTGACAGTGAGCCTGTAACTGACAATGATCCTATAACGGACAATGATCCTGTAACTGACAATTATCCTGTAACGGACAATGATCCTGTAACCGACAATGATCCTGTAATGGACAAAGATCCTTCAACTGACAATGATCCTGTAATGGACAGTGATCCTGTAACTGACAATGATCCTGTAACAGACATTGATCCTGTAACTGACATTGATCCTGTGACTGACAGTGATCCTGTAAAGGACAATGATCCTGTAACTGACAATGAACCTGTAACAGAGAGTGATCCTGTAACTGAGAGTTATCCTGTAACTGACAGTGACCCTGTAACGGACAATGATCCTGGAACTGACAATCATCCTGTAACGGACAATGATCCTGTAATGGACAGTGATCCTGCAACTGACAATGATCCTGTAATGGACAATGATCCTGTAACGGGCAATGATCATGTAACTGACAGTGATCCTGTAATGGACAGCGATCCTGTAACTGATAATGATCCTGTAACGGACAATGATCCTGTAACTGACAATGACCCTGTAGCAGACTGTGATCTCATAACTGACAATGATCCCGCAACTGACAATGATCCTGTAACAGACAATGATCCTGGAACGGACAATGATCTTGGAATGGACAATGATCTTGTAACGGACAATGATCCTGAAATGGACAATGATCCTGTAATGGACAATGATCCTGCAATGAACAATGGTCCTGTAACTGGCAGTGATCCTGTAACTGACAATGATCCTGTAACTGACAGTGATCCTGTAAAGGACAATGATCCTGTAACTGACAATGATCCTGTAACTGACCATGATCCTGTAAGTGACAATGATCCTGTAACTGACAGTGATCCTGCAACTGACAATGATCCTCTAACAGACAATGAACCTGCAACGGACAATGATCCTGTAACTGCTAATGATCCTTTAATGAACAATGATCCTGTAACGGAGAATGAACCTGTAACGGACAGTGATCCTGCAATGGACAGTGACCCTGTAACTGAAAGTGATCCTGTGACGGACAATGATCCTGCAACGGACAATGATCCTGCAACGGACAATGATCCTGCAACTGACAATGATCCTGTAACGGACAATTATGCTGTATTTGACAGTGATCCTGGTAACTGACAGTGATCCTGTAACAGACAATGATCCTGTAACAGACAATGATCCTGTAACTTACAATGATCCTGCAATGGACAATGATCCTGCAACTGACAATGATCCTGTCATTGACAATGATCCTGTAACGGAAATTCATCCTTTAACAGACAATGATCCTCTAACTTACAATGATCCTGTAATGGACAATGAATCTGTAACTGACAATGATCCTGTAATTGACAATGATCCTGCAACTGACAATAATCCTGCAACGGACAATGATCATGTAACTCACAGTGATCCTGTAATGGACGGTGATCCTGTAGCGGACAATGATCATGTAACGGGCAGTGATCCTGTAACTGACAGTGATCCTGTAACTGACAGTGATCCTGTAACTGACAATGATCCTGCAACTGACAATGATCCTGTAGCGGACAGTGATCCTGTAACTGACAATGATCCTGCAACTGACAATGATCCTGTAACGGATGATGATCCTGTAACTGGCAGTGATACTGTAACTGACAATGATCCTGTAACGAACAATGATCCTGTAACAGACAGTGATCCTGTAACGGACAATGATCCTTTAACAGTCAGTGATCCAAAACTGACAATGATCCTGTAATGGAAATTCATCCTGTAACAGACAGTGATCCTGTAACGGACAGTGATCCTTTTATGGACAATGATCCTGTAACGGTCAATGATCCTGTAACTGACAATGATCCTTTAACGGACAATGATCCTGTTACGGAAAATGATCCTGTAACAGAGAGTGATCCGTAAATGGACAGTGATCCTGTAACTGACAGTGATCCTGTGATGGACAATGATCCTGTATCTGAAAATGATCCTATATCGGACAATGATCCGGTAACTGACCGTGATCCTGTAACTGACAATGATCCTATAATGGACAGTGATCCTGTAACTGACAATTATCCTGTAACGGACAATGATCCTATAACGGACAATCATCCTGTAACTGACAACGATCCTGTAATGGACAGTGATGCTGTAACCGACAGTGATCCTCTCACTGACAATGATCCTGTAACTGACAATGATCATGTAACGGACAGAGATTCTGTAACGGACAATGATCGTGCAACTGACAATGATCCTGTAACTGACCATGATCCTGTAACGGACAGTGATCCTGTAATGGACAGTGATCCTGCAATGGACAGTGATCCTGTAACTGACAGTGATCCTGTGACGGACAATGATCCTGTAACTGAAAATTATCCTGTATCGGACAATGATCCTGTAACTGACAGTGATCCTGTAACTGACAATGATCCTGTAACGAACAATGATCCTGTAACAGACAGTGATCCTGTAACGGACAATGATCCTTTAACAGTCAGTGATCCTGTAACTGACAATGATCCTGTAATGGAAATTCATCCTGTAACAGACAGTGATCCTGTAACGGACAGTGATCCTTTTATGGACAATGATCCTGTAACGGTCAATGATCCTGTAACTGACAATGATCCTTTAACGGACAATGATCCTGTTACGGAAAATGATCCTGTAACAGAGAGTGATCCGTAAATGGACAGTGATCCTGTAACTGACAGTGATCCTGTGATGGACAATGATCCTGTATCTGAAAATGATCCTATATTGGACAATGATCCGGTAACTGACCGTGATCCTGTAACTGACAATGATCCTATAATGGACAGTGATCCTATAACGGACAATCATCCTGTAACTGACAACGATCCTGTAATGGACAGTGATGCTGTAACCGACAGTGATCCTCTCACTGACAATGATCCTGTAACTGACAATGATCATGTAACGGACAGAGATTCTGTAACGGACAATGATCGTGCAACTGACAATGACCCTGTAACTGACCATGATCCTGTAACGGACAGTGATCCTGCAACGGACAGTGATCCTGTAACCGACAATGATCCTGTAACGGGCAATGATCCTGTGACGGACAATGATCCTGTAACTGAAAATTATCCTGTATCGGACAATGATCCTGTAACTGACAGTGATCCTGTAACTGACAATGATCCTATAATGGACAATGATCCTGTATCGGACAATGATCCTGTAACTGACAGTGGTCCAGCAACTGAAAATGATCCTCTAACTGACAACGATCCTGTAACGGACAATGATCCTGTAACTGGCAGTGATCCCATAACTGACAATGCTCCTGTAACGGATAATGATCCTGCAACGGACAGTGATCCTGTAACTGACAATGATCCTGTAACAGACAGTGATCCTGTAACTGACAATGATCCTGTAAATGACAATGATCCTGCAATGGATAGTGATCCTGTAAGGGACACTGATCCTGCAACTGAGAGTGATCCTGTAACGGACAATCATCCTGTAACTGACAATGATCCTGTAATGGACAGTGATGCTGTAACCGACAGTGATCCTCTCACTGACAATGATCCTGTAATGGACAATGATCCTGCAACGGACAGTGATCCTGTAACTGACAATGATCATGTAACGGACAGAGATTCTGCTACGGACAATTATCCTGTAACTGACAATGATCCTGTAACTGACCGTGATCCTGTCACGGACAGTGATCCTGTAACGGACAGTGATCCTGCAATGGACAGTGATCCTGTAACTGACAGTGATCCTGTGATGGACAATGATCCTGCAACTGAAAATGATCCTGTATCGGACAATGATCCTGTAACTGACAATGATCCCATAACGGACAATGATCCTGTCACTGACAATTATCCTGTAACGGACAATGATCCTGTAACCGACAATGATCCTGTAACGGACAATGATCCTGTAACTGACAATGATCCTGTAATGGACAGTGATCCTGTAATGGACAGTGATCCTGTAACGGACAATGATCCTGTAACTGACAGTGATCCTGTAATGGACAATGATCTTGTAACGGACAATGATCCTGTAAAGGACAATGAACTTGTAATGGACAGTGGTCCAGCAACTGAAAATGATCCTCTAACTGACAACGATCCTGTAACGGACAATGATCCTGTAACTGGCAGTGATCCCATAACTGACAATGATCCTGTAACGGACAATGATCCTGCAACAGACAGTGATCCTGTAACTGACAATGATCCTGTAACAGACAGTGATCCTGTAACTGACAATGATCCTGCAAATGACAATGATCCTGTAATGGATAGTGATACTGTAAGGGACACTGATCCTGCAACTGACAGTGATCCTGTAACGGACAGTGATCCTGTAACTGACAATGATCCTGTAACTGACAGTGATCCTGCAACAGACAATGATCCTGCAAATGACAATGTTCCTGCAATTGACAATGATCCTGTAATGGACAGTGATCCTGTAACGGACAATGATCCTAACACGGACAGTGATCCTGCAACTGACAATGATCCTGTAACTGACAGTGATCTTGTTACTGACAGTGATCCGATAACTGACAATGATCCTATAACTGACAGTGTCCTGTAACTGACAATGATCCTGCAACTGACAATAATCCTGTAATGGACAATGATCCTGTAACTGACAATCATACTGAAACAGAAAATGATCCTGTAATGGACAGTGATCTTGTAATGACAATGATCCTGTAACTGACAATGATCCTGTAACTGACAATGATCCTGTCATGGTAATTCATCCTGTAATGGACAGTGATCCTGTAACGGACAGTGATCCTATAACGGACAATGATCCTGTCACAGACAGTGATCCTGTAACTGACAATGATCCTGCAACTGAAAATGATCCTGGAATTGACAATGATCCTGTATCTGACAATGATCCTGTAATGGACAATGAACCTGTCACGGACAATGATCCTGTAATGGACAATGATCCTGTAACAGACAGTGATCCTGTAACTGAAAATGATCCTGCAATTGACAATGATCCTGTAACGGACAATGATCCTGTAACTGGCAGTGATCCTGAAACTGACAATGATCCTGTAATGGACAATGATCCTGAAACTGACAATGATCCTGCAACTGACAATGATCCTGTAATGGACAATGATCCTGTAACTGACAGTCATCCTGTAACAGACAATGACCCTGTAACGGAAAGTGATTCTGTAACTGACAATGATCCTGCAACTGACAATGATCCTGTAACGGACAATGATCTCGTAATGGACAATGATCCTGTAATGGACAATGATCATGTAATGGACAGTGATTCAGTAACTGAAAATGATTCTCTAACTGACAACGATCCTGTAACTGACAATGATCCTGTAACTGGTAGTGATCCCGTAACTGACAATGATCCTGTAACGGACAATGATCCTGTATCGGACAGTGATCCTGTAACTGACAATGATCCTGTCAGGGAAATTTATCGTGTAATGGACAGTGATCCTGTAACGGACAGTGATCCTATAATGGACAATGATCCTGTCACGGACAGTGATCCTGTAACTGACAATGATCCTGTAACTGACAATGATCCTGGAACGGACAATGATCCTGTAACTGACAATGATCCTGCAACGGACAATGATCCTGTAACAGACAGTGATCATGTAACTGACAATGATCCTGCAACTGACAATGATCCTGTAATGGACAGTGATCATGTAACTGACAATGATCCTGTAACAGACAGTGATCCTGTAACTGACAATGATCCTGTAATGGATAGTGATCCTGTAATGGACACTGATCCTGCAACTGACAGTGATCCTGTAACGGAAAGTGATCCTGTAACTGACAATGATCCTGTAACTGACAGTGATCCTGTAATGGACAATGATCGTGTAACTGAAAATGATCATGTAATTGACAATGATCCTGTAACTGACAATGATCCTGGAACGGACAGTGATCCTGTAATGGACAATGATCCTGACATGGACAGTGATCCTATAACTGACAATGATCCTATAACTGACAGTGATCCTGTAACTGACAATGATCCTGCAACTGACAATCATCCTGTACTGGACAATCATCCTGCAACAGACAATCATTCTGTAACAAACAATGATCCTGTAACGGAAAGTGATTCTGTAACTGGCAGTGATCCTGCAACTGACAATGATCCTGCAACGGACAGTGATCTGTAACTGACAATGATCCTGTAACAGACAGTGATCCTGCAACTGACAATGATCCTGTAACTGACAATGATCCTGTAATGGACAGTGATCCTGTAACGGACAATGATCCTGCAACTGACAGTGATCCTGTAATGGACAGTGATCCTGCAAATGACAATGATCCTGTAACTGACAGTGATCCTGCAACTGACAATGATCCTGTAAATGACAATGATCCTGTAATGGATAGTGATACTGTAAGGGACACTGATCCTGCAACTGACAGTGATCCTGTAACGGACAGTGATCCTGTAACTGACAATGATCCTGTAACTGACAGTGATCCTGCAACAGACAATGATCATGCAACTGACAATGTTCCTGCAATTGACAATGATCCTGTAATGGACAGTGATCCTGTAACGGACAATGATCCTAACACGGACAGTGATCCTGCAACTGACAATGATCCTGCAACTGACAATGATCCTGTAACTGACAGTGATCTTGTTACTGACAGTGATCCGATAACTGACAATGATCCTATAACTGACAGTGATCCTGTAACTGACAATGATCCTGCAACTGACAATAATCCTGTAATGGACAATGATCCTGTAACTGACAATCATACTGAAACAGAAAATGATCCTGTAATGGACAGTGATCTTGTAATGACAATGATCCTGTCACAGACAGCGATCCTGTAACTGACAATGATCCTGCAACTGAAAATGATCCTGAAATTGACAATGATCCTGTATCTGACAATGATCCTGCAACGGACAATGATCTTGTAACGGACAATGATCCTGTAATGGACAATGAACCTGTCACGGACAATGATCCTGTAATGGACAATGATCCTGTAACAGACAGTGATCCTGTAACTGAAAATGATCCTGCAACTGACAATGATCCTGTAACGGACAGTGATCCTGTAACTGGCAGTGATCCTGAAACTGACAATGATCCTGTAATGGACAATGATCCTGAAACTGACAATGATCCTGCAACTGACAATGTTCCTGTAATGGACAATGATCCTGTAACTGACAGTCATCCTGTAACAGACAATGACCCTGTAACGGAAAATGATTCTGTAACTGACAATGATCCTGCAACTGACAATGATCCTGTAACGGACAATGATCTCGTAATGGACAATGATCCTGTAATGGACAATGATCATGTAATGGACAGTGATTCAGTAACTGAAAATGATTCTCTAACTGACAACGATCCTGTAACTGACAATGATCCTGTAACTGGTAGTGATCCCGTAACTGACAATGATCCTGTAACGGACAATGATCCTGTATCGTACAGTGATCCTGTAACTGACAATAATCCTGTCAGGGAAATTTATCGTGTAATGGACAATGATCCTGCAACGGACAATGATCCTGTAACAGACAGTGATCATGTAACTGACAATGATCCTGCAACTGACAATGATCCTGTAATGGACAGTGATCATGTAACTGACAATGATCCTGTAACAGACAGTGATCCTGTAACTGACAATGATCCTGTAACTGACAATGATCCTGTAACGGAAAGTGATCCTGTAACTGACAATGATCCTGTAACTGACAGTGATCCTGTAATGGACAATGATCGTGTAACTGAAAATGATCCTGTAATTGACAATGATCCTGTAACTGACAATGATCCTGGAACAGACAGTGATCCTGTAATGGACAATGATCCTGACACGGACAGTGATCCTATAACTGACAATGATCCTATAACTGACAGTGATCCTGTAACTGACAATGATCCTGCAACTGACAATCATCCTGTACTGGACAATCATCCTGCAACAGACAATCATTCTGTAACAAACAATGATCCTGTAACGGAAAGTGATTCTGTAACTGGCAATGATCCTGCAACTGACAATGATCCTGCAACAGACAGTGATCTGTAACTGACAATGATCCTGTAACAGACAGTGATCCTGCAACTGACAATGATCCTGTAACTGACAATGATCCTGTAATGGACAGTGATCCTGTAACGGACAATGATCCTGCAACTGACAGTGATCCTGTAATGGACAGTGATCCTGCAAATGACAATGATCCTGTAACTGACAGTGATCCTGTAACTGACAATGATCCTGTAAATGACAATGATCCTGTAATGGATAGTGATACTGTAAGGGACACTGATCCTGCAACTGACAGTGATCCTGTAACGGACAGTGATCCTGTAACTGACAATGATCCTGTAACTGACAGTGATCCTGCAACAGACAATGATCCTGCAACTGACAATGTTCCTGCAATTGACAATGATCCTGTAATGGACAGTGATCCTGTAACGGACAATGATCCTAACACGGACAGTGATCCTGCAACTGACAATGATCCTGCAACTGACAATGAACCTGTAACTGACAGTGATCTTGTTACTGACAGTGATCCGATAACTGACAATGATCCGATAACTGACAGTGATCCTGTAACTGACAATGATCCTGCAACTGACAATAATCCTGTAATGGACAATGATCCTGTAACTGACAATCATACTGAAACAGAAAATGATCCTGTAATGGACAGTGATCTTGTAATGACAATGATCCTGTCACAGACAGCGATCCTGTAACTGACAATGATCCTGCAACTGAAAATGATCCTGGAATTGACAATGATCATGAAACTGACAATCATTCTGTAACAGACAATGATCCTGTAACGGAAAGTGATTCTGTAACTGACAATGATCCTGCAACTGACAACGATCCTGTAACATAATGTGATCTGTAACTGACAATGATCCTGTAACAGATAGTGATCCTGTAACTGACAATGATCCTGTATTGGACAGTGATCCTGCAATGGACAATGATCCTGTAACTGACAGTGATCCTGTAATGGACAGTGATCCTGTATATGACAATGATCCTGTAACTGACAATGATCCTGTAACTGACAATGATCCTGTAATGGATAGTGATCCTGTAACTGACAATGATCCTGTCAGGGAAATTCATTCTGTAATGGACAGTGATCCTGTAACAGACAGTGATCCTTTTATGGACAATGATCCTGTCACGGACAGTGATCCTGTAACTGACAATGATCCTGCAACTGAAAATGATCCTGTAACGGACAATGATCCTGTAACAGACAGTGATCCTGTAACTGACAATGATCCTGCAACTGACAATGATCCTGTAGCGGACAGTGATCCTGTAACTGACAATGATCCTGCAACTGACAATGATCCTGTAACGGACGATGATCCTGTAACTGGCAGTGACACTGTAACTGACAATGATCCTGTAACGAACAATGATCCTGTAACAGACAGTGATCCTGTAATGGACAATGATCCTTTAACAGTCAGTGATCCTGTAACTGACAATGATCCTGTAACGGAAATTCATCCTGTAACAGACAGTGATCCTGTAACGGACAGTGATCCTTTTATGGACAATGATCCTGTAACGGTCAATGATCCTGTAACTGACAATGATCCTTTAACGGACAATGATCCTGTTACGGAAAATGATCCTGTAACAGAGAGTGATCCGTAAATGGACAGTGATCCTGTAACTGACAGTGATCCTGTGATGGACAATGATCCTGTATCTGAAAATGATCCTGTATCGGACAATGATCCGGTAACTGACCGTGATCCTGTAACTGACAATGATCCTATAATGGACAGTGATCCTGTGACTGACAGTTATCCTGTAACGGACAATGATCCTATAACGGACAATCATCCTGTAACTGACAACGATCCTGTAATAGACAGTGATGCTGTAACCGACAGTGATCCTCTCACTGACAATGATCCTGTAACTGACAATGATCATGTAACGGACAGAGATTCTGTAACGGACAATGATCGTGCAACTGACAATAATCCTGTAACTGACCATGATCCTGTAACGGACAGTGATCCTGTAAAGGACAGTGATCCTGCAATGGACAGTGATCCTGTAACTGACAGTGATCCTGTGACGGACAATGATCCTGTAACTGAAAATTATCCTGTATCGGACAATGATCCTGTAACTGACAGTGATCCTGTAACTGACAATGATCCTATAATGGACAATGATCCTGTAACTGACAATTATCCTGTAACGGACAATGATCCTGTAACCGACAATGATCCTGTAACGGACAATGATCCTGTAACTGACAATGATCCTGCAATGGACAGTGATCCTGCAACCGACAATGATCCTGTGACAGACATTGATCCTGTAACTGACAATGATCCTATAATGGACAATGATCCTGTAACTGATAATTATCCTGTACCGGACAATGATCCTGTAACCGACAATGATCCTGTAACGGACAATGATCCTGTAACTGACAATGATCCTGTAATGGACAGTGATCCTGCAACCGACAATGATCCTGTGACAGACATTGATCCTGTAACTGACAGTGATCCTGTAACTGACAGTGATCCTGTAAAGGACAATGATCCTGTAACTGACAATGAACCTGTAACAGAGAGTGATCCTGTAACTGAAAGTTATCCTGTAACTGACAGTGACCCTGGAGCGGACAATGATCCTGTAACGGACAGTGATCCTGTAAATGACAATGATCTTGTAACTGAAAATGATCCTGCAACTGGCAATGATCCTGTAATGGATAGTGATCCTGTAACTGACAATGATCCTGTCAGGGAAATTCATCCAGTAATGGACAGTGATCCTGTATCGGACAGTGATCATTTTATGGACAATGATCCTGTCACGGACAGTGATCCTGTAACTGACAATGATCCTGTAACTGACAATGATCCTGCAACTGACAATGATCCTGTAACGGACAGTGATCCTGTAACTGACAATGATCCTGCAACAGACAATGATCCTTTAACGGACAGTGATCCTGCAACTGACAATGATCCTGCAACGAAAATTCATCCTGTAACAGTCAGTGATCCTGTAACGGACAGTGATCCTTTTATGGACAATGATTCTGTAATGGACAATGATCCTGTAACTGACAATGATCCTTTAACGGACAATGATCCTGTTACGGACAATGATCCTGTAACAGACAGTGATCGTGAAATGGACAGTGATCCTGTAACTGATAGTGATCATGTGATGGAAAATGATCCTGTAACTGAAAATGATCCTGTATCGGACAATGATCCGGTAACTGACCGTGATCTGGAACTGACAATGATCCTATAATGGACAGTGATCCTGTAACTGACAATTATCCTGTAACGGACAATGATCCTATAACGGACAATCATCCTGCAACTGACAATGATCCTGTAATGGACAGTAATGCTGTAACCGACAGTGATCCTCTCACTGACAATGATCCTGTAATGGACAATGATCCTGCAACGGACAGTGATCCTGTAACTGACAATGATCATGTAACGGACAATGATCCTGTAATGGACAATGATCCTGTAACAGACAGTGATCCTGTAACTGACAATGATCCTGCAACTGACAATGATCCTGTAGCGGACAGTGATCCTGTAACTGACAATGATCCTGCAACTGACAATGATCCTGTAACGGACGATGATCCTGTAACTGGCAGTGATACTGTAACTGACAATGATCCTGTAACGAACAATGATCCTGTAACAGACAGTGATCCTGTAACGGACAATGATCCTTTAACAGTCAGTGATCCTGTAACTGACAATGATCCTGTAATGGAAATTCATCCTGTAACAGACAGTGATCCTGTAACGGACAGTGATCCTTTTATGGACAATGATCCTGTAACGGTCAATGATCCTGTAACTGACAATGATCCTTTAACGGAAAATGATCCTGTTACGGAAAATGATCCTGTAACAGAGAGTGATCCGTAAATGGACAGTGATCCTGTAACTGACAGTGATCCTGTGATGGACAATGATCCTGTATCTGAAAATGATCCTATATCGGACAATGATCCGGTAACTGACCGTGATCCTGTAACTGACAATGATCCTATAATGGACAGTGATCCTGTAACTGACAATTATCCTGTAACGGACAATGATCCTATAACGGACAATCATCCTGTAACTGACAACGATCCTGTAATGGACAGTGATGCTGTAACCGACAGTGATCCTCTCACTGACAATGATCCTGTAACTGACAATGATCATGTAACGGACAGAGATTCTGTAACGGACAATGATCGTGCAACTGACAATGATCCTGTAACTGACCATGATCCTGTAACGGACAGTGATCCTGCAATGGACAGTGATCCTGTAACTGACAGTGATCCTGTGACGGACAATGATCCTGTAACTGAAAATTATCGTGTATCGGACAATGATCCTGTAACTGACAGTGATCCTGTAACTGACAATGATCCTATAATGGACAATGATCCTGTAACTGACAATGATCCTGGAACGGACAATGATCCTGTAACCGACAATGATCCTGTAACGGACAATGATCCTGTAACTGACAATGATCCTGTAATGGACAGTGATCCTGCAACCGACAATGATCCTGTGACAGACATTGATCCTGTAACTGACAGTGATCCTGTAACTGACAGTGATCCTGTAAAGGACAATGATCCTGTAACTGACAATGAACCTGTAACAGAGAGTGATCCTGTAACTGAAAGTTATCCTGCAACTGACAGTGACCCTGGAGCGGACAATGATCCTGTAACTGACAATCATCCTGTAACGGACAATGATCCTGTAACGGACAGTGATCCTGTAAATGACAATGATCCTGTAACTGAAAATGATCCTGCAACTGGCAATGATCCTGTAATGGATAGTGATCCTGTAACTGACAATGATCCTGTCAGGGAAATTCATCCTGTAATGGACAGTGATCCTGTAACGGACAGTGATCCTTTTATGGACAATGATCCTGTCACGGACAGTGATCCTATAACTGACAATGAGCCTGTAACTGACAATGATCCTGCAACTGACAATGATCCTGTAACGGACAGTGATCCTGTAACTGACAATGATCCTGCAACAGACAATGATCCTTTAACGGACAGTGATTCTGCAACTGACAATGATCCTGCAATGAAAATTCATCCTGCAACAGACAGTGATCCTGTAACGGACAGTGATCCTTTTATGGACAATGATCCTGTAATGGACAATGATCCTGTAAATGACAATGATCCTTTAACGGACAATGATCCTGTTACGGACAATGATCCTGCAACAGACAGTGATCGTGAAATGGACAGTGATCCTGTAACTGATAGTGATCATGTGATGGAAAATGATCCTGTAACTGAAAATGATCCTGTATCGGACAATGATCCGGTAACTGACCGTGATCTGTAACTGACAATGATCCTATAACGGACAGTGATCCTGTAACTGACAATTATCCTGTAACGGACAATGATCCTATAACGGACAAGCATCCTGTAACTGACAATGATCCTGTAATGGACAGTAATGCTATAACCGACAGTGTTCCTCTCACTGACAATGATTCTGTAATGGACAATGATCCTGCAACGGACAGTGATCCTGTAACTGACAATGATCATGTAACGGACAGAGATTATGTTACGGACAATGATCCTGTAACTGACAATGATCCTGTAACTGACCATGATCCTGTCACGGACAGTGATCCTGTAACGGACAGTGATCCTGCAATGGACAGTGATCCTGTAACTGACAGTGATCCTGTGATGGACAATGATCCTGCAACTGAAAATGATCCTGTATCGGACAATGATCCTGTAACTGACAATGATCCCATAACGGACAATGATCCTGTAACTGACAATTATCCTGTACCGGACAATGATCCTGTAACCGACAATGATCCTGTAACGGGCAATGATCCTGTAACTGACAATGATCCTGTAATGGACAGTGATCCTGTAATAGTCAGTGATCCTGTAATGGGCAATGATCCTGTAACTGACAGTGATCCTGTAATGGACAATGATCTTGTAACGGACAATGATCCTGTAAAGGACAATGAACTTGTAATGGACAGTGGTCCAGCAACTGAAAATGATCCTCTAACTGACAACGATCCTGTAACGGACAATGATCCTGTAACTGGCAGTGATCCCATAACTGACAATGCTCCTGTAATGGATAATGATCCTGCAACGGACAGTGATCCTGTAACTGACAATGATCCTGTAACAGACAGTGATCCTGTAACTGACAATGATCCTGTAAATGACAATGATCCTGCAATGGATAGTGATCCTGCAAGGGACACTGATCCTGCAACTGAGAGTGATCCTGTAACGGACAATCATCCTGTAACTGACAATGATCCTGTAATGGACAGTGATGCTGTAACCGACAGTGATCCTCTCACTGACAATGATCCTGTAATGGACAATGATCCTGCAACGGACAGTGATCCTGTAACTGACAATGATCATGTAACGGACAGAGATTCTGTTACGGACAATTATCCTGTAACTGACAATGATCCTGTAACTGACCGTGATCCTGTCACGGACAGTGATCCTGTAACGGACAGTGATCCTGCAATGGACAGTGATCCTGTAACTGACAGTGATCCTGTGATGGACAATGATCCTGCAACTGAAAATGATCCTGTATCGGACAATGATCCTGTAACTGACAATGATCCCATAACGGACAATGATCCTGTCACTGACAATTATCCTGTAACGGACAATGATCCTGTAACCGACAATGATCCTGTAACGGACAATGATCCTGTAACTGACAATGATCCTGTAATGGACAGTGATCCTGTAATGGACAGTGATCCTGTAACGGACAATGATCCTGTAACTGACAGTGATCCTGTAATGGACAATGATCTTGTAACGGACAATGATCCTGTAAAGGACAATGAACTTGTAATGGACAGTGGTCCAGCAACTGAAAATGATCCTCTAACTGACAACGATCCTGTAACGGACAATGATCCTGTAACTGGCAGTGATCCCATAACTGACAATGCTCCTGTAACGGATAATGATCCTGCAACGGACAGTGATCCTGTAACTGACAATGATCCTGTAACAGACAGTGATCCTGTAACTGACAATGATCCTGTAAATGACAATGATCCTGCAATGGATAGTGATCCTGCAAGGGACACTGATCCTGCAACTGAGAGTGATCCTGTAACGGACAATCATCCTGTAACTGACAATGATCCTGTAATGGACAGTGATGCTGTAACCGACAGTGATCCTCTCACTGACAATGATCCTGTAATGGACAATGATCCTGCAACGGACAGTGATCCTGTAACTGACAATGATCATGTAACGGACAGAGATTCTGTTACGGACAATTATCCTGTAACTGACAATGATCCTGTAACTGACCGTGATCCTGTCACGGACAGTGATCCTGTAACGGACAGTGATCCTGCAATGGACAGTGATCCTGTAACTGACAGTGATCCTGTGATGGACAATGATCCTGCAACTGAAAATGATCCTGTATCGGACAATGATCCTGTAACTGACAATGATCCCATAACGGACAATGATCCTGTCACTGACAATTATCCTGTAACGGACAATGATCCTGTAACCGACAATGATCCTGTAACGGACAATGATCCTGTAACTGACAATGATCCTGTAATGGACAGTGATCCTGTAATGGACAGTGATCCTGTAACGGACAATGATCCTGTAACTGACAGTGATCCTGTAATGGACAATGATCTTGTAACGGACAATGATCCTGTAAAGGACAATGAACTTGTAATGGACAGTGGTCCAGCAACTGAAAATGATCCTCTAACTGACAACGATCCTGTAACGGACAATGATCCTGTAACTGGCAGTGATCCCATAACTGACAATGATCCTGTAACGGACAATGATCCTGCAACGGACAGTGATCCTGTAACTGACAATGATCCTGTAACAGACAGTGATCCTGTAACTGAAAATGATCCTGTAAATGACAATGATCCTGTAATGGATAGTGATACTGTAAGGGACACTGATCCTGCAACTGACAGTGATCCTGTAACGGACAGTGATCCTGTAACTGACAATGATCCTGTAACTGACAGTGATCCTGCAACAGACAATGATCCTGCAACTGACAATGTTCCTGCAATTGACAATGATCCTGTAATGGACAGTGATCCTGTAACGGACAATGATCCTAACACGGACAGTGATCCTGCAACTGACAATGATCCTGCAACTGACAATGATCCTGTAACTGACAGTGATCTTGTTACTGACAGTGATCCGATAACTGACAATGATCCTATAACTGACAGTGATCCTGTAACTGACAATGATCCTGCAACTGACAATAATCCTGTAATGGACAATGATCTTGTAATGACAATGATCCTGTCACAGACAGCGATCCTGTAACTGACAATGATCCTGTCAGGGTAATTCATCCTGTAATGGACAGTGATCCTGTAACGGACAGTGATCCTATAATGGACAATGATCCTGTCACAGACAGTGATCCTGTAACAGACAATGATCCTGCAACTGAAAATGATCCTGTAACTGACAATGATCCTGTAATGGACAGTGATCCTGTAACTGGACAATGATCCTGCAACTGACAGTGATCCTGTAATGGACAGTGATCCTGCAAATGACAATGATCCTGTAACTGACAGTGATCCTGTAACTGAAAATGATCCTGCAAATGACAATGATCCTGTAATGGATAGTGATACTGTAAGGGACACTGATCCTGCAACTGACAGTGATCCTGTAACGGACAGTGATCCTGTAACTGACAATGATCCTGGAACGGACAGTGATCCTGTAATGGACAATGATCCTGACACGGACAGTGATCCTATAACTGACAATGATCCTATAACTGACAGTGATCCTGTTACTGACAATGATCCTGCAACTGACACTCATCCTGTACTGGACAATCATCCTGCAACAGACAATCATTCTGTAACAAACAATGATCCTGTAACGGAAAGTGATTCTGTAACTGGCAGTGATCCTGCAACTGACAATGATCCTGTAACGGAGAATAATCTGTAACTGACAATGATCCTGTAACAGACAGTGATCCTGCAACTGACAATGATCCTGTAACTGACAGTGATACTGTAACTGACAATGATCCTGTAACGAACAATGATCCTGTAACAGACAGTGATCCTGTAATGGACAATGATCCTTTAACAGTCAGTGATCCTGTAACTGACAATGATCCTGTAACGGAAATTCATCCTGTAACAGACAGTGATCCTGTAACGGACAGTGATCCTTTTATGGACAATGATCCTGTAACGGTCAATGATCCTGTAACTGACAATGATCCTTTAACGGACAATGATCCTGTTACGGAAAATGATCCTGTAACAGAGAGTGATCCGTAAATGGACAGTGATCCTGTAACTGACAGTGATCCTGTGATGGACAATGATCCTGTATCTGAAAATGATCCTGTATCGGACAATGATCCGGTAACTGACCGTGATCCTGTAACTGACAATGATCCTATAATGGACAGTGATCCTGTGACTGACAGTTATCCTGTAACGGACAATGATCCTATAACGGACAATCATCCTGTAACTGACAACGATCCTGTAATAGACAGTGATGCTGTAACCGACAGTGATCCTCTCACTGACAATGATCCTGTAACTGACAATGATCATGTAACGGACAGAGATTCTGTAACGGACAATGATCGTGCAACTGACAATAATCCTGTAACTGACCATGATCCTGTAACGGACAGTGATCCTGTAAAGGACAGTGATCCTGCAATGGACAGTGATCCTGTAACTGACAGTGATCCTGTGACGGACAATGATCCTGTAACTGAAAATTATCCTGTATCGGACAATGATCCTGTAACTGACAGTGATCCTGTAACTGACAATGATCCTATAATGGACAATGATCCTGTAACTGACAATTATCCTGTAACGGACAATGATCCTGTAACCGACAATGATCCTGTAACGGACAATGATCCTGTAACTGACAATGATCCTGCAATGGACAGTGATCCTGCAACCGACAATGATCCTGTGACAGACATTGATCCTGTAACTGACAATGATCCTATAATGGACAATGATCCTGTAACTGATAATTATCCTGTACCGGACAATGATCCTGTAACCGACAATGATCCTGTAACGGACAATGATCCTGTAACTGACAATGATCCTGTAATGGACAGTGATCCTGCAACCGACAATGATCCTGTGACAGACATTGATCCTGTAACTGACAGTGATCCTGTAACTGACAGTGATCCTGTAAAGGACAATGATCCTGTAACTGACAATGAACCTGTAACAGAGAGTGATCCTGTAACTGAAAGTTATCCTGTAACTGACAGTGACCCTGGAGCGGACAATGATCCTGTAACGGACAGTGATCCTGTAAATGACAATGATCTTGTAACTGAAAATGATCCTGCAACTGGCAATGATCCTGTAATGGATAGTGATCCTGTAACTGACAATGATCCTGTCAGGGAAATTCATCCAGTAATGGACAGTGATCCTGTATCGGACAGTGATCATTTTATGGACAATGATCCTGTCACGGACAGTGATCCTGTAACTGACAATGATCCTGTAACTGACAATGATCCTGCAACTGACAATGATCCTGTAACGGACAGTGATCCTGTAACTGACAATGATCCTGCAACAGACAATGATCCTTTAACGGACAGTGATCCTGCAACTGACAATGATCCTGCAACGAAAATTCATCCTGTAACAGTCAGTGATCCTGTAACGGACAGTGATCCTTTTATGGACAATGATTCTGTAATGGACAATGATCCTGTAACTGACAATGATCCTTTAACGGACAATGATCCTGTTACGGACAATGATCCTGTAACAGACAGTGATCGTGAAATGGACAGTGATCCTGTAACTGATAGTGATCATGTGATGGAAAATGATCCTGTAACTGAAAATGATCCTGTATCGGACAATGATCCGGTAACTGACCGTGATCTGGAACTGACAATGATCCTATAATGGACAGTGATCCTGTAACTGACAATTATCCTGTAACGGACAATGATCCTATAACGGACAATCATCCTGCAACTGACAATGATCCTGTAATGGACAGTAATGCTGTAACCGACAGTGATCCTCTCACTGACAATGATCCTGTAATGGACAATGATCCTGCAACGGACAGTGATCCTGTAACTGACAATGATCATGTAACGGACAATGATCCTGTAATGGACAATGATCCTGTAACAGACAGTGATCCTGTAACTGACAATGATCCTGCAACTGACAATGATCCTGTAGCGGACAGTGATCCTGTAACTGACAATGATCCTGCAACTGACAATGATCCTGTAACGGACGATGATCCTGTAACTGGCAGTGATACTGTAACTGACAATGATCCTGTAACGAACAATGATCCTGTAACAGACAGTGATCCTGTAACGGACAATGATCCTTTAACAGTCAGTGATCCTGTAACTGACAATGATCCTGTAATGGAAATTCATCCTGTAACAGACAGTGATCCTGTAACGGACAGTGATCCTTTTATGGACAATGATCCTGTAACGGTCAATGATCCTGTAACTGACAATGATCCTTTAACGGAAAATGATCCTGTTACGGAAAATGATCCTGTAACAGAGAGTGATCCGTAAATGGACAGTGATCCTGTAACTGACAGTGATCCTGTGATGGACAATGATCCTGTATCTGAAAATGATCCTATATCGGACAATGATCCGGTAACTGACCGTGATCCTGTAACTGACAATGATCCTATAATGGACAGTGATCCTGTAACTGACAATTATCCTGTAACGGACAATGATCCTATAACGGACAATCATCCTGTAACTGACAACGATCCTGTAATGGACAGTGATGCTGTAACCGACAGTGATCCTCTCACTGACAATGATCCTGTAACTGACAATGATCATGTAACGGACAGAGATTCTGTAACGGACAATGATCGTGCAACTGACAATGATCCTGTAACTGACCATGATCCTGTAACGGACAGTGATCCTGCAATGGACAGTGATCCTGTAACTGACAGTGATCCTGTGACGGACAATGATCCTGTAACTGAAAATTATCGTGTATCGGACAATGATCCTGTAACTGACAGTGATCCTGTAACTGACAATGATCCTATAATGGACAATGATCCTGTAACTGACAATGATCCTGGAACGGACAATGATCCTGTAACCGACAATGATCCTGTAACGGACAATGATCCTGTAACTGACAATGATCCTGTAATGGACAGTGATCCTGCAACCGACAATGATCCTGTGACAGACATTGATCCTGTAACTGACAGTGATCCTGTAACTGACAGTGATCCTGTAAAGGACAATGATCCTGTAACTGACAATGAACCTGTAACAGAGAGTGATCCTGTAACTGAAAGTTATCCTGCAACTGACAGTGACCCTGGAGCGGACAATGATCCTGTAACTGACAATCATCCTGTAACGGACAATGATCCTGTAACGGACAGTGATCCTGTAAATGTCAATGATCCTGTAACTGAAAATGATCCTGCAACTGGCAATGATCCTGTAATGGATAGTGATCCTGTAACTGACAATGATCCTGTCAGGGAAATTCATCCTGTAATGGACAGTGATCCTGTAACGGACAGTGATCCTTTTATGGACAATGATCCTGTCACGGACAGTGATCCTATAACTGACAATGAGCCTGTAACTGACAATGATCCTGCAACTGACAATGATCCTGTAACGGACAGTGATCCTGTAACTGACAATGATCCTGCAACAGACAATGATCCTTTAACGGACAGTGATTCTGCAACTGACAATGATCCTGCAATGAAAATTCATCCTGCAACAGACAGTGATCCTGTAACGGACAGTGATCCTTTTATGGACAATGATCCTGTAATGGACAATGATCCTGTAAATGACAATGATCCTTTAATGGACAATGATCCTGTTACGGACAATGATCCTGCAACAGACAGTGATCGTGAAATGGACAGTGATCCTGTAACTGATAGTGATCATGTGATGGAAAATGATCCTGTAACTGAAAATGATCCTGTATCGGACAATGATCCGGTAACTGACCGTGATCTGTAACTGACAATGATCCTATAACGGACAGTGATCCTGTAACTGACAATTATCCTGTAACGGACAATGATCCTATAACGGACAAGCATCCTGTAACTGACAATGATCCTGTAATGGACAGTAATGCTGTAACCGACAGTGTTCCTCTCACTGACAATGATTCTGTAATGGACAATGATCCTGCAACGGACAGTGATCCTGTAACTGACAATGATCATGTAACGGACAGAGATTATGTTACGGACAATGATCCTGTAACTGACAATGATCCTGTAACTGACCATGATCCTGTCACGGACAGTGATCCTGTAACGGACAGTGATCCTGCAATGGACAGTGATCCTGTAACTGACAGTGATCCTGTGATGGACAATGATCCTGCAACTGAAAATGATCCTGTATCGGACAATGATCCTGTAACTGACAATGATCCCATAACGGACAATGATCCTGTAACTGACAATTATCCTGTACCGGACAATGATCCTGTAACCGACAATGATCCTGTAACGGGCAATGATCCTGTAACTGACAATGATCCTGTAATGGACAGTGATCCTGTAATAGTCAGTGATCCTGTAATGGGCAATGATCCTGTAACTGACAGTGATCCTGTAATGGACAATGATCTTGTAACGGACAATGATCCTGTAAAGGACAATGAACTTGTAATGGACAGTGGTCCAGCAACTGAAAATGATCCTCTAACTGACAACGATCCTGTAACGGACAATGATCCTGTAACTGGCAGTGATCCCATAACTGACAATGCTCCTGTAATGGATAATGATCCTGCAACGGACAGTGATCCTGTAACTGACAATGATCCTGTAACAGACAGTGATCCTGTAACTGACAATGATCCTGTAAATGACAATGATCCTGCAATGGATAGTGATCCTGCAAGGGACACTGATCCTGCAACTGAGAGTGATCCTGTAACGGACAATCATCCTGTAACTGACAATGATCCTGTAATGGACAGTGATGCTGTAACCGACAGTGATCCTCTCACTGACAATGATCCTGTAATGGACAATGATCCTGCAACGGACAGTGATCCTGTAACTGACAATGATCATGTAACGGACAGAGATTCTGTTACGGACAATTATCCTGTAACTGACAATGATCCTGTAACTGACCGTGATCCTGTCACGGACAGTGATCCTGTAACGGACAGTGATCCTGCAATGGACAGTGATCCTGTAACTGACAGTGATCCTGTGATGGACAATGATCCTGCAACTGAAAATGATCCTGTATCGGACAATGATCCTGTAACTGACAATGATCCCATAACGGACAATGATCCTGTCACTGACAATTATCCTGTAACGGACAATGATCCTGTAACCGACAATGATCCTGTAACGGACAATGATCCTGTAACTGACAATGATCCTGTAATGGACAGTGATCCTGTAATGGACAGTGATCCTGTAACGGACAATGATCCTGTAACTGACAGTGATCCTGTAATGGACAATGATCTTGTAACGGACAATGATCCTGTAAAGGACAATGAACTTGTAATGGACAGTGGTCCAGCAACTGAAAATGATCCTCTAACTGACAACGATCCTGTAACGGACAATGATCCTGTAACTGGCAGTGATCCCATAACTGACAATGATCCTGTAACGGACAATGATCCTGCAACGGACAGTGATCCTGTAACTGACAATGATCCTGTAACAGACAGTGATCCTGTAACTGAAAATGATCCTGTAAATGACAATGATCCTGTAATGGATAGTGATACTGTAAGGGACACTGATCCTGCAACTGACAGTGATCCTGTAACGGACAGTGATCCTGTAACTGACAATGATCCTGTAACTGACAGTGATCCTGCAACAGACAATGATCCTGCAACTGACAATGTTCCTGCAATTGACAATGATCCTGTAATGGACAGTGATCCTGTAACGGACAATGATCCTAACACGGACAGTGATCCTGCAACTGACAATGATCCTGCAACTGACAATGATCCTGTAACTGACAGTGATCTTGTTACTGACAGTGATCCGATAACTGACAATGATCCTATAACTGACAGTGATCCTGTAACTGACAATGATCCTGCAACTGACAATAATCCTGTAATGGACAATGATCTTGTAATGACAATGATCCTGTCACAGACAGCGATCCTGTAACTGACAATGATCCTGTCAGGGTAATTCATCCTGTAATGGACAGTGATCCTGTAACGGACAGTGATCCTATAATGGACAATGATCCTGTCACAGACAGTGATCCTGTAACAGACAATGATCCTGCAACTGAAAATGATCCTGTAACTGACAATGATCCTGTAATGGACAGTGATCCTGTAACTGGACAATGATCCTGCAACTGACAGTGATCCTGTAATGGACAGTGATCCTGCAAATGACAATGATCCTGTAACTGACAGTGATCCTGTAACTGAAAATGATCCTGCAAATGACAATGATCCTGTAATGGATAGTGATACTGTAAGGGACACTGATCCTGCAACTGACAGTGATCCTGTAACGGACAGTGATCCTGTAACTGACAATGATCCTGGAACGGACAGTGATCCTGTAATGGACAATGATCCTGACACGGACAGTGATCCTATAACTGACAATGATCCTATAACTGACAGTGATCCTGTTACTGACAATGATCCTGCAACTGACACTCATCCTGTACTGGACAATCATCCTGCAACAGACAATCATTCTGTAACAAACAATGATCCTGTAACGGAAAGTGATTCTGTAACTGGCAGTGATCCTGCAACTGACAATGATCCTGTAACGGAGAATAATCTGTAACTGACAATGATCCTGTAACAGACAGTGATCCTGCAACTGACAATGATCCTGTAACTGACAGTGATACTGTAACTGACAATGATCCTGTAACGAACAATGATCCTGTAACAGACAGTGATCCTGTAATGGACAATGATCCTTTAACAGTCAGTGATCCTGTAACTGACAATGATCCTGTAACGGAAATTCATCCTGTAACAGACAGTGATCCTGTAACGGACAGTGATCCTTTTATGGACAATGATCCTGTAACGGTCAATGATCCTGTAACTGACAATGATCCTGTAAATGACAATGATCCTGCAATGGATAGTGATCCTGCAAGGGACACTGATCCTGCAACTGAGAGTGATCCTGTAACGGACAATCATCCTGTAACTGACAATGATCCTGTAATGGACAGTGATGCTGTAACCGACAGTGATCCTCTCACTGACAATGATCCTGTAATGGACAATGATCCTGCAACGGACAGTGATCCTGTAACTGACAATGATCATGTAACGGACAGAGATTCTGTTACGGACAATTATCCTGTAACTGACAATGATCCTGTAACTGACCGTGATCCTGTCACGGACAGTGATCCTGTAACGGACAGTGATCCTGCAATGGACAGTGATCCTGTAACTGACAGTGATCCTGTGATGGACAATGATCCTGCAACTGAAAATGATCCTGTATCGGACAATGATCCTGTAACTGACAATGATCCCATAACGGACAATGATCCTGTCACTGACAATTATCCTGTAACGGACAATGATCCTGTAACCGACAATGATCCTGTAACGGACAATGATCCTGTAACTGACAATGATCCTGTAATGGACAGTGATCCTGTAATGGACAGTGATCCTGTAACGGACAATGATCCTGTAACTGACAGTGATCCTGTAATGGACAATGATCTTGTAACGGACAATGATCCTGTAAAGGACAATGAACTTGTAATGGACAGTGGTCCAGCAACTGAAAATGATCCTCTAACTGACAACGATCCTGTAACGGACAATGATCCTGTAACTGGCAGTGATCCCATAACTGACAATGATCCTGTAACGGACAATGATCCTGCAACGGACAGTGATCCTGTAACTGACAATGATCCTGTAACAGACAGTGATCCTGTAACTGAAAATGATCCTGTAAATGACAATGATCCTGTAATGGATAGTGATACTGTAAGGGACACTGATCCTGCAACTGACAGTGATCCTGTAACGGACAGTGATCCTGTAACTGACAATGATCCTGTAACTGACAGTGATCCTGCAACAGACAATGATCCTGCAACTGACAATGTTCCTGCAATTGACAATGATCCTGTAATGGACAGTGATCCTGTAACGGACAATGATCCTAACACGGACAGTGATCCTGCAACTGACAATGATCCTGCAACTGACAATGATCCTGTAACTGACAGTGATCTTGTTACTGACAGTGATCCGATAACTGACAATGATCCTATAACTGACAGTGATCCTGTAACTGACAATGATCCTGCAACTGACAATAATCCTGTAATGGACAATGATCTTGTAATGACAATGATCCTGTCACAGACAGCGATCCTGTAACTGACAATGATCCTGTCAGGGTAATTCATCCTGTAATGGACAGTGATCCTGTAACGGACAGTGATCCTATAATGGACAATGATCCTGTCACAGACAGTGATCCTGTAACAGACAATGATCCTGCAACTGAAAATGATCCTGTAACTGACAATGATCCTGTAATGGACAGTGATCCTGTAACTGGACAATGATCCTGCAACTGACAGTGATCCTGTAATGGACAGTGATCCTGCAAATGACAATGATCCTGTAACTGACAGTGATCCTGTAACTGAAAATGATCCTGCAAATGACAATGATCCTGTAATGGATAGTGATACTGTAAGGGACACTGATCCTGCAACTGACAGTGATCCTGTAACGGACAGTGATCCTGTAACTGACAATGATCCTGGAACGGACAGTGATCCTGTAATGGACAATGATCCTGACACGGACAGTGATCCTATAACTGACAATGATCCTATAACTGACAGTGATCCTGTTACTGACAATGATCCTGCAACTGACACTCATCCTGTACTGGACAATCATCCTGCAACAGACAATCATTCTGTAACAAACAATGATCCTGTAACGGAAAGTGATTCTGTAACTGGCAGTGATCCTGCAACTGACAATGATCCTGTAACGGAGAATAATCTGTAACTGACAATGATCCTGTAACAGACAGTGATCCTGCAACTGACAATGATCCTGTAACTGACAGTGATACTGTAACTGACAATGATCCTGTAACGAACAATGATCCTGTAACAGACAGTGATCCTGTAATGGACAATGATCCTTTAACAGTCAGTGATCCTGTAACTGACAATGATCCTGTAACGGAAATTCATCCTGTAACAGACAGTGATCCTGTAACGGACAGTGATCCTTTTATGGACAATGATCCTGTAACGGTCAATGATCCTGTAACTGACAATGATCCTTTAACGGACAATGATCCTGTTACGGAAAATGATCCTGTAACAGAGAGTGATCCGTAAATGGACAGTGATCCTGTAACTGACAGTGATCCTGTGATGGACAATGATCCTGTATCTGAAAATGATCCTGTATCGGACAATGATCCGGTAACTGACCGTGATCCTGTAACTGACAATGATCCTATAATGGACAGTGATCCTGTGACTGACAGTTATCCTGTAACGGACAATGATCCTATAACGGACAATCATCCTGTAACTGACAACGATCCTGTAATAGACAGTGATGCTGTAACCGACAGTGATCCTCTCACTGACAATGATCCTGTAACTGACAATGATCATGTAACGGACAGAGATTCTGTAACGGACAATGATCGTGCAACTGACAATAATCCTGTAACTGACCATGATCCTGTAACGGACAGTGATCCTGTAAAGGACAGTGATCCTGCAATGGACAGTGATCCTGTAACTGACAGTGATCCTGTGACGGACAATGATCCTGTAACTGAAAATTATCCTGTATCGGACAATGATCCTGTAACTGACAGTGATCCTGTAACTGACAATGATCCTATAATGGACAATGATCCTGTAACTGACAATTATCCTGTAACGGACAATGATCCTGTAACCGACAATGATCCTGTAACGGACAATGATCCTGTAACTGACAATGATCCTGCAATGGACAGTGATCCTGCAACCGACAATGATCCTGTGACAGACATTGATCCTGTAACTGACAATGATCCTATAATGGACAATGATCCTGTAACTGATAATTATCCTGTACCGGACAATGATCCTGTAACCGACAATGATCCTGTAACGGACAATGATCCTGTAACTGACAATGATCCTGTAATGGACAGTGATCCTGCAACCGACAATGATCCTGTGACAGACATTGATCCTGTAACTGACAGTGATCCTGTAACTGACAGTGATCCTGTAAAGGACAATGATCCTGTAACTGACAATGAACCTGTAACAGAGAGTGATCCTGTAACTGAAAGTTATCCTGTAACTGACAGTGACCCTGGAGCGGACAATGATCCTGTAACGGACAGTGATCCTGTAAATGACAATGATCTTGTAACTGAAAATGATCCTGCAACTGGCAATGATCCTGTAATGGATAGTGATCCTGTAACTGACAATGATCCTGTCAGGGAAATTCATCCAGTAATGGACAGTGATCCTGTATCGGACAGTGATCATTTTATGGACAATGATCCTGTCACGGACAGTGATCCTGTAACTGACAATGATCCTGTAACTGACAATGATCCTGCAACTGACAATGATCCTGTAACGGACAGTGATCCTGTAACTGACAATGATCCTGCAACAGACAATGATCCTTTAACGGACAGTGATCCTGCAACTGACAATGATCCTGCAACGAAAATTCATCCTGTAACAGTCAGTGATCCTGTAACGGACAGTGATCCTTTTATGGACAATGATTCTGTAATGGACAATGATCCTGTAACTGACAATGATCCTTTAACGGACAATGATCCTGTTACGGACAATGATCCTGTAACAGACAGTGATCGTGAAATGGACAGTGATCCTGTAACTGATAGTGATCATGTGATGGAAAATGATCCTGTAACTGAAAATGATCCTGTATCGGACAATGATCCGGTAACTGACCGTGATCTGGAACTGACAATGATCCTATAATGGACAGTGATCCTGTAACTGACAATTATCCTGTAACGGACAATGATCCTATAACGGACAATCATCCTGCAACTGACAATGATCCTGTAATGGACAGTAATGCTGTAACCGACAGTGATCCTCTCACTGACAATGATCCTGTAATGGACAATGATCCTGCAACGGACAGTGATCCTGTAACTGACAATGATCATGTAACGGACAATGATCCTGTAATGGACAATGATCCTGTAACAGACAGTGATCCTGTAACTGACAATGATCCTGCAACTGACAATGATCCTGTAGCGGACAGTGATCCTGTAACTGACAATGATCCTGCAACTGACAATGATCCTGTAACGGACGATGATCCTGTAACTGGCAGTGATACTGTAACTGACAATGATCCTGTAACGAACAATGATCCTGTAACAGACAGTGATCCTGTAACGGACAATGATCCTTTAACAGTCAGTGATCCTGTAACTGACAATGATCCTGTAATGGAAATTCATCCTGTAACAGACAGTGATCCTGTAACGGACAGTGATCCTTTTATGGACAATGATCCTGTAACGGTCAATGATCCTGTAACTGACAATGATCCTTTAACGGAAAATGATCCTGTTACGGAAAATGATCCTGTAACAGAGAGTGATCCGTAAATGGACAGTGATCCTGTAACTGACAGTGATCCTGTGATGGACAATGATCCTGTATCTGAAAATGATCCTATATCGGACAATGATCCGGTAACTGACCGTGATCCTGTAACTGACAATGATCCTATAATGGACAGTGATCCTGTAACTGACAATTATCCTGTAACGGACAATGATCCTATAACGGACAATCATCCTGTAACTGACAACGATCCTGTAATGGACAGTGATGCTGTAACCGACAGTGATCCTCTCACTGACAATGATCCTGTAACTGACAATGATCATGTAACGGACAGAGATTCTGTAACGGACAATGATCGTGCAACTGACAATGATCCTGTAACTGACCATGATCCTGTAACGGACAGTGATCCTGCAATGGACAGTGATCCTGTAACTGACAGTGATCCTGTGACGGACAATGATCCTGTAACTGAAAATTATCGTGTATCGGACAATGATCCTGTAACTGACAGTGATCCTGTAACTGACAATGATCCTATAATGGACAATGATCCTGTAACTGACAATGATCCTGGAACGGACAATGATCCTGTAACCGACAATGATCCTGTAACGGACAATGATCCTGTAACTGACAATGATCCTGTAATGGACAGTGATCCTGCAACCGACAATGATCCTGTGACAGACATTGATCCTGTAACTGACAGTGATCCTGTAACTGACAGTGATCCTGTAAAGGACAATGATCCTGTAACTGACAATGAACCTGTAACAGAGAGTGATCCTGTAACTGAAAGTTATCCTGCAACTGACAGTGACCCTGGAGCGGACAATGATCCTGTAACTGACAATCATCCTGTAACGGACAATGATCCTGTAACGGACAGTGATCCTGTAAATGTCAATGATCCTGTAACTGAAAATGATCCTGCAACTGGCAATGATCCTGTAATGGATAGTGATCCTGTAACTGACAATGATCCTGTCAGGGAAATTCATCCTGTAATGGACAGTGATCCTGTAACGGACAGTGATCCTTTTATGGACAATGATCCTGTCACGGACAGTGATCCTATAACTGACAATGAGCCTGTAACTGACAATGATCCTGCAACTGACAATGATCCTGTAACGGACAGTGATCCTGTAACTGACAATGATCCTGCAACAGACAATGATCCTTTAACGGACAGTGATTCTGCAACTGACAATGATCCTGCAATGAAAATTCATCCTGCAACAGACAGTGATCCTGTAACGGACAGTGATCCTTTTATGGACAATGATCCTGTAATGGACAATGATCCTGTAAATGACAATGATCCTTTAATGGACAATGATCCTGTTACGGACAATGATCCTGCAACAGACAGTGATCGTGAAATGGACAGTGATCCTGTAACTGATAGTGATCATGTGATGGAAAATGATCCTGTAACTGAAAATGATCCTGTATCGGACAATGATCCGGTAACTGACCGTGATCTGTAACTGACAATGATCCTATAACGGACAGTGATCCTGTAACTGACAATTATCCTGTAACGGACAATGATCCTATAACGGACAAGCATCCTGTAACTGACAATGATCCTGTAATGGACAGTAATGCTGTAACCGACAGTGTTCCTCTCACTGACAATGATTCTGTAATGGACAATGATCCTGCAACGGACAGTGATCCTGTAACTGACAATGATCATGTAACGGACAGAGATTATGTTACGGACAATGATCCTGTAACTGACAATGATCCTGTAACTGACCATGATCCTGTCACGGACAGTGATCCTGTAACGGACAGTGATCCTGCAATGGACAGTGATCCTGTAACTGACAGTGATCCTGTGATGGACAATGATCCTGCAACTGAAAATGATCCTGTATCGGACAATGATCCTGTAACTGACAATGATCCCATAACGGACAATGATCCTGTAACTGACAATTATCCTGTACCGGACAATGATCCTGTAACCGACAATGATCCTGTAACGGGCAATGATCCTGTAACTGACAATGATCCTGTAATGGACAGTGATCCTGTAATAGTCAGTGATCCTGTAATGGGCAATGATCCTGTAACTGACAGTGATCCTGTAATGGACAATGATCTTGTAACGGACAATGATCCTGTAAAGGACAATGAACTTGTAATGGACAGTGGTCCAGCAACTGAAAATGATCCTCTAACTGACAACGATCCTGTAACGGACAATGATCCTGTAACTGGCAGTGATCCCATAACTGACAATGCTCCTGTAATGGATAATGATCCTGCAACGGACAGTGATCCTGTAACTGACAATGATCCTGTAACAGACAGTGATCCTGTAACTGACAATGATCCTGTAAATGACAATGATCCTGCAATGGATAGTGATCCTGCAAGGGACACTGATCCTGCAACTGAGAGTGATCCTGTAACGGACAATCATCCTGTAACTGACAATGATCCTGTAATGGACAGTGATGCTGTAACCGACAGTGATCCTCTCACTGACAATGATCCTGTAATGGACAATGATCCTGCAACGGACAGTGATCCTGTAACTGACAATGATCATGTAACGGACAGAGATTCTGTTACGGACAATTATCCTGTAACTGACAATGATCCTGTAACTGACCGTGATCCTGTCACGGACAGTGATCCTGTAACGGACAGTGATCCTGCAATGGACAGTGATCCTGTAACTGACAGTGATCCTGTGATGGACAATGATCCTGCAACTGAAAATGATCCTGTATCGGACAATGATCCTGTAACTGACAATGATCCCATAACGGACAATGATCCTGTCACTGACAATTATCCTGTAACGGACAATGATCCTGTAACCGACAATGATCCTGTAACGGACAATGATCCTGTAACTGACAATGATCCTGTAATGGACAGTGATCCTGTAATGGACAGTGATCCTGTAACGGACAATGATCCTGTAACTGACAGTGATCCTGTAATGGACAATGATCTTGTAACGGACAATGATCCTGTAAAGGACAATGAACTTGTAATGGACAGTGGTCCAGCAACTGAAAATGATCCTCTAACTGACAACGATCCTGTAACGGACAATGATCCTGTAACTGGCAGTGATCCCATAACTGACAATGATCCTGTAACGGACAATGATCCTGCAACGGACAGTGATCCTGTAACTGACAATGATCCTGTAACAGACAGTGATCCTGTAACTGAAAATGATCCTGTAAATGACAATGATCCTGTAATGGATAGTGATACTGTAAGGGACACTGATCCTGCAACTGACAGTGATCCTGTAACGGACAGTGATCCTGTAACTGACAATGATCCTGTAACTGACAGTGATCCTGCAACAGACAATGATCCTGCAACTGACAATGTTCCTGCAATTGACAATGATCCTGTAATGGACAGTGATCCTGTAACGGACAATGATCCTAACACGGACAGTGATCCTGCAACTGACAATGATCCTGCAACTGACAATGATCCTGTAACTGACAGTGATCTTGTTACTGACAGTGATCCGATAACTGACAATGATCCTATAACTGACAGTGATCCTGTAACTGACAATGATCCTGCAACTGACAATAATCCTGTAATGGACAATGATCTTGTAATGACAATGATCCTGTCACAGACAGCGATCCTGTAACTGACAATGATCCTGTCAGGGTAATTCATCCTGTAATGGACAGTGATCCTGTAACGGACAGTGATCCTATAATGGACAATGATCCTGTCACAGACAGTGATCCTGTAACAGACAATGATCCTGCAACTGAAAATGATCCTGTAACTGACAATGATCCTGTAATGGACAGTGATCCTGTAACTGGACAATGATCCTGCAACTGACAGTGATCCTGTAATGGACAGTGATCCTGCAAATGACAATGATCCTGTAACTGACAGTGATCCTGTAACTGAAAATGATCCTGCAAATGACAATGATCCTGTAATGGATAGTGATACTGTAAGGGACACTGATCCTGCAACTGACAGTGATCCTGTAACGGACAGTGATCCTGTAACTGACAATGATCCTGGAACGGACAGTGATCCTGTAATGGACAATGATCCTGACACGGACAGTGATCCTATAACTGACAATGATCCTATAACTGACAGTGATCCTGTTACTGACAATGATCCTGCAACTGACACTCATCCTGTACTGGACAATCATCCTGCAACAGACAATCATTCTGTAACAAACAATGATCCTGTAACGGAAAGTGATTCTGTAACTGGCAGTGATCCTGCAACTGACAATGATCCTGTAACGGAGAATAATCTGTAACTGACAATGATCCTGTAACAGACAGTGATCCTGCAACTGACAATGATCCTGTAACTGACAGTGATACTGTAACTGACAATGATCCTGTAACGAACAATGATCCTGTAACAGACAGTGATCCTGTAATGGACAATGATCCTTTAACAGTCAGTGATCCTGTAACTGACAATGATCCTGTAACGGAAATTCATCCTGTAACAGACAGTGATCCTGTAACGGACAGTGATCCTTTTATGGACAATGATCCTGTAACGGTCAATGATCCTGTAACTGACAATGATCCTGTAAATGACAATGATCCTGCAATGGATAGTGATCCTGCAAGGGACACTGATCCTGCAACTGAGAGTGATCCTGTAACGGACAATCATCCTGTAACTGACAATGATCCTGTAATGGACAGTGATGCTGTAACCGACAGTGATCCTCTCACTGACAATGATCCTGTAATGGACAATGATCCTGCAACGGACAGTGATCCTGTAACTGACAATGATCATGTAACGGACAGAGATTCTGTTACGGACAATTATCCTGTAACTGACAATGATCCTGTAACTGACCGTGATCCTGTCACGGACAGTGATCCTGTAACGGACAGTGATCCTGCAATGGACAGTGATCCTGTAACTGACAGTGATCCTGTGATGGACAATGATCCTGCAACTGAAAATGATCCTGTATCGGACAATGATCCTGTAACTGACAATGATCCCATAACGGACAATGATCCTGTCACTGACAATTATCCTGTAACGGACAATGATCCTGTAACCGACAATGATCCTGTAACGGACAATGATCCTGTAACTGACAATGATCCTGTAATGGACAGTGATCCTGTAATGGACAGTGATCCTGTAACGGACAATGATCCTGTAACTGACAGTGATCCTGTAATGGACAATGATCTTGTAACGGACAATGATCCTGTAAAGGACAATGAACTTGTAATGGACAGTGGTCCAGCAACTGAAAATGATCCTCTAACTGACAACGATCCTGTAACGGACAATGATCCTGTAACTGGCAGTGATCCCATAACTGACAATGATCCTGTAACGGACAATGATCCTGCAACGGACAGTGATCCTGTAACTGACAATGATCCTGTAACAGACAGTGATCCTGTAACTGAAAATGATCCTGTAAATGACAATGATCCTGTAATGGATAGTGATACTGTAAGGGACACTGATCCTGCAACTGACAGTGATCCTGTAACGGACAGTGATCCTGTAACTGACAATGATCCTGTAACTGACAGTGATCCTGCAACAGACAATGATCCTGCAACTGACAATGTTCCTGCAATTGACAATGATCCTGTAATGGACAGTGATCCTGTAACGGACAATGATCCTAACACGGACAGTGATCCTGCAACTGACAATGATCCTGCAACTGACAATGATCCTGTAACTGACAGTGATCTTGTTACTGACAGTGATCCGATAACTGACAATGATCCTATAACTGACAGTGATCCTGTAACTGACAATGATCCTGCAACTGACAATAATCCTGTAATGGACAATGATCTTGTAATGACAATGATCCTGTCACAGACAGCGATCCTGTAACTGACAATGATCCTGTCAGGGTAATTCATCCTGTAATGGACAGTGATCCTGTAACGGACAGTGATCCTATAATGGACAATGATCCTGTCACAGACAGTGATCCTGTAACAGACAATGATCCTGCAACTGAAAATGATCCTGTAACTGACAATGATCCTGTAATGGACAGTGATCCTGTAACTGGACAATGATCCTGCAACTGACAGTGATCCTGTAATGGACAGTGATCCTGCAAATGACAATGATCCTGTAACTGACAGTGATCCTGTAACTGAAAATGATCCTGCAAATGACAATGATCCTGTAATGGATAGTGATACTGTAAGGGACACTGATCCTGCAACTGACAGTGATCCTGTAACGGACAGTGATCCTGTAACTGACAATGATCCTGGAACGGACAGTGATCCTGTAATGGACAATGATCCTGACACGGACAGTGATCCTATAACTGACAATGATCCTATAACTGACAGTGATCCTGTTACTGACAATGATCCTGCAACTGACACTCATCCTGTACTGGACAATCATCCTGCAACAGACAATCATTCTGTAACAAACAATGATCCTGTAACGGAAAGTGATTCTGTAACTGGCAGTGATCCTGCAACTGACAATGATCCTGTAACGGAGAATAATCTGTAACTGACAATGATCCTGTAACAGACAGTGATCCTGCAACTGACAATGATCCTGTAACTGACAATGATCCTGTAATGGACAGTGATCCTGTAACGGACAATGATCCTGCAACTGACAGTGATCCTGTAATGGACAGTGATCCTGCAAATGACAATGATCCTGTAACTGACAGTGATCCTGTAACTGACAATGATCCTGTAAATGACAATGATCCTGTAATGGATAGTGATACTGTAAGGGACACTGATCCTGCAACTGACAGTGATCCTGTAACGGACAGTGATCCTGTAACTGACAATGATCCTGTAACTGACAGTGATCCTGCAACAGACAATGATCCTGCAACTGACAATGTTCCTGCAATTGACAATGATCCTGTAATGGACAGTGATCCTGTAACAGACAATGATCCTTTAACAGTCAGTGATCCTGTAACTGACAATGATCCTGTAATGGAAATTCATCCTGTAACAGACAGTGATCCTGTAATGGACAGTGATCCTTTTATGGACAATGATCCTGTAACGGTCAATGATCCTGTAACTGACAATGATCCTTTAACGGACAATGATCCTGTTACGGAAAATGATGCTGTAACAGAGAGTGATCCGTAAATGGACAGTGATCCTGTAACTGACAGTGAACCTGTGATGGACAATGATCATGTATCTGAAAATGATCCTATATCGGACAATGATCCGGTAACTGACCGTGATCCTGTAACTGACAATGATCCGAAAATGGACAGTGATCCTGTAACTGACAATTATCCTGTAACGGACAATGATCCTATAACGGACAATCATCCTGTAACTGACAACGATCCTGTAATGGACAGTGATGCTGTAACCGACAGTGATCCTCTCACTGACAATGATCCTGTAACTGACAATGATCATGTAACGGACAGAGATTCTGTAACGGACAATGATCGTGCAACTGACAATGATCCTGTAACTGACCATGATCCTGTAACGGACAGTGATCCTGTAACGGACAGTGATCCTGCAATGGACAGTGATCCTGTAACTGACAGTGATCCTTTGACGGACAATGATCCTGTAACTGAAAATTATCGTGTATCGGACAATGATCCTGTAACTGACAGTGATCCTGTAACTGACCATGATCCTATAATGGACAATGATCCTGTAACTGACAATGATCCTGGAACGGACAATGATCCTGTAACCGACAATGATCCTGTAACGGACAATGATCCTGTAACTGACAATGATCCTGTAATGGACAGTGATCCTGCAACCGACAATGATCCTGTGACAGACATTGATCCTGTAACTGACAGTGATCCTGTAACTGACAGTGATCCTGAAAAGGACAATGATCCTGTAACTGACAATGAACCTGTAACAGAGAGTGATCCTGTAACTGAAAGTTATCCTGCAACTGACAGTGACCCTGGAGCGGACAATGATCCTGTAACTGACAATCATCCTGTAACGGACAATGATCCTGTAACGGACAGTGATCCTGTAAATGTCAATGATCCTGTAACTGAAAATGATCCTGCAACTGGCAATGATCCTGTAATGGATAGTGATCCTGTAACTGACAATGATCCTGTCATAGAAATTCATCCTGTAATGGACAGTGATCCTGTAACGGACAGTGATCCTTTTATGGACAATGATCCTGTCACGGACAGTGATCCTATAACTGACAATGAGCCTGTAACTGACAATGATCCTGCAACTGACAATGATCCTGTAACGGACAATGATCCTGTAACTGACAATGATCCTGCAACAGACAATGATCCTTTAACGGACAGTGATCCTGCAACTGACAATGATCCTGCAATGAAAATTCATCCTGTAACAGACAGTGATCCTGTAACGGACAGTGATCCTTTTATGGACAATGATCCTGTAATGGACAATGATCCTGTAAATGACAATGATCCTTTAACGGACAATGATCCTGTTACGGACAATGATCCTGCAACAGACAGTGATCGTGAAATGGACAGTGATCCTGTAACTGATAGTGATCATGTGATGGAAAATGATCCTGTAACTGAAAATGATCCTGTATCGGACAATGATCCGGTAACTGACCGTGATCTGTAACTGACAATGATCCTATAACGGACAGTGATCCTGTAACTGACAATTATCCTGTAACGGACAATGATCCTATAATGGACAAGCATCCTGTAACTGACAATGATCCTGTAATGGACAGTAATGCTGTAACCAACAGTGATCCTCTCACTGACAATGATCCTGTAATGGACAATGATCCTGCAACGGACAGTGATCCTGTAACTGACAATGATCATGTAACGGACAGAGATTATGTTACGGACAATGATCCTGTAACTGACAATGATCCTGTAACTGACCATGATCCTGTCACGGACAGTGATCCTGTAACGGACAGTGATCCTGCAATGGACAGTGATCCTGTAACTGACAGTGATCCTGTGATGGACAATGATCCTGCAACTGAAAATGATCCTGTATCGGACAATGATCCTGTAACTGACAATGATCCCATAACGGACAATGATCCTGTCACTGACAATTATCCTGTAACGGACAATGATCCTGTAACCGACAATGATCCTGTAACGGGCAATGATCCTGTAACTGACAATGATCCTGTAATGGACAGTGATCCTCTAATAGACAGTGATCCTCTAATGGGCAATGATCCTGTAACTGACAGTGATCCTGTAATGGACAATGATCTTGTAACGGACAATGATCCTGTAAAGGACAATGAACTTGTAATGGACAGTGGTCCAGCAACTGAAAATGATCCTCTAACTGACAACGATCCTGTAACGGACAATGATCCTGTAACTGGCAGTGATCCCATAACTGACAATGCTCCTGTAACGGATAATGATCCTGCAACGGACAGTGATCCTGTAACTGACAATGATCCTGTAACAAACAGTGATCCTGTAACTGACAATGATCCTGTAAATGACAATGATCCTGCAATGGATAGTGATCCTGTAAGGGACACTGATCCTGCAACTGAGAGTGATCCTGTAACGGATAATCATCCTGTAACTGACAATGATCCTGTAATGGACAGTGATGCTGTAACCAACAGTGATCCTCTCACTGACAATGATCCTGTAATGGACAATGATCCTGCAACGGACAGTGATCCTGTAACTGACAATGATCATGTAACGGACAGAGATTCTGTTACGGACAATTATCCTGTAACTGACAATGATCCTGTAACTGACCGTGATCCTGTCACGGACAGTGATCCTGTAACGGACAGTGATCCTGCAATGGACAGTGATCCTGTAACTGACAGTGATCCTGTGATGGACAATGATCCTGCAACTGAAAATGATCCTGTATCGGACAATGATCCTGTAACTGACAATGATCCCATAACGGACAATGATCCTGTCACTGACAATTATCCTGTAACAGACAATGATCCTGTAACCGACAATGATCCTGGAACGGACAATGATCCTGTAACTGACAATGATCCTGTAATGGACAGTGATCCTGTAATGGACAGTGATCCTGTAACGGACAATGATCCTGTAACTGACAGTGATCCTGTAATGGACAATGATCTTGTAACGGACAATGATCCTGTAAAGGACAATGAACTTGTAATGGACAGTGGTCCAGCAACTGAAAATGATCCTCTAACTGACAACGATCCTGTAACGGACAATGATCCTGTAACTGGCAGTGATCGCATAACTGACAATGATCCTGTAACGGACAATGATCCTGCTACGGACAGTGATCCTGTAACTGACAATGATCCTGTAACAGACAGTGATCCTGTAACTGACAATGATCCTGTAAATGACAATGATCCTGTAATGGATAGTGATACTGTAAGGGACACTGATCCTGCAACTGACAGTGATCCTGTAACGGACAGTGATCCTGTAACTGACAATGATCCTGTAACTGACAGTGATCCTGCAACAGACAATGATCCTGCAACTGACAATGTTCCTGCAATTGACAATGATCCTGTAATGGACAGTGATCCTGTAACGGACAATGATCCTAACACGGACAGTGATCCTGCAACTGACAATGATCCTGCAACTGACAATGATCCTGTAACTGACAGTGATCTTGTTACTGACAGTGATCCGATAACTGACAATGATCCTATAACTGACAGTGATCCTGTAACTGACAATGATCCTGCAACTGACAATAATCCTGTAATGGGCAATGATCCTGTAACTGACAATCATACTGAAACAGAAAATGATCCTGTAATGGACAGTGATCTTGTAATGACAATGATCCTGTCACAGACAGCGATCCTGTAACTGACAATGATCCTGCAACTGAAAATGATCCTGGAATTGACAATGATCCTGTATCTGACAATGATCCTGCAACGAACAATGATCTTGTAACGGACAATGATCCTGTAATGGACAATGAACCTGTCACGGACAATGATCCTGTAATGGACAATGATCCTGTAACAGACAGTGATCCTGTAACTGAAAATGATCCTGCAACTGACAATGATCCTGTAACGGACAATGATCCTGTAACTGGCAGTGATCCTGAAACTGACAATGATCCTGTAATGGACAATGATCCTGAAACTGACAATGATCCTGCAACTGACAATGATCCTGTAATGGACAATGATCCTGTAACTGACAGTCATCCTGTAACAGACAATGACCCTGTAACGGAAAGTGATTCTGTAACTGACAGTCATCCTGCAACTGACAATGATCCTGTAACGGACAATGATCTCGTAATGGACAATGATCCTGTAATGGACAATGATCATGTAATGGAGAGTGATTCAGAAACTGAAAATGATTCTCTAACTGACAACGATCCTGTAACTGACAATGATCCTGTAACTGGTAGTGATCCCGTAACTGACAATGATCCTGTAACGGACAATGATCCTGTATCGGACAGTGATCCTGTAACTGACAATAATCCTGTCAGGGAAATCTATCGTGTAATGGACAGTGATCCTGTAACAGACAGTGATCCTATAATGGACAATGATCCTGTCACGGACAGTGATCCTGTAACTGACAATGATCCTGTAACTGACAATGATCCTGGAACGGACAATGATCCTGTAACTGACAATGATCCTGCAACGGACAATGATCCTGTAACAGACAGTGATCATGTAACTGACAATAATCCTGCAACTGACAATGATCCTGTAATGGACAGTGATCATGTAACTGACAATGATCTTGTAACAGACAGTGATCCTGTAACTGACAATGATCCTGTAACTGACAATGATCCTGTAATGGATAGTGATCCTGTAATGGACACTGATCCTGCAACTGACAGTGATCCTGTAACGGAAAGTGATCATGTAACTGACAATGATCCTGCAACTGACAATGATCCTGTAATGGACAGTGATCATGTAACTGACAATGATCTTGTAACAGACAGTGATCCTGTAACAGACAGTGATCCTGTAACTGACAATGATCCTGTAAATGACAATGATCCTGTAATGGATAGTGATACAGTAAGGGACACTGATCCTGCAACTGACAGTGATCCTGTAACGGACAGTGATCCTGTAACTGACAATGATCCTGTAAATGACAGTGATCCTGCAACAGACAATGAGACTGCAACTGACAATGTTCCTGCAATTGACAATGATCCTGTAATGGACAGTGATCCTGTAACGGACAATGATCCTAACATGGACAGTGATCCTGCAACTGACAATGATCCTGCAACTGACAATGATCCTGTAACTGACAGTGATCTTGTTACTGACAGTGATCCGATAACTGACAATGATCCTATAACTGACAGTGATCCTGTAACTGACAATGATCCTGCAACTGACAATAATCCTGTAATGGACAATGATCTTGTAATGACAATGATCCTGTCACAGACAGCGATCCTGTAACTGACAATGATCCTGTCAGGGTAATTCATCCTGTAATGGACAGTGATCCTGTAACGGACAGTGATCCTATAATGGACAATGATCCTGTCACAGACAGTGATCCTGTAACTGACAATGATCCTGCAACTGAAAATGATCCTGGAATTGACAATGATCCTGTATCTGACAATGATCCTGCAACGGACAATGATCTTGTAACGGACAATGATCCTGTAATGGACAATGAACCTGTCACGGACAATGATCCTGTAATGGACAATGATCCTGTAACAGACAGTGATCCTGTAACTGAAAATGATCCTGCAACTGACAATGATCCTGTAACGGACAATGATCCTGTAACTGGCAGTGATCCTGAAACTGACAATGATCCTGTAATGGACAATGATCCTGAAACTGACAATGATCCTGCAACTGACAATGATCCTGTAATGGACAATGATCCTGTAACTGACAGTCATCCTGTAACAGACAATGACCCTGTAACGGAAAGTGATTCTGTAACTGACAATGATCGTGCAACTGACAATGATCCTGTAACGGACAATGATCTCGTAATGGACAATGATCCTGTAATGGACAATGATCATGTAATGGACAGTGATTCAGTAACTGAAAATGATTCTCTAACTGACAACGATCCTGTAACTGACAATGATCCTGTAACTGGTAGTGATCCCGTAACTGACAATGATCCTGTAACGGACAATGATCCTGTATCGGACAGTGATCCTGTAACTGACAATGATCCTGTCAGGGAAATTTATCGTGTAATGGACAGTGATCCTGTAACGGACAGTGATCCTATAATGGACAATGATCCTGTCACGGACAGTGATCCTGTAACTGACAATGATCCTGTAACTGACAATGATCCTGGAACGGACAATGATCCTGTAACTGACAATGATCCTGCAACGTACAATGATCCTGTAACAGACAGTGATCATGTAACTGACAATGATCCTGCAACTGACAATGATCCTGTAATGGACAGTGATCATGTAACTGACAATGATCCTGTAACAGACAGTGATCCTGTAACTGACAATGATCCTGTAATGGATAGTGATCCTGTAATGGACACTGATCCTGCAACTGACAGTGATCCTGTAACGGAAAGTGATCCTGTAACTGACAATGATCGTGTAACTGACAGTGATCCTGTAGTGGACAATGATCGTGTAACTGAAAATGATCATGTAATTGACAATGATCCTGTAACTGACAATGATCCTGGAACGGACAGTGATCCTGTAATGGACAATGATCCTGACACGGACAGTGATCCTATAACTGACAATGATCCTATAACTGACAGTGATCCTGTAACTGACAATGATCCTGCAACTGACAATCATCCTGTACTGGACAATCATCCTGCAACAGACAATCATTCTGTAACAAACAATGATCCTGTAACGGAAAGTGATTCTGTAACTGGCAGTGATCCTGCAACTGACAATGATCCTGCAACGGACAGTGATCTGTAACTGACAATGATCCTGTAACAGACAGTGATCCTGCAACAGACAATGAGACTGCAACTGACAATGTTCCTGCAATTGACAATGATCCTGTAATGGACAGTGATCCTGTAACGGACAATGATCCTAACACGGACAGTGATCCTGCAACTGACAATGATCCTGCAACTGACAATGATCCTGTAACTGACAGTGATCTTGTTACTGACAGTGATCCGATAACTGACAATGATCCTATAACTGACAGTGATCCTGTAACTGACAATGATCCTGCAACTGACAATAATCCTGTTACGGACAATGATCTTGTAATGACAATGATCCTGTCACAGACAGCGATCCTGTAACTGACAATGATCCTCTCAGGGTAATTCATCCTGTAATGGACAGTGATCCTGTAACGGACAGTGATCCTATAATGGACAATGATCCTGTCACAGACAGTGATCCTGTAACTGACAATGATCCTGCAACTGGAAATGATCCTGGAATTGACAATGATCCTGTATCTGACAATGATCCTGCAACGGACAATGATCTTGTAACGGACAATGATCCTGTAATGGACAATGAACCTGTCACGGACAATGATCCTGTAATGGACAATGATCCTGTAACAGACAGTGATCCTGTAACTGAAAATGATCCTGCAACTGACAATGATCCTGTAACGGACAATGATCCTGTAACTGGCAGTGATCCTGAAACTGACAATGATCCTGTAATGGACAATGATCCTGAAACTGACAATGATCCTGCAACATACAATGATCCTGTAATGGACAATGATCCTGTAACTGACAGTCATCCTGTAACAGACAATGACCCTGTAACGGAAAGTGATTCTGTAACTGACAATGATCCTGCAACTGACAATGATCCTGTAACGGACAATGATCTCGTAATGGACAATGATCCTGTAATGGACAATGATCATGTAATGGACAGTGATTCAGTAACTGAAAATGATTCTCTAACTGACAACGATCCTGTAACTGACAATGATCCTGTAACTGGTAGTGATCCCGTAACTGACAATGATCCTGTAACGGACAATGATCCTGTATCGTACAGTGATCCTGTAACTGACAATGATCCTGTCAGGGAAATTTATCGTGTAATGGACAGTGATCCTGTAACGGACAGTGATCCTATAATGGACAATGATCCTGTCACAGACAGTGATCCTGTAACTGACAATGATCCTGTAACTGACAATGATCCTAGAACGGACAATGATCCTGTAACTGACAATGATCCTGCAACGGACAATGATCCTGTAACAGACAGTGATCATGTAACTGACAATGATCCTGCAACTGACAATGATCCTGTAATGGACAGTGATCGTGTAACTGACAATGATCCTGTAACAGACAGTGATCCTGTAACTGACAATGATCCTTTAATGGATAGTGATCCTGTAATGGACACTGATCCTGCAACTGAAAATGATCATGTAATTGACAATGATCCTGTAACTGACAATGATCCTGGAACGGACAGTGATCCTGTAATGGACAATGATCCTGACACGGACAGTGATCCTATAACTGACAATGATCCTATAACTGACAGTGATCCTGTAACTGACAATGATCCTGCAACTGACAATCATCCTGTACTGGACAATCATCCTGCAACAGACAATCATTCTGTAACAAACAATGATCCTGTAACGGAAAGTGATTCTGTAACTGGCAGTGATCCTGCAACTGACAATGATCCTGCAACGGACAGTGATCTGTAACTGACAATGATCCTGTAACAGACAGTGATCCTGCAACTGACAATGATCCTGTAACTGACAATGATCCTGTAATGGACAGTGATCCTGTAACGGACAATGATCCTGCAACTGACAGTGATCCTGCAATGGACAGTGATCCTGCAAATGACAATGATCCTGTAACTGACAGTGATCCTGTAACTGACAATGATCCTGTAAATGACAGTGATCCTGTAATGGATAGTGATACTGTAAGGGACACTGATCCTGCAACTGACAGTGATCCTGTAACGGACAGTGATCCTGTAACTGACAATGATCCTGTAACTGACAGTGATCCTGCAACAGACAATGAGACTGCAACTGACAATGTTCCTGCAATTGACAATGATCCTGTAATGGACAGTGATCCTGTAACGGACAATGATCCTAACACGGACAGTGATCCTGCAACTGACAATGATCCTGCAACTGACAATGATCCTGTAACTGACAGTGATCTTGTTACTGACAGTGATCCGATAACTGACAATGATCCTATAACTGACAGTGATCCTGTAACTGACAATGATCCTGCAACTGACAATAATCCTGTAATGGACAATGATCCTGTAACTGACAATCATACTGAAACAGAAAATTATCCTGTAATGGACAGTGATCTTGTAATGACAATGATCCTGTCACAGACAGCGATCCTGTAACTGACAATGATCCTGCAACTGAAAATGATCCTGGAATTGACAATGATCCTGTATCTGACAATGATCCTGCAACGGACAATGATCTTGTAACGGACAATGATCCTGTAATGGACAATGAACCTGTCACGGACAATGATCCTGTAATGGACAATGATCCTGTAACAGACAGTGATCCTGTAACTGAAAATGATCCTGCAACTGACAATGATCCTGTAACGGACAATGATCCTGTAACTGGCAGTGATCCTGAAACTGACAATGATCCTGTAATGGACAATGATCCTGAAACTGACAATGATCCTGCAACTGACAATGATCCTGTAATGGACAATGATCCTGTAACTGACAGTCATCCTGTAACAGACAATGACCCTGTAACGGAAAGTGATTCTGTAACTGACAATGATCCTGCAACTGACAATGATCCTGTAATGGACAATGATCTCGTAATGGACAATGATCCTGTAATGGACAATGATCATGTAATGGACAGTGATTCAGTAACTGAAAATGATTCTCTAACTGACAACTATCCTGTAACTGACAATGATCCTGTAACTGGTAGTGATCCCGTAACTGACAATGATCCTGTAACGGACAATGATCCTGTATCGGACAGTGATCCTGTAACTGACAATAATCCTGTCAGGGAAATTTATCGTGTAATGGACAGTGATCCTGTAACGGACAGTGATCCTATAATGGACAATGATCCTGTCACAGACAGTGATCCTGTAACTGACAATGATCCTGTAACTGACAATGATCCTAGAACGGACAATGATCCTGTAACTGACAATGATCCTGCAACGGACAATGATCCTGTAACAGACAGTGATCATGTAACTGACAATGATCCTGCAACTGACAATGATCCTGTAATGGACAGTGATCATGTAACTGACAATGATCCTGTAACAGACAGTGATCCTGTAACTGACAATGATCCTGTAACTGACAATGATCCTGTAATGGATAGTGATCCTGTAATGGACACTGATCCTGCAACTGACAGTGATCCTGTAACGGAAAGTGATCCTGTAACTGACAATGATCCTGTAACTGACAGTGATCCTGTAATGGACAATGATCGTGTAACTGAAAATGTTCCTGTAATTGACAATGATCCTGTAACTGACAATGATCCTGGAACGGACAGTGATCCTGTAATGGACAATGATCCTGACACGGACAGTGATCCTATAACTGACAATGATCCTATAACTGACAGTGATCCTGTAACTGACAATGATCCTGCAACTGACAATCATCCTGTACTGGACAATCATCCTGCAACAGACAATCATTCTGTAACAAACAATGATCCTGTAACGGAAAGTGATTCTGTAACTGGCAGTGATCCTGCAACTGACAATGATCCTGCAACGGACAGTGATCTGTAACTGACAATGATCCTGTAACAGACAGTGATCCTGCAACTGACAATGATCCTGTAACTGACAATGATCCTGTAATGGACAGTGATCCTGTAACGGACAATGATCCTGCAACTGACAGTGATCCTGTAATGGACAGTGATCCTGCAAATGACAATGATCCTGTAACTGACAGTGATCCTGTAACTGAAAATGATCCTGCAAATGACAATGATCCTGTAATGGATAGTGATACTGTAAGGGACACTGATCCTGCAACTGACAGTGATCCTGTAACGGACAGTGATCCTGTAACTGACAATGATCCTGGAACGGACAGTGATCCTGTAATGGACAATGATCCTGACACGGACAGTGATCCTATAACTGACAATGATCCTATAACTGACAGTGATCCTGCAACTGACAATGATCCTGCAACTGACACTCATCCTGTACTGGACAATCATCCTGCAACAGACAATCATTCTGTAACAAACAATGATCCTGTAACGGAAAGTGATTCTGTAACTGGCAGTGATCCTGCAACTGACAATGATCCTGTAACGGACAGTGATCTGTAACTGACAATGGTCCTGTAACAGACAGTGATCCTGCAACTGACAATGATCCTGTAACTGACAATGATCCTGTAATGGACAGTGATCCTGTAACGGACAATGATCCTGCAACTGACAGTGATCCTGCAATGGACAGTGATCCTGCAAATGACCATGATCCTGTAACTGACAGTGATCCTGTAACTGACAATGATCCTGTAAATGACAATGATCCTGTAATGGATAGTGATACTGTAAGGGACACTGATCCTGCACCTGACAGTGATCCTGTAACGGACAGTGACCTGTAACTGACAATGATCCTGTAACTGACAGTGATCCTGCAACAGACAATGAGACTGCAACTGACAATGTTCCTGCAATTGACAATGATCCTGTAATGGACAGTGATCCTGTAACGGACAATGATCCTAACACGGACAGTGATCCTGCAACTGACAATGATCCTGTAATGGATAGTGATACTGTAAGGGACACTGATCCTGCAACTGACAGTGATCCTGTAACGGACAGTGATCCTGTAACTGACAATGATCCTGTAACTGACAGTGATCCTGCAACAGACAATGATCCTGCAACTGACAATGTTCCTGCAATTGACAATGATCCTGTAATGGACAGTGATCCTGTAACGGACAATGATCCTAACACGGACAGTGATCCTGCAACTGACAATGATCCTGCAACTGACAATGATCCTGTAACTGACAGTGATCTTGTTACTGACAGTGATCCGATAACTGACAATGATCCTATAACTGACAGTGATCCTGTAACTGACAATGATCCTGCAACTGACAATAATCCTGTAATGGACAATGATCCTGTAACTGACAATCATACTGAAACAGAAAATGATCCTGTAATGGACAGTGATCTTGTAATGACAATGATCCTGTAACTGACAATGATCCTGTAACTGACAATGATCCTGTCAGGGTAATTCACCCTGTAATGGACAGTGATCCTGTAACGGACAGTGATCCTATAATGAACAATGATCCTGTCACAGACAGCGATCCTGTAACTGACAATGATCCTGCAACTGAAAATGATCCTGGAATTGACAATGATCCTGTATCTGACAATGATCCTGCAACGGACAATGATCTTGTAACGGACAATGATCCTGTAATGGACAATGAACCTGTCACGGACAATGATCCTGTAATGGACAATGATCCTGTAACAGACAGTGATCCTGTAACTGAAAATGATCCTGCAACTGACAATGATCCTGTAACGGACAATGATCCTGTAACTGGCAGTGATCCTGAAACTGACAATGATCCTGTAATGGACAATGATCCTGAAACTGACAATGATCCTGCAACTGACAATGATCCTGTAATGGACAATGATCCTGTAACTGACAGTCATCCTGTAACAGACAATGACCCTGTAACGGAAAGTGATTCTGTAACTGACAATGATCCTGCAACTGACAATGATCCTGTAACGGACAATGATCTCGTAATGGACAATGATCCTGTAATGGACAATGATCATGTAATGGAGAGTGATTCAGTAACTGAAAATGATCCTGTAACTGACAACGATCCTGTAACTGACAATGATCCTGTAACTGGTAGTGATCCCGTAACTGACAATGATCCTGTAACGGACAATGATCCTGTATCGGACAGTGATCATGTAACTGACAATGATCCTGCAACTGACAATGATCCTGTAATGGACAGTGATCATGTAACTGACAATGATCCTGTAACAGTCAGTGATCCTGTAACTGACAATGATCCTGTAACTGACAATGATCCTGTAATGGATAGTGATCCTGTAATGGACACTGATCCTGCAACTGACAGTGATCCTGTAACGGAAAGTGATCCTGTAACTGACAATGATCCTGTAACTGACAGTGATCCTGTAATGGACAATGATCGTGTAACTGAAAATGATCCTGTAATTGACAATGATCCTGTAACTGACCATGATCCTGGAACGGACAGTGATCCTGTAATGGACAATGATCCTGACACAGACAGTGATCCTATTACTGACAATGATCCTATAACTGACAGTGATCCTGTAACTGACAATGATCCTGCAACTGACAATCATCCTGTACTGGACAATCATCCTGCAACAGACAATCATTCTGTAACAAACAATGATCCTGTAACGGAAAGTGATTCTGTAACTGGCAGTGATCCTGCAACTGACAATGATCCTGTAATGGACAGTGATCTGTAACTGACAATGATCCTGTAACAGACAGTGATCCTGCAACTGACAATGATCCTGTAACTGACAATGATCCTGTAATGGACAGTGATCCTGTAACGGACAATGATCCTGCAACTGACAGTGATCCTGTAATGGACAGTGATCCTGCAAATGACAATGATCCTGTAACTGACAGTGATCCTGTAACTGACAATCATCCTGTAACTGACAATGATCCTGTAATTGACAATGATCCTGGAACTGAAAATGATCCTGTAATGGACAGTGATCTTGTAATGACAATGATCCTGTAACTGACAATGATCCTGTAACTGACAATGATCCTGTCAGGGAAATTCATCCTGTAATGGACAGTGATCCTGTAACGGACAGTGATCCTATAATGGACAATGATCCTGTCACAGACAGTGATCCTGTAACTGACAATGATCCTGCAACTGAAAATGATCCTGGAATTGACAATGATCCTGTATCTGACAATGATCCTGCAACGGACAATGATCTTGTAACGGACAATGATCCTGCAATGGACAATGAACCTGTCACGGACAATGATCCTGTAATGGACAATGATCCTGTAACAGACAATGATCCTGTAACTGAAAATGATCCTGCAACTGACAATGATCCTGCAACGGACAGTGATCCTGTAACTGGCAGTGATCCTGAAACTGACAATGATCCTGTAATGGACAATGATCCTGAAACTGACAATGATCCTGCAACTGACAATGATCCTGTAATGGACACTGATCCTGTAACTGACAGTCATCCTGTAACAGACAATGACCCTGAAACGGAAAGTGATTCTGTAACTGACAATGATCCTGCAACTGACAATGATCCTGTAACGGACAATGATCTCGTAATGCACAATGATCCTGTAACGGACAATGATCATGTAATGGACAGTGATTCAGTAACTGAAAATGATTCTCTAACTGACAACGATCCTGTAACTGACAATGATCCTGTAACTGGTAGTGATCCCGTAACTGACAATGATCCTGTAACGGACAATGATCCTGTATCGGACAGTGATCCTGTAACTGACAATGATCCTGTCAGGGAAATTTATCGTGTAATGGACAGTGATCCTGTAATGGACAGTGATCCTATAATGGACAATGATCCTGTCACGGACAGTGATCCTGTAACTGACAATGATCCTGTAACTGACAATGATCCTGGAACGGACAATGATCCTGTAACTGACAATGATCCTGCAACGGACAATGATCCTGTAACAGACAGTGATCATGTAACTGACAATGATCCTGCAACTGACAATGATCCTGTAATGGACAGTGATCATGTAACTGACAATGATCCTGTAACAGACAGTGATCCTGTAACTGACAATGACCCTGTAACTGACAATGATCCTGTAATGGATAGTGATCCTGTAATGGACACCGATCCTGCAACTGACAGTGATCCTGTAACGGAAAGTGGTCCTGTAACTGACAATGATCCTGTAACTGACAGTGATCCTGTAATGGACAATGATCGTGTAACTGAAAATGATCCTGTAATTGACAATGATCCTGTAACTGAGAATGATCCTGGAACGGACAGTGATCCTGTAATGGACAATGATCCTGACACGGACAGTGATCCTATAACTGACAATGATCCTATAACTGACAGTGATCCTGTAACTGACAATTATCCTGCAACTGACAATGATCCTGTAACGGACAATGATCCTGTAACTGGCAGTGATCCTGTAACTGAAAATGATCCTGTAAATGACAATGATCCTGTAATGGATAGTGATCCTGTAAGGGACACTGATCCTGCAACTGAGAGTGATCCTGTAACGGACAATCATCCTGTAACTGACAATGATCCTGTAATGGACAGTGATGCTGTAACCGACAGTGATCCTCTCACTGAAAATGATCCTGCAATGAACAATGATCCTGCAACGGACAGTGATCCTGTAACTGACAATGATCATGTAATGGACAGAGATTCTGTTACGGACAATTATCCTGTAACTGACAATGATCCTGTAACTGACCATGATCCTGTCACGGACAGTGATCCTGTAACGGACAGTGATCCTGCAATGGACAGTGATCCTGTAACTGACAGTGATCCTGTGACGGACAATGATGCTGCAACTGAAAATGATCCTGTATCGGACAATGATCCTGTAACTGACAATGATCCCATAACGGACAATGATCCTGTAACTGACAATTATCCTGTAACGGACAATGATGCTGTAACCGACAATGATCCTGTAACGGACAATGATCCTGTAACTGACAATGATCCTGTAATGGACAGTGATCCTGTAATGGACAGTGATCCTGTAACGGACAATGATCCTGTAACTGACAGTGATCCTGTAATGGACAATGATCTTGTAACGGACAATGATCCTGTAAAAGACAATGAACTTGTAATGGACAGTGGTCCAGCAACTGAAAATGATCCTCTAACTGACAACGATCCTGTAACGGACAATGATCCTGTAACTGGCAGTGATCCCATAACTGAAAATGATCCTGTAACGGACAATGATCCTGCAACGGACAGTGATCCTGTAACTGACAATGATCCTGTAACAGACAGTTATCCTGTAACTGACAAAATCCTGTAAATGACAATGATCCTGTAATGGATAGTGATACTGTAAGGGACACTGATCCTGCAACTGACAGTGATCCTGTAATGGACAGTGATCCTGTAACTGACAATGATCCTGTAACTGACAGTGATCCTGCAACAGACAATGATCCTGCAACTGACAATGTTCCTGCAATTGACAATGATCCTGTAATGGACAGTGATCCTGTAACGGACAATGATCCTAACACGGACAGTGATCCTGCAACTGACAATGATCCTGCAACTGACAATGATCCTGTAACTGACAGTGATCTTGTTACTGACAGTGATCCGATAACTGACAATGATCCTATAACTGACAGTGATCCTGTAACTGACAATGATCCTGCAACTGACAATAATCCTGTAATGGACAATGATCCTATAACTGACAATCATCCTGAAACAGACAATGATCCTGTAACGGACAGTGATCCTGTAACTGACAATGATCCTGGAACTGAAAATGATCCTGTAATGGACAGTGATCCTTAAAGACAATGATCCTGTAACTGACAATGATCCTGTAACTGACAATGATCCTGTCAGGGAAATTCATCCTGTAATGGACAGTGATCCTGTAACGGACAGTGATCCTATAATGGACAATGATCCTGTCACAGACAGTAATCCTGTAACTGACAATGATCCTGCAACTGAAAATGATCCTGGAATTGACAATGATCCTGTATCTGACAATGATCCTGCAACTGACAATAATCCTGTAATGGACAATGATCCTGTAACTGACAATCATCCTGTAACTGACAATGATCCCGTAATTGACAATGATCCTGGAACTGAAAATGATCCTGTAATGGACAGTGATCTTGTAATGACAATGATCCTGTAACTGACAATGATCCTGTAACTGACAATGATCCTGTCAGGGAAATTCATCCTGTAATGGACAGTGATCCTGTAACGGACAGTGATCCTATAATGGACAATGATCCTGTCACAGACAGTGATCCTGTAACTGACAATGATCCTGCAACTGAAAATGATCCTGGAATTGACAATGATCCTGTATCTGACAATGATCCTGCAACGGACAATGATCTTGTAACGGACAATGATCCTGCAATGGACAATGAACCTGTCACGGACAATGATCCTGTAATGGACAATGATCCTGTAACAGACAATGATCCTGTAACTGAAAATGATCCTGCAACTGACAATGATCCTGTAACGGACAGTGATCCTGTAACTGGCAGTGATCCTGAAACTGACAATGATCCTGTAATGGACAATGATCCTGTATCTGACAATGATCCTGCAACGGACAATGAACCTGCAACTGAAAATGATCCTGGAATTGACAATGATCCTGTATCTGACAATGATCCTGCAACGGACAATGATCTTGTAATGGACAATGATCCTGTAATGGACAATGAACCTGTCACGGACAATGATCCTGTAACGGACAATGATCCTGTAACTGGCAGTGATCCTGAAACTGACAATGATCCTGTAATGGACAATGATCCTGAAACTGACAATGATCCTGCAACTGACAATGATCCTGTAATGGACAATGATCCTGTAACTGACAGTCATCCTGTAACAGACAATGACCCTGTAACGGAAAGTGATTCTGTAACTGACAATGATCCTGCAACTGACAATGATCCTGTAACGGACAATGATCTCGGAATGGACAATGATCCTGTAACGGACAATGATCATGTAATGGACAGTGAATCAGTAACTGAAAATGATTCTCCATCTGACAACGATCCTGTAACTGACAATGATCCTGCAACTGGTAGTGATCCCGTAACTGACAATGATCCTGTAACTGACAATGATCCTGTAATGGACAGTGATCATGTAACTGACAATGATCCTGTCAGGGAAATTGATCGTGTAATGGACAGTGATCCTGTAACGGACAGTGATCCTATAATGAACAATGATCCTGTCACGGACAGTGATCCTGTAACTGACAATTATCCTGTAACTGACAATGATCCTGGAACGGACAATGATCCTGTAACTGACAATGATCCTGCAACGGACAATGATCCTGTAACAGACAGTGATCATGTAACTGACAATGATCCTGCAACTGACAATGATCCTGTAATGGACAGTGATCATGTAACTGACAATGATCCTGTAACAGACAGTGATCCTGTAACTGACAATGATCCTGTAACTGACAATGATCCTGTAATGGATAGTGATCCTGTAATGGACACTGATCCTGCAACTGACAGTGATCCTGTAACTGAAAATGAACCTGTAATTGACAATGATCCTGTAACTGACAATGATCCTGGAACAGACAGTGATCCTATAATGGACAATGATCCTGACACGGACAGTGATCCTATAACTGACAATGATCCTATAACTGACAGTGATCCTGTAACTGACAATGAACCTGCAACTGACAATCATCCTGTACTGGACAATCATCCTGCAACAGACAATCATTCTGCAACAGAAAATGATCCTGTAACGGAAAGTGATTCTGTAACTGTCAGTGATCCTGCAACTGACAATGATCCTGTAACGGACAGTGATCTGTAACTGACAATGATCCTGTAACAGACAGTGATCCTGCAACTGACAATGATCCTGTAACTGACAATGATCCTGTAATGGACAGTGATCCTGTAACTGACAATGATCCTGCAACTGACAATGATCCTGTAATGGACAGCGATCCTGTAACTGACAATGATCCTGTAACAGACAGAGATCCTGTAACTGACAATGATCCTGCAACTGACAGTGATCCTATAACGGAAAGTGATCCTGCAACTGACAATGATCCTGTAACTGACAGTGATCCTGCAATGGACAATGCTCCTGCAACTGACAATCATCCTGTAATGGACAATGATCCTGCAACTGACAATCATTCTGGAAGAGACAATGATCCTGTAACAGACAGTGATCCTGTAACTGACAATGATCCTGCAACTGACAATGATCCTGTAATGGTCAGTGATCCTGTAACGGACAATGATCCTGTATCGGACAGTGATCCTGTAACTGACAATGATCCTGTCAAGGAAATTCATCCCGTAATGGACAGCGATCCTATAATGGATAATAATCCTGTCACAGACAGTGATCCTCTAACTGACAATGATCCAGTAACTGACAATGATCCTGGAACGGACAATGATCCTGTAATTGACAATGATCTTGCAATGGATAGTGATCCTGTAATGGACACTGATCCTGCAACTGACAGTGATCCTGTAATGGACAATGATCCTGCAACTGACATTGATCCTGTAATTGACAATGATCCTGTAATTGACAGTGATCCTGTGATGGACAATGATCCTGTAACTGACAGTGATCCTGTAACTGACAATGAACCTGCAACTGACAATGATCCTGTAACTGACAATCATCCTATAACAGACAATGATCATGTAACGGACAGAGATTCTGTATCGGACAATGATCCTGTAACTGACAATGATTCTGTAATTGACAATGATCTTGCAATGGATAGTGATCCTGTAATGGACACTGATCCTGCAACTGACAGTGATCCTTTAATGTACAATGATCCTGCAACTGACATTGATCCTGTAATTGACAATGATCCTGTAACTGACAGTGATCCTGTGATGGACAATGATCCTGTAACTGACAGTGATCCTGTGATGGACAATGATCCTGTAACTGACAGTGATCCTGTAACTGACAATGAACCTGCAACTGACAATGATCCTGTAACTGACAATCATCCTGTAACAGACAATGATGATGTAACGGACAGAGATTCTGTATCGGACAATGATCCTGTAACTGACAATGATTCTGTAATTGACAATGATCTTGCAATGGATAGTGATCCTATAATGGACACTGATCCTGCAACTGACAGTGATCCTGCAACGGAAAGTGATCCTGCAACTGACAATGATCCTGTAACTGACAGTGATCCTGTAATGGACAATGATCCTGCAACTGACATTGATCCTGTAATTGACAATGATCCTGCAACTGACAATAATCCTGGAACGGACAGTGATACTGTCATGGAGAATGATCCTGACATGGACAGTGATCCTATAACTGACAATGATCCTATAACTGACAGTGATCCTGTAACTGACAATGATCCTGCAACTGACAATCATCGTGTAATGGACAATGATCCTGCAACTGACAATCATTCTGTAACAGACAATGATCCTGTAATGGAAAGTGATTCTGTAATGGACAATGATCCTGCAACTGACAATGATCCTGTAATGGACAGTGATCTGTAACTGACAATGATCCTGTAACAGACAGTGATCCTGTAACTGACAATGATCCTGTAACTGACAATGATCCTGTAATGGACAGTGATCTTGTAACGGACAATGATCCTGTAACTGGCAGTGATCCTGTAACGGACAATGATCCTGTATCGGACAGTGATCCTGTAACTGACAATGATCCTGTCAGGGAAATTCATCCGGTAATGGACAGTGATCCTGTAACGGACAGTGATCCTATAATGGACAATGATCCTGTAACGGACAATGATCCTGTAACCGACAGTGAACCTGTAACTGAAAATGATCCTGTAATGGACAATGATCCTGTAACTGACAGTGATCCTGCAACAGACAATGATCCTTTAACGGACAGTGATCCTGTAACTGACATTGATCCTGTAACGGAAATTTATCCTGTAACAGACAGTGATCCTGTAACAGACAGTGATCCTGTAATGGACAATGATCCTGTAACGGACAGTGATCCTGTAACAGACAATGATCCTGTCACTGACAGTGATCCTGTAACTGACATTGATCCTGCAATGGACAGTGATCCTGTAAAGGACAATGATCATGTAACTGACAATGAACATGTAATTTACCAATGATCCTGCAACTGACAATGATCCTGTAACTGACAATGATCCTTTAATGGACAATGATCCTGTGACTGAGAATGATTGGGTAACTTTCAATGATCCTGCAACTGACAATGATCCCGTAACGGACAGTGATCCTGTAAATGACAATGATCCTGTAACCGACAGTGATCCTGTAACTGACAGTGATCCTGCAACTGACAGTTATCCTGTAACTGACAATGATCCTGTAAAAGACAATGATCCTGTAACTGTCAATGATCCTGTAACTCACAAGGATCCTGTAAAGGACAGTGTACCTGTAACTGACAATAATCTTGTAACTGACAATGATCCAGCAAAGGACAATGATCCTGAAAAGGACAATGATCCTGTAACTGACAATGATCCTGTAACGGACAGTAATCCTTCAACTGGCAATGATCCTGTAACTGAAAATGATCCTGTAACTGACAGTGATCCTGTAACTGACAGTGATCCTGTAACTGACAATGATCCTGTAACTGTCAATGATCCTGTAACTCACAAGGATCCTGTAACGGACAGTGATCGTGTAACTGACAATGATCCTGTAACTGACAATGATCCTGTAACGGACAAATATCTTGTAACTGAACATGACTCTTTTAACAGACAATGATCCTGTAACGGACAGTGATCCTGTAACTGACAGTGATCCTGTGACTGACAATGATTCTGTAACTGACAATGATCCTGTGACGGACAATGATCCTGTAACGGACAATGATCCTGTAACTGACAGTGATCCTGTAACCGAGAGTGATCCTGTAACGGACAATGATGCTGTCACAGACAATGATCCTGTAACGGACAGTGATCCTGTAACGGACAGTGATCCTGTAATGGACAATGATCCTGTAACGGACAATGATCCTGTATCGGACAGTGATCCTGTAACTGACAATGATCCTGTCAGGGAAATTCATCCTGTAATGGTCAGTGATCCTGCAACGGACAGTGATCCTATAATGGACAATGATCCTGTCATGGACAGTGATCCTCTAACTGACAATGATCCTATAACGGACAATGATCATGGAACAAACAGTGATCTTGTAACTGACAATGATCCTGCAACTGACAAGGATTCTGTAATGGACAATGATCCTGTAACTGACAATGATCCTGTAATTGACAATGATCCTGTAACTGACAATGATCCTATAACTGACAGTGATCCTGTAAATGACAATGATCCTGCAACTGACAATCATCCTGTAACAGACAATGATCCTGCAACTGACAATCATTCTGTAACAGACAATGATCCTGTAACGGAAAGTGATTCTGTAACTGACAATGATCCTGCAACTGACAACGATCCTGTAACATAATGTGATCTGTAACTGACAATGATCCTGTAACAGATAGTGATCCTGTAACTGACAATAATCCTGTAACTGACAATGATCCTGTATTGGACAGTGATCCTGCAATGGACAATGATCCTGTAACTGACAGTGATCCTGTAATGGACAGTGATCCTGTAAATGACAATGATCCTGTAACTGACAATGATCCTGTAATGGATAGTGATCCTGTAACTGACAATGATCCTGTCAGGGAAATTCATCCTGTAATGGACAGTGATCCTGTAACAGACAGTGATCCTTTTATGGACAATGATCCTGTCACGGACAGTGATCCTGTAACTGACAATGATCCTGCAACTGACAATGATCCTGTAACGGACAATGATCCTGTAACAGACAGTGATCCTGTAACTGACAATGATCCTGCAACTGACAATGATCCTGTAACTGACAATGATCCTGCAACTGACAATGATCCTGTTACGGACGATGATCCTGTAACTGGCAGTGATACTGTAACTGACAATGATCCTGTAACGAACAATGATCCTGTAACAGACAGTGATCCTGTAACGGACAATGATCCTTTAACAGTCAGTGATCCTGTAACTGACAATGATCCTGTAACGGAAATTCATCCTGTAACAGACAGTGATCCTGTAACGGACAGTGATCCTTTTATGGACAATGATCCTGTAACGGTCAATGATCCTGTAACTGACAATGATCCTTTAACGGACAATGATCCTGTTACGGAAAATGATCCTGTAACAGAGAGTGATCCGTAAATGGACAGTGATCCTGTAACTGACAGTGATCCTGTGATGGACAGTGATCCTGTAACTGACAATTATCCTGTAGCGGACAATGATCCTATAATGGACAATCATCCTGTAACTGACAACGATCCTGTAATGGACAGTGATGCTGTAACCGACAGTGATCCTCTCACTGACAATGATCCTGTAACTGACAATGATCATGTAATGGACAGAGATTCTGTAACGGACAATGATCGTGCAACTGACAATAATCCTGTAACTGACCATGATCCTGTAACGGACAGTGATCCTGTAACGGACAGTGATCTTGCAATGGACAGTGATCCTGTAACTGACAGTGATCCTGTGACGGACAATGATCCTGTAACTGAAAATTATCCTGTATCGGACAATGATCCTGTAACTGACAGTGATCCTGTAACTGACAATGATCCTATAATGGACAATGATCCTGTAACTGACAATTATCCTGTAACGGACAATGATCCTGTAACCGACAATGATCCTGTAACGGACAATGATCCTGTAACTGACAATGATCCTGTAATGGACAGTGATCCTGCAACCGACAATGATCCTGTGACAGACATTGATCCTGTAACTGACAGTGATCCTGTAACTGACAGTGATCCTGTAAAGGACAATGATCCTGTAACTGACAATCAACCTGTAACAGAGAGTGATCCTGTAACTGAAAGTTATCCTGCAACTGACAGTGACCCTGGAGCGGACAATGATCCTGTAACTGACAATAATCCTGTAACGGACAATGATCCTGTAACGGACAGTGATCCTGTAAATGACATTGATCCTGTAACTGAAAATGATCCTGCAACTGGCAATGATACTGTAATGGATAGTGATCCTGTAACTGACAATGATCCTGTCAGGGAAATTCATCCTGTAATGGACAGTGATCCTGCAACGGACAGTGATCCTTTTATGGACAATGATCCTGTCACGGACAGTGATCCTGTAACTGACAATGATCCTGTAACTGACAATGATCCTGCAACTGACAATGATCCTGTAACGGACAGTGATCCTGTAACTGACAATGATCCTGCAACAGACAATGATCCTTTAACGGACAGTGATCCTGCAACTGACAATGATCCTGCAACGGAAATTCATCCTGTAACAGACAGTGATCCTGTAACGGACAGTGATCCTTTTATGGACAATGATCCTGTAATGGACAATGATCCTGTAACTGACAATGATCCTTTAACGGACAATGATCCTGTTACAGACAATGATCCTGTAACAGACAGTGATCGTGAAATGGACAGTGATCCTGTAACTGATAGTGATCATGTGATGGAAAATGATCCTGTAACTGAAAATGATCCTGTATCGGACAATGATCCGGTAACTGACCGTGATCTGGAACTGACAATGATCCTATAATGGACAGTGATCCTGTAACTGACAATTATCCTGTAACGGACAATGATCCTATAACGGACAATCATCTTGTAACTGACAATGATCCTGTAATGGACAGTAATGCTGTAACCGACAGTGATCCTCTCACTGACAATGATCCTGCAATGGACAATGATCCTGCAACGGACAGTGATCCTGTAACTGACAATGATCATGTAACGGACAATGATCCTGTAACGGAAAATGATCCTGTAACAGACAGTGATCCTGTAACTGACAATGATCCTGCAACTGACAATGATCCTGTAGCGGACAGTGATCCTGTAACTGACAATGATCCTGCAACTGACAATGATCCTGTAACGGACGATGATCCTGTAACTGGCAGTGATACTGTAACTGACAATGATCCTGTAACGAACAATGATCCTGTAACAGACAGTGATCCTGTAACTGACAATGATCCTGTAATGGAAATTCATCCTGTAACAGACAGTGATCCTGTAACGGACAGTGATCCTTTTATGGACAATGATCCTGTAACGGTCAATGATCCTATAACTGACAATGATCCTTTAACGGACAATGATCCTGTTACGGAAAATGATCCTTTAACAGAGAGTGATCCGTAAATGGACAGTGATCCTGTAACTGACAGTGATCCTGTGATGGACAATGATCCTGTATCTGAAAATGATCCTATATCGGACAATGATCCGGTAACTGACCGTGATCCTGTAACTGACAATGATCCTATAATGGACAGTGATCCTGTAACTGACAATTATCCTGTAACGGACAATGATCCTATAACGGACAATCATCCTGTAACTGACAACGATCCTGTAATGGACAGTGATGCTGTAACCGACAGTGATCCTCTCACTGACAATGATCCTGTAACTGACAATGATCATGTAACGGACAGAGATTCTGTAACGGACAATGATCGTGCAACTGACAATGATCCTGTAACTGACCATGATCCTGTAACGGACAGTGATCCTGTAACGGACAGTGATCCTGCAATGGACAGTGATCCTGTAACTGACAGTGATCCTGTGACGGACAATGATCCTGTAACTGAAAATTATCCTGTATCGGACAATGATCCTGTAACTGACAGTGATCCTGTAACTGACAATGATCCTACAATGGACAATGATCCTGTATCGGACAATGATCCTGTAACTGACAGTGGTCCAGCAACTGAAAATGATCCTCTAACTGACAACGATCCTGTAACGGACAATGATCCTGTAACTGGCAGTGATCCCATAACTGACAATGCTCCTGTAATGGATAATGATCCTGCAACGGACAGTGATCCTATAACTGACAATGATCCTGTAACAGACAGTGATCCTGTAACTGACAATGATCCTGTAAATGACAATGATCCTGCAATGGATAGTGATCCTGTAAGGGACACTGATCCTGCAACTGAGAGTGATCCTGTAACGGACAATCATCCTGTAATTGACAATGATCCTGTAATGGACAGTGATGCTGTAACCGACAGTGATCCTGTAACTGACAATGATCCTGTAACTGACAGTGATCCTGTAACCGAGAGTGATCCTGTAACGGGCAATGATGCTGTCACGGACAATGATCCTGTAACGGACAGTGATCCTTTTATGGACAATGATCCTGTCACGGACAGTGATCCTGTAACTGACAATGATCCTGTAACTGACAATGATCCTGCAACTGACAATGATCCTGTAACGGACAGTGATCCTGTAACTGACAATGATCCTGCAACAGACAATGATCCTTTAACGGACAGTGATCCTGCAACTGACAATGATCCTGCAACGGAAATTCATCCTGTAACAGACAGTGATCCTGTAACGGACAGTGATCCTTTTATGGACAATGATCCTGTAATGGACAATGATCCTGTAACTGACAATGATCCTTTAACGGACAATGATCCTGTTACAGACAATGATCCTGTAACAGACAGTGATCGTGAAATGGACAGTGATCCTGTAACTGATAGTGATCATGTGATGGAAAATGATCCTGTAACTGAAAATGATCCTGTATCGGACAATGATCCGGTAACTGACCGTGATCTGGAACTGACAATGATCCTATAATGGACAGTGATCCTGTAACTGACAATTATCCTGTAACGGACAATGATCCTATAACGGACAATCATCTTGTAACTGACAATGATCCTGTAATGGACAGTAATGCTGTAACCGACAGTGATCCTCTCACTGACAATGATCCTGCAATGGACAATGATCCTGCAACGGACAGTGATCCTGTAACTGACAATGATCATGTAACGGACAATGATCCTGTAACGGAAAATGATCCTGTAACAGACAGTGATCCTGTAACTGACAATGATCCTGCAACTGACAATGATCCTGTAGCGGACAGTGATCCTGTAACTGACAATGATCCTGCAACTGACAATGATCCTGTAACGGACGATGATCCTGTAACTGGCAGTGATACTGTAACTGACAATGATCCTGTAACGAACAATGATCCTGTAACAGACAGTGATCCTGTAACGGACAATGATCCTTTAACAGTCAGTGATCCTGTAACTGACAATGATCCTGTAATGGAAATTCATCCTGTAACAGACAGTGATCCTGTAACGGACAGTGATCCTTTTATGGACAATGATCCTGTAACGGTCAATGATCCTGTAACTGACAATGATCCTTTAACGGACAATGATCCTGTTACGGAAAATGATCCTGTAACAGAGAGTGATCCGTAAATGGACAGTGATCCTGTAACTGACAGTGATCCTGTGATGGACAATGATCCTGTATCTGAAAATGATCCTATATCGGACAATGATCCGGTAACTGACCGTGATCCTGTAACTGACAATGATCCTATAATGGACAGTGATCCTGTAACTGACAATTATCCTGTAACGGACAATGATCCTATAATGGACAATGATCCTGTATCGGACAATGATCCTGTAACTGACAGTGGTCCAGCAACTGAAAATGATCCTCTAACTGACAACGATCCTGTAACGGACAATGATCCTGTAACTGGCAGTGATCCCATAACTGACAATGCTCCTGTAACGGATAATGATCCTGCAACGGACAGTGATCCTGTAACTGACAATGATCCTGTAACAGACAGTGATCCTGTAACTGACAATGATCCTGTAAATGACAATGATCCTGCAATGGATAGTGATCCTGTAAGGGACACTGATCCTGCAACTGAGAGTGATCCTGTAACGGACAATCATCCTGTAACTGACAATGATCCTGTAATGGACAGTGATGCTGTAACCGACAGTGATCCTCTCACTGACAATGATCCTGTAATGGACAATGATCCTGCAATGGACAGTGATCCTGTAACTGACAATGATCATGTAACGGACAGAGATTCTGTTACGGACAATTATCCTGTAACTGACAATGATCCTGTAACTGACCGTGATCCTGTCACGGACAGTGATCCTGTAACGGACAGTGATCCTGCAATGGACAGTGATCCTGTAACTGAAAATGATCCTGTATCGGACAATGATCCTGTAACTGACAATGATCCCATAACGGACAATGATCCTGTCACTGACAATTATCCTGTAACAGACAAAGATCCTTCAACTGACAATGATCCTGTAATGGACAGTGATCCTGTAACTGACAATGATCCTGTAATGGACAGTGATCCTGTAATGGACAGTGATCCTGTAACGGACAATGATCCTGTAACTGACAGTGATCCTGTAATGGACAATGATCTTGTAACGGACAATGATCCTGTAAAGGACAATGAACTTGTAATGGACAGTGGTCCAGCAACTGAAAATGATCCTCTAACTGACAACGATCCTGTAACGGACAATGATCCTGTAACTGGCAGTGATCCCATAACTGACAATGATCCTGTAACGGACAATGATCCTGCAACGGACAGTGATCCTGTAACTGACAATGATCCTGTAACAGACAGTGATCCTGTAACTGACAATGATCCTGTAAATGACAATGATCCTGTAATGGATAGTGATACTGTAAGGGACACTGATCCTGCAACTGACAGTGATCCTGTAACGGACAGTGATCCTGTAACTGACAATGATCCTGTAACTGACAGTGATCCTGCAACAGACAATGATCCTGCAACTGACAATGTTCCTGCAATTGACAATGATCCTGTAATGGACAGTGATCCTGTAACGGACAATGATCCTAACACGGACAGTGATCCTGCAACTGACAATGATCCTGCAACTGACAATGATCCTGTAACTGACAGTGATCTTGTTACTGACAGTGATCCGATAACTGACAATGATCCTACAACTGACAGTGATCCTGTAACTGACAATGATCCTGCAACTGACAATAATCCTGTAATGGACAATGATCCTGTAACTGACAATCATACTGAAACAGAAAATGATCCTGTAATGGACAGTGATCTTGTAATGACAATGATCCTGTAACTGACAATGATCCTGTAACTGACAATGATCGTGTCATGGTAATTCATCCTGTAATGGACAGTGATCCTGTAACGGACAGTGATCCTATAACGGACAATGATCCTGTCACAGACAGTGATCCTGTAACTGACAATGATCCTGCAACTGAAAATGATCCTGGAATTGACAATGATCCTGTATCTGACAATGATCCTGCAACGGACAATGATCTTGTAACGGACAATGATCCTGTAATGGACAATGAACCTGTCACGGACAATGATCCTGTAATGGACAATGATCCTGTAACAGACAGTGATCCTGTAACTGAAAATGATCCTGCAACTGACAATGATCCTGTAACGGACAATGATCCTGTAACTGGCAGTGATCCTGAAACTGACAATGATCCTGTAATGGACAATGATCCTGAAACTGACAATGATCCTGCAACTGACAATGATCCTGTAATGGACAATGATCCTGTAACTGACAGTCATCCTGTAACAGACAATGACCCTGTAACAGAAAGTGATTCTGTAACTGACAATGATCCTGCAACTGACAATGATCCTGTAATGGACAATGATCTCGTAATGGACAATGATCCTGTAATGGACAATGATCATGTAATGGACAGTGATTCAGTAACTGAAAATGATTCTCTAACTGACAACGATCCTGTAACTGACAATGATTCTGTAACTGGTAGTGATCCCGTAACTGACAATGATCCTGTAACGGACAATCATCCTGTATCGGACAGTGATCCTGTAACTGACAATGATCCTGTCAGGGAAATTTATCGTGTAATGGACAGTGATCCTGTAACGGACAGTGATCCTGTAACGGACAGTGATCCTATAATGGACAATGATCCTGTCACGGACAGTGATCCTGTAACTGACAATGATCCTGTAACTGACAATGATCCTGGAACGGACAATGATCCTGTAACTGACAATGATCCTGCAACGGACAATGATCCTGTAACAGACAATGATCATGTAACGGACAGAGATTCTGTATCGGACAATGATCCTGTAACTGACAATGATTCTGTAATTGACAATGATCTTGCAATGGATAGTGATCCTGTAATGGACACTGATCCTGCAACTGACAGTGATCCTTTAATGTACAATGATCCTGCAACTGACATTGATCCTGTAATTGACAATGATCCTGTAACTGACAGTGATCCTGTGATGGACAATGATCCTGTAACTGACAGTGATCCTGTGATGGACAATGATCCTGTAACTGAAAGTGATCCTGTAACTGACAATGAACCTGCAACTGACAATGATCCTGTAACTGACAATCATCCTGTAACAGACAATGATGATGTAACGGACAGAGATTCTGTATCGGACAATGATCCTGTAACTGACAATGATTCTGTAATTGACAATGATCTTGCAATGGATAGTGATCCTGTAATGGACACTGATCCTGCAACTGACAGTGATCCTGCAACGGAAAGTGATCCTGCAACTGACAATGATCCTGTAACTGACAGTGATCCTGTAATGGACAATGATCCTGCAACTGACATTGATCCTGTAATTGACAATGATCCTGCAACTGACAATAATCCTGGAACGGACAGTGATACTGTCATGGAGAATGATCCTGACATGGACAGTGATCCTATAACTGACAATGATCCTATAACTGACAGTGATCCTGTAACTGACAATGATCCTGCAACTGACAATCATCGTGTAATGGACAATGATCCTGCAACTGACAATCATTCTGTAACAGACAATGATCCTGTAATGGAAAGTGATTCTGTAACTGACAATGATCCTGCAACTGACAATGATCCTGTAATGGACAGTGATCTGTAACTGACAATGATCCTGTAACAGACAGTGATCCTGTAACTGACAATGATCCTGTAACTGACAATGATCCTGTAACTGGCAGTGATCCTGTAACGGACAATGATCCTGTATCGGACAGTGATCCTGTAACTGACAATGATCCTGTCAGGGAAATTCATCCGGTAATGGACAGTGATCCTGTAACGGACAGTGATCCTATAATGGACAATGATCCTGTAACGGACAATGATCCTGTAACCGACAGTGAACCTGTAACTGAAAATGATCCTGAACTGGACAATGATCCTGTAACTGACAGTGATCCTGCAACAGACAATGATCCTTTAACGGACAGTGATCCTGTAACTGACATTGATCCTGTAACGGAAATTTATCCTGTAACAGACAGTGATCCTGTAACAGACAGTGAACATGTAATTTACCAATGATCCTGTAACTGACAATGATCCTGTAACTGACAATGATCCTTTAATGGACAATGATCCTGTGACTGAGAATGATCGGGTAACTTTCAATGATCCTGCAACTGACAATGATCCCGTAACGGACAGTGATCCTGTAAATGACAATGATCCTGTAACCGACAGTGATCCTGTAACTGACAGTGATCCTGCAACTGACAGTTATCCTGCAACTGACAATGATCCTGTAAAAGACAATGATCCTGTAACTGTCAATGATCCTGTAACTCACAAGGATCCTGTAAAGGACAGTGTACCTGTAACTGACAATAATCTTGTAACTGACAATGATCCAGCAAAGGACAATGATCCTGAAAAGGACAATGATCCTGTAACTGACAATGATCCTGTAACGGACAGTAATCCTTCAACTGGCAATGATCCTGTAACTGAAAATGATCCTGTAACTGACAGTGATCCTGTAACTGACAGTGATCCTGTAACTGACAATGATCCTGTAACTGTCAATGATCCTGTAACTCACAAGGATCCTGTAACGGACAGTGATCATGTAACTGACAATGATCCTGTAACTGACAATGATCCTGTAACGGACAAATATCTTGTAACTGAACATGACTCTTTTAACAGACAATGATCCTGTAACGGACAGTGATCCTGTAACTGACAGTGATCCTGTGACTGACAATGATTCTGTAACTGACAATGATCCTGTAACGGACAAATATCTTGTAACTGAACATGACTCTTTTAACAGACAATGATCCTGTAACGGACAGTGATCCTGTAACTGACAATGATCCTGTAACTGACAATGATCCTGCAACTGACAATGATCCTGTAACGGACAGTGATCCTGTAACTGACAATGATCCTGCAACAGACAATGATCCTTTAACGGACAGTGATCCTGCAACTGACAATGATCCTGCAACGAAAATTCATCCTGTAACAGACAGTGATCCTGTAACGGACAGTGATCCTTTTATGGACAATGATCCTGTAATGGACAATGATCCTGTAACTGACAATGATCCTTTAACGGACAATGATCCTGTTACAGACAATGATCCTGTAACAGACAGTGATCGTGAAATGGACAGTGATCCTGTAACTGATAGTGATCATGTGATGGAAAATGATCCTGTAACTGAAAATGATCCTGTATCGGACAATGATCCGGTAACTGACCGTGATCTGGAACTGACAATGATCCTATAATGGACAGTGATCCTGTAACTGACAATTATCCTGTAACGGACAATGATCCTATAACGGACAATCATCTTGTAACTGACAATGATCCTGTAATGGACAGTAATGCTGTAACCGACAGTGATCCTCTCACTGACAATGATCCTGCAATGGACAATGATCCTGCAACGGACAGTAATCCTGTAACTGACAATGATCATGTAACGGACAATGATCCTGTAACGGAAAATGATCCTGTAACAGACAGTGATCCTGTAACTGACAATGATCCTGCAACTGACAATGATCCTGTAGTGGACAGTGAACCTGTAACTGACAATGATCCTGTAACTGACAATGATCCTGTAATGGACAGTAATGCTGTAACCGACAGTGATCCTCTCACTGACAATGATCCTGCAATGGACAATGATCCTGCAACGGACAGTGATCCTGTAACTGACAGTGATCCTGTAACGGACAGTGATCCTATAACGGACAATGATCCTGTCACAGACAGTGATCCTGTAACTGACAATGATCCTGCAACTGAAAATGATCCTGGAATTGACAATGATCCTGTATCTGACAATGATCCTGCAACGGACAATGATCTTGTAACGGACAATGATCCTGTAATGGACAATGAACCTGTCACGGACAATGATCCTGTAATGGACAATGATCCTGTAACAGACAGTGATCCTGTAACTGAAAATGATCCTGCAACTGACAATGATCCTGTAACGGACAATGATCCTGTAACTGGCAGTGATCCTGAAACTGACAATGATCCTGTAATGGACAATGATCCTGAAACTGACAATGATCCTGCAACTGACAATGATCCTGTAATGGACAATGATCCTGTAACTGACAGTCATCCTGTAACAGACAATGACCCTGTAACAGAAAGTGATTCTGTAACTGACAATGATCCTGCAACTGACAATGATCCTGTAATGGACAATGATCTCGTAATGGACATGATCCTGTAATGGACAATGATCATGTAATGGACAGTGATTCAGTAACTGAAAATGATTCTCTAACTGACAACGATCCTGTAACTGACAATGATCCTGTAACTGGTAGTGATCCCGTAACTGACAATGATCCTGTAACGGACAATGATCCTGTATCGGACAGTGATCCTGTAACTGACAATGATCCTGTCAGGGAAATTTATCGTGTAATGGACAGTGATCCTGTAACGGACAGTGATCCTGTAACGGACAGTGATCCTATAATGGACAATGATCCTGTCACGGACAGTGATCCTGTAACTGACAATGATCCTGTAACTGACAATGATCCTGGAACGGACAATGATCCTGTAACTGACAATGATCCTGTAACAGACAGTGATCATGTAACTGACAATGATCATGCAACTGACAATGATCCTGTAATGGACAGTGATCATGTAACTGACAATGATCCTGTAACAGACAGTGATCCTGTAACTGACAATGATCCTGTAATGGATAGTGATCCTGTAATGGACACTGATGCTGCAACTGACAGTGATCCTGTAACGGAAAGTGATCCTGTAACTGACAATGATCCTGTAACTGACAGTGATCCTGTAATGGACAATGATCGTGTAACTGAAATGATCATATAATTGACAATGATCCTGTAACTGACAATGATCCTGGAACGGACAGTGATCCTGTAATGGACAATGATCCTGACACGGACAGTGATCCTATAACTGACAATGATCCTATAACTGACAGTGATCCTGTAACTGACAATGATCCTGCAACTGACAATCATCCTGTACTGGACAATCATCCTGCAACAGACAATCATTCTGTAACAAACAATGATCCTGTAACGGAAAGTGATTCTGTAACTGGCAGTGATCCTGCAACTGACAATGATCCTGCAACGGACAGTGATCTGTAACTGACAATGATCCTGTAACAGACAGTGATCCTGCAACTGACAATGATCCTGTAACTGACAATGATCCTGTAATGGACAGTGATCCTGTAACGGACAATGATCCTGCAACTGACAGTGATCCTGTAATGGACAGTGATCCTGCAAATGACAATGATCCTGTAACTGACAGTGATCCTGTAACTGACAATGATCCTGTAAATGACAATGATCCTGTAATGGATAGTGATACTGTAAGGGACACTGATCCTGCAACTGACAGTGATCCTGTAACGGACAGTGATCCTGTAACTGACAATGATCCTGTAACTGACAGTGATCCTGCAACAGACAATGAGACTGCAACTGACAATGTTCCTGCAATTGACAATGATCCTGTAATGGACAGTGATCCTGTAACGGACAATGATCCTAACACGGACAGTGATCCTGCAACTGACAATGATCCTGCAACTGACAATGATCCTGTAACTGACAGTGATCTTGTTACTGACAGTGATCCGATAACTGACAATGATCCTATAACTGACAGTGATCCTGTAACTGACAATGATCCTGCAACTGACAATAATCCTGTAATGGACAATGATCCTGTAACTGACAATCATACTGAAACAGAAAATGATCCTGTAATGGACAGTGATCTTGTAATGACAATGATCCTGTCACAGACAGCGATCCTGTAACTGACAATGATCCTGCAACTGAAAATGATCCTGGAATTGACAATGATCCTGTATCTGACAATGATCCTGCAACGGACAATGATCTTGTAACGGACAATGATCCTGTAATGGACAATGAACCTGTCACGGACAATGATCCTGTAATGGACAATGATCCTGTAACAGACAGTGATCCTGTAACTCAAAATGATCCTGCAACTGACAATGATCCTGTAACGGACAGGGATCCTGTAACTGGCAGTGATCCTGAAACTGACAATGATCCTGTAATGGACAATGATCCTGAAACTGACAATGATCCTGCAACTGACAATGATCCTGTAATGGACAATGATCCTGTAACTGACAGTCATCCTGTAACAGACAATGACCCTGTAACGGAAAATGATTCTGTAACTGACAATGATCCTGCAACTGACAATGATCCTGTAACGGACAATGATCTCGTAATGGACAATGATCCTGTAATGGACAATGATCATGTAATGGACAGTGATTCAGTAACTGAAAATGATTCTCTAACTGACAACGATCCTGTAACTGACAATGATCCTGTAACTGGTAGTGATCCCGTAACTGACAATGATCCTGTAACGGACAATGATCCTGTATCGTACAGTGATCCTGTAACTGACAATAATCCTGTCAGGGAAATTTATCGTGTAATGGACAGTGATCCTGTAACGGACAGTGATCCTATAATGGACAATGATCCTGTCACGGACAGTGATCCTGTAACTGACAATGATCCTGTAATTGACAATGATCCTGTAACAGACAGTGATCATGTAACTGACAATGATCCTGCAACTGACAATGATCCTGTAATGGACAGTGATCATGTAACTGACAATGATCCTGTAACAGACAGTGATCCTGTAACTGACAATGATCCTGTAACTGACAATGATCCTGTAATGGATAGTGATCCTGTAATGGACACTGATCCTGCAACTGACAGTGATCCTGTAACGGAAAGTGATCCTGTAACTGACAATGATCCTGTAACTGACAGTGATCCTGTAATGGACAATGATCGTGTAACTGAAAATGATCCTGTAATTGACAATGATCCTGTAACTGACAATGATCCTGGAACGGACAGTGATCCTGTAATGGACAATGATCCTATAACTGACAGTGATCCTGTAACTGACAATGATCCTGCAACTGACAATCATCCTGTACTGGACAATCATCCTGCAACAGACAATCATTCTGTAACAAACAATGATCCTGTAACGGAAAGCGATTCTGTAACTGGCAGTGATCCTGCAACTGACAATGATCCTGTAACGGACAGTGATCTGTAACTGACAATGATCCTGTAACAGACAGTGATCCTGCAACTGACAATGATCCTGTAACTGACAATGATCCTGTAACAGACAGTGATCATGTAACTGACAATGATCCTGCAACTGACAATGATCCTGTAATGGACAGTGATCATGTAACTGACAATGATCCTGTAACAGACAGTGATCCTGTAACTGACAATGATCCTGTAACTGACAATGATCCTGTAATGGATAGTGATCCTGTAATGGACACTGATCCTGCCACTGACAGTGATCCTGTAACGGAAAGTGATCCTGTAACTGACAATGATCCTGTAACTGACAGTGATCCTGTAATGGACAATGATCGTGTAACTGAAAATGATCATGTAATTGACAATGATCCTGTAACTGACAATGATCCTGGAACGGACAGTGATCCTGTAATGGACAATGATCCTGACACGGACAGTGATCCTATAACTGACAATGATCCTATAACTGACAGTGATCCTGTAACTGACAATGATCCTGCAACTGACAATCATCCTGTACTGGACAATCATCCTGCAACAGACAATCATTCTGTAACAAACAATGATCCTGTAACGGAAAGTGATTCTGTAACTGGCAATGATCCTGCAACTGACAATGATCCTGCAACGGACAGTGATCTGTAACTGACAATGATCCTGTAACAGACAGTGATCCTGCAACTGACAAAGATCCTGTGACTGACACTGATCCTGTAATGGACAGTGATCCTGTAACGGACAATGATCCTGCAACTGACAGTGATCCTGTAATGGACAGTGATCCTGCAAATGACAATGATCCTGTAACTGACAGTGATCCTGTAACTGACAATGATCCTGTAAATGACAATGATCCTGTAATGGATAGTGATACTGTAAGGGACACTGATCCTGCAACTGACAGTGATCCTGTAACGGACAGTGATCCTGTAACTGACAATGATCCTTAACTGACAGTGATCCTGCAACAGACAATGATCCTGCAACTGACAATGTTCCTGCAATTGACAATGATCCTGTAATGGACAGTGATCCTGTAACGGACAATGATCCTAACACGGACAGTGATCCTGCAACTGACAATGATCCTGCAACTGACAATGATCCTGTAACTGACAGTGATCTTGTTACTGACAGTGATCCTATAACTGACAATGATCCTATAACTGACAGTGATCCTGTAACTGACAATGATCCTGCAACTGACAATAATCCTGTAATGGACAATGATCCTGTAACTGACAATCATACTGAAACAGAAAATGATCCTAACACGGACAGTGATCTTGTAATGACAATGATCCTGTCACAGACAGCGATCCTGTAACTGACAATGATCCTGCAACTGAAAATGATCCTGGAATTGACAATGATCCTGTATCTGACAATGATCCTGCAACGGACAATGATCTTGTAACGGACAATGATCCTGTAATGGACAATGAACCTGTCTCGGACAATGATCCTGTAATGGACAATGATCCTGTAACAGACAGTGATCCTGTAACTGAAAATGATCCTGCAACTGACAATGATCCTGTAACGGACAGTGATCCTGTAACTGGCAGTGATCCTGAAACTGACAATGATCCTGTAATGGACAATGATCCTGAAACTGACAATGATCCTGCAACTGACAATGATCCTGTAATGGACAATGATCCTGTAACTGACAGTCATCCTGTAACAGACAATGACCCTGTAACGGAAAATGATTCTGTAACTGACAATGATCCTGCAACTGACAATGATCCTGTAACGGACAATGATCTCGTAATGGACAATGATCCTGGAATGGACAATGATCATGTAATAGACAGTGATTCAGTAACTGAAAATGATTCTCTAACTGACAACGATCCTGTAACTGACAATGATCCTGTAACTGGTAGTGATCCCGTAACTGACAATGATCCTGTAACGGACAATGATCCTGTATCGTACAGTGATCCTGTAACTGACAATAATCCCGTCAGGGAAATTTATCGTGTAATGGACAGTGATCCTGTAATGGACAGTGATCCTATAATGGACAATGATCCTGTCACGGACAGTGATCCTGTAACTGACAATGATCCTGTAACTGACAATGATCCTGGAACGGACAATGATCCTGTAACTGACAATGATCCTGCAACGGACAATGATCCTGTAACAGACAGTGATCATGTAACTGACAATGATCCTGCAACTGACAATGATCCTGTAATGGACAGTGATCATGTAACTGACAATGATCCTGTAACAGACAGTGATCCTGTAACTGACAATGATCCTGTAACTGACAATGATCCTGTAATGGATAGTGATCCTGTAATGGACACTGATCCTGCAACTGACAGTGATCCTGTAACGGAAAGTGATCCTGTAACTGACAATGATCCTGTAACTGACAGTGATCCTGTAATGGACAATGATCGTGTAACTGAAAATGATCCTGTAATTGACAATGATCCTGTAACTGAAAATGATCCTGGAACAGACAGTGATCCTGTAATGGACAATGATCCTGACACGGACAGTGATCCTATAACTGACAATGATCCTATTACTGACAGTGATCCTGTAACTGACAATGATCCTGCAACTGACAATCATCCTGTACTGGACAATGATCCTGTAACTGACAATCATACTGAAACAGAAAATGATCCTGTAATGGACAGTGATCTTGTAATGACAATGATCCTGTAACTGACAATGATCCTGTAACTGACAATGATCCTGTCATGGTAATTCATCCTGTAATGGACAGTGATCCTGTAACGGACAGTGATCCTATAACGGACAATGATCCTGTCACAGACAGTGATCCTGTAACTGACAATGATCCTGCAACTGAAAATGATCCTGGAATTGACAATGATCCTGTATCTGACAATGATCCTGCAACGGACAATGATCTTGCAACGGACAATGATCCTGTAATGGACAATGAACCTGTCACGGACAATGATCCTGTAATGGACAATGATCCTGTAACAGACAGTGATCCTGTAACTGAAAATGATCCTGCAACTGACAATGATCCTGTAACGGACAATGATCCTGTAACTGGCAGTGATCCTGAAACTGACAATGATCCTGTAATGGACAATGATCCTGAAACTGACAATGATCCTGCAACTGACAATGATCCTGTAATGGACAATGATCCTGTAACTGACAGTCATCCTGTAACAGACAATGATCCTGTAACAGAAAGTGATTCTGTAACTGACAATGATCCTGCAACTGACAATGATCCTGTAATGGACAATGATCTCGTAATGGACAATGATCCTGTAATGGACAATGATCATGTAATGGACAGTGATTCAGTAACTGAAAATGATTCTCTAACTGACAACGATCCTGTAACTGACAATGATCCTGTAACTGGTAGTGATCCCGTAACTGACAATGATCCTGTAACGGACAATGATCCTGTATCGGACAGTGATCCTGTAACTGACAATGATCCTGTCAGGGAAATTTATCGTGTAATGGACAGTGATCCTGTAACGGACAGTGATCCTGTAACGGACAGTGATCCTATAATGGACAATGATCCTGTCACGGACAGTGATCCTGTAACTGACAATGATCCTGTAACTGACAATGATCCTGGAACGGACAATGATCCTGTAACTGACAATGATCCTGCAACGGACAATGATCCTGTAACAGACAGTGATCATGTAACTGACAATGATCCTGCAACTGACAATGATCCTGTAATGGACAGTGATCATGTAACTGACAATGATCCTGTAACAGACAGTGATCCTGTAACTGACAATGATCCTGTAATGGATAGTGATCCTGTAATGGACACTGATGCTGCAACTGACAGTGATCCTGTAACGGAAAGTGATCCTGTAACTGACAATGATCCTGTAACTGACAGTGATCCTGTAATGGACAATGATCGTGTAACTGAAATGATCATATAATTGACAATGATCCTGTAACTGACAATGATCCTGGAACGGACAGTGATCCTGTAATGGACAATGATCCTGACACGGACAGTGATCCTATAACTGACAATGATCCTATAACTGACAGTGATCCTGTAACTGACAATGATCCTGCAACTGACAATCATCCTGTACTGGACAATCATCCTGCAACAGACAATCATTCTGTAACAAACAATGATCCTGTAACGGAAAGTGATTCTGTAACTGGCAGTGATCCTGCAACTGACAATGATCCTGCAACGGACAGTGATCTGTAACTGACAATGATCCTGTAACAGACAGTGATCCTGCAACTGACAATGATCCTGTAACTGACAATGATCCTGTAATGGACAGTGATCCTGTAACGGACAATGATCCTGCAACTGACAGTGATCCTGTAATGGACAGTGATCCTGCAAATGACAATGATCCTGTAACTGACAGTGATCCTGTAACTGACAATGATCCTGTAAATGACAATGATCCTGTAATGGATAGTGATACTGTAAGGGACACTGATCCTGCAACTGACAGTGATCCTGTAACGGACAGTGATCCTGTAACTGACAATGATCCTGTAACTGACAGTGATCCTGCAACAGACAATGAGACTGCAACTGACAATGTTCCTGCAATTGACAATGATCCTGTAATGGACAGTGATCCTGTAACGGACAATGATCCTAACACGGACAGTGATCCTGCAACTGACAATGATCCTGCAACTGACAATGATCCTGTAACTGACAGTGATCTTGTTACTGACAGTGATCCGATAACTGACAATGATCCTATAACTGACAGTGATCCTGTAACTGACAATGATCCTGCAACTGACAATAATCCTGTAATGGACAATGATCCTGTAACTGACAATCATACTGAAACAGAAAATGATCCTGTAATGGACAGTGATCTTGTAATGACAATGATCCTGTCACAGACAGCGATCCTGTAACTGACAATGATCCTGCAACTGAAAATGATCCTGGAATTGACAATGATCCTGTATCTGACAATGATCCTGCAACGGACAATGATCTTGTAACGGACAATGATCCTGTAATGGACAATGAACCTGTCACGGACAATGATCCTGTAATGGACAATGATGCTGTAACAGACAGTGATCCTGTAACTCAAAATGATCCTGCAACTGACAATGATCCTGTAACGGACAGTGATCCTGTAACTGGCAGTGATCCTGAAACTGACAATGATCCTGTAATGGACAATGATCCTGAAACTGACAATGATCCTGCAACTGACAATGATCCTGTAATGGACAATGATCCTGTAACTGACAGTCATCCTGTAACAGACAATGACCCTGTAACAGAAAGTGATTCTGTAACTGACAATGATCCTGCAACTGACAATGATCCTGTAATGGACAATGATCTCGTAATGGACATGATCCTGTAATGGACAATGATCATGTAATGGACAGTGATTCAGCAACTGAAAATGATTCTCTAACTGACAACGATCCTGTAACTGACAATGATCCTGTAACTGGTAGTGATCCCGTAACTGACAATGATCCTGTAACGGACAATGATCCTGTATCGTACAGTGATCGTGTAACTGACAATAATCCTGTCAGGGAAATTTATCGTGTAATGGACAGTGATCCTGTAACGGACAGTGATCCTATAATGGACAATGATCCTGTCACGGACAGTGATCCTGTAACTGACAATGATCCTGCAACTGACAATGATCCTGCAACGGACAATGATCCTGTAACAGACAGTGATCATGTAACTGACAATGATCCTGCAACTGACAATGATCCTGTAACTGACAATGATCCTGTAACAGACAGTGATCATGTAACTGACAATGATCCTGCAACTGACAATGATCCTGTAATGGACAGTGATCATGTAATTGACAATGATCCTGTAACAGACAGTGATCCTGTAACTGACAATGATCCTGTAACTGACAATGATCCTGTAATGGATAGTGATCCTGTAATGGACACTGATCCTGCCACTGACAGTGATCCTGTAACGGAAAGTGATCCTGTAACTGACAATGATCCTGTAACTGACAGTGATCCTGTAATGGACAATGATCGTGTAACTGAAAATGATCATGTAATTGACAATGATCCTGTAACTGACAATGATCCTGGAACGGACAGTGATCCTGTAATGGACAATGATCCTGACACGGACAGTGATCCTATAACTGACAATGATCCTATAACTGACAGTGATCCTGTAACTGACAATGATCCTGCAACTGACAATCATCCTGTACTGGACAATCATCCTGCAACAGACAATCATTCTGTAACAAACAATGATCCTGTAACGGAAAGTGATTCTGTAACTGGAAATGATCCTGCAACTGACAATGATCCTGCAACGGACAGTGATCTGTAACTGACAATGATCCTGTAACAGACAGTGATCCTGCAACTGACAAAGATCCTGTGACTGACACTGATCCTGTAATGGACAGTGATCCTGTAACGGACAATGATCCTGCAACTGACAGTGATCCTGTAATGGACAGTGATCCTGCAAATGACAATGATCCTGTAACTGACAGTGATCCTGTAACTGACAATGATCCTGTAAATGACAATGATCCTGTAATGGATAGTGATACTGTAAGGGACACTGATCCTGCAACTGACAGTGATCCTGTAACGGACAGTGATCCTGTAACTGACAATGATCCTGTAACTGACAGTGATCCTGCAACAGACAATGATCCTGCAACTGACAATGTTCCTGCAATTGACAATGATCCTGTAATGGACAGTGATCCTGTAACGGACAATGATCCTAACACGGACAGTGATCCTGCAACTGACAATGATCCTGCAACTGACAATGATCCTGTAACTGACAGTGATCTTGTTACTGACAGTGATCCGATAACTGACAATGATCCTATAACTGACAGTGATCCTGTAACTGACAATGATCCTGCAACTGACAATAATCCTGTAATGGACAATGATCCTGTAACTGACAATCATACTGAAACAGAAAATGATCCTGTAATGGACAGTGATCTTGTAATGACAATGATCCTGTCACAGACAGCGATCCTGTAACTGACAATGATCCTGCAACTGAAAATGATCCTGGAATTGACAATGATCCTGTATCTGACAATGATCCTGCAACGGACAATGATCTTGTAACGGACAATGATCCTGTAATGGACAATGAACCTGTCTCGGACAATGATCCTGTAATGGACAATGATCCTGTAACAGACAGTGATCCTGTAACTGAAAATGATCCTTCAACTGACAATGATCCTGTAACGGACAATGATCCTGTAACTGGCAGTGATCCTGAAACTGACAATGATCCTGTAATGGACAATGATCCTGAAACTGACAATGATCCTGCAACTGACAATGATCCTGTAATGGACAATGATCCTGTAACTGACAGTCATCCTGTAACAGACAATGACCCTGTAACGGAAAGTGATTCTGTAACTGACAATGATCCTGCAACTGACAATGATCCTGTAACGGACAATGATCTCGTAATGGACAATGATCCTGTAACGGACAATGATCTCGTAATGGACAATGATCCTGTAATGGACAATGATCATGTAATGGACAGTGATTCAGTAACTGAAAATGATTCTCTAACTGACAACGATCCTTTAACTGACAATGATCCTGTAACTGGTAGCGATCCCGTAACTGACAATGATCCTGTAACGGACAATGATCCTGTATCGGACAGTGATCCTGTAACTGACAATAATCCTGTCAGGGAAATTTATCGTGTAATGGACAGTGATCCTGTAACGGACAGTGATCCTATAATGGACAATGATCCTGTCACGGACAGTGATCCTGTAACTGACAATGATCCTGTAACTGACAATGATCCTGGAACGGACAATGATCCTGTAACTGACAATGATCCTGCAACGGACAATGATCCTGTAACAGACAGTGATCATGTAACTGACAATAATCCTGCAACTGACAATGATCCTGTAATGGACAGTGATCATGTAACTGACAATGATCCTGTAACAGACAGTGATCCTGTAACTGACAATGATCCTGTAACTGACAATGATCCTGTAATGGATAGTGATCCTGTAATGGACACTGATCCTGCAACTGACAGTGATCCTGTAACTGAAAATGAACCTGTAATTGACAATGATCCTGTAACTGACAATGATCCTGGAACAGACAGTGATCCTGTAATGGACAATGATCCTGTCACGGACAGTGATCCTGTAACTGACAATGATCCTGTAACTGACAATGATCCTGGAACGGACAATGATCCTGTAACTGACAATGATCCTGCAACGGACAATGATCCTGTAACAGACAGTGATCATGTAACTGACAATGATCCTGCAACTGACAATGATCCTGTAATGGACAGTGATCATGTAACTGACAATGATCCTGTAACAGACAGTGATCCTGTAACTGACAATGATCCTGTAACTGACAATGATCCTGTAATGGATAGTGATCCTGTAATGGACACTGATCCTGCAACTGACAGTGATCCTGTAATGGAAAGTGATCCTGTAACTGACAATGATCCTGTAACTGACAGTGATCCTGTAATGGACAATGATCGTGTAACTGAAAATGATCCTGTAATTGACAATGATCCTGTAACTGACAATGATCCTGGAACGGACAGTGATCCTGTAATGGACAATGATCCTGACACGGACAGTGATCCTATAACTGACAATGATCCTATAACTGACAGTGATCCTGTAACTGACAATGATCCTGCAACTGACAATCATCCTGTACTGGACAATCATCCTGCAACAGACAATCATTCTGTAACAAACAATGATCCTGTAACGGAAAGTGATTCTGTAACTGGCAGTGATCCTGCAACTGACAATGATCCTGTAATGGAGAGTGATCTGTAACTGACAATGATCCTGTAACAGACAGTGATCCTGCAACTGACAATGATCCTGTAACTGACAATGATCCTGTAATGGACAGTGATCCTGTAACGGACAATGATCCTGCAACTGACAGTGATCCTGTAATGGACAGTGATCCTGCAAATGACAATGATCCTGTAACTGACAGTGATCCTGTAACTGACAATGATCCTGTAAATGACAATGATCCTGTAATGGATAGTGATACTGTAAGGGACACTGATCCTGCAACTGACAGTGATCCTGTAACGGACAGTGATCCTGTAACTGACAATGATCCTGGAACGGACAGTGATCCTGTAATGGACAATGATCCTGACACGGACAGTGATCCTATAACTGACAATGATCCTATAACTGACAGTGATCCTGTAACTGACAATGATCCTGCAACTGACAATCATCCTGTACTGGACAATCATCCTGCAACAGACAATCATTCTGTAACAAACAATGATCCTGTAACGGAAAGTGATTCTGTAACTGGCAGTGATCCTGCAACTGACAATGATCCTGTAACGGACAGTGATCTGTAACTGACAATGATCCTGTAACAGACAGTGATCCTGCAACTGACAATGATCCTGTAACTGACAATGATCCTGTAATGGACAGTGATCCTGTAACGGACAATGATCCTGCAACTGACAGTGATCCTGTAATGGACAGTGATCCTGCAAATGACAATGATCCTGTAACTGACAGTGATCCTGTAACTGACAATGATCCTGTAAATGACAATGATCCTGTAATGGATAGTGATACTGTAAGGGACACTGATCCTGCAACTGACAGTGATCCTGTAACGGACAGTGATCCTGTAACTGACAATGATCCTGTAACTGACAGTGATCCTGCAATAGACAATGATCCTGCAACTGACAATGTTCCTGCAATTGACAATGATCCTGTAATGGACAGTGATCCTGTAACGGACAATGATCCTAACACGGACAGTGATCCTGCAACTGACAAAGATCCTGTGACTGACACTGATCCTGTAATGGACAGTGATCCTGTAACGGACAATGATCCTGCAACTGACAGTGATCCTGTAATGGACAGTGATCCTGCAAATGACAATGATCCTGTAACTGACAGTGATCCTGTAACTGACAATGATCCTGTAAATGACAATGATCCTGTAATGGATAGTGATACTGTAAGGGACACTGATCCTGCAACTGACAGTGATCCTGTAACGGACAGTGATCCTGTAACTGACAATGATCCTGTAACTGACAGTGATCCTGCAACAGACAATGATCCTGCAACTGACAATGTTCCTGCAATTGACAATGATCCTGTAATGGACAGTGATCCTGTAACGGACAATGATCCTAACACGGACAGTGATCCTGCAACTGACAATGATCCTGCAACTGACAATGATCCTGTAACTGACAGTGATCTTGTTACTGACAGTGATCCGATAACTGACAATGATCCTATAACTGACAGTGATCCTGTAACTGACAATGATCCTGCAACTGACAATAATCCTGTAATGGACAATGATCCTGTAACTGACAATCATACTGAAACAGAAAATGATCCTGTAATGGACAGTGATCTTGTAATGACAATGATCCTGTCACAGACAGCGATCCTGTAACTGACAATGATCCTGCAACTGAAAATGATCCTGGAATTGACAATGATCCTGTATCTGACAATGATCCTGCAACGGACAATGATCTTGTAACGGACAATGATCCTGTAATGGACAATGAACCTGTCTCGGACAATGATCCTGTAATGGACAATGATCCTGTAACAGACAGTGATCCTGTAACTGAAAATGATCCTGCAACTGACAATGATCCTGTAACGGACAATGATCCTGTAACTGGCAGTGATCCTGAAACTGACAATGATCCTGTAATGGACAATGATCCTGAAACTGACAATGATCCTGCAACTGACAATGATCCTGTAATGGACAATGATCCTGTAACTGACAGTAATTTGTAACAGACAATGACCCTGTAACGGAAAGTGATTCTGTAACTGACAATGATCCTGCAACTGACAATGATCCTGTAACGGACAATGATCTCGTAATGGACAATGATCCTGTAACGGACAATGATCTCGTAATGGACAATGATCCTGTAATGGACAATGATCATGTAATGGACAGTGATTCAGTAACTGAAAATGATTCTCTAACTGACAACGATCCTTTAACTGACAATGATCCTGTAACTGGTAGCGATCCCGTAACTGACAATGATCCTGTAACGGACAATGATCCTGTATCGGACAGTGATCCTGTAACTGACAATAATCCTGTCAGGGAAATTTATCGTGTAATGGACAGTGATCCTGTAACGGACAGTGATCCTATAATGGACAATGATCCTGTCACGGACAGTGATCCTGTAACTGACAATGATCCTGTAACTGACAATGATCCTGGAACGGACAATGATCCTGTAACTGACAATGATCCTGCAACGGACAATGATCCTGTAACAGACAGTGATCATGTAACTGACAATGATCCTGCAACTGACAATGATCCTGTAATGGACAGTGATCATGTAACTGACAATGATCCTGTAACAGACAGTGATCCTGTAACTGACAATGATCCTGTAACTGACAATGATCCTGTAATGGATAGTGATCCTGTAATGGACACTGATCCTGCAACTGACAGTGATCCTGTAATGGAAAGTGATCCTGTAACTGACAATGATCCTGTAACTGACAGTGATCCTGTAATGGACAATGATCGTGTAACTGAAAATGATCCTGTAATTGACAATGATCCTGTAACTGACAATGATCCTGGAACGGACAGTGATCCTGTAATGGACAATGATCCTGACACGGACAGTGATCCTATAACTGACAATGATCCTATAACTGACAGTGATCCTGTAACTGACAATGATCCTGCAACTGACAATCATCCTGTACTGGACAATCATCCTGCAACAGACAATCATTCTGTAACAAACAATGATCCTGTAACGGAAAGTGATTCTGTAACTGGCAGTGATCCTGCAACTGACAATGATCCTGTAATGGAGAGTGATCTGTAACTGACAATGATCCTGTAACAGACAGTGATCCTGCAACTGACAATGATCCTGTAACTGACAATGATCCTGTAATGGACAGTGATCCTGTAACGGACAATGATCCTGCAACTGACAGTGATCCTGTAATGGACAGTGATCCTGCAAATGACAATGATCCTGTAACTGACAGTGATCCTGTAACTGACAATGATCCTGTAAATGACAATGATCCTGTAATGGATAGTGATACTGTAAGGGACACTGATCCTGCAACTGACAGTGATCCTGTAACGGACAGTGATCCTGTAACTGACAATGATCCTGGAACGGACAGTGATCCTGTAATGGACAATGATCCTGACACGGACAGTGATCCTATAACTGACAATGATCCTATAACTGACAGTGATCCTGTAACTGACAATGATCCTGCAACTGACAATCATCCTGTACTGGACAATCATCCTGCAACAGACAATCATTCTGTAACAAACAATGATCCTGTAACGGAAAGTGATTCTGTAACTGGCAGTGATCCTGCAACTGACAATGATCCTGTAACGGACAGTGATCTGTAACTGACAATGATCCTGTAACAGACAGTGATCCTGCAACTGACAATGATCCTGTAACTGACAATGATCCTGTAATGGACAGTGATCCTGTAACGGACAATGATCCTGCAACTGACAGTGATCCTGTAATGGACAGTGATCCTGCAAATGACAATGATCCTGTAACTGACAGTGATCCTGTAACTGACAATGATCCTGTAAATGACAATGATCCTGTAATGGATAGTGATACTGTAAGGGACACTGATCCTGCAACTGACAGTGATCCTGTAACGGACAGTGATCCTGTAACTGACAATGATCCTGTAACTGACAGTGATCCTGCAACAGACAATGAGACTGCAACTGACAATGTTCCTGCAATTGACAATGATCCTGTAATGGACAGTGATCCTGTAACGGACAATGATCCTAACACGGACAGTGATCCTGCAACTGACAATGATCCTGCAACTGACAATGATCCTGTAACTGACAGTGATCTTGTTACTGACAGTGATCCGATAACTGACAATGATCCTATAACTGACAGTGATCCTGTAACTGACAATGATCCTGCAACTGACAATAATCCTGTAATGGACAATGATCCTGTAACTGACAATCATACTGAAACAGAAAATGATCCTGTAATGGACAATGATCTCGTAATGGACAATGATCCTGTAATGGACAATGATCATGTAATGGACAGTGATTCAGTAACTGAAAATGATCCTGTAACTGACAACGATCCTGTAACTGACAATGATCCTGTAACTGGTAGTGATCCCGTAACTGACAATGATCCTGTAACGGACAATGATCCTGTATCAGACAGTGATCCTGTAACTGACAATGATCCTGTCAGGGAAATTTATCGTGTAATGGACAGTGATCCTGTAACGGACAGTGATCCTATAATGGACAATGATCCTGTCACGGACAGTGATCCTGTAACTGACAATGATCCTGTAACTGACAATGATCCTGGAACGGACAATGATCCTGTAACTGACAATGATCCTGCAACGGACAATGATCCTGTAACAGACAGTGATCATGTAACTGACAATGATCCTGCAACTGACAATGATCCTGTAATGGACAGTGATCATGTAACTGACAATGATCCTGTAACAGACAGTGATCCTGTAACTGACAATGATCCTGTAACTGACAATGATCCTGTAATGGATAGTGATCCTGTAATGGACACTGATCCTGCAACTGACAGTGATCCTGTAATGGAAAGTGATCCTGTAACTGACAATGATCCTGTAACTGACAGTGATCCTGTAATGGACAATGATCGTGTAACTGAAAATGATCCTGTAATTGACAATGATCCTGTAACTGACAATGATCCTGGAACGGACAGTGATCCTGTAATGGACAATGATCCTGACACGGACAGTGATCCTATAACTGACAATGATCCTATAACTGACAGTGATCCTGTAACTGACAATGATCCTGCAACTGACAATCATCCTGTACTGGACAATCATCCTGCAACAGACAATCATTCTGTAACAAACAATGATCCTGTAACGGAAAGTGATTCTGTAACTGGCAGTGATCCTGCAACTGACAATGATCCTGTAACGGACAGTGATCTGTAACTGACAATGATTCTGTAACAGACAGTGATCCTGCAACTGACAATGATCCTGTAACTGACAATGATCCTGTAACAGACAGTGATCATGTAACGGACAATGATCCTGCAACTGACAGTGATCCTGTAATGGACAGTGATCTTGCAAATGACAATGATCCTGTAACTGACAGTGATCCTGTAACTGACAATGATCCTGTAAATGACAATGATCCTGTAATGGATAGTGATACTGTAAGGGACACTGATCCTGCAACTGACAGTGATCCTGTAACGGACAGTGATCCTGTAACTGACAATGATCCTGGAACTGACAGTGATCCTGCAACAGACAATGATCCTGCAACTGACAATGTTCCTGCAATTGACAATGATCCTGTAATGGACAGTGATCCTGTAACGGACAATGATCCTAACACGGACAGTGATTGTGCAACTGACAATGATCCTGCAACTGACAATGATCCTGTAACTGACAGTGATCTTGTTACTGACAGTGATCCGATAACTGACAATGATCCTATAACTGACAGTGATCTTGTAACTGACAATGATCCTGCAACTGACAATAATCCTGTAATGGACAATGATCCTGTAACTGACAATCATGCTGAAACAGAAAATGATCCTGTAATGGACAATGATCTCGTAATGGACAATGATCCTGTAATGGACAATGATCATGTAATGGACAGTGATTCAGTAACTGAAAATGATCCTGTAACTGACAACGATCCTGTAACTGACAATGATCCTGTAACTGGTAGTGATCCCGTAACTGACAATGATCCTGTAACGGACAATGATCCTGTATCAGACAGTGATCCTGTAACTGACAATGATCCTGTCAGGGAAATTTATCGTGTAATGGACAGTGATCCTGTAACGGACAGTGATCCTATAATGGACAATGATCCTGTCACGGACAGTGATCCTGTAACTGACAATGATCCTGTAACTGACAATGATCCTGGAACGGACAATGATCCTGTAACTGACAATGATCCTGCAACGGACAATGATCCTGTAACAGACAGTGATCATGTAACTGACAATGATCCTGCAACTGACAATGATCCTGTAATGGACAGTGATCATGTAACTGACAATGATCCTGTAACAGACAGTGATCCTGTAACTGACAATGATCCTGTAACTGACAATGATCCTGTAATGGATAGTGATCCTGTAATGGACACTGATCCTGCAACTGACAGTGATCCTGTAATGGAAAGTGATCCTGTAACTGACAATGATCCTGTAACTGACAGTGATCCTGTAATGGACAATGATCGTGTAACTGAAAATGATCCTGTAATTGACAATGATCCTGTAACTGACAATGATCCTGGAACGGACAGTGATCCTGTAATGGACAATGATCCTGACACGGACAGTGATCCTATAACTGACAATGATCCTATAACTGACAGTGATCCTGTAACTGACAATGATCCTGCAACTGACAATCATCCTGTACTGGACAATCATCCTGCAACAGACAATCATTCTGTAACAAACAATGATCCTGTAACGGAAAGTGATTCTGTAACTGGCAGTGATCCTGCAACTGACAATGATCCTGTAACGGACACTGATCTGTAACTGAGAATGATCCTGTAACAGACAGTGATCCTGCAACTGACAATGATCCTGTAACTGACAATGATCCTGTAACAGACAGTGATCATGTAACGGACAATGATCCTGCAACTGACAGTGATCCTGTAATGGACAGTGATCCTGCAAATGACAATGATCCTGTAACTGACAGTGATCCTGTAACTGACAATGATCCTGTAAATGACAATGATCCTGTAATGGACAGTGATCCTGTAACGGACAATGATCCTAACACGGACAGTGATCCTGCAACTGACAATGATCCTGCAACTGACAATGATCCTGTAACTGACAATGATCCTGTAATGGACAGTGATCCTGTAACGGACAATGATCCTGCAACTGACAGTGATCCTGTAATGGACAGTGATCCTGCAAATGACAATGATCCTGTAACTGACAGTGATCCTGTAACTGACAATGATCCTGTAAATGACAATGATCCTGTAATGGATAGTGATACTGTAAGGGACACTGATCCTGCAACTGACAGTGATCCTGTAATGGACAGTGATCCTGTAACTGACAATGATCCTGGAACGGACAGTGATCCTGTAATGGACAATGATCCTGACACGGACAGTGATCCTATAACTGACAATGATCCTATAACTGACAGTGATCCTGTAACTGACAATGATCCTGCAACTGACAATCATCCTGTACTGGACAATCATCCTGCAACAGACAATCATTCTGTAACAAACAATGATCCTGTAACAGAAAGTGATTCTGTAACTGGCAGTGATCCTGCAACTGACAATGATCCTGTAACGGACAGTGATCTGTAACTGACAATGATCCTGTAACAGACAGTGATCCTGCAACTGACAATGATCCTGTAACTGACAATGATCCTGTAATGGACAGTGATCCTGTAACGGACAATGATCCTGCAACTGACAGTGATCCTGTAATGGACAGTGATCCTGCAAATGACAATGATCCTGTAACTGACAGTGATCCTGTAACTGACAATGATCCTGTAAATGACAATGATCCTGTAATGGATAGTGATACTGTAAGGGACACTGATCCTGCAACTGACAGTGATCCTGTAACGGACAGTGATCCTGTAACTGACAATGATCCTGTAACTGACAGTGATCCTGCAACAGACAATGAGACTGCAACTGACAATGTTCCTGCAATTGACAATGATCCTGTAATGGACAGTGATCCTGTAACGGACAATGATCCTAACACGGACAGTGATCCTGCAACTGACAATGATCCTGCAACTGACAATGATCCTGTAACTGACAGTGATCTTGTTACTGACAGTGATCCGATAACTGACAATGATCCTATAACTGACAGTGATCCTGTAACTGACAATGATCCTGCAACTGACAATAATCCTGTAATGGACAATGATCCTGTAACTGACAATCATACTGAAACAGAAAATGATCCTGTAATGGACAATGATCTCGTAATGGACAATGATCCTGTAATGGACAATGATCATGTAATGGACAGTGATTCAGTAACTGAAAATGATCCTGTAACTGACAACGATCCTGTAACTGACAATGATCCTGTAACTGGTAGTGATCCCGTAACTGACAATGATCCTGTAACGGACAATGATCCTGTATCAGACAGTGATCCTGTAACTGACAATGATCCTGTCAGGGAAATTTATCGTGTAATGGACAGTGATCCTGTAACGGACAGTGATCCTATAATGGACAATGATCCTGTCACGGACAGTGATCCTGTAACTGACAATGATCCTGTAACTGACAATGATCCTGGAACGGACAATGATCCTGTAACTGACAATGATCCTGCAACGGACAATGATCCTGTAACAGACAGTGATCATGTAACTGACAATGATCCTGCAACTGACAATGATCCTGTAATGGACAGTGATCATGTAACTGACAATGATCCTGTAACAGACAGTGATCCTGTAACTGACAATGATCCTGTAACTGACAATGATCCTGTAATGGATAGTGATCCTGTAATGGACACTGATCCTGCAACTGACAGTGATCCTGTAATGGAAAGTGATCCTGTAACTGACAATGATCCTGTAACTGACAGTGATCCTGTAATGGACAATGATCGTGTAACTGAAAATGATCCTGTAATTGACAATGATCCTGTAACTGACAATGATCCTGGAACGGACAGTGATCCTGTAATGGACAATGATCCTGACACGGACAGTGATCCTATAACTGACAATGATCCTATAACTGACAGTGATCCTGTAACTGACAATGATCCTGCAACTGACAATCATCCTGTACTGGACAATCATCCTGCAACAGACAATCATTCTGTAACAAACAATGATCCTGTAACGGAAAGTGATTCTGTAACTGGCAGTGATCCTGCAACTGACAATAATCCTGTAACGGACAGTGATCTGTAACTGACAATGATTCTGTAACAGACAGTGATCCTGCAACTGACAATGATCCTGTAACTGACAATGATCCTGTAACAGACAGTGATCATGTAACGGACAATGATCCTGCAACTGACAGTGATCCTGTAATGGACAGTGATCCTGCAAATGACAATGATCCTGTAACTGACAGTGATCCTGTAACTGACAATGATCCTGTAAATGACAATGATCCTGTAATGGATAGTGATACTGTAAGGGACACTGATCCTGCAACTGACAGTGATCCTGTAACGGACAGTGATCCTGTAACTGACAATGATCCTGTAACTGACAGTGATCCTGCAACAGACAATGATCCTGCAACTGACAATGTTCCTGCAATTGACAATGATCCTGTAATGGACAGTGATCCTGTAACGGACAATGATCCTAACACGGGCAGTGATTGTGCAACTGACAATGATCCTGCAACTGACAATGATCCTGTAACTGACAGTGATCTTGTTACTGACAGTGATCCGATAACTGACAATGATCCTATAACTGACAGTGATCTTGTAACTGACAATGATCCTGCAACTGACAATAATCCTGTAATGGACAATGATCCTGTAACTGACAATCATACTGAAACAGAAAATGATCCTGTAATGGACAATGATCTCGTAATGGACAATGATCCTGTAATGGACAATGATCATGTAATGGACAGTGATTCAGTAACTGAAAATGATCCTGTAACTGACAACGATCCTGTAACTGACAATGATCCTGTAACTGGTAGTGATCCCGTAACTGACAATGATCCTGTAACGGACAATGATCCTGTATCAGACAGTGATCCTGTAACTGACAATGATCCTGTCAGGGAAATTGATCGTGTAATGGACAGTGATCCTGTAACGGACAGTGATCCTATAATGGACAATGATCCTGTCACGGACAGTGATCCTGTAACTGACAATGATCCTGTAACTGACAATGATCCTGGAACGGACAATGATCCTGTAACTGACAATGATCCTGCAACGGACAATGATCCTGTAACAGACAGTGATCATGTAACTGACAATGATCCTGCAACTGACAATGATCCTGTAATGGACAGTGATCATGTAACTGACAATGATCCTGCAACAGACAGTGATCCTGTAACTGACAATGATCCTGTAACTGACAATGATCCTGTAATGGATAGTGATCCTGTAATGGACACTGATCCTGCAACTGACAGTGATCCTGTAATGGAAAGTGATCCTGTAACTGACAATGATCCTGTAACTGACAGTGATCCTGTAATGGACAATGATCGTGTAACTGAAAATGATCCTGTAATTGACAATGATCCTGTAACTGACAATGATCCTGGAACGGACAGTGATCCTGTAATGGACAATGATCCTGACACGGACAGTGATCCTATAACTGACAATGATCCTATAACTGACAGTGATCCTGTAACTGACAATGATCCTGCAACTGACAATCATCCTGTACTGGACAATCATCCTGCAACAGACAATCATTCTGTAACAAACAATGATCCTGTAACGGAAAGTGATTCTGTAACTGGCAGTGATCCTGCAACTGACAATGATCCTGTAACGGACACTGATCTGTAACTGAGAATGATCCTGTAACAGACAGTGATCCTGCAACTGACAATGATCCTGTAACTGACAATGATCCTGTAACAGACAGTGATCATGTAACGGACAATGATCCTGCAACTGACAGTGATCCTGTAATGGACAGTGATCCTGCAAATGACAATGATCCTGTAACTGACAGTGATCCTGTAACTGACAATGATCCTGTAAATGACAATGATCCTGTAATGGACAGTGATACTGTAAGGGACACTGATCCTGCAACTGACAGTGATCCTGTAATGGACAGTGATCCTGTAACTGACAATGATCCTGTAACTGACAGTGATCCTGCAACAGACAATGATCCTGCAACTGACAATGTTCCTGCAATTGACAATGATCCTGTAATGGACAGTGATCCTGTAACGGACAATGATCCTAACACGGACAGTGATCCTGCAACTGACAATGATCCTGCAACTGACAATGATCCTGTAACTGACAGTGATCTTGTTACTGACAGTGATCCGATAACTGACAATGATCCTATAACTGACAGTGATCCTGTAACTGACAATGATCCTGCAACTGACAATAATCCTGTAATGGACAATGATCCTGTAACTAACAATCATCCTGTAACTGACAATGATCCTGTAATTGACAATGATCCTGGAACTGAAAATGATCCTGTAATGGACAGTGATCTTGTAATGACAATGATCCTGTAACTGACAATGATCCTGTAACTGACAATGATCCTGTCAGGGAAATTCATCCTGTAATGGACAGTGATCCTGTAACGGACTGTGATCCTATAATGGACAATGATCCTGTCACAGACAGTGATCCTGTAACTGACAATGATCCTGCAACTGAAAATGATCCTGGAATTGACAATGATCCTGTATCTGACAATGATCCTGCAACGGACAATGATCTTGTAACGGACAATGATCCTGCAATGGACAATGAACATGTCACGGACAATGCTCCTGTAATGGACAATGATCCTGTAACAGACAATGATCCTGTAACTGAAAATGATCCTGCAACTGACAATGATCCTGTAACGGACAGTGATCCTGTAACTGGCAGTGATCCTGAAACTGACAATGATCCTGTAATGGACAATGATCCTGAAACTGACAATGATCCTGCAACTGACAATGATCCTGTAATGGACAATGATCCTGTAACTGACAGTCATCCTGTAACAGACAATGACCCTGTAACGGAAAGTGATTCTGTAACTGACAATGAACCTGCAACTGACAATGATCCTGTAACGGACAATGATCATGTAATGGACAGTGATTCAGTAACTGAAAATTATTCTCTAACTGACAACGATCCTGTAACTGACAATGATCCTGTAACTGGTAGTGATCCCGTAACTGACAATGATCCTGTAACGGACAATGATCCTGTATCGGACAGTGATCCTGTAACTGACAATGATCCTGTCAGGGAAATTTATCGTGTAATGGACAGTGATCCTGTAACGGACAGTGATCCTATAATGGACAATGATCCTGTCACGGACAGTGATCCTGTAACTGACAATGATCCTGTAACTGACAATGATCCTGGAACGGACAATGATCCTGTAACTGACAATGATCCTGCAACGGACAATGATCCTGTAACAGACAGTGATCATGTAACTGACAATGATCCTGCAACTGACAATGATCCTGTAATGGACAGTGATCATGTAACTGACAATGATCCTGCAACAGACAGTGATCCTGTAACTGACAATGACCCAGTAACTGACAATGATCCTGTAATGGATAGTGATCCTGTAATGGACACTGATCCTGCAACTGACAGTGATCCTGTAACGGAAAGTGATCCTGTAACTGACAATGATCCTGTAACTGACAGTGATCCTGTAATGGACAATGATCGTGCAACTGAAAATGATCCTGTAATTGACAATGATCATGTAACTGACAATGATCCTGGAACGGACAGTGATCCTGTAATGGACAATGATCCTGACACGGACAGTGATCCTATAACTGACAATGATCCTATAACTGACAGTGATCCTGTAACTGACAATGATCCTGCAACTGACAATGATCCTGTAAAGGACAATGATCCTGTAACTGGCAGTGATCCTGTAACTGAAAATGATCCTGTAAATGACAATGATCCTGTAATGGATAGTGATCCTGTAAGGGACACTGATCCTGCAACTGAGAGTGATCCTGTAACGGACAATCATCCTGTAACTGATAATGATCCTGTAATGGACAGTGATGCTGTAACCGACAGTGATCCTCTCACTGACAATGATCCTGCAATGAACAATGATCCTGCAACGGACAGTGATCCTGTAACTGACAATGATCATGTAATGGACAGAGATTCTGTTACGGACAAATATCCTGTAACTGACAATGATCCTGTAACTGACCATGATCCTGTCACGGACAGTGATCCTGTAACGGACAGTGATCCTGCAATGGACAGTGATCCTGTAACTGACAGTGATCCTGTGACGGACAATGATGCTGCAACTGAAAATGATCCTGTATCGGACAATGATCCTGTAACTGACAATGATCCCATAACGGACAATGATCCTGTAACTGACAATTATCCTGTAACGGACAATGATCCTGTAACCGACAATGATCCTGTAACGGAAAATGATCCTGTAACTGACAATGATCCTGTAATGGATAGTGATCCTGTAATGGACAGTGATCCTGTAACGGACAATGATCCTGTAACTGACAGTGATGCTGTAACTGACAATGATCCTGTCAATGACAATGATCCTGTAATGGATAGTGATACTGTAAGGGACACTGATCCTGCAACTGACAGTGATCCTGTAACGGACAGTGATCCTGTAACTGACAATGATCATGTAATGGACAGAGATTCTGTTACGGACAATTATCCTGTAACTGACAATGATCCTGTAACTGACCATGATCCTGTCACGGACAGTGATCCTGTAACGGACAGTGATCCTGCAATGGACAGTGATACTGTAACTGACAGTGATCCTGTGACGGACAATGATGCTGCAACTGAAAATGATCCTGCATCGGACAATGATCCTGTAACTGACAATGATCCCATAACGGACAATGATCCTGTAACTGACAATTATCCTGTAACGGACAATGATCCTGTAACCGACAATGATCCTGTAACGGAAAATGATCCTGTAACTGACAATGATCCTGTAATGGACAGTGATCCTGTAATGGACAGTGATCCTGTAACGGACAATGATCCTGTAACTGACAGTGATCCTGTAAAGGACAATGATCTTGTAACGGACAATGATCCTGTAAAGGACAATGAACTTGTAATGGACAGTGGTCCAGCAACTGAAAATGATCCTCTAACTGACAACGATCCTGTAACGGACAATGATCCTGTAACTGGCAGTGATCCCATAACTGACAATGATCCTGTAATGGACAATGATCCTGCAACGGACAGTGATCCTGTAACTGACAATGATCCTGTAACAGACAGTGATCCTGTAACTGACAATGATCCTGTAAATGACAATGATCCTGTAATGGATAGTGATACTGTAAGGGACACTGATCCTGCAACTGACAGTGATCCTGTAACGGACAGTGATCCTGTAACTGACAATGATCCTATAACTGACAGTGATCCTGCAACAGACAATGATCCTGCAACTGACAATGTTCCTGCAATTGACAATGATCCTGTAATGGACAGTGATCCTGTAACGGACAATGATCCTAACACGGACAGTGATCCTGCAACTGACAATGATCCTGCAACTGACAATGATCCTGTAACTGACAGTGATCTTGTTACTGACAGTGATCCGATAACTGACAATGATCCTATAACTGACAGTGATCCTGTAACTGACAATGATCCTGCAACTGACAATAATCCTGTAATGGACAATGATCCTGTAACTGACAATCATACTGAAACAGAAAATGATCCTGTAATGGACAGTGATCTTGTAATGACAATGATCCTGTCACAGACAGCGATCCTGTAACTGACAATGATCCTGCAACTGAAAATGATCCTGGAATTGACAATGATCCTGTATCTGACAATGATCCTGCAACGGACAATGATCTTGTAACGGACAATGATCCTGTAATGGACAATGAACCTGTCACGGACAATGATCCTGTAATGGACAATGATCCTGTAACAGACAGTGATCCTGTAACTGAAAATGATCCTGCAACTGACAATGATCCTGTAACGGACAATGATCCTGTAACTGGCAGTGATCCTGAAACTGACAATGATCCTGTAATGGACAATGATCCTGAAACTGACAATGATCCTGCAACTGACAATGATCCTGTAATGGACAATGATCCTGTAACTGACAGTCATCCTGTAACAGACAATGACCCTGTAACGGAAAGTGATTCTGTAACTGACAGTCATCCTGCAACTGACAATGATCCTGTAACGGACAATGATCTCGTAATGGACAATGATCCTGTAATGGACAATGATCATGTAATGGAGAGTGATTCAGTAACTGAAAATGATTCTCTAACTGACAACGATCCTGTAACTGACAATGATCCTGTAACTGGTAGTGATCCCGTAACTGACAATGATCCTGTAACGGACAATGATCCTGTATCGGACAGTGATCCTGTAACTGACAATAATCCTGTCAGGGAAATTTATCGTGTAATGGACAGTGATCCTGTAATGGACAGTGATCCTATAATGGACAATGATCCTGTCACGGACAGTGATCCTGTAACTGACAATGATCCTGTAACTGACAATGATCCTGGAACGGACAATGATCCTGTAACTGACAATGATCCTGCAACGGACAATGATCCTGTAACAGACAGTGATCATGTAACTGACAATGATCCTGCAACTGACAATGATCCTGTAATGGACAGTGATCATGTAACTGACAATGATCTTGTAACAGACAGTGATCCTGTAACTGACAATGATCCTGTAACTGACAATGATCCTGTAATGGATAGTGATCCTGTAATGGACACTGATCCTGCAACTGACAGTGATCCTGTAACGGAAAGTGATCATGTAACTGACAATGATCCTGCAACTGACAATGATCCTGTAATGGACAGTGATCATGTAACTGACAATGATCTTGTAACAGACAGTGATCCTGTAACAGACAGTGATCCTGTAACTGACAATGATCCTGTAAATGACAATGATCCTGTAATGGATAGTGATACTGTAAGGGACACTGATCCTGCAACTGACAGTGATCCTGGAACGGACAGTGATCCTGTAACTGACAATGATCCTGTAAATGACAGTGATCCTGCAACAGACAATGAGACTGCAACTGACAATGTTCCTGCAATTGACAATGATCCTGTAATGGACAGTGATCCTGTAACGGACAATGATCCTAACACGGACAGTGATCCTGCAACTGACAATGATCCTGCAACTGACAATGATCCTGTAACTGACAGTGATCTTGTTACTGACAGTGATCCGATAACTGACAATGATCCTATAACTGACAGTGATCCTATAACTGACAATGATCCTGCAACTGACAATAATCCTGTAATGGACAATGATCCTGTAACTGACAATCATCCTGAAACAGACAATGATCCTGTAGCGGACAGTGATCCTGTAACTGACAATGATCCTGGAACTGAAAATGATCCTGTAATGGACAGTGATCCTGTAATGACAATGATCCTGTAACTGACAATGATCCTGTAACTGACAATGATCCTGTAATGGACAATGATCCTGTAACAGACAGTGATCCTGTAACTGAAAATGATCCTGCAACTGACAATGATCCTGTAACGGACAATGATCCTGTAATTGGCAGTGATCCTGAAACTGACAATGATCCTGTAATGGACAATGATCCTGAAACTGACAATGATCATGCAACTGACAATGATCCTGTAATGGACAATGATCCTGTAACTGACAGTCATCCTGTAACAGACAGTGACCCTGTAACGGAAAGTGATTCTGTAACTGACAATGATCCTGCAACTGACAATGATCCTGTAACGGACAATGATCTCGTAATGGACAATGATCCTGTAATGGACAATGATCATGTAATGGACAGTGAATCAGTAACTGAAAATGATTCTCCATCTGACAACGATCCCGTAACTGACAATGATCCTGTAACGGACAATGATCCTGTATCGGACAGTGATCATGTAACTGACAATGATCCTGTCAGGGAAATTGATCGTGTAATGGACAGTGATCCTGTAACGGACAGTGATCCTATAATGGACAATGATCCTGTCACGGACAGTGATCCTGTAACTGACAATGATCCTGTAACTGACAATGATCCTGGAACGGACAATGATCCTGTAACTGACAATGATCCTGCAACGGACAATGATCCTGTAACAGACAGTGATCATGTAACTGACAATGATCCTGCAACTGACAATGATCCTGTAATGGACAGTGATCATGTAACTGACAATGATCCTGTAACAGATAGTGATCCTGTAACTGACAATGATCCTGTAACTGACAATGATCCTGTAATGGATAGTGATCCTGTAATGGACACTGATCCTGCAACTGACAGTGATCCTGTAACTGAAAATGGACCTGTAATTGACAATGATCCTGTAACTGACAATGATCCTGGAACAGACAGTGATCCTGTAATGGACAATGATCCTGACACGGACAGTGATCCTATAACTGACAATGATCCTATAACTGACAGTGATCCTGTAACTGACAATGAACCTGCAACTGACAATCATCCTGTACTGGACAATCATCCTGCAACAGACAATCATTCTGTAACAGAAAATGATCCTGTAACGGAAAGTGATTCTGTAACTGTCAGTGATCCTGCAACTGACAATGATCCTGTAACGGACAGTGATCTGTAACTGACAATGATCCTGTAACAGACAGTGATCCTGCAACTGACAATGATCCTGTAACTGACAATGATCCTGTAATGGACAGTGATCCTGTAACGGACAATGATCCTGCAACTGACAGTGATCCTGTAATGGACAGTGATCCTGCAAATGACAATGATCCTGTAACTGACAATGATCCTGGAACTGACAATGATCCTGTAATGTATAGTGATCCTGTAACTGACAATGATCCTATCAGGGAAATTCATCCTGTAATGGACAGTGATCCTGTAACGGAGAGTGATCCTTTTATGGACAATGATCCTGTCATGGACAGTGATCCTGTAACTGACAATGATCCTGTAACTGACAATGATCCTGTAATGGACAATGATCCTGTAACAGACAGTGATCCTGTAACTGACAATGATCCTGCAACTGACAATGATCCTGTAACGGACAGTGATCATGTAACTGACAATTATCCTGCAACTGACAATGATCCTGTAACGGACAATGATCCTGTAACTGGCAGTGATCCTGTAACTGACAATGATCCTGTAACGGAAATTCATCCTGTAACAGACAGTGATCCTGTAATGGACAATAATCCTATAACGGACAGTGATCCTGTAACAGACAATGATCCTGTAACTGACAGTGATCCTGTAACTGACAATGATCCTGTCACGGACAGTGATCCTGTAAAGGACAATGATCATGGAACTGACAATGAACCTGTAACAGACAATGATTACGTAACTGACAATGAACCTGTAACTGTCAATGATCCTGTAAGAGACAATGATCCTGTAACGGACAATGATCCTGTAACTGACAATGATCCTTTAACGGACAATGATCCTGTAACAGACAATGATCCTGTAACGGACAATGATCCTGTAACAGACAATGATCCTGCAACAGACAGTGATCCTGCAATGGACAGTGATCCTGTACCTGACAATGATCCTCTAACGGACAATGATCCAGTGACTGAGAATGATCGGGTAACTGTCAATGATCCTGCAACTGACAATGATCCTGTAACGGACAGTGATCCTGTAATGGACAATGATCCTGTAACCGACAGGAATCCTGTAACTGACAGTGATCCTGCAACTGACAGTTATCCTGTAATGGACAGTGATCCTGTAACGGACAATGATCCTGCAAATGACAATGATCCTGTAACAGACAATGATCCTGTGATGGACAATGATCCTGTAACTGACAATGATCCTTTAACGGACAATGATCCTGTGACTGAGAATGATCGGGTAACTTTCAATGATCCTGCAACTGACAATGATCCCGTAACGGACAGTGATCCTGTAATGGACAATGATCCTGTAACCGACAGTGATCCTGTAACTGACAGTGATCCTGCAACTGACAGTTATCCTGTAACTGACAATGATCCTGTAAAAGACAATGATCCTGTAACTGTCAATGATCCTGTAACTCACAAGGATCCTGTAACGGACAGTGTACCTGTAACTGACAATAATCTTGTAACTGACAATGATCCAGCAAAGGAAAATGATCCTGAAATGGACAATGATCCTGTAACTGACAATGATCCTGTAACGGACAGTGATCCTTTAACTGGCAATGATCCTGTAACTGACAATGATCCTGTAACTGAAAATGATCCTGTAACTGACAGTGATCCTGTAACTGACAATGATCCTGTAACTGTCAATGATCCTGTAACTCACAAGGATCCTGTAACGGACAGTGATCGTGTAACTGACAATGATCCTGTAACTGACAATGATCCTGTAATGGACAAATATCTTGTAACTGAACATGACTCTTTTAACGGACAATGATCCTGTAACGGACAGTGATCCTGTAACAGACAGTGATCCTGTAACTGACAATAATCCTGCAACTGACAATGATCCTGTAACGGACAGTGATCCTGTAACTGACAATTATCCTGCAACTGACAATGATCCTGTAACGGACAATGATCCTGTAACTGGCAGTGATCCTGTAACTGACAATGATCCTGTAACGGAAATTCATCCTGTAACAGACAGTGATCCTGTAACGGACAGTGATCCTGTAATGGACAATAATCCTATAACGGACAGTGATCCTGTAACTGACAATGATCCTGTAACTGACAGTGATCCTGTAACTGACAATGATCCTGTCACGGACAGTGATCCTGTAAAGGACAATGATCATGGAACTGACAATGAACCTGTAACAGACAATGATTACGTAACTGACAATGAACCTGTAACTGTCAATGATCCTGTAAGAGACAATGATCCTGTAACGGACAATGATCCTGTAACTGACAATGATCCTTTAACGGACAATGATCCTGTAACAGACAATGATCCTGTAACAGACAGTGATCCTGCAATGGACAGTGATCCTGTACCTGACAATGATCCTCTAACGGACAATGATCCAGTGACTGAGAATGATCGGGTAACTGTCAATGATCCTGCAACTGACAATGATCCTGTAACGGACAGTGATCCTGTAATGGACAATGATCCTGTAACCGACAGGAATCCTGTAACTGACAGTGATCCTGCAACTGACAGTTATCCTGTAATGGACAGTGATCCTGTAACGGACAATGATCCTGCAAATGACAATGATCCTGTAACAGACAATGATCCTGTGATGGACAATGATCCTGTAACTGACAATGATCCTTTAACGGACAATGATCCTGTGACTGAGAATGATCGGGTAACTTTCAATGATCCTGCAACTGACAATGATCCCGTAACGGACAGTGATCCTGTAATGGACAATGATCCTGTAACCGACAGTGATCCTGTAACTGACAGTGATCCTGCAACTGACAGTTATCCTGTAACTGACAATGATCCTGTAAAAGACAATGATCCTGTAACTGTCAATGATCCTGTAACTCACAAGGATCCTGTAATGGACAGTGTACCTGTAACTGACAATAATCTTGTAACTGACAATGATCCAGCAAAGGAAAATGATCCTGAAATGGACAATGATCCTGTAACTGACAATGATCCTGTAATGGACAGTGATCCTTTAACTGGCAATGATCCTGTAACTGACAGTGATCCTGTAACTGACAGTGATCCTGTAACTGACAATGATCCTGTAACTGTCAATGATCCTGTAACTCACAAGGATCCTGTAACGGACAGTGATCGTGTAACTGACAATGATCCTGTAACTGACAATGATCCTGTAATGGACAAATATCTTGTAACTGAACATGACTCTTTTAACGGACAATGATCCTGTAACGGACAGTGATCCTGTAACTGACAGTCATCCTGTAACAGACAGTGACCCTGTAACGGAAAGTGATTCTGTAACTGACAATGATCCTGCAACTGACAATGATCCTGTAACGGACAATGATCTCGTAATGGACAATGATCCTGTAACGGACAATGATCATGTAATGGACAGTGAATCAGTAACTGAAAATGATTCTCCATCTGACAACGATCCCGTAACTGACAATGATCCTGTAACGGACAATGATCCTGTATCGGACAGTGATCATGTAACTGACAATGATCCTGTCAGGGAAATTGATCGTGTAATGGACAGTGATCCTGTAACGGACAGTGATCCTATAATGGACAATGATCCTGTCACGGACAGTGATCCTGTAACTGACAATGATCCTGTAACTGACAATGATCCTGCAACGGACAATGATCCTGTAACAGACAGTGATCATGTAACTGACAATGATCCTGCAACTGACAATGATCCTGTAATGGACAGTGATCATGTAACTGACAATGATCCTGTAACAGATAGTGATCCTGTAACTGACAATGATCCTGTAACTGACAATGATCCTGTAATGGATAGTGATCCTGTAATGGACACTGATCCTGCAACTGACAGTGATCCTGTAACTGAAAATGAACCTGTAATTGACAATGATCCTGTAACTGACAATGATCCTGGAACAGACAGTGATCCTGTAATGGACAATGATCCTGACACGGACAGTGATCCTATAACTGACAATGATCCTATAACTGACAGTGATCCTGTAACTGACAATGAACCTGCAACTGACAATCATCCTGTACTGGACAATCATCCTGCAACAGACAATCATTCTGTAACAGAAAATGATCCTGTAACGGAAAGTGATTCTGTAACTGTCAGTGATCCTGCAACTGACAATGATCCTGTAACGGACAGTGATCTGTAACTGACAATGATCCTGTAACAGACAGTGATCCTGCAACTGACAATGATCCTGTAACTGACAATGATCCTGTAATGGACAGTGATCCTGTAACGGACAATGATCCTGCAACTGACAGTGATCCTGTAATGGACAGTGATCCTGCAAATGACAATGATCCTGTAACTGACAATGATCCTGGAACTGACAATGATCCTGTAATGTATAGTGATCCTGTAACTGATAATGATCCTATCAGGGAAATTCATCCTGTAATGGACAGTGATCCTGTAACGGAGAGTGATCCTTTTATGGACAATGATCCTGTCACGGACAGTGATCCTGTAACTGACAATGATCCTGTAACTGACAATGATCCTGTAATGGACAATGATCCTGTAACAGACAGTGATCCTGTAACTGACAATGATCCTGCAACTGACAATGATCCTGTAACGGACAGTGATCCTGTAACTGACAATTATCCTGCAACTGACAATGATCCTGTAACGGACAATGATCCTGTAACTGGCAGTGATCCTGTAACTGACAATGATCCTGTAACGGAAATTCATCCTGTAACAGACAGTGATCCTGTAATGGACAATAATCCTATAACGGACAGTGATCCTGTAACAGACAATGATCCTGTAACTGACAGTGATCCTGTAACTGACAATGATCCTGTCACGGACAGTGATCCTGTAAAGGACAATGATCATGGAACTGACAATGAACCTGTAACAGACAATGATTACGTAACTGACAATGAACCTGTAACTGTCAATGATCCTGTAAGAGACAATGATCCTGTAACGGACAATGATCCTGTAACTGACAATGATCCTTTAACGGACAATGATCCTGTAACAGACAATGATCCTGTAACGGACAATGATCCTGTAACAGACAATGATCCTGCAACAGACAGTGATCCTGCAATGGACAGTGATCCTGTACCTGACAAAGATCCTCTAACGGACAATGATCCAGTGACTGAGAATGATCGGGTAACTGTCAATGATCCTGCAACTGACAATGATCCTGTAACGGACAGTGATCCTGTAATGGACAATGATCCTGTAACCGACAGGAATCCTGTAACTGACAGTGATCCTGCAACTGACAGTTATCCTGTAATGGACAGTGATCCTGTAACGGACAATGATCCTGCAAATGACAATGATCCTGTAACAGACAATGATCCTGTGATGGACAATGATCCTGTAACTGACAATGATCCTTTAACGGACAATGATCCTGTGACTGAGAATGATCGGGTAACTTTCAATGATCCTGCAACTGACAATGATCCCGTAACGGACAGTGATCCTGTAATGGACAATGATCCTGTAACCGACAGTGATCCTGTAACTGACAGTGATCCTGCAACTGACAGTTATCCTGTAACTGACAATGATCCTGTAAAAGACAATGATCCTGTAACTGTCAATGATCCTGTAACTCACAAGGATCCTGTAACGGACAGTGTACCTGTAACTGACAATAATCTTGTAACTGACAATGATCCAGCAAAGGAAAATGATCCTGAAATGGACAATGATCCTGTAACTGACAATGATCCTGTAACGGACAGTGATCCTTTAACTGGCAATGATCCTGTAACTGACAATGATCCTGTAACTGAAAATGATCCTGTAACTGACAGTGATCCTGTAACTGACAATGATCCTGTAACTGTCAATGATCCTGTAACTCACAAGGATCCTGTAACGGACAGTGATCGTGTAACTGACAATGATCCTGTAACTGACAATGATCCTGTAATGGACAAATATCTTGTAACTGAACATGACTCTTTTAACGGACAATGATCCTGTAACGGACAGTGATCCTGTAACAGACAGTGATCCTGTAACTGACAATAATCCTGCAACTGACAATGATCCTGTAACGGACAGTGATCCTGTAACTGACAATTATCCTGCAACTGACAATGATCCTGTAACGGACAATGATCCTGTAACTGGCAGTGATCCTGTAACTGACAATGATCCTGTAACGGAAATTCATCCTGTAACAGACAGTGATCCTGTAACGGACAGTGATCCTGTAATGGACAATAATCCTATAACGGACAGTGATCCTGTAACTGACAATGATCCTGTAACTGACAGTGATCCTGTAACTGACAATGATCCTGTCACGGACAGTGATCCTGTAAAGGACAATGATCATGGAACTGACAATGAACCTGTAACAGACAATGATTACGTAACTGACAATGAACCTGTAACTGTCAATGATCCTGTAAGAGACAATGATCCTGTAACGGACAATGATCCTGTAACTGACAATGATCCTTTAACGGACAATGATCCTGTAACAGACAATGATCCTGTAACAGACAGTGATCCTGCAATGGACAGTGATCCTGTACCTGACAATGATCCTCTAACGGACAATGATCCAGTGACTGAGAATGATCGGGTAACTGTCAATGATCCTGCAACTGACAATGATCCTGTAACGGACAGTGATCCTGTAATGGACAATGATCCTGTAACCGACAGGAATCCTGTAACTGACAGTGATCCTGCAACTGACAGTTATCCTGTAATGGACAGTGATCCTGTAACGGACAATGATCCTGCAAATGACAATGATCCTGTAACAGACAATGATCCTGTGACGGACAATGATCCTGTAACTGACAATGATCCTTTAACGGACAATGATCCTGTGACTGAGAATGATCGGGTAACTTTCAATGATCCTGCAACTGACAATGATCCCGTAACGGACAGTGATCCTGTAATGGACAATGATCCTGTAACCGACAGTGATCCTGTAACTGACAGTGATCCTGCAACTGACAATGATCCTGTAACTGTCAATGATCCTGTAACTCACAAGGATCCTGTAACGGACAGTGTACCTGTAACTGACAATAATCTTGTAACTGACAATGATCCAGCAAAGGAAAATGATCCTGAAATGGACAATGATCCTGTAACTGACAATGATCCTGTAACGGACAGTGATCCTTTAACTGGCAATGATCCTGTAACTGACAGTGATCCTGTAACTGACAGTGATCCTGTAACTGACAGTGATCCTGTAACTGTCAATGATCCTGTAACTCACAAGGATCCTGTAACGGACAGTGATTGTGTAACTGACAATGATCCTGTAACTGACAATGATCCTGTAATGGACAAATATCTTGTAACTGAACATGACTCTTTTAACGGACAATGATCCTGTAACGGACAGTGATCCTGTAACTGACAGTGATCCTGTGACTGACAATGATTCTGTAACTGACAATGATCCTGTGACGGACAATGATCCTGTAACGGACAATGATCCTGTAACTGACAGTGATCCTGTAACGGAGAGTGATCCTATAACGGACAATGATGCTGTCACGGACAATTATCCTGTAACGGACAGTGATCCTGTAACGGACAGTGATCCTGTAACTGACAATGATCCTGTAACTGACAATGATCCTGTAACTGACAATGATCCTGTAAGGGACAGTGATCCTGTAACAGACAGTGATCCTGAAACTGACAATGATTCTGCCACGGACAATGATCCTGTAAGGGACAGTGATCCTGTAATGGACAATGATCCTGTTACTGAAAGTGATCCTGTAACTGACAATGATCATGTAACTGACAATGATCCTGTAACAGACAATGATCCTGTAATGGACAGTGATCCTGAAACTGACAATGATCCTGTAACGGACAATGATCCTGTAACGGACAGTGATCCTGTAACTGACAATGATGTTGTTCCTGACAGTGATCCTGTAACAGACAATGATCCTGTAACTGACAATGATCCTGTAACTGACAATGATCCTGTAATGGACAGTGATCCTGTAACGAACAATGATGCTGTAACTGAAAATGATCCTGTAATTGATAATGATCTTGTATCTGACAATGATCCTGTAATGGACAATGATCTTGTATCGGACAATGATCCTGTAATGGACAATGATCATGTAATGGACAATGATCTTGTAACTGTAAATGATCCTGCAACTGACAATGATCCTGTAACGGACAATGATCCTGTAACTGACAGTGATCCTGTAACTGAAAATGATCCTGCAACTGACAATGATCCTGTAACGGACAATGACCCTGTAACTGGCAGTGATCCTGTAACTGACAATGATCCTGTAACGGACAATGATCCTGTAACTGACAGTGATCCTGAACAGACAATGATCCTGTAACGGACAGTGATCCTGTAACTGACAATGATCCTGTAACGGAATCTCATCCGGTAACAGACAGTGATTCTATAACGGACAGTGATCCTGTCATGGACAATGATCCTGTAACGGACAGTGATCCTGTAACAGACAATGATTATGTAACTGACAATGAACCTGTAATTTACAATGATCCTGTAACGGACAATGATCCTGTGACTGAGAATGATCCAGTAACTGACAATGATCTTGCAACTGACAATGATCCTGTAACGGACAGTGATCCTGTAATGGACAATGATCCTGTAACCGACAGCGATCCTGTAACTGACAATGATCCTATAACTGACAATGATTCTGTAATGGACAGTGTACCTGTAACTGACAATAATCTTGTAACTGACAATGATCCAGCAAAGGACAATGATCCTGAAACGGATAATGATCCTGTAACTGACAATGATCCTGTAACAGACAGTGATCCTGTAACGGACAATTATCCTGTGACTGAGAATGATCCAGTAACTGACAATGATCCTGCAACTGACAATGATCCTGTAACGGACAGTGATCCTGTAATGGACAATGATCCTGTAACCGACAGCGATCCTGTAACTGACAATGATCCTGTAACTGACAATGATCCTGTAATGGACAGTGTACCTGTAACTGACAATAATCTTGTAACTGACAATGATCCAGCAAAGGACAATGATCCTGAAACGGATAATGATCCTGTAACTGACAATGATCCTGTAACAGACAGTGATCCTGTAACTGGCAATGATCCTGTAACTGAAAATGATCCTGTAACTGACAGTGATCTTGTAACTGACAGTGATCCTGTAACTGACAATGATCCTGTAACTGTCAATTATCCTGTAACTCACAAGGATCCTGTAACAGACAGTGATCGTGAAACTGACAATGATCCTGTAACTGACAATGATCCTGTAACGGACAGTGATCCTGTAACTGACAGTGATCCTGTAATGGACAAATATCTTGTAACTGACCATGACTCTTTTAACGGACAATGATCCTGTAATGGACAGTGATCCTGTAACTGACAGTGATCCTGTGACTGACAATGATCCTGTAATTGACAATGATCCTGTAACGGACAATGATCCTGTAATGGACAATGATCCTGTAACTGACAGTGATCCTGTAACGGACAGTGATCCTGTAACTGACAATGATGCTGTCACGGACAATGATCCTGTAATGGACAGTGATCCTGTAACGGACAGTGATCCTGTAACTGACAATGATCCTGTAACGGACAATGATCCTGTAACTGACAGTGATCCTGAACAGACAATGATCCTGTAACGGACAGTGATCCTGTAACTGACAATGATCCTGTAACGGAATCTCATCCGGTAACAGACAGTGATTCTATAACGGACAGTGATCCTGTCATGGACAATGATCCTGTAACGGACAGTGATCCTGTAACAGACAATGATTATGTAACTGACAATGAACCTGTAATTTACAATGATCCTGTAACGGACAATGATCCTGTGACTGAGAATGATCCAGTAACTGACAATGATCTTGCAACTGACAATGATCCTGTAACGGACAGTGATCCTGTAATGGACAATGATCCTGTAACCGACAGCGATCCTGTAACTGACAATGATCCTATAACTGACAATGATTCTGTAATGGACAGTGTACCTGTAACTGACAATAATCTTGTAACTGACAATGATCCAGCAAAGGACAATGATCCTGAAACGGATAATGATCCTGTAACTGACAATGATCCTGTAACAGACAGTGATCATGTAACGGACAATTATCCTGTGACTGAGAATGATCCAGTAACTGACAATGATCCTGCAACTGACAATGATCCTGTAACGGACAGTGATCCTGTAATGGACAATGATCCTGTAACCGACAGCGATCCTGTAACTGACAATGATCCTGTAACTGACAATGATCCTGTAATGGACAGTGTACCTGTAACTGACAATAATCTTGTAACTGACAATGATCCAGCAAAGGACAATGATCCTGAAACGGATAATGATCCTGTAACTGACAATGATCCTGTAACAGACAGTGATCCTGTAACTGGCAATGATCCTGTAACTGAAAATGATCCTGTAACTGACAGTGATCTTGTAACTGACAGTGATCCTGTAACTGACAATGATCCTGTAACTGTCAATTATCCTGTAACTCACAAGGTTCCTGTAACAGACAGTGATCGTGAAACTGACAATGATCCTGTAACTGACAATGATCCTGTAACGGACAGTGATCCTGTAACTGACAGTGATCCTGTAATGGACAAATATCTTGTAACTGACCATGACTCTTTTAACGGACAATGATCCTGTAATGGACAGTGATCCTGTAACTGACAGTGATCCTGTGACTGACAATGATCCTGTAATTGACAATGATCCTGTAACGGACAATGATCCTGTAATGGACAATGATCCTGTAACTGACAGTGATCCTGTAACGGACAGTGATCCTGTAACTGACAATGATGCTGTCACGGACAATGATCCTGTAATGGACAGTGATCCTGTAACGGACAGTGATCCTGTAACGGACAATGATCCTGTAACTGAAAGTGATCCTGCAACTGATAATGATCCTGTAATTGACAATGATCCTATAACAGACAATGATCCTGTAACGGACAGTGATCCTGAAACTGACAATGATCCTGTAACGTACAATGATCCTGTCACGGACAATGATCCTGTAACTGACAATGATCCTGTAATGTTCAACGATTCTGTAATGGACAGTGATCCTGTAACGGACAGTGCTCCTGTAATGACAATGACCCTGTAACTGACAGTGATCCTGTAATGAAGAGTGATGCTGTATCTGACAATGGTCCTGTAACAGACAGTGATCCTGTAATGGACAATGATCCTGTAATGCACAATGATCCTGTAATGGATAGTGACCCTGTAACTGACAGTGATTCTGTAACGGACAATGATCCTGTCACAGAAAGTGATCCTGTAATGGGCAGTGATCCAGTAACTGACCGTGATCCTGTAATGGACAATGATCCTGTAACGGACAATGTTCCTGTAATGGCAATGATCCTGTAATGGACAATGATCCTGTAACTGACAGCGATCCTGTAACTGACAATGATCCTGTAATGAACAATGATCCTGTGTCACAAATCTGTTAATGTTTTTTGAGGTTGTAACTCGCGGAATAGATAAGGGGGTACCAGTGGATGTCGTGTATTTGGATTTTCAGCAGGCATTCGATAAGCTGACACACAAGAGGTTAGGGCTCATGTTTTTGGGATATGGATTCATTGGATTGAGGAATGGTTAATGGACAGAAAACAGAGAAAATGAGTCATTTTCGAGTTGGCAGACTGTAACTAGTGGGGTGCTATAAGGATCGGTGCTTGGGCCCAAGCTATTCACAATCTATATCAATGATTTGGATGAGGGGACCAAATGTAATATATCTGGACTTCCCCATCATCAGGAACATTCTTCCCGCATCTAACCTGTCCAGTCCCGCCAGAATCTTTTAAGTTTCTATGAGATCCCCTCTCATCCTTCTAAACTCCAGTGTATAAAGGCCCAGTTGATCCAGTCTCTCCTCATATGTTAGTCCAGCCATCCCGGGAATCAGTCTGGTGAACCTTTGCTGCACTCCCTCAATAGCAAGAATGTCCTTCCTCAGATTAGGGTACCAAAACTGAACACAATATTCCAGGTGAGGCCTCACCAAGGCCCTGTACAACTGCAGTAAGACCTCCCTGCTCCTATACTCAAATCCCCTAGCTATGAAGGCCAACATACCATTTGCATTCTTCACCGCCTGTTGTACCTGCATGCCAACTTTCAATGACTGATGGACAATGACACCCAGGTCTCATTGCACCTCCCCATTTCCTAATCTGCCGCCATTCAGATAATATTCTGCCTTCGTGTTTTTGCCCACAAAGTGAATAACCTCACATTTATCCACATTATACTGCATCTGCCATGCATTTGCCCACTCACCTAACCTGTCCAAGTCACCTGCAGCCTTTTAGCGTCCTCCCCACAGCTCACACCACCACCCAGTTTAATGTCATCTGCAAACTTGGAAATATTATACTCAATTCCTTCATCTAAATCATTAATGTATCTTGTAAAGAGCTGAGGTCCCAGCACTGAGTCCTGCGGCACCCCACTAGTCACTGCCTGCCATTCTGAAAAGGACCCGTTTATCCCGACTCTCTGCTTCCTGTCTGCCAACCAGTTCTCTATCCACGTCAGAATATTACCCCCAATACCATGTGCTTTGATTTTGCACACCAATCTCTTGTGTGGGACCTTGTCAAAAGCCTTTTGAAAGTCCAAATACACCACATCCACTGGTTCTCCCTTGTCCACTCTACTAGTTACATCTTCAAAAAATTCCAGAAGATTTGTCAAGCGTGATTTCCCTTTCATAAATCCATGCTGACTTGGACCAATCCTGTCACTGCTTTCCAAATGCGCTGCTATTTCATCTTTAATAATTGATCCCAACATTTTCCCTACTACTGATGTCAGGCTAACTGGTCTATATTTACCCGTTTTCTCTCTCCCTCCTTTTTTAAACAGTGGTGTTACATTAGCTTCCCTCCAGTCCATAGGAACTGATCCAGAGTCGATAGACTGTTGGAAAATGGTCACCAATGCATCCACTATTTCTAGGTCCACTTCCTTAAGTACTCTGGGATGCAGACTATCAGGCCCCGGGGATTTATCAGGCTTCAATCCCATCAATTTCCCTAACACAATTTCCCGCTTTATAAGGATATCCTTCAGTTCCTCCTTCTCACTAGTCCCTCGGTCCCCTAGTATTTCCAGAAGCTTATTTGTGTCTTCCTTCGTGAAAACAGAACCAAAGTATTTGTTTAACTGTCCGCCATTTCTTTGTTCCCCATTATAAATTCACTTGAATCTGACTGCAAGGGACCTACGTTTGTTTTCACTAATCTTTTTCTCTTCACATATCTAAAGAAGCTTTTGCAGTCAGTTTTTATGTTCCCAGCAAGCTTCCTCTCATACTCTATTTTCCCCCTCCTAATTAAACTCTTTGTCCTCCTCTGCTGTATTACAAAATTCCCCCAGTCCTCAGGTTTGCTGCTTTTTCTGGCCAATTTATATGCCTCTTCCTTGGATTTAACACTATCCTTAATTTAGCTTGTTAGCCACGGTTGAGCCACCTTCCCCTTTTTATTTTTACTCCAGACAGGGATGTACAATTGTTGAAGAGGAAGATTACAAGAGGATTTGAAAAGCAGAAGAAAGACATCTTACTGCAATTATATAGGGCGCTGGTGAGACCACATCTGGAGTATTGTGCACAGTTTTGGTCTCCTTATCTAAGGAAGGATATACTTGCTATTGAGGGATTGCAACGAAGGTTCACCAGACTGATTCCTGGGATGGGCAGATTGTCCTATGAGGAGAGGTTGAGTAGAATAGGCCTATATTCTCTAGAGTTTAGAAGAATGAGAGGTGGATGCAGGGAGGATGTTTCTCCTGGTTGGGGAGTCTAGAACTAGGGGTCACAATCTCAGAATAAGTGGTCGGCCATTTAGGACTGAGATGAGGAGAAATTTCTTCACTCAGAGGGTGGTGAATCTCTACCCCAGAGGGCTGTGGAGGCTCAGACTTTGAGTATATTCAAGACAGAGATCGATAGATTTTTGGAAATTAAGGGAATCAAGGGATATGGGGATAGTGCAGGAAAGTGGGGTTGAGGTCGAAGATCAGCCATGAGGTTATTGAATGGCGGAGCAGGCTCGAGGGGCCGAATGTGTTAGGGAAATTGATGGGATTGAAGCCTGATAAATCCCCGGGGCCTGATAGTCTGCATCCCAGAGTACTTAAGGAAGTGGATCTAGAAATAGTGGATGCATTGGTGATCATTTTCCAACAATCTATCGACTCTGGATCAGTTCCTATGGACTGGAGGGTAGCTAATGTAACACAACTGTTTAAAAAAGGAGGGAGAGAGAAAACGGGTAAATATAGACCAGTTAGCCTGACATCAGTAATTTCTAATGTTCTTATAAACACATCTCGGATCTCTCCAGGTATGAATCCCGTGGCCCTGGGCTGAACTAATGAGTGGAGATGTAATGGCAGATTCTTCATCGCCTAAGGTGCAATCACTCCCGTCTGCCAAGGTGTCTTCGGTGCTCCTCCTCCTCCAGAACCTATAGCAGAATCACCCACATGATGTCCACAGATCCTGGTCGGACATGGACAACCACAGTTGGCTTGGCCAACACCTATGACAGGGAATGGAGGCATCTTTCAGAGGGCCAGAAAAGTGTCAGTGTTGAAAGGAAAAAATAAAATTCATCAATTGAGCCATCAACCCATTGGGTGGACGAGCTACTCACCCTGATTACCAATCTTAGTCCACGTTACGAATAAAAACCAGGTGAATTAGCCTGTGCTGCTGCGCCCGTTCTGTGTGGGCCACGTGATGTTGAGGTGCTGTGAGCCCTCCAGTCATTTCCGTGCCCTCAATGTGTGCAGTGCATGCTCCCTGTGCAGAGCTCTCTGTACGTGTTGAGGACACAGAGCTGGGGGCTAGTCACATTTGACAATCTGATCGGCATTGCGTTGCAGTATCAGTCTCAACAACTTAGCGTGAGCTGGAATCGGACTTCACAATGAGACTGCGGTTGCCATAGCCTCTGGGCCCAGGGGCCTGCTCTGTGTCTTTAATACTTTCTGTATTTTCCCCCCACATTTCCAGTATTTGCAGCTCTCTGTTTATCGCTGAGTGAATCTATCGTTTCCTCGATTGATTAGATGGAAGATAACTTTTCTGTGAGAATGTTGTTTGGTGATCGCATCATGGCTGATAGAATGAAATTGCACAAAGGCAGAATTTAAATGCACCCGCAATCAGATAAGAACATTTGTACTGACTCTTTCTCACTCTATCTGCGAGTCACTCGCTAATCTGTGAGTGAGATGAGTAAACAAACATTTGACACCAAGGGTTGAGATGATTCATAAACAGGTTTGTACAATTCAGAGCACAGTTCTGAATGATTTATTGAATCACTTGTTGAGTTGGGGACTGCATGAAGCAATGGGCTCAGTATTGGTTTCATCCGAGGGAGGGATTAGGCGGGGTTACCAAGAGCTTGCTCAAAGAGCTGGATTCCAGAAAGAGCATCTTGAAGCAGGAGAAGGCGGTGGAGAGGTGGAGGGTATTAGGGTGGGAGTGTGGTGCTAAACAGCTGAAAGCACGGCTGCCAATGGGACAAAGTGAGGGTCATACAGGGGGGCCAGTGATAGAGAAACAGAGAATTGGGAGGTGGCTGGAGGACGATATAGAGGACAAGGGCATGGAGGGATTTAAACAGACGGATGAGAATTTGAAATGTTGATGGACTGGGGATGGAGACCCTCTGTAAATCAGCAAGGGTGACATACCTTTCACCTCTAGATCTTGGTTCATATCGAGCCCAGAGTGTGTGCTGGTTGGAAGGGTGCTACACACAGTGAGTTTGTCAGTCTCGGTTCATTTCTACAAAATTGTCCTTGATTCAGCATTAATTGGAGAGGCTAACAGAGGGTTAGAGTGGGAACGGTGACAGTGTCTTTCTAAGGATGGAACAGTGTTGGGACAGAGTGGAGCTTTACTCTGCAACTAATTGTCTTAGACCTGGCCTGGGAGTGCTTGTTGCTGACACGGTTGGCTGGATTCTTGTCTTGGAATTTGTCCATATTCAGACGTTCCTGGAGTGCGAATAAAAAGGATAAAGGAATGGACATTCCCGCAAATCCCCGGTCCAAAAATACATAAGTGGCATTATCCTGCATCGTGCTGGTGATGGTCAGTAATGTGGCTGTCTGGGTTTCGATGGAGGGAAGGGGACTGCAGCTGGGATCACTGGTTGCCTAAGCACTGTTACAGGGGATGATTGCCTCATGTTACCTTGGATGTACTGGAGAGATCAGTGAATTCTTCTGGCATTGAATAAATGTGTGAGGGTTGCTGGAGGTGGTTCTCACTGCCAAGGCCACCTCCTCCTCTCAGGGCCAAAAGGCTGGGGCCTCCTTTGCTGAACTAGAAGCAGCTCAACTGTAGCCTTTTTACATCAGTGTCTGGGAGCACCGGCCTGATACATTACAGTGAGAGCATGGTTACACACACCAAATGGCTGCCTGGCCCTTTCAGTGGCCTCATCGCTGGGTCTTCCTCCCCACCCCCAGCGATGGGCTCCCTCTAGAGGACAATAGACCCAAGACTCCTGCAATGAAGGAGCACTGAATAAAATCAGGGCTGATTCTCAGTGGAGTTACACTGACCGGCCAAAATCTAATTCCGTTGCTATTTCTATGGTAAATCCATCCACTAGGAAAATTCTACTGCGATGTGCTATAGAATCCTAGAATCATACAGCACAGAAGGAGCCCATCACCCGGAACGGTAGCACAGTGGTTAAATTATGGGACCAGTAATCCAGAGGCCTGTACTAATAACCCGGAGATGTGAGTTCAAATTCCACCAAGGCAGCTGGGGAATTTAAATTCAGTTAATTCAATAAATCTGGAATGAAAAGCTAGTGGCAGTAATGGTGACTAAGGGCCCGAACTTGGTCAAAGCCGAGGCCTGCCCAAAGGGCCGCCGATGGCCGCCGAGAGTCCGGGTGGTACGTTGCACGAAAGATCCCTCTAAAAGAAGTGGCAGTACCGCCCGGCAGCAAAATAATGGCTTCGGCGGCAGCGAGCGGGAGCTCCCAATCTCAGCGGCAAATGCGCTTGCCGCTCAAGTGCCGCCGAGGATGGAGTCGGGCCCACGGAGGGGGGAGGCGCTGAAAATAAAAAACTTTACCCAAAAAAAACACCGGAACACCTTCAGGGAACCCCATCCAGGTAAGGTGCTGTTAAAAAATGTTTTAAAGATGTTCACTAACCTTTTCTTGCCATCGGGGTTAGACCTGCCTCCATGCAGCAGTCCTTCCCCCTGCTGCCGCCGACTCCCGCCTGCACCAATCTGGCAGCTCGGCGGGCACGAGGTCACTTGTGCTACTTGGCCGTCAACGGGTGGTTCCCGGCGCTGCTCACCTCCTGCCCGCTCCAACCCGAATGGAAACTGGTCCAGAGGGGTGACCTCGGCGGCAGTGGGCGGCAGTGGGCGGTAAGGCCACCAATATCGGGGACATGAAATGACCGGATTGTTGAAAAAATCCATCTGGTTCGCTAATGTCCGTTAGGGAAGGAAATAGAAACATAGAAACATAGAAAATAGGTGCAGGAGTAGGCCATTCGGCCCTTCTAGCCTGCACCGCCATTCAATGAGTTCATGGCTGAACATTCAACTTCAGTACCCCATTCCTGCTTTCTCGCCATACCCCTTGATCCCCCTAGCAGTAAGGACCTCATCTAACTCCTTTTTGAATATATTTAGTGAATTGGCCTCAACAACTTTCTGTGGTAGAGAATTCCACAGGTTCACCACTCTCTGGGTGAAGAAGTTCCTCCGCATCTCGGTCCTAAATGGCTTACCCCTTATCCTTAGACTGTGACCCCTGGTTCTGGACTTCCCCAACATTGGGAACATTCTTCCTGCATCTAACCTGTCTAACCCCGTCAGAATTTTATATGTTTCTATGAGGTCCCCTCTCATTCTTCTGAACTCCAGTGAATACAAGCCCAGTTGATCCAGTCTTTCTTGATAGGTCAGTCCCGCCATCCCGGGAATCAGTCTGGTGAACCTTCGCTGCACTCCCTCAATAGCAAGAATGTCCTTCCTCAGGTTAGGAGACCAAAACTGTACACAATACTCCAGGTGTGGCCTCACCAATGCCCTGTACAACTGTAGCAACACCTCCCTGCCCCTGTACTCAAATCCCCTTGCTATGAAGGCCAACATGCCATTTGCTTTCTTAACCGCCTGCTGCACCTGCATGCCAACCTTTAATGACTGATGTACCATGACACCCAGGTCTCTTTGCATCTCCCCTTTTCCTAATCTGTCACCATTCAGATAATAGTCTGTCTCTCTGTTTTTACCACCAAAGTGGATAACCTCACATTTATCCACATTATACTTCATCTGCCATGCATTTGCCCACTCACCTAACCTATCCAAGTCGCTCTGCAGCCTCACAGCATCCTCCTCGCAGCTCACACTGCCACCCAACTTAGTGTCATCCGCAAATTTGGAGATACTACATTTAATCCCCTCATCTAAATCATTAATGTACAGTGTAAACAGCTGGGGCCCCAGCACAGAACCTTGCGGTACCCCACTAGTCACTGCCTGCCATTCTGAAAAGTACCCATTTACTCCTACTCTTTGCTTCCTGTCTGACAACCAGTTCTCAATCCATGTCAGTACACTACCCCCAATCCCATGTGCTCTAACTTTGCACATCAATCTCTTGTGTGGGACCTTGTCGAACGCCTTCTGAAAGTCCAAATATACCACATCAACTGGTTCTCCCTTATCCACTCTACTGGAAACATCCTCAAAAAATTCCAGAAGATTTGTCAAGCATGATTTCCCTTTCACAAATCCATGCTGACTTGGACCTATCATGTCACCTCTTTCCAAATGCACTGCTATGACATCCTTAATAATTGATTCCATCATTTTACCCACTACCGATGTCAGGCTGACCGGTCTATAATTCCCTGCTTTCTCTCTCCCTCCTTTTTTAAAAAGTGGGGTTACATTGGCTACCCTCCACTCCATAGGAACTGATCCAGAGTCAATGGAATGTTGGAAAATGACTGTCAACGCATCCACTATTTCCAAGGCCACCTCCTTAAGTACTCTGGGATGCAGTCCATCAGGCCCTGGGGATTTATCGGCCTTCAATCCCATCAATTTCCCCAACACAATTTCCCGGCTAATAAGGATTTCCCTCAGTTCCTCCTCCTTACTAGACCCCCCGACCCCTTTTATAACCGGAAGGTTGTTCGTGTCCTCCTTCGTGAATACCGAACCAAAGTACTTGTTCAATTGGTCCGCCATTTCTTTGTTCCCCGTTATGACTTCCCCTGATTCTGACTGCAGGGGACCTACGTTTGTCTTTACTAACCTTTTTCTCTTTACATATCTATAGAAACTTTTGCAATCCGTCTTAATGTTCCCTGCAAGCTTCTTCTCATACTCCATTTTCCCTGCCCTAATCAAACCCTTACCCAGTCTGGCCGAAATCTGACTCCAGACCCACAGCAATGTGGTTGATTCTTAACTGCCCTCTGAAATGGCCCAGTAAGACACTCAGTTGCAACAAACCGCTACAACACCCAGCCCAGTCCAATCTACCTTCCTAACTGGGGACTTGTGCCAACATTGGGAGAGTTGTCCCATAGACTAGTCAAGCAACAGCCTGACACAGTCATTCTCATAGAATCATACGTTTCAGCCAGATGATACCAGAACTGTAGAACATGCTTGTCTGCTTTAGACAGATCTTAATGTGTTGAGAGATTGGGCTCATGACTGGAAAATGACGTATAACTTGGATAAGTGCAGTGTTATGCATGTGAGCAGGGCAAATGCTCAACATTCATACGCCCTCCAGGGAAAGGCATTAAAGATGGTGAAGATAGAAAGAGATTTTGGCATTCTAGTGCATACATCCTTAAAGGTATACGAGCAATGCTGTGCTCGATAGCTGGAGCAAATAGGGTGTTGGGGTGTATACATAGGACAAATGAGTATAAGACGAGGCGTACTGTTTTGTCCTTGTACAAGACCTTAGTCAGGCCGCACTTGGAATACTGTCCAGTTTTGGTCTCCTCACATGATGGGTGATATTGAGGCTCTGGAAAGGGTGCAGAAAAGGGGTCACAAAACTAATTCCAAGTCTAAAGCATTTTAGTTATCAAGATCGGCTAAAAGAGTTGGGACTCTTTACCTTAGAACAGCGTAGACTTGGGGGGGATATGACTGAGGTTTATAAGATAATGAAGGGAATAGACAGTGTTCCAGCTGACCGTTTATTTCAATTAAACAGGTTAGGCAGGACCAGGGGTCACAAATTTAAGTTGTACAGGGCTAGATCGAGTTTAGATGTCAGGAGGTGGTTCTTTTCCCAGAGAACAATAGACCTCTGGAACAAGCTGCCGCTCCATGTGGTGGATGCAGACTCACTGAATCCCTTCAAGCGAAAGCTGGATTTGTTTCTGGCTGTGGTGGAGATCGCCTCTGACAGGAGGTAGGTACTGCAGGGAATTTAATGGCCAGAGTGATCTCCTGGGCTAGTTTCGAGCGCCGAGATGGGTCGGAGATGAATTTCCCAGATTTTTTTCCCAAAATTGGCCGAGGTTTTTTATCTGTTTTTGCCTATTCCAGGAGATCACAGGGTTTGGGGTGGGGTGGAGTGTATATGTTGTGATATACAAGATATCACAATTGTGTGGGACAGGCTCGATGGACCAGAGGGTCTTTACCTATCCGTCATTGTTCATATGTTCTTATGTCCCAGACTCCTCCATCACCATCCCTGGGTATGTCTTGTCACACTGGCAGGATAGATCCCTCAGAGGAGGTGATGGTACAGTCGTATACAGTCGGGAGGGAGTGGCCCTGAGGCTCCTCAACATTGACTCCAGACCCCATGAAGTTTCATGGCTTCAGGTCAAACATGGGCAAGGCAACCTCCTGCTGATTACCACACACCGCCCTCCCTCAGCTGATAAATCAGTACTCCTCCATGTTGAACACCACTTGGAAGAAGCACTTAAGAGTAGTAAACAACTCTGGCTGAACTGGCCGAGTCCTGAAGGACATAGCTGCCAGACTGGGCCTGCGACAGGTAGTGAGAGAACCAACACGAGGGAAAAACCTACTTGACCTCGTCCTCACCAATCTACCTGTCGCAGATGCATCTGTCCATGACAGCATTGGTAGCAGCCACCACCACACAGTCATTGTGGAGACGAAGTCCTGTCTTCACACTGAGGACACCCTCCATTGTGTTGTGTGGACTGCCACCGTGCTAAATGGGATAGATTCAGAACAGACCTAGCAGCTCAAAACTGGACATCAATGAAGCACCGTGGGCCATCAGCAGCAGCAGAGTTGTATTCCACCACAATCTGTAACCTTATGGCCCGGCATATCCCTCACTCTACCGTTACCATCAAGCCAGACCACCAACCCTCGTCCAATGAGGAGTGTAGAAGAGCATGCCAGGAGCAGCACCAGGCGTACCTAAAAATAAGGTACCGACCTGGGGAAGCTGCAACACAGGACTACATGCATGCTAAACAGCAGAAGCCACATGCTATAGAAGGAGCTAAGCGATCCCACAACCAACGGATCAAATCAAAGCTCTCCAGTCGTGAATGGTGGTGGACAATTAACCAACTAACAGGAGGAGGCTCCATGAATATCCCCATCCTCAATAATTGCAGAGCCCAGCACGTGAGTGCAAAAAACAAGGCTGGAGTGTTTGCAACCATCTTCAGCCAGAAGTTCCGAGTAGATGATCCATCTCGGCCTCCTCCTTGGGTCCCCACCATCACAGAAGTCAGTCTTCAGTCAATTCGATTCACTCCATGTAATGTCAAGAAGCGGCTGAGCGCACTGGATACAGCAAAGTCTATGGGCCCCGACAACGTCTCAGCTGTCGTGCTGAAGACTTGTGCTCCAGAACTAGCCGCACCTCTAGCCAAGCTGTTCCAGTACAGCTACCCGGCAATGTGTAAAACTGCCCAGGTATGTCCTGTCCACAAAAGCAGGACAAATCCAATCCAGCTAATTACCACCCCATCAGTCTACTCTCAATCATCAGCAAAATGATGGAAGGTGCGGTCAACAGTGCTATCAAACGGCACTTACTCACCAATAACCTGCTCACCGATGCCCAGTTTGGGTTCTGCCATAACCACACTGCTCCAGACCTCATTACAGCCTTGGTCCAAACATGGACAAAAGAGCTGAATTCCAGAGGTGAGGTGAGAGTGACTGCCCTTGACATCAAGGCAGCTTTTGACCGAATGTGGCATCTAGGAGCCCTAGTAAAACTGAAGTCAATGGAAATCGGGGAAAACTCTCCACTGGCTGGAGACATATGTAGCACAAAGGAAGATGGTTGTAGTTGTTGGACGTCAATAATCACAGCCCCAAGACATCGCTGCAGGAGTGCCTCAGGGCAGTGTCCTAGGCCCAACCATCTTCAGCTGCTTCATCAATGACCTTCCCTCCATCATAAGGTCAGAAGTGGGGATGTTCGCTGATGATTGCACAGTGTTCAGTTCCATTCACAACTCCTCAGATAATGGAGCAGTCCATGCCCGCATGCACCAAGACCTGGACAACATTCAGGCTTGGGCTGATAAGTGGCAAGTAACATTCGTGCCACACAAGTGCCAGGCAATGACTATCTCCAACAAGCGAGAGTCTAACCACTGCTCCTTGACATTCAACGGCATTACCATCGCCGAATCCCCTACCATCAACATCCTGGGGGGTCACCATTGACCAGAAGCGTAACTGGACCAGCCACATAAATACTGTGGCAACAGGAGCAGGTCAGAGGCTGGGTATTCTGCGGCGAGTGTCTCACCTCCTGACTCCCCAAAGCCTTTCCACCATCTACAAGGCACAAGTCAAGAGTGTGATTGAGTGCAGCTCCAACAACACTCAAGAAGCTCGACACCATCCAGGACAAAGTAGCACGCTTGATTGGCACTCCATCCACTACCTTAAACATTCACTCCCTCCACCACAGGCGCACCGTGGCTGCAGTGTGCACCATCTACACGATGCACTGCAGCAACTCGCCAAGGCTTCTTCAGCAGCACCTCCCAAACCCGCGACCTCTAGCACCTAGACGGACAAGGGCAGCAGAGGTGCCACACAAAAGGTTACTGCAGAAGATAGAGGTATGCGGAGTCAGAGGAAATGTATTAGCATGGATAGAGAATTGGCTGGCGAACAGAAAGCAGAGAGTCGGGATAAATGGGTCCTTTTTGGGTTGGAAATCGGTGGTTAGTGGTGTGCCACAGAGATCGGTGCTGGGACCACAACTGTTTACAATATACATAGATGACCTGGAAGAGGGGACAGAGTGTAGTGCAACAAAATTTGCAGATGACACTAAGATTAGTGGGAAAGCGGGTTGTGTAGAGGACTCAGAGAGGCTGCAAGGAGATTTGGATAGGTTAAGCGAATGGGCTAAGGTTTGGCAGATGGAATACAATGCCGGAAAGTGTGAGGTCATCCACCTTGGGAAAAAAAACAGTAAAAGGAAATATTATTTGAATGGGGAGAAATTACAACATGCTGAGGTGCAGAGGGACCTGGGGGTCCTTGTGCATGAATCCCAAAAGGTTAGTTTGCAGATGCAGCAGGTAATCAGGAAGGCGAATGGAATGTTGGCCTTCATTGCGAGAGGGATGGGGTACAAAAGCAGGGAGGTCCTGCTGCAACTGTATAGGGTATTGGTAAGGCCGTACCTGGAGTACTGCGTGCAGTTTTGGTCACCTTACTTAAGGAAGGATATACTGGCTTTGGAGGGGGTACAGAGATGATTCACTAGGCTGATTCCGGAGATGAGGGGGTTATCTTATGATGATAGATTGAGTAGACTGGGTCTTTACTCGTTGGAGTTCAGAAGGATGAGGGGTGATCTTATAGAAACATTTAAAATCATGAAAGGGATAGACAAGATAGAGGCAGAGAGGTTGTTTCCACTGGTAGGGGAGACTAGAACTAGGGGGCACAGCCTCAAAATACAGAGCAGCCAATTTAAAACCGAGTTGAGAAGGAATTTCTTCTTCCAGAGGATTGTGAATCTGTGGAATTCTCTGCCCAAGGAAGCAGTTGAGGCTAGCTCATTGAATGTGTTCAAGTCACAGATAGATAGATTTTTAACCAATAAGGGAATTAAGGGTTACGGGGAGAGGGCGGGTAAGTGGAGCTGAGTCCACGGCCAGATCAGCCATGATCTTGTTGAATGGCGGAGCAGGCTCGAGGGGCTAGATGGCCTACTCCTGTTCCTAATTCTTATGTTCTTATGTTCTTATGTTCAAGTCACACACCATCCTGACTTGGAAATATATTGGCCGTTCCTTCATCGTCACTGGGTCAAAATACTGGAACTCCCTCCCTAACTGTGGGAGCACCTTCACCACACGGACTGCAGCGATTCAAGGCGGCGGCTCACCACCACCTTCTCAGGGGCAATTAGGGATAGGCAATAACGGCGTGCCAGCGACGCCCACATCCCAGGAACAAATTAAAAAAAAATCTTTCCTGTGCCGTCTCTTTGAAAGAGCTGTCCAATTAGTCCCACTCCCCTGCTCTCCCCATAGCCCTGCAAATTTCTCTGTTTCAATTATATATCCAATTCCCTTTTGAAAATTATTATTGAATCTGCTTCCACTGCCCTTTCAGGCAGCACGTTCCAGATCACAACAACTCGCTGCGTGAAATAATTCTCCTCATCTCCCCCTCTGGTTCTTTTCCCAATTACCTTCAATCTGTGTCCCTCTGGTTACCGATCCTCTATCAAATCTAACATTAACCTTCGCTGCTCCAAAGAGAACATTCCCAGCTTCTCCAGTCTCTCCACGTAACTGAAGTCCATCATCCCTGGTCCTTTACTTTTTATTCATTCCCAGGATGTGGGCATCGGTGGCAAGGTCAGCTTTTATTGCCCATCCCTAATTGCCCTCGAGAATGTGGTGGTGAATCACCTTCTTGAACCTCTGCAGTCCATGTGGTGAAGGTTCCAATTAAATCCAATTTAAAAATAAGGAAAACATTCTGGGGAGAAATTTCCCTGTGCCCCGATAGGGGCTGGGACATTTAGCGCCTGGCGTGGAAGTGCCGCCCCCACAGTGGAATTGCCGCCCCCAGAGTGGAATTGCCATTACCGCCCCCTCAAAAGAAACGGAACGCAATCTCCCGTGCTCCACCTCCGTTGGGGGCGGTAACCGGGGTGCTACTGGGGCGCTGAGGGAAGCGCTGTGCGGATGCTCCAAGTAGCATTGACATGCTTTGATGCCCCTCTCCATCGGTTAAAGGGGAGGGCCACTGCACACTCTGCACGGCCTCTGATGGCCTCCACTGGGACCGGGGCAGGGCGGCACAATAGCAGCCTGGACCTCGCTAGGACCGCCATGGTCGAGCCGACCCGAGAGTTGGCCGACAAAAAAAAGATGGTGGCCCGGGACGCTGGTGCCCTCCCCTTTAAGCACCGCCCCGAGAGCGGATGTCAGCTAGCCAGGCGGAGGTGAGGTGTCGCCAGGCACGGTGATTACATCATCGGCGATTGCACGGCGGCCCGGGTGGTGGTAGCGCCCCCCTCCCCCGGGCGAAAAGTGCCCGGAGTTAGTGCCCGGAGTTAGTGCCCAGAGTTAGTGCCCGGAGTTAGTGCCCAGAGTTAGTGCCCGGAGTTAGTGCCCGGAGTTAGTGCCTGGAGCTAGTGCCCGGAATTAGTGCCTGGAGTTAGTGCCTGGAGTTAGTGCCTGGAGCTAGTGCCCGGAATTAGTGCCTGGAGATAGTGCCCGGAGTTAGTGCCTGGAGTTAGTGCCCGGAGTTAGTGCCTGGAGTTAGTGCCCGGAGCTAATGCCCGGAGTTAGTGCCCGGAGTTAGTGCCAAGAGCTCGAGCCCGGAATTAGTGCCTGGAGTTAGTGCCTGGAGTTAGTGCCTGGAGCTAGTGCCCGGAGTTAGTGCCGGTAGTGCCTGGAGTTAGTGCCCGTAGGTAGTGCCCGGAGTTAGAGCGCGGAGTTAGTGCCTGGTGTTAGTGCCCGGAGTTAGTGCCCGGAGTTAGTGCCTGGAGTTGGTGCCCGGAGTTGGTGCCCGGAGTTGGTGCCCGGCGTTAGTGCCTGGGGTTGGTGCCTGGAGCCAGTGCCCGGAGTTAGTGCCTGGAGTTAGTGCCTGGAGCTAGTGCCCGGAATTAGTGCCTGAAGATAGTGCCCGGAGTTAGTGCCTGGAGTTAGTGCCGGGAGTTAGTGCCTGGAGTTAGTGCCCGGAGCTAGTGCCCGGAGTTTGTGCCCGGATTTAGTGCCCATAGTTAGTGCCCGGAGTTAGTGCCCGTAGTTAGTGCCCGAAGTTTTTGCCCGGAATTAGTGCTCGGAGTTAGTGCCTGGAGTTAGTGCCCGGAGTTAGTGCCTGGAGTTAGTGCCCGGAGCTAGTGCCCGGAGTTAGTGCCCGGAGTTAGTGCCCATAGTTAGTGCCCGGAGTTAGTGCCCGGAGTTAGTACATGGAGTTAGTGCCCGGAGTTAGTGCCCGGAGTTAGTGCCCGGAGTTCGTGCCTGGAGTTCGTGCCTGGAGTTCGTGCCTGGAGTTAGTGCCTGGAGTTAGTGCCTGGAGTTAGTGCCCGGAGTTAGTGCCTGGAGTTCGTGCCTGGAGTTAGTGCCTGGAGTTGGTGCCCGGAGTTAGTGCCTGGAGTTCGTGCATGGAGTTAGTACCTTGAGTTAGTGCCCGGAGTTAGTGCCCAGAGCTAGAGCCCGGAATTAGTGCCTGGAGTTAGTGCCTGGAGTTAGTGCCTGGAGTTAGTGCACGGAGTTAGTGCCCGGTGTTAGTGCCTGGAGTTAGTGCCCGAAGTTAGTGCCCGGAGCTAGTGCCCGGAGTTAGTGCCCGTAGTGCCTGGAATTAGTGCCCGTAGGTAGTGCCCGGAGTTAGTGCCCGGAGTTAGTGCCTGGTGTTAGTGCAGAAGTTAGTGACCGGAGTTAGTGCCTGGAGCTAGTGCCCGGAGTTAGTGCCGGTAGTGCCTGGAGTTAGTGCCCGGAGTTAGTGCCCGGAGTTAGTGCCTGGAGTTGGTGCCCGGAGTTGGTGCCCGGCGTTAGTGCCTGGGGTTGGTGCCTGGAGCCAGTGCCCGGAGTTAGTGCCTGGAGTTAGTGCCTGGAGCTAGTGCCCGGAATTAGTGCCTGGAGATAGTGCCCGGAGTTAGTGCCTGGAGTTAGTGCCCGGAGTTAGTGCCTGGAGTTAGTGCCCGGAGCTAGTGCCCGGAGTTAGTGCCCGGAGTTAGTGCCTGGTGTTAGTGCAGAAGTTAGTGACCGGAGTTAGTGCCCGTAGGTAGTGCCCGGAGTTAGTGCCCGGAGTTAGTGCCTGGTGTTAGTGCCCGGAGTTAGTGCCCGGAGTTAGTGCCTGGAGTTGGTGCCCGGAGTTGGTGCCCGGCGTTAGTGCCTGGGGTTGGTGCCTGGAGCCAGTGCCCGGAGTTAGTGCCTGGAGTTAGTGCCTGGAGCTAGTGCCCGGAATTAGTGCCTGGAGATAGTGCCCGGAGTTAGTGCCTGGAGTTAGTGCCCGGAGTTAGTGCCTGGAGTTAGTGCCCGGAGCTAGTGCCCGGAGTTAGTGCCCGGAGTTAGTGCCCATAGTTAGTGCCCGGAGTTAGTGCCCGGAGTTAGTGCCCGGAGTTACTGCCCGGAGTTAGTGCCCGGAATTAGTGCTCGGAGTTAGTGCCTGGAGTTAGTGCCCGGAGTTAGTGCCTGGAGTTAGTGCCTGGAGTTAGTGCCCGGAGTTAGTGCCTGGAGTTCGTGCCTGGAGTTAGTGCCTGGAGTTGGTGCCCGGAGTTAGTGCTTGGAGTTCGTGCATGGAGTTAGTACCTTGAGTTAGTGCCCGGAGTTAGTGCCCGGAGTTAGTGTCCGGAGCTAGTGCCTGTAATTAGTGCCTGGAGTTAGTGCCTGGAGTTAGTGCCCGGAGTTAGTGCCCAGAGCTAGAGCCCGGAATTAGTGCCTGGAGTTAGTGCCTGGAGTTAGTGCCTGGAGTTAGTGCACGGAGTTAGTGCCCGGTGTTAGTGCCTGGAGTTAGTGCCCGGAGTTAGTGCCCGGAGCTAGTGCCCGGAGTTAGTGCCCGTAGTGCCCGGAGTTAGTGCCCGTAAGTAGTGCCCGGAGTTAGTGCCCGGAGTTAGTGCCTGGTGTTAGTGCCCGAGATTAGTGACCGGAGTTAGTGCCTGGCGTTGGTGCCCGGCGTTCGTGCCCGGAGTTGGTGCCCGGCGTTAGAGCCTGGGGTTGGTGCCCGGAGCCAGTGCCCGGAGTTAGTGCCTGGAGTTAGTGCCCGGAGTTAGTGCCCGGAGTTAGTGCCTGGTGTTAGTGCCCGAAGTTAGTGACCGGAGTTAGTGCCTGGGGTTGGTGCCCGGCGTTGGTGCCCGGAGTTGGTGCCCGGCGTTAGAGCCTGGGGTTGGTGCCCGGAGCCAGTGCCCGGAGTTAGTGCCTGGAGTTAGTGCCCGGAGTTAGTGCCCTTACTTAGTGCCTGGAGTTAGTGCCTGGAGTTAGTGCCTGGAGCTCGTGCCTGGAGTTAGTGCCTGGAGCTAGTGCCCGGAATTAGTGCCTGGAGTTAGTGCCCGGGGTTAGTGCCTGGAGTTAGTGCCCGGAGTTAGTGCCTGGAGTTAGTGCCCGGAGCTCATGTCTGGAGTTAGTGCCCGGAGTTAGTGCCTGGATTTAGTGCCAGGAGTTTGTGGCCGGAGCTAGTGCACAGAGTTAGTGCCCGAAGCTAGTGCCCGGAGTTAGTGCCTGGAGTTCGTGCCCGGAGTTAGTGCTTGGAGTTAGTGTCTGTAGTTAGTGGCCTTAGATAGTGCCTGGAGTTAGTGCCTGGAAGTTAGTGCCCAGTGTTAGTGCCCGGAGTTAGTGCCTGGAGTTAGTGCTTTGAGCTAGTGCCTGGAGCTAGTGCCCGGAATCAGTGCCTGGAATTAGTGCCTGCAGTTAGTGCCCGGAGTTGGTGCCCGGCGTTGGTGCCCGTAGTTAGTGCCCGGAGTTAGTGCCCGGAGTTAGTGCCTGGAGCTAGTGCCCGGAATTAGTGCCTGGAGTTAGTGCCTGGAGTTAGTGCCTGGAGCTAGTGCCCGGAATTAGTGCCTGGAGATGGTGCCCGGAGTTAGTGCCTGGAGTTAGTGCCCGGAGTTAGTGCCTGGAGTTAGTGCCCGGAGTTAGTGCCCAGAGTTAGTGCCCGGAGTTAGTGCCCGGAGTTAGTGCCTGGAGCTAGTGCCCGGAATTAGTGCCTGGAGTTAGTGCCTGGAGTTAGTGCCTGGAGCTAGTGCCCGGAATTAGTGCCTGGAGATAGTGCCCGGAGTTAGTGCCTGGAGTTAGTGCCCGGAGTTAGTGCCTGGAGTTAGTGCCCGGAGCTAATGCCCGGAGTTAGTGCCCGGAGTTAGTGCCAAGAGCTAGAGCCCGGAATTAGTGCCTGGAGTTAGTGCCTGGAGTTAGTGCCTGGAGCTAGTGCCCGGAGTTAGTGCCGGTAGTGCCTGGAGTTAGTGCCCGTAGGTAGTGCCCGGAGTTAGAGCGCGGAGTTAGTGCCTGGTGTTAGTGCCCGGAGTTAGTGCCCGGAGTTAGTGCCTGGAGTTGGTGCCCGGAGTTGGTGCCCGGAGTTGGTGCCCGGCGTTAGTGCCTGGGGTTGGTGCCTGGAGCCAGTGCCCGGAGTTAGTGCCTGGAGTTAGTGCCTGGAGCTAGTGCCCGGAATTAGTGCCTGAAGATAGTGCCCGGAGTTAGTGCCTGGAGTTAGTGCCGGGTGTTAGTGCCTGGAGTTAGTGCCCGGAGCTAGTGCCCGGAGTTAGTGCCCGGATTTAGTGCCCATAGTTAGTGCCCGGAGTTAGTGCCCGGAGTTAGTGCCCGGAATTAGTGCTCGGAGTTAGTGCCTGGAGTTAGTGCCCGGAGTTAGTGCCTGGAGCTAGTGCCCGGAGTTAGTGCCCGGAGTTAGTGCCCATAGTTAGTGCCCGGAGTTAGTGCCCGGAGTTAGTACATGGAGTTAGTGCCCGGAGTTAGTGCCCGGAGTTCGTGCCTGGAGTTCGTGCCTGGAGTTCGTGCCTGGAGTTAGTGCCTGGAGTTAGTGCCTGGAGTTAGTGCCCGGAGTTAGTGCCTGGAGTTCGTGCCTGGAGTTAGTGCCTGGAGTTGGTGCCCGGAGTTAGTACCTGGAGTTCGTGCCTGGAGTTAGTGCCTGGAGTTAGTGCCCGGAGTTAGTGCCCAGAGCTAGAGCCCGGAATTAGTGCCTGGAGTTAGTGCGTGGAGTTAGTGCCTGGAGTTAGTGCACGGAGTTAGTGCCCGGTGTTAGTGCCTGGAGTTAGTGCCCGGAGTTAGTGCCCGGAGCTAGTGCCCGGAGTTAGTGCCCGTAGTGCCCGGAGTTAGTGCCCGTAGGTAGTGCCCGGAGTTAGTGCCCGGAGTTAGTGCCTGGTGTTAGTGCAGAAGTTAGTGACCGGAGTTAGTGCCTGGAGCTAGTGCCCGGAGTTAGTGCCGGTAGTGCCTGGAGTTAGTGCCCGTAGGTAGTGCCCGGAGTTAGTGCCTGGAGTTAGTGCCCGGAGTTAGTGCCCGGAGTTAGTGCCTGGAGTTGGTGCCCGGAGTTGGTGCCCGGAGTTGGTGCCCGGCGTTAGTGCCTGGGGTTGGTGCCTGGAGCCAGTGCCCGGAGTTAGTGCCTGGAGTTAGTGCCTGGAGTTAGTGCCCGGAATTAGTGCCTGGAGATAGTGCCCGGAGTTAGTGCCTGGAGTTAGTGCCCGGAGTTAGTGCCTGGAGTTAGTGCCCGGAGCTAGTGCCCGGAGTTAGTGCCCGGAGTTAGTGCCCATAGTTAGTGCCCGGAGTTAGTGCCCGGAGTTAGTGCCCGGAGTTAGTGCCCGGAGTTAGTGCCCGGAATTAGTGCTCGGAGTTAGTGCCTGGAGTTAGTGCCCGGAGTTAGTGCCTGGAGTTAGTGCCCGGAGCTAGTGCCCGGAGTTAGTGCCCGGAGTTAGTGCCCATAGTTAGTGCCCGGAGTTAGTGCCCGGAGTTAGTACATGGAGTTAGTGCCCGGAGTTAGTGCCCGGAGTTAGTGCCCGGAGTTCGTGCCTGGAGTTCGTGCCTGGAGTTCGTGCCTGGAGTTAGTGCCTGGAGTTAGTGCCTGGAGTTAGTGCCCGGAGTTAGTGCCTGGAGTTCGTGCCTGGAGTTAGTGCCTGGAGTTGGTGCCCGGAGTTAGTGCTTGGAGTTCGTGCATGGAGTTAGTACCTTGAGTTAGTGCCCGGAGTTAGTGCCCGGAGTTAGTGTCCGGAGCTAGTGCCCGTAATTAGTGCCTGGAGTTAGTGCCTGGAGTTAGTGCCCGGAGTTAGTGCCCAGAGCTAGAGCCCGGAATTAGTGCCTGGAGTTAGTGCACAGAGTTAGTGCCCGGTGTTAGTGCCTGGAGTTAGTGCCCGGAGTTAGTGCCCGGAGCTAGTGCCCGGAGTTAGTGCCCGTAGTGCCCGTAGTTAGTGCCCGTAAGTAGTGCCCGGAGTTAGTGCCCGGAGTTAGTGCCTGGTGTTAGTGCCCGAGATTAGTGACCGGAGTTAGTGCCTGGCGTTGGTGCCCGGCGTTCGTGCCCGGAGTTGGTGCCCGGCGTTAGAGCCTGGGGTTGGTGCCCGGAGCCAGTGCCCGGAGTTAGTGCCTGGAGTTAGTGCCCGGAGTTAGTGCCCGGAGTTAGTGCCTGGTGTTAGTGCCCGAAGTTAGTGACCGGAGTTAGTGCCTGGGGTTGGTGCCCGGAGTTGGTGCCCGGAGTTGGTGCCCGGCGTTAGAGCCTGGGGTTGGTGCCCGGAGCCAGTGCCCGGAGTTAGTGCCTGGAGTTAGTGCCCGGAGTTAGTGCCCTTACTTAGTGCCTGGAGTTAGTGCCCGGAAGTTAGTGCCCAGTGTTAGAGCCCGGAGTTAGTGCCTGGAGTTAGTGCCTGGAGCTCGTGCCTGGAGTTAGTGCGTGGAGCTAGTGCCCGGAATTAGTGCCTGGAGTTAGTGCCCGGGGTTAGTGCCTGGAGTTAGTGCCCAGAGTTAGTGCCTGGAGTTAGTGCCCGGAGCTCATGTCTGGAGTTAGTGCCCAGTGTTAGTGCCCGGAGTTAGTGCCTGGAGTTAGTGCCTGGAGCTCGTGCCTGGAGTTAGTGCCTGGAGCTAGTGCCCGGAATTAGTGCCTGGAGTTAGTGTCTGTAGTTAGTGCCCTTAGATAGTGCCTGGAGTTAGTGCCTGGAAGTTAGTGCCCAGTGTTAGTGCCCGGAGTTAGTGCCTGGAGTTAGTGCTTTGAGCTAGTGCCTGGAGTTAGTGCCTGGAGCTAGTGCCCGGAATCAGTGCCTGGAATTAGTGCCTGCAGTTAGTCCCCGGAGTTGGTGCCCGGCATTGGTGCCCGTAGTTAGTGCCCAGAGTTGGTGCCCAGAGTTGTTGCCCAGAGTTGGTGACAGGAGTTAGTGCCCGGAGTTAGTGCCCGGGGTTAGTGCCCAGAGTTGGTGCCCAGAGTTAATGCCTGGAGTTGGTGCCCGGAGTTAGTGCATGGAGTTAGTGCCCGGAGTTAGTGCCTGGAGTTAGTGCCCGGAGTTAGTGCATGGAGTTAGTGCCCGGAGATAGTGCCTGCAGTTAGTGCCTGGAGTTAGTGCCCGGAGTGAGTGCCCGGAGTTAGTGCCTGGAGTTTGTGCCCGGAGCGAGTGCACAGAGTTAGTGCCCGAAGCTAGTGCCCGGAGTTAGTGCCCGGAGTTAGTGCCTGGAATTAGTGTCAGGAGTTAGTGCCTGGAGTTAGTGCCCGGAGTTAGTGCCCGGAGCTAGTGCCCGGAGTTAGTGCCCGTAGTGCCCGGAGTTAGTGCCCGTAGGTAGTGCCCGGAGTTAGTGCCCGGAGTTAGTGCCTGGTGTTAGTGTCCGAAGTTAGTGACCGGAGTTAGTGCCTGGCGTTGGTGCCCGGCGTTGGTGCCTGGGGTTGGTGCCCGGAGCCAGTGCCCGGAGTTAGTGCCTGGAGTTAGTGCCCGGAGTTAGTGCCCTTAGTTAGTGCCTGGAGTTAGTGCCCGGAAGTTAGTGCCCAGTGTTAGTGCCCGGAGTTAGTGCCTGGAGTTAGTGCCTGGAGCTCGTGCCTGGAGCTCGTGCCTGGAGTTAGTGCCTGGAGTTAGTGCCTGGAGTTAGTGCCAGGACTTAGTGCCTGGAGTTAGTGCCCGGAGCTCATGTCTGGAGTTAGTGCCCGGAGTTCATGTCTGGAGTTAGTGCCCGGAGTTAGTGCCTGGTGTTAGTGCCAGGAGTTTGTGGCCGGAGCTAGTGCACAGAGTTAGTGCCCGAAGATAGTGCCCGGAGTTAGTGCCTGGAGTTCGTGCCCGGAGTTAGTGCCTGGAGTTAGTGTCTGTAGTTAGTGCCCTTAGTTAGTGCCTGGAGTTAGTGCCTGGAAGTTAGTGCCCAGTGTTAGTGCCCGGAGTTAGTGCCTGGAGTTAGTGCTTTGAGCTAGTGCCTGGAGTTAATGCCTGGAGCTAGTGCCCGGAATCAGTGCCTGGAATTAGTGCCTGCAGTTAGTGCCCGGAGTATGTGCCTGGAGTTAGTGCCTGGAGTTAGTGCCCGAAGTTTGTGCCCGGAGTTAGTGCCTGAAGTTAGTGCCCGGAGTTAGTGCCCGGAGTTGGTGCCCGGCGTTGGTGCCCGTAGTTAGTGCCCAGAAATGGTGCCCAGAGTTGTTGCCCAGAGTTGGTGACAGGAGTTAGTGCTCGGAGTTAGTGCCTGGGATTAGTGCCCGGAGTTGGTGCCCGAAGTTGGTGCCCGGAGTTAGTGCCCGGAGTTAATGCCTGGAGTTGGTGCCCGGAGTTAGTGCATGGAGTTAGTGCCCGGAGTTAGTGCCTGGAGTTAGTGCCCGGAGTTAGTGCATGGAGTTAGTGCCCGGAGTTAGTGCCTGCAGTTAATGCCCGGAGTTAGTGCCCGGAGTGAGTGCCCGGAGTTAGTGCCTGGAGTTTGTGCCCGGAGCGAATGCACAGAGTTAGTGCCTGAAGCTAGTGCCCGGAGTTAGTGCCCGGAGTTAGTGCCTGGAGTTAGTGTCAGGAGTTAGTGCCTGGAGTTGGTGTCCGGAGTTAGTGCATGGAGTTAGTGCCCGGAGTTAGTGCCTGGAGTTAGTGCCTTTTATTAGTGCCCGGAGTTAGTGACTGGAATTAGTGCCCGGAGTTAGTGCCCGGAGTTGGTGTCCGGAGTTAGTGCCCGGAGTTGGTGCCCTGAGTTAGTGCCTGAAGTTAGTGCCCGGAGTTAGTGCCCGGAGGTAGTGCCCGGAGTTAGTGCCCGGAGATGGTGACCGGAGTTAGTGCCCGGAGTTAGTGCCCAGAACTAGTGCCCGGAGCTAGTGCCCGGAGCTAGTGCCTGGAGTTAGTCCCTGGAGTTAGTGCCTGGAGTTAGTGCCCCGAGTTGGTGCCCGGAATTAGTGCCCGGAGTTGGTGTCCAGAGTTAGTCTCTGGAGATTGTGCCCGGAGCTGGTGCCCAGAGTTGGTGCCCGGAGTTAGTGCCTGGAATTAGTGCCCGGAGTTGGTGCCCGGAGTTAGTGCCTGGAGTTAGAGCCCGGAGTTGGTGCCCGGAGTTAGTGCCCAGAGTTAGTGCCTGGAGTTAGTACCTGGAGTTAGTGCCCGGAGTTAGTGCCCGGCGTTAGTGCCCGGAGCTGGTGCCCGGAGTTAGTGCCCGGAGTTAGTGCCAAGAGCTCGAGCCCGGAATTAGTGCCTGGAGTTAGTGCCTGAAGTTAGTGCCCGGAGTTAGTGCCCGGAGTTAGTGCCTGGAGTTAGTGCCCGGAGCCAGTGCCCGGAGTTAGTGCCTGGAGTTAGTGCCCGGAGTTAGTGCCCTTAGTTAGTGCCTGGAGTTAGTGCCCGGAAGTTAGTGCCCAGTGTTAGTGCCCGGAGTTAGTGCCTGGAGTTAGTGCCTGGAGCTCGTACCTGGAGCTCGTGCCTGGAGTTAGTGCCTGGAGTTAGTGCCTGGAGTTAGTGCCAGGACTTAGTGCCTGGAGTTAGTGCCCGGAGCTCATGTCTGGAGTTAGTGCCCGGAGTTCATGTCTGGAGTTAGTGCCCGGAGTTAGTGCCTGGAGTTAGTGCCAGGAGTTTGTGGCCGGAGCTAGTGCACAGATTTAGTGCCCGAAGCTAGTGCCCGGAGTTAGTGCCTGGAGTTAGTGCCTGGAGTTAGTGTCAGGAGTTAGTGCCTGGAGTTGGTGTCCGGAGTTAGTGCATGGAGTTAGTGCCCGGAGTTAGTGCCTGGAGTTAGTGCCTTTTATTAGTGCCCGGAGTTAGTGACTGGAATTAGTGCCCGGAGTTAGTGCCCGGAGTTGGTGTCCGGAGTTAGTGCCCGGAGTTGGTGCCCTGAGTTAGTGCCCGAAGTTAGTGCCCGGAGTTAGTGCCCGGAGGTAGTGCCCGGAGTTAGTGCCCGGAGATGGTGACCGGAGTTAGTGCCCGGAGTTAGTGCCCAGAACTAGTGCCCGGAGCTAGTGCCCGGAGCTGGTGCCTGGAGTTAGTCCCTGGAGTTGGTGCCTGGAGTTAGTGCCCCGAGTTGGTGCCCGGAATTAGTGCCCGGAGTTGGTGTCCAGAGTTAGTCTCTGGAGATTGTGCCCGGAGCTGGTGCCCAGAGTTGGTGCCCGGAGTTAGTGCCTGGAATTAGTGCCCGGAGTTGGTGCCCGGAGTTAGTGCCCGGAGTTAGAGCCCGGAGTTGGTGCCCGGAGTTAGCGCCCAGAGTTAGTGCCTGGAGTTAGTACCTGGAGTTAGTGCCCGGAGTTAGTGCCCGGCGTTAGTGCCCGGAGCTGGTGCCCGGAGTTAGTGCCCGGAGTTAGTGCCAAGAGCTCGAGCCCGGAATTAGTGCCTGGAGTTAGTGCCTGGAGTTAGTGCCTGGAGCTAGTGCCCGGAGTTAGTGCCGGTAGTGCCTGGAGTTAGTGCCCGTAGGTAGTGCCCGGAGATAGAGCGCGGAGTTAGTGCCTGGTGTTAGTGCCCGGAGTTAGTGCCCGGAGTTAGTGCCTGGAGTTGGTGCCCGGAGTTGGTGCCCGGAGTTGGTGCCCGGCGTTAGTGCCTGGGGTTGGTGCCTGGAGCCAGTGCCCGGAGTTAGTGCCTGGAGTTAGTGCCTGGAGCTAGTGCCTGGAATTAGTGCCTGAAGATAGTGCCCGGAGTTAGTGCCTGGAGTTAGTGCCGGGAGTAGTGCCTGGAGTTAGTGCCCGGAGCTAGTGCCCGGAGTTAGTGCCCGGATCTAGTGCCCATAGTTAGTGCCCGGAGTTAGTGCCCGGAGTTAGTGCCCGGAGTTAGTGCCCGGAATTAGTGCTCGGAGTTAGTGCCTGGAGTTAGTGCCCGGAGTTAGTGCCTGGAGTTAGTGCCCGGAGCTAGTGCCCGGAGTTAGTGCCCGGAGTTAGTGCCCATAGTTAGTGCCCGGAGTTAGTGCCCGGAGTTAGTACATGGAGTTAGTGCCCGGAGTTAGTGCCCGGAGTTAGTGCCCGGAGTTCGTGCCTGGAGTTCGTGCCTGGAGTTTGTGCCTGGAGTTAGTGCCTGGAGTTAGTGCCTGGAGTTAGTGCCCGGAGTTAGTGCCTGGAGTTCGTGCCTGGAGTTAGTGCCTGGAGTTGGTGCCCGGAGTTAGTGCCTGGAGTTCGTGCATGGAGTTAGTACCTTGAGTTACTGCCCGGAGTTAGTGCCCGGAGTTAGTGTAACCGGAGCTAGTGCCCATAATTAGTGCCTGGAGTTAGTGCCTGGAGTTAGTGCCCGGAGTTAGTGCCCAGAGCTAGAGCCCGGAATTAGTGCCTGGAGTTAGTGCCTGGAGTTAGTGCCTGGAGTTAGTGCACGGTGTTAGTGCCCGGTGTTAGTGCCTGGAGTTAGTGCCCGGAGTTAGTGCCCGGAGCTAGTGCCCGGAGTTAGTGCCCGTAGTGCCCGGAGTTAGTGCCCGTAGGAAGTGCCCGGAGTTAGTGCCCGGAGTTAGTGCCTGGTGTTAGTGCAGAAGTTAGTGACCGGAGTTAGTGCCTGGAGCTAGTGCCCGGAGTTAGTGCCGGTAGTGCCTGGAGTTAGTGCCCGTAGGTAGTGCCCGGAGTTAGTGCCCGGAGTTAGTGCCTGGTGTTAGTGCCCGGAGTTAGTGCCCGGAGTTAGTGCCTGGAGTTGGTGCCCGGAGTTGGTGCCCGGAGTTGGTGCCCGGCGTTAGTGCCTGGGGTTGGTGCCTGGAGCCAGTGCCCGGAGTTAGTGCCTGGAGTTAGTGCCTGGAGCTAGTGCCCGGAATTAGTGCCTGGAGATAGTGCCCGGAGTTAGTGCCTGGAGTTAGTGCCCGGAGTTAGTGCCTGGAGTTAGTGCCCGGAGCTAGTGCCCGGAGTTAGTGCCCGGAGTTAGTGCCCATAGTTAGTGCCCGGAGTTAGTGCCCGGAGTTAGTGCCCGGAGTTAGTGCCCGGAGTTAGTGCCCGGAATTAGTGCTCGGAGTTGGTGCCTGGCGTTAGTGCCTGGGGTTGGTGCCTGGAGCCAGTGCCCGGAGTTAGTGCCTGGAGTTAGTGCCTGGAGCTAGTGCCCGGAATTAGTGCCTGAAGATAGTGCCCGGAGTTAGTGCCTGGAGTTAGTGCCGGGAGTTAGTGCCTGGAGTTAGTGCCCGGAGCTAGTGCCCGGAGTTAGTGCCCGGATTTAGTGCCCATAGTTAGTGCCCGGAGTTAGTGCCCGGAGTTAGTGCCCGGAGTTAGTGCCCGGAATTAGTGCTCGGAGTTAGTGCCTGGAGTTAGTGCCCGGAGTTAGTGCCTGGAGTTAGTGCCCGGAGCTAGTGCCCGGAGTTAGTGCCCATAGTTAGTGCCCGGAGTTAGTGCCCGGAGTTAGTACATGGAGTTAGTGCCCGGAGTTAGTGCCCGGAGTTAGTGCCCGGAGTTCGTGCCTGGAGTTCGTGCCTGGAGTTCATGCCTGGAGTTAGTGCCTGGAGTTAGTGCCTGGAGTTAGTGCCCGGAGTTAGTGCCTGGAGTTCGTGCCTGGAGTTAGTGCCTGGAGTTGGTGCCCGGAGTTAGTGCCTGGAGTTCGTGCATGGAGTTAGTACCTTGAGTTAGTGCCCGGAGTTAGTGCCCGGAGTTAGTGTCCGGAGCTAGTGCCCGTAATTAGTGCCTGGAGTTAGTGCCTGGAGTTAGTGCCCGGAGTTAGTGCCCAGAGCTAGAGCCCGGAATTAGTGCCTGGAGTTAGTGCCCGGAATTAGTGCCTGGAGTTAGTGCCTGGAGTTAGTGCCTGGAGTCAGTGCACGGAGTTAGTGCCTGGTGTTAGTGCCTGGAGTTAGTGCCCGGAGTTAGTGCCCGGAGCTAGTGCCCGGAGTTAGTGCCCGTAGTGCCCGGAGTTAGTGCCCGTAGGTAGTGCCCGGAGTTAGTGCCCGGAGTTAGTGCCTGGTGTTAGTGCAGAAGTTAGTGACCGGAGTTAGTGCCTGGAGCTAGTGCCCGGAGTTAGTGCCGGTAGTGCCTGGAGTTAGTGCCCGTAGGTAGTGCCCAGAGTTAGTGCCCGGAGTTAGTGCCTGGTGTTAGTGCCCGGAGTTAGTGCCCGGAGTTAGTGCCTGGAGTTGGTGCCCGGAGTTGGTGCCCGGAGTTGGTGCCCGGCGTTAGTGCCTGGGGTTGGTGCCTGGAGCCAGTGCCCGGAGTTAGTGCCTGGAGTTAGTGCCTGGAGCTAGTGCCCGGAATTAGTGCCTGGAGATAGTGCCCGGAGTTAGTGCCTGGAGTTAGTGCCCGGAGTTACTGCCTGGAGTTAGTGCCCGGAGCTAGTGCCCGGAGTTAGTGCCCGGAGCTAGTGCCCATAGTTAGTGCCCGGAGTTAGTGCCCGGAGTTAGTGCCCGGAGTTAGTGCCCGGAGTTAGTGCCCGGAATTAGTGCTCGGAGTTAGTGCCTGGAGTTAGTGCCCGGAGTTAGTGCCTGGAGTTAGTGCCCGGAGCTAGTGCCCGGAGTTAGTGCCCGGAGTTAGTGCCTGGAGTTGGTGCCCGGAGTTGGTGCCCGGAGTTGGTGCCCGGCGTTAGTGCCTGGGGTTGGTGCCTGGAGCCAGTGCCCGGAGTTAGTGCCTGGAGTTAGTGCCTGGAGCTAGTGCCCGGAATTAGTGCCTGGAGATAGTGCCCGGAGTTAGTGCCTGGAGTTAGTGCCCGGAGTTACTGCCTGGAGTTAGTGCCCGGAGCTAGTGCCCGGAGTTAGTGCCCGGAGCTAGTGCCCATAGTTAGTGCCCGGAGTTAGTGCCCGGAGTTAGTGCCCGGAGTTAGTGCCCGGAGTTAGTGCCCGGAATTAGTGCTCGGAGTTAGTGCCTGGAGTTAGTGCCCGGAGTTAGTGCCTGGAGTTAGTGCCCGGAGCTAGTGCCCGGAGTTAGTGCCCGGAGTTAGTGCCCATAGTTAGTGCCCGGAGTTAGTGCCCGGAGTTAGTACATGGAGTTAGTGCCCGGAGTTAGTGCCCGGAGTTAGTGCCCGGAGTTCGTGCCTGGAGTTAGTGCCTGGAGTTCGTGCCTGGAGTTAGTGCCTGGAGTTAGTGCCTGGAGTTAGTGCCCGGAGTTAGTGCCCGGAGTTTGTGCCTGGAGTTGGTGCCCGGAGTTGGTGCCCGGAGTTGGTGCCCGGCGTTAGTGCCTGGGGTTGGTGCCTGGAGCCAGTGCCCGGAGTTAGTGCCTGGAGTTAGTGCCTGGAGCTAGTGCCCGGAATTAGTGCCTGGAGATAATGCCCGGAGTTAGTGCCTGGAGTTAGTGCCCGGAGTTCATGCCTGGAGTTAGTGCCCGGAGCTAGTGCCCGGAGTTAGTGCCCGGAGCTAGTGCCCATAGTTAGTGCCCGGAGTTAGTGCCCGGAGTTAGTGCCCGGAGTTAGTGCCCGGAGTTAGTGCCCGGAATTAGTGCTCGGAGTTAGTGCCTGGAGTTAGTGCCCGGAGTTAGTGCCTGGAGTTAGTGCCCGGAGCTAGTGCCCGGAGTTAGTGCCCGGAGTTAGTGCCCATAGTTAGTGCCCGGAGTTAGTGCCCGGAGTTAGTACATGGAGTTAGTGCCCGGAGTTAGTGCCCGGAGTTAGTGCCCGGAGTTCGTGCCTGGAGTTCGTGCCTGGAGTTCGTGCCTGGAGTTAGTGCCTGGAGTTAGTGCCTGGAGTTAGTGCCCGGAGTTAGTGCCTGGAGTTCGTGCCTGGAGTTAGTGCCTGGAGTTGGTGCCCGGAGTTAGTGCTTGGAGTTCGTGCATGGAGTTAGTACCTTGAGTTAGTGCCCGGAGTTAGTGCCCGGAGTTAGTGTCCGGAGCTAGTGCCCGTAATTAGTGCCTGGAGTTAGTGCCTGGAGTTAGTGCCCGGAGTTAGTGCCCAGATCTAGAGCCCGGAATTAGTGCCCGGAGTTAGTGCCCAGAGCTAGAGCCCGGAATTAGTGCCTGGAGTTAGTGCCCGGAGTTAGTGCCTGGAGTTAGTGCCCGGAGCTAGTGCCCGGAGTTAGTGCCCGGAGTTAGTGCCCGGAGCTAGTGCCCATAGTTAGTGCCCGGAGTTAGTGCCCGGAATTAGTGCTCGGAGTTCGTGCCTGGAGTTAGTGCCTGGAGTTCGTGCCTGGAGTTAGTGCCTGGAGTTAGTGCCCGGAGTTACTGCCTGGAGTTAGTGCCCGGAGCTAGTGCCCGGAGTTAGTGCCCGGAGCTAGTGCCCATAGTTAGTGCCCGGAGTTAGTGCCCGGAGTTAGTGCCCGGAGTTAGTGCCCGGAGTTAGTGCCCGGAATTAGTGCTCGGAGTTAGTGCCTGGAGTTAGTGCCCGGAGTTAGTGCCTGGAGTTAGTGCCCGGAGCTAGTGCCCGGAGTTAGTGCCCGGAGTTAGTGCCCATAGTTAGTGCCCGGAGTTAGTGCCCGGAGTTAGTACATGGAGTTAGTGCCCGGAGTTAGTGCCCGGAGTTAGTGCCCGGAGTTCGTGCCTGCAGTTAGTGCCTGGAGTTCGTGCCTGGAGTTAGTGCCTGGAGTTAGTGCCTGGAGTTAGTGCCCGGAGTTAGTGCCTGGAGTTCGTGCCTGGAGTTAGTGCCTGGAGTTGGTGCCCGGAGTTAGTGCTTGGAGTTCGTGCATGGAGTTAGTACCTTGAGTTAGTGCCCGGAGTTAGTGCCCGGAGTTAGTGTCCGGAGCTAGTGCCCGTAATTAGTGCCTGGAGTTAGTGCCTGGAGTTAGTGCCCGGAGTTAGTGCCCAGAGCTAGAGCCCGGAATTAGTGCCTGGAGTTAGTGCCTGGAGTTAGTGCCCGGAGTTAGTGCCCAGAGCTAGAGCCCGGAATTAGTGCCTGGAGTTAGTGCCCGGAGTTAGTGCCTGGAGTTAGTGCCCGGAGCTAGTGCCCGGAGTTAGTGCCCGGAGTTCGTGCCTGGAGTTAGTGCCTGGAGTTCGTGCCTGGAGTTAGTGCCTGGAGTTAGTGCCTGGAGTTAGTGCCCGGAGTTAGTGCCTGGAGTTCGTGCCTGGAGTTGGTGCCTGGAGTTGGTGCCCGGAATTAGTGCTTGGAGTTCGTGCATGGAGTTAGTACCTTGATTTAGTGCCCGGAGTTAGTGCCCGGAGTTAGTGTCCGGAGCTAGTGCCCGTAATTAGTGCCTGGAGTTAGTGCCTGGAGTTAGTGCCCGGAGTTAGTGCCCAGAGCTAGAGCCCGGAATTAGTGCCTGGAGTTAGTGCCTGGAGTTAGTGCCTGGAGTTAGTGCCCGGAGTTAGTGCCCGGAGCTAGTGCCCAGAGTTAGTGCCCGTAGTGCCCGGAGTTAGTGCCCGTAAGTAGTGCCCGGAGTTAGTGCCCGGAGTTAGTGTCTGGTGTTAGTGCCCGAGATTAGTGACCGGAGTTAGTGCCTGGCGTTGGTGCCCGGCGTTCGTGCCCGGAGTTGGTGCCCGGCGTTAGAGCCTGGGGTTGGTGCCCGGAGCCAGTGCCCGGAGTTAGTGCCTGGAGTTAGTGCCCGGAGTTAGTGCCCGGAGTTAGTGCCTGGTGTTAGTGCCCAAAGTTAGTGACCGGAGTTAGTGCCTGGGGTTGGTGCCCGGCGTTGGTGCCCGGAGTTGGTGCCCGGCGTTAGAGCCTGGGGTTGGTGCCCGGAGCCAGTGCCCGGAGTTAGTGCCTGGAGTTAGTGCCCGGAGTTAGTGCCCTTACTTAGTGCCTGGAGTTAGTGCCCGGAGTTAGTGTCCGGAGCTAGTGCCCGTAATTAGTGCCTGGAGTTAGTGCCTGGAGTTAGTGCCCGGAGTTAGTGCCCAGAGCTAGAGCCCGGAATTAGTGCCTGGAGTTAGTGCCTGGAGTTAGTGCCTGGAGTTAGTGCACGGAGTTAGTGCCCGGTGTTAGTGCCTGGAGTTAGTGCCCGGAGTTAGTGCCCGGAGCTAGTGCCCAGAGTTAGTGCCCGTAGTGCCCAGAGTTAGTGCCCGTAAGTAGTGCCCGGAGTTAGTGCCCGGAGTTAGTGCCTGGTGTTAGTGCCCGAGATTAGTGACCGGAGTTAGTGCCTGGCGTTGGTGCCCGGCGTTCGTGCCCGGAGTTGGTGCCCGGCGTTAGAGCCTGGGGTTGGTGCCCGGAGCCAGTGCCCGGAGTTAGTGCCTGGAGTTAGTGCCCGGAGTTAGTGCCTGGTGTTAGTGCCCAAAGTTAGTGACCGGAGTTAGTGCCTGGGGTTGGTGCCCGGCGTTGGTGCCCGGAGTTGGTGCCCGGCGTTAGAGCCTGGGGTTGGTGCCCGGAGCCAGTGCCCGGAGTTAGTGCCTGGAGTTAGTGCCCGGAGTTAGTGCCCTTACTTAGTGCCTGGAGTTAGTGCCTGGAGTTAGTGCCTGGAGCTCGTGCCTGGAGTTAGTGCCTGGAGCTAGTGCCCGGAATTAGTGCCTGGAGTTAGTGCCCGGGGTTAGTGCCTGGAGTTAGTGCCCGGAGTTAGTGCCTGGAGTTAGTGCCAGGAGCTCATGTCTGGAGTTAGTGCCCGGAGTTAGTGCCTGGAGTTAGTGCCAGGAGTTTGTGGCTGGAGCTAGTGCACAGAGTTAGTGCCCGAAGCTAGTGCCCGGAGTTAGTGCCTGGAGTTCGTGCCCGGAGTTAGTGCCTGGAGTTAGTGTCTGTAGTTAGTGCCCTTAGATAGTGTCTGGAGTTAGTGCCTGGAAGTTAGTGCCCAGTGTTAGTGCCCGGAGTTAGAGCCTGGAGTTAGTGCTTTGAGCTAGTGCCTGGAGTTAGTGCCTGGAGCTAGTGCCCGGAATCAGTGCCTGGAATTAGTGCCTGCAGTTAGTGCCCGGAGTTGGTGCCCGGCGTTGGTGCCCGTAGTTAGTGCCCGGAGTTAGTGCCCGGAGTTAGTGCCTGGAGCTAGTGCCCGGAATTAGTGCCTGGAGATAGTGCCCGGAGTTAGTGCCTGGAGTTAGTGCCCGGAGTTAGTGCCTGGAGTTAGTGCCCGGAGTTAGTGCCCGGAGTTAGTGCCCAGAGTTAGTGCCCGGAGTTAGTGCCCGGAGTTAGTGCCTGGAGCTAGTGCCCGGAATTAGTGCCTGGAGTTAGTGCCTGGAGTTAGTGCCTGGAGCTAGTGCCCGGAATTAGTGCCTGGAGATAGTGCCCGGAGTTAGTGCCTGGAGTTAGTGCCCGGAGTTAGTGCCTGGAGTTAGTGCCCGGAGCTAATGCCCGGAGTTAGTGCCCGGAGTTAGTGCCAAGAGCTAGAGCCCGGAATTAGTGCCTGGAGTTAGTGCCTGGAGTTAGTGCCTGGAGCTAGTGCCCGGAGTTAGTGCCGGTAGTGCCTGGAGTTAGTGCCCGTAGGTAGTGCCCGGAGTTAGAGCGCGGAGTTAGTGCCTGGTGTTAGTGCCCGGAGTTAGTGCCCGGAGTTAGTGCCTGGAGTTGGTGCCCGGAGTTGGTGCCCGGAGTTGGTGCCCGGCGTTAGTGCCTGGGGTTGGTGCCTGGAGCCAGTGCCCGGAGTGAATGCCTGGAGTTAGTGCCTGGAGCTAGTGCCCGGAATTAGTGCCTGAAGATAGTGCCCGGAGTTAGTGCCTGGAGTTAGTGCCGGGAGTTAGTGCCTGGAGTTAGTGCCCGGAGCTAGTGCCCGGAGTTAGTGCCCGGATTTAGTGCCCATAGTTAGTGCCCGGAGTTAGTGCCCGGAGTTAGTGCCCGGAATTAGTGCTCGGAGTTAGTGCCTGGAGTTAGTGCCCGGAGTTAGTGCCTGGAGTTAGTGCCCGGAGCTAGTGCCCGGAGTTAGTGCCCGGAGTTAGTGCCCATAGTTAGTGCCCGGAGTTAGTGCCCGGAGTTAGTACATGGAGTTCGTGCCCGGAGTTAGTGCCCGGAGTTCGTGACTGGAGTTCGTGCCTGGAGTTCGTGCCTGGAGTTAGTGCCTGGAGTTAGTGCCTGGAGTTAGTGCCCGGAGTTAGTGCCTGGAGTTCGTGCCTGGAGTTAGTGCCTGGAGTTGGTGCCCGGAGTTAGTGCCTGGAGTTCGTGCATGGAGTTAGTACCTTGAGTTAGTGCCCGGAGTTAGTGCCCGGAGTTAGTGTCCGGAGCTAGTGCCCGTAATTAGTGCCTGGAGTTAGTGCCCGGAGTTAGTGCCCAGAGCTAGAGCCCGGAATTAGTGCCTGGAGTTAGTGCGTGGAGTTAGTGCCTGGAGTTAGTGCACGGAGTTAGTGCCCGGTGTTAGTGCCTGGAGTTAGTGCCCGGAGTTAGTGCCCGGAGCTAGTGCCCGGAGTTAGTGCCCGTAGTGCCCGGAGTTAGTGCCCGTAGGTAGTGCCCGGAGTTAGTGCCCGGAGTTAGTGCCTGGTGTTAGTGCAGAAGTTAGTGACCGGAGTTAGTGCCTGGAGCTAGTGCCCGGAGTTAGTGCCGGTAGTGCCTGGAGTTAGTGCCCGTAGGTAGTGCCCGGAGTTAGTGCCCGGAGTTAGTGCCTGGTGTTAGTGCCCGGAGTTAGTGCCCGGAGTTAGTGCCTGGAGTTGGTGCCCGGAGTTGGTGCCCGGAGTTGGGGCCCGGCGTTAGTGCCTGGGGTTGGTGCCTGGAGCCAGTGCCCGGAGTTAGTGCCTGGAGTTAGTGCCTGGAGCTAGTGCCCGGAATTAGTGCCTGGAGATAGTGCCCGGAGTTAGTGCCTGGAGTTAGTGCCCGGAGTTAGTGCCTGGAGTTAGTGCCCGGAGCTAGTGCCCGGAGTTAGTGCCCGGAGTTAGTGCCCATAGTTAGTGCCCGGAGTTAGTGCCCGGAGTTAGTGCCCGGAGTTAGTGCCCGGAGTTAGTGCCCGGAATTAGTGCTCGGAGTTAGTGCCTGGAGTTAGTGCCCGGAGCTAGTGCCCGGAGTTAGTGCCCGGAGTTAGTGCCCATAGTTAGTGCCCGGAGTTAGTGCCCGGAGTTAGTACATGGAGTTAGTGCCCGGAGTTAGTGCCCGGAGTTAGTGCCCGGAGTTCGTGCCTGGAGTTCGTGCCTGGAGTTCGTGCCTGGAGTTAGTGCCTGGAGTTAGTGCCTGGAGTTAGTGCCCGGAGTTAGTGCCTGGAGTTCGTGCCTGGTGTTAGTGCCTGGAGTTGGTGCCCGGAGTTAGTGCTTGGAGTTCATGCATGGAGTTAGTACCTTGAGTTAGTGCCCGGAGTTAGTGCCCGGAGTTAGTGTCCGGAGCTAGTGCCCGTAATTAGTGCCTGGAGTTAGTGCCTGGAGTTAGTGCCCGGATTTAGTGCCCAGAGCTAGAGCCCGGAATTAGTGCCTGGAGTTAGTGCCTGGAGTTAGTGCCTGGAGTTAGTGCACAGAGTTAGTGCCCGGTGTTAGTGCCTGGAGTTAGTGCCCGGAGTTAGTGCCCGGAGCTAGTGCCCGGAGTTAGTGCCCGTAGTGCCCGGAGTTAGTGCCCGTAAGTAGTGCCCGGAGTTAGTGCCCGGAGTTAGTGCCTGGTGTTAGTGCCCGAGATTAGTGACCGGAGTTAGTGCCTGGCGTTGGTGCCCGGCGTTCGTGCCCGGAGTTGGTGCCCGGCGTTAGAGCCTGGGGTTGGTGCCCGGAGCCAGTGCCCGGAGTTAGTGCCTGGAGTTAGTGCCCGGAGTTAGTGCCCGGAGTTAGTGCCTGGTGTTAGTGCCCAAAGTTAGTGACCGGAGTTAGTGCCTGGGGTTGGTGCCCGGCGTTGGTGCCCGGAGTTGGTGCCCGGCGTTAGAGCCTGGGGTTGGTGCCCGGAGCCAGTGCCCGGAGTTAGTGCCTGGAGTTAGTGCCCGGAGTTAGTGCCCTTACTTAGTGCCTGGAGTTAGTGCCCGGAAGTTAGTGCCCAGTGTTAGTGCCCGGAGTTAGTGCCTGGAGTTAGTGCCTGGAGCTCGTGCCTGGAGTTAGTGCGTGGAGCTAGTGCCCGGAATTAGTGCCTGGAGTTAGTGCCCGGGGTTAGTGCCTGGAGTTAGTGCCCGGAGTTAGTGCCTGGAGTTAGTGCCCGGAGCTCATGTCTGGAGTTAGTGCCCAGTGTTAGTGCCCGGAGTTAGTGCCTGGAGTTAGTGCCTGGAGCTCGTGCCTGGAGTTAGTGCCTGGAGCTAGTGCCCGGAATTAGTGCCTGGAGTTAGTGTCTGTAGTTAGTGCCCTTAGATAGTGCCTGGAGTTAGTGCCTGGAAGTTAGTGCCCAGTGTTAGTGCCCGGAGTTAGTGCCTGGAGTTAGTGCTTTGAGCTAGTGCCTGGAGTTAGTGCCTGGAGCTAGTGCCCGGAATCAGTGCCTGGAATTAGTGCCTGCAGTTAGTGCCCGGAGTTGGTGCCCGGCGTTGGTGCCCGTAGTTAGTGCCCAGCGTTGGTGCCCAGAGTTGTTGCCCAGAGTTGGTGACAGGAGTTAGTGCCCGGAGTTAGTGCCCGGGGTTAGTGCCCGGAGTTGGTGCCCGGAGTTGGTGCCCGGAGTTAGTGCCCGGAGTTAATGCCTGGAGTTGGTGCCCGGAGTTAGTGCATGGAGTTAGTGCCCGGAGTTAGTGCCTGGAGTTAGTGCCCGGAGTTAGTGCATGGAGTTAGTGCCCGGAGATAGTGCCTGGAGTTAGTGCCCGGAGTTAGTGCCCGGAGTGAGTGCCCGGAGTTAGTGCCTGGAGTTTGTGCCCAGAGCGAGTGCACAGAGTTAGTGCCCGAAGCTAGTGCCCGGAGTTAGTGCCCGGAGTTAGTGCCTGGAATTAGTGTCAGGAGTTAGTGCCTGGAGTTAGTGCCCGGAGTTAGTGCATGGAGCTAGTGCCCGGAGTTAGTGCCCGTAGTGCCCGGAGTTAGTGCCCGTAGGTAGTGCCCGGAGTTAGTGCCCGGAGTTAGTGCCTGCTGTTAGTGCCCGGAGTTAGTGACCGGCGTTAGTGCCTGGCGTTGGTGCCCGGCGTTGGTGCCCGGAGTTGGTGCCCGGCGTTAGTGCCTGGGGTTGGTGCCCGGAGCCAGTGCCCGGAGTTAGTGCCTGGAGTTAGTGCCCGGAGTTAGTGCCCTTAGTTAGTGCCTGGAGTTAGTGCCCGGAAGTTAGTGCCCAGTGTTAGTGCCCGGAGTTAGTGCCTGGAGTTAGTGCCAGGACTTAGTGCCTGGAGTTAGTGCCCGGAGCTCATGTCTGGAGTTAGTGCCCGGAGTTCATGTCTGGAGTTAGTGCCCGGAGTTAGTGCCTGGAGTTAGTGCCAGGAGTTTGTGGCCGGAGCTAGTGCACAGAGTTAGTGCCCGAAGCTAGTGCCCGGAGTTAGTGCCTGGAGTTCGTGCCCGGAGTTAGTGCCTGGAGTTAGTGTCTGTAGTTAGTGCCCTTAGTTAGTGCCTGGAGTTAGTGCCTGGAAGTTAGTGCCCAGTGTTAGTGCCCGGAGTTAGTGCCTGGAGTTAGTGCTTTGAGCTAGTGCCTGGAGTTAGTGCCTGGAGCTAGTGCCCGGAATCAGTGCCTGGAATTAGTGCCTGCAGTTAGTGCCCGGAGTATGTGCCTGGAGTTAGTGCCTGGAGTTAGTGCCCGAAGTTTGTGCCCGGAGTTAGTGCCTGGAGTTAGTGCCCGGAGTTAGTGCCCGGAGTTGGTGCCCGGCGTTGGTGCCCGTAGTTAGTGCCCATAAATGGTGCCCAGAGTTGTTGCCCAGAGTTGGTGACAGGAGTTAGTGCCCGGAGTTAGTGCCCGGGATTAGTGCCCGGAGTTGGTGCCCGAAGTTGGTGCCCGGAGTTAGTGCCCGGAGTTAATGCCTGGAGTTGGTGCCCAGAGTTAGTGCATGGAGTTAGTGCCCGGAGTTAGTGCCTGGAGTTAGTGCTCGGAGTTAGTGCATGGAGTTAGTGCCCGGAGTTAGTGCCTGCAGTTAATGCCCGGAGTTAGTGCCCGGAGTGAGTGCCCGGAGTTAGTGCCTGGAGTTTGTGCCCGGAGCGAATGCACAGAGTTAGTGCCCGAAGCTAGTGCCCGGAGTTAGTGCCCGGAGTTAGTGCCTGGAGTTAGTGTCAGGAGTTAGTGCCTGGAGTTGGTGTCCGGTGTTAGTGCATGGAGTTAGTGCCCGGAGTTAGTGCCTGGAGTTAGTGCCTTTTATTAGTGCCCGGAGTTAGTGACTGGAATTAGTGCCCGGAGTTAGTGCCCGGAGTTGGTGTCCGGAGTTAGTGCCCGGAGTTGGTGCCCTGAGTTAGTGCCCGGAGTTAGTGCCCAGAACTAGTGCCCGGAGCTAGTGCCCGGAGCTAGTGCCTGGAGTTAGTCCCTGGAGTTAGTGCCTGGAGTTAGTGCCCCGAGTTGGTGCCCGGAATTAGTGCCCGGAGTTGGTGTCCAGAGTTAGTCTCTGGAGATTGTGCCCAGAGCTGGTGCCCAGAGTTGGTGCCCGGAGTTAGTGCCTGGAATTAGTGCCCGGAGTTGGTGCCCGGAGTTAGTGCCCGGAGTTAGAGCCCGGAGTTGGTGCCCGGAGTTAGTGCCCAGAGTTAGTGCCTGGAGTTAGTACCTGGAGTTAGTGCCCAGAGTTAGTGCCCGGCGTTGGTGCCCGGAGCTGGTGCCCGGAGTTAGTGCCCGGAGTTAGTGTCCAGAGTTAGTGCCTGGAGTTAGTGCCTGGAGTTAGTGCCTTTTGTTAGTGCCCGGAGTTAGTGCCTGGAATTAGTGCCCGGAGTTACGGTGTTGGTGCCCGGAGTTGGTGCCCGGAGTTAATGCCCGGAGTTAGTGCCCGGAGTTGGTGCCCATAGGTTGTGCCCGGAGTTAGTGCCCGGAGTTAGTGCCCGGAGTTAGTGCCCGGTGTTAGTGCCTGGAGTCAGTGTCCGGAGTTAGTGCCTGGAGTTGGTACCCAGATTAGTGCCTGGGGTTGGTGCCCGGAGCCAGTGCCCGAAGTTAGTGCCCGGAGCTAGTGCCCGGAGCTAGTGCCTGGAGTTAGTGCCCAGAGTTGTTGCCCGGAGTTGGTGACAGGAGTTAGTGCCCAGAGTTAGTGCCTGGAGTTGGTGCCCGGAGTTGGTTCCCAGAGTTAGTGCCCGGTGTTAGTGCCCGGAGTTGGTGCCTGGAGTTAGTGCCCGGAGTTAGTGCATGGAGTTAGTGCCCGGAGTTAGTGCATGGAGTTAGTGCCCGGAGTTAGTGCCTGGAGTTAGTGCCCGGAGTTAGTGCATGGAGTTAGTGCCCGGAGTTAGTGCCTGGAGTTAGTGCCCGTAGTTAGTGCATGGAGTTAGTGCCCTGAGTTAGTACCCGGCGTTAGTGCCCGGAGTTAGTGCCCTGAGCTAGTGACTGGAGTTTGTGCCTGGAGTTAGTGCCTGGATTTGGTGCCTGGAGTTAGTGCCCGGAGTTAGTGCCTGGAGCTAGTGCCCGGAGTTAGTGCCCGGAGTTCGTGCCCATAGTTAGTGCCCTGAGTTGGTGCCCGGAGTTATTGCCGGAGTTAGTGCCGTGAGTTAGTGCCCGGAGGTAGTGCCAGGAGTTAGTGCCCGGAGTTGGTGACCGGAGTTAGTGCCTGGAGTTAGTGCCCGGAGCTAGTGCCCGGAGCTAGTGCCCGGAGCTTGTGCCCGGAGTTAGTCCCTGGAGTTAGTGCCTGGAGTTAGTGCCCGGAGTTGGTGCCCGGAATTAGTGCCCGGAGTTAGTGTCCAGAGTTAGTGTCTGGAGATTGTGCCCGGAGCTGCTGACCGGAGTTAGTGCCCGGAGTTAGTGCCCGGAGTTAGTGCCCGGTGTTAGTGCCCGGAGTCAGTGTCCGGAGTTAGTGCCTGGAGTTGGTACCCAGAGTTAGTGCCTGGGGTTGGTGCCCGGAGCCAGTGCCCGAAGTTAGTGCCCGGAGCTAGTGCCCGGAGCTAGTGCCTGGAGTTAGTGCCCAGAGTTGTTGCCCGGAGTTGGTGACAGGAGTTAGTGCCCGGAGTTAGTGCCCGGAGTTAGTGCCCGGAGTTAGTGCCCGGTGTTAGTGCCCGGAGTCAGTGTCCGGAGTTAGTGCCTGGAGTTGGTACCCAGATTAGTGCCTGGGGTTGGTGCCCGGAGCCAGTGCCCGAAGTTAGTGCCCGGAGCTAGTGCCCGGAGCTAGTGCCTGGAGTTAGTGCCCAGAGTTGTTGCCCGGAGTTGGTGACAGGAGTTAGTGCCCAGAGTTAGTGCCTGGAGTTGGTGCCCGGAGTTGGTTCCCTGAGTTAGTGCCCGGTGTTAGTGCCCGGAGTTGGTGCCTGGAGTTAGTGCCCGGAGTTAGTGCATGGAGTTAGTGCCCGGAGTTAGTGCATGGAGTTAGTGCCCGGAGTTAGTGCATGGAGTTAGTGCCCGGAGTAAGTGCCTGGAGTTAGTGCCCGGAGTTAGTGCATGGAGTTAGTGCCCGTAGTTAGTGCATGGAGTTAGTGCCCGTAGTTAGTGCATGGAGTTAGTGCCCTGAGTTAGTACCCGGCGTTAGTGCCCGGAGTTAGTGCCCTGAGCTAGTGACTGGAGTTTGTGCCTGGAGTTAGTGCCTGGATTTGGTGCCTGGAGTTAGTGCCCGGAGTTAGTGCCTGGAGCTAGTGCCCGGAGTTAGTGCCCGGAGTTCGTGCCCATAGTTAGTGCCCTGAGTTGGTGCCCGGAGTTATTGCCGGAGTTAGTGCCGTGAGTTAGTGCCCGGAGGTAGTGCCAGGAGTTAGTGCCCGGAGTTGGTGACCGGAGTTAGTGCCTGGAGTTAGTGCCCGGAGCTAGTGCCCGGAGCTAGTGCCCGGAGCTTGTGCCCGGAGTTAGTCGCTGGAGTTAGTGCCTGGAGTTAGTGCCCGGAGTTGGTGCCCGGAATTAGTGCCCGGAGTTAGTGTCCAGAGTTAGTGTCTAGAGATTGTGCCCGGAGCTGCTGACCGGAGTTAGTGCCCGGAGTTAGTGCCCGGTGTTAGTGCCCGGAGTCAGTGTCCGGAGTTAGTGCCTGGAGTTGGTACCCAGAGTTAGTGCCTGGGGTTGGTGCCCGGAGCCAGTGCCCGAAGTTAGTGCCCGGAGCTAGTGCCCGGAGCTAGTGCCTGGAGTTAGTGCCCAGAGTTGTTGCCCGGAGTTGGTGACAGGAGTTAGTGCCCGGAGTTAGTGCCCGGTGTTAGTGCCTGGAGTTGGTGCCCGGAGTTGGTTCCCTGAGTTAGTGCCCGGTGTTAGTGCCCGGAGTTGGTGCCTGGAGTTAGTGCCCGGAGTTAGTGCATGGAGTTAGTGCCCGGAGTTAGTGCCTGGAGTTAGTGCCCGGAGTTAGTGCATGGAGTTAGTGCCCGGAGTTAGTGCCTGGAGTTAGTGCCCGGAGTTAGTGCCCGGAGTCAGTGTCCGGAGTTAGTGCCTGGAGTTGGTACCCAGAGTTAGTGCCTGGGGTTGGTGCCCGGAGCCAGTGCCCGAAGTTAGTGCCCGGAGCTAGTGCCCGGAGCTACTGCCTGGAGTTAGTGCCCAGAGTTGTTGCCCGGAGTTGGTGACAGGAGTTAGTGCCCGGAGTTAGTGCCCGGTGTTAGTGCCTGGAGTTGGTGCCCGGAGTTGGTTCCCTGAGTTAGTGCCCGGTGTTAGTGCCCGGAGTTGGTGCCTGGAGTTAGTGCCCGGAGTTAGTGCATGGAGTTAGTGCCCGGAGTTAGTGCCTGGAGTTAGTGCCCGGAGTTAGTGCATGGAGTTAGTGCCCGGAGTTAGTGCCTGGAGTTAGTGCCCGGAGTTAGTGCATGGAGTTAGTGCCCGGAGTTAGTGCCTGGAGTTAGTGCCTGGAGTTAGTGCCCGGAGTTAGTGCCCGGAGTTAGTGCCTGGTGTTAGTGCCCGAAGTTAGTGACCGGAGTTAGTGCCTGGAGTTAGTGCCCGGAGTTAGTGCCCTTACTTAGTGCCTGGAGTTAGTGCCTGGAGTTAGTGCCTGGAGCTCGTGCCTGGAGTTAGTGCCTGGAGCTAGTGCCCGGAATTAGTGCCTGGAGTTAGTGCCCGGGGTTAGTGCCTGGAGTTAGTGCCCGGAGTTAGTGCCTGGAGTTAGTGCCCGGAGCTCATGTCTGGAGTTAGTGCCCGGAGTTAGTGCCTGGAGTTAGTGCCAGGAGTTTGTGGCCGGAGCTAGTGCACAGAGTTAGTGCCCGAAGCTAGTGCCCGGAGTTAGTGCCTGGAGTTCGTGCCCGGAGTTAGTGCCTGGAGTTAGTGTCTGTAGTTAGTGCCCTTAGATAGTGCCTGGAGTTAGTGCCTGGAAGTTAGTGCCCAGTGTTAGTGCCCGGAGTTAGTGCCTGGAGTTAGTGCTTTGAGCTGGTGCCTGGAGTTAGTGCCTGGAGCTAGTGCCCGGAATCAGTGCCTGGAATTAGTGCTTGCAGTTAGTGCCCGGAGTATGTGCCTGGAGTTAGTGCCTGGAGTTAGTGCCCGAAGTTTGTGCCCGGAGTTAGTGCCTGGAGTTAGTGCCCGGAGTTGGTGCCCGGCGTTGGTGCCAGTAGTTAGTGCCCAGAGTTGGTGCCCAGAGTTGTTGCCCAGAGTTGGTGACAGGAGTTAGTGCCGGAGTTAGTGCCCGGGGTTAGTGCCCGGAGTTGGTGCCCGGAGTTGGTTCCCGGAGTTAGTGCCCGGAGTTAATGCCTGGAGTTGGTGCCCGGAGTTAGTGCATGGAGTTAGTGCCCGGAGTTAGTGCCTGGAGTTAGTGCCCGGAGTTAGTGCATGGAGTTAGTGCCCGGAGATAGTGCCTGCAGTTAGTGCCCGGAGTTAGTGCCCGGAGTGAGTGCCCGGAGTTAGTGCCTGGAGTTTGTGCCCGGAGCGAGTGCACAGAGTTAGTGCCCGAAGCTAGTGCCCGGAGTTAGTGCCCGGAGTTAGTGCCTGGAATTAGTGTCAGGAGTTAGTGCCTGGAGTTAGTGCCCGGAGTTAGTGCCCGGAGCTAGTGCCCGGAGTTAGTGCCCGTAGTGCCCGGAGTTAGTGCCCGTAGGTAGTGCCCGGAGTTAGTGCCCGGAGTTAGTGCCTGGTGTTAGTGCCCGAAGTTAGTGACCGGAGTTAGTGCCTGGCGTTGGTGCCCGGCGTTGGTGCCCGGAGTTGGTGCCCGGCATTAGTGCCTGGGGTTGGTGCCCGGAGCCAGTGCCCGGAGTTAGTGCCTGGAGTTAGTGCCCGGAGTTAGTGCCCTTAGTTAGTGCCTGGAGTTAGTGCCCGGAAGTTAGTGCCCAGTGTTAGTGCCCGGAGTTAGTGCCTGGAGTTAGTGCCTGGAGCTCGTGCCTGGAGCTCGTGCCTGGAGTAAGTGCCTGGAGTTAGTGCCTGGAGTTAGTGCCAGGACTTAGTGCCTGGAGTTAGTGCCCGGAGCTCATGTCTGGAGTTAGTGCCCGGAGTTCATGTCTGGAGTTAGTGCCCGGAGTTAGTGCCTGGAGTTAGTGCCAGGAGTTTGTGGCCGGAGCTAGTGCACAGAGTTAGTGCCCGAAGCTAGTGCCCGGAGTTAGTGCCTGGAGTTCGTGCCCGGAGTTAGTGCCTGGAGTTAGTGTCTGTAGTTAGTGCTCTTAGTTAGTGCCTGGAGTTAGTGCCTGGAAGTTAGTTCCCAGTGTTAGTGCCCGGAGTTAGCGCCTGGAGTTAGTGCTTTGAGCTAGTGCCTGGAGTTAGTGCCTGGAGCTAGTGCCCGGAATCAGTGCCTGGAATTAGTGCCTGCAGTTAGTGCCCGGAGTATGTGCCCGGAGTATGTGCCTGGAGTTAGTGCCCGGAGTTAGTGCCCAGAGTTGGTGCCCGGCGTTGGTGCCCGTAGTTAGTGCCCAGAAATGGTGCCCAGAGTTGTTGCCCAGAGTTGGTGACAGGAGTTAGTGCCCGGAGTTAGTGCCCGGGGTTAGTGCCCGGAGTTGGTGCCCGAAGTTGGTGCCCGGAGTTAGTGCCTGGAGTTGGTGCCCGGAGTTAGTGCATGGAGTTAGTGCCCAGAGTTAGTGCCTGGAGTTAGTGCCCGGAGTTAGTGCATGGAGTTAGTGCCCGGAGTTAGTGCCTGCAGTTAGTGCCCGGAGTTAGTGCCTGGAGTGAGTGCCCGGAGTTAGTGCCTGGAGTTTGTGCCCAGAGCGAATGCACAGAGTTAGTGCCCGAAGCTAGTGCCCGGAGTTAGTGCCCGGAGTTAGTGCCTGGAGTTAGTGTCAGGAGTTAGTGCCTGGAGTTGGTGTCCGGAGTTAGTGCATGGAGTTAGTGCCCGGAGTTAGTGCCTAGAGTTAGTGCCTTTTATTAGTGCCCGGAGTTAGTGACTGGAATTAGTGCCCGGAGTTAGTGCCCGGAGGTACTGCCCGGAGTTAGTGCCCGGAGATGGTGACCGGAGTTAGTGCCCGGAGTTAGTGCCCAGAACTAGTGCCCAGAGCTAGTGCCCGGAGCTAGTGCCTGGAGTTAGTCCCTGGAGTTAGTGCCTGGAGTTAGTGCCCCGAGTTGGTGCCCGGAATTAGTGCCCGGAGTTGGTGTCCAGAGTTAGTCTCTGGAGATTGTGCCCGGAGCTGGTGCCCAGAGTTGGTGCCCGGAGTTAGTGCCTGGAATTAGTGCCCGGAGTTGGTGCCCGGAGTTAGTGCCCGGAGTTAGAGCCCGGAGTTGGTGCCCGGAGTTAGTGCCCAGAGTTAGTGCCTGGAGTTAGTACCTGGAGTTAGTGCCCGGAGTTAGTGCCCGGCGTTAGTGCCCGGAGCTGGTGCCCGGAGTTAGTGCCCGGAGTTAGTGTCCAGAGTTAGTGCCTGGAGTTAGTGCCTGGAGTTAGTGCCTTTTGTTAGTGCCCGGAGTTAGTGACTGGAATTAGTGCCCGGAGTTACGGTGTTGGTGCCCGGAGTTGGTGCCCGGAGTTAATGCCCGGAGTTAGTGCCCGGAGTTGGTGCCCATAGGTTGTGCCCGGAGTTAGTGCCCGGAGTTAGTGCCCGGAGTTAGTGCCCGGTGTTAGTGCCCGGAGTCAGTGTCCGGAGTTAGTGCCTGGAGTTGGTACCCAGAGTTAGTGCCTGGGGTTGGTGCCCGGAGCCAGTGCCCGAAGTTAGTGCCCGGAGCTAGTGCCCGGAGCTAGTGCCTGGAGTTAGTGCCCAGAGTTGTTGCCCGGAGTTGGTGACAGGAGTTAGTGCCCAGAGTTAGTGCCTGGAGTTGGTGCCTGGAGTTGGTTCCCTGAGTTAGTGCCCGGTGTTAGTGCCCGGAGTTGGTGCCTGGAGTTAGTGCCCGGAGTTAGTGCATGGAGTTAGTGCCCGGAGTTAGTGCCCGGAGTTCGTGCCCATAGTTAGTGCCCTGAGTTGGTGCCCGGAGTTATTGCCGGAGTTAGTGCCGTGAGTTAATGCCCGGAGGTAGTGCCAGGAGTTAGTGCCCGGAGTTGGTGACCGGAGTTAGTGCCTGGAGTTAGTGCCCGGAGCTAGTGCCCGGAGCTAGTGCCCGGAGCTTTTGCCCGGAGTTAGTCCCTGGAGTTAGTGCCTGGAGTTAGTGCCCGGAGTTGGTGCCCGGAATTAGTGCCCGGAGTTAGTGTCCAGAGTTAGTGTCTGGAGATTGTGCCCAGAGCTGCTGACCGGAGTTATTGCCCGGAGTTAGTGCCCGGTGTTAGTGCCCGGAGTCAGTGTCCGGAGTTAGTGCCTGGAGTTGGTACCCAGAGTTAGTTCCTGTGGTTGGTGCCCGGAGCCAGTGTCCGAAGTTAGTGCCCGGAGCTAGTGCCCGGAGCTAGTGCCTGGAGTTAGTGCCCAGAGTTGTTGCCCGGAGTTGGTGACAGGAGTTAGTGCCCGGAGTTAGTGCCCGGTGTTAGTGCCCGGAGTTGGTGCCTGGAGTTAGTGCCCGGAGTTAGTGCATGGAGTTAGTGCCCGGAGTTAGTGCCTGGAGTTAGTGCCCGGAGTTAGTGCATGGAGTTAGTGCCCGGAGTTAGTGCCTGGAGTTCGTGCCCGGAGTTAGTGCATGGAGTTAGTGCCCGGAGTTAGTGCCTGGAGTTAGTGCCCGTAGTTAGTGCATGGAGTTAGTGCCCTGAGTTAGTACCCGGCGTTAGTGCCCGGAGTTAGTGCCCTGAGCTAGTGACTGGAGTTTGTGCCCGGAGTTAGTGCCCGGAGTTAGTGTCCAGAGTTAGTGCCTGGAGTTATTGCTTTTTTTAGTGCCGGGAGTTAGTGACTGGAATTAGTGCCCGGAGTTATTGCCCGGTGTTGGTGCCCGGAGTTGGTGCCCTGAGTTAATGGCCGGAGTTAGTGCCCGGAGTTGGTGCCCATAGGTAGTACCCGGAGTTAGTGTCCGGAGTTAGTGCCTGGAGTTGTTGCCCGGAGTTAGTGCCCGGAGTTAGTGCCCAGGGTTAGTGCCCGGAGTTGGTGCCCGGAGTTGGTGCCCGGAGTTAGTGCCTGGAGTTAATGCCTGGAGTTGGTGCCCGGAGTTAGTGCATGGAGTTAGTGCCCGGAGTTAGTGCCTGGAGTTAGTGCCCGGAGTTAGTGCATGGAGTTAGTGCCCAGAGTTAGTGCCTGCAGTTAGTGCCCGGAGTTAGTGCCTGGAGTGAGTGCCCGGAGTTAGTGCCTGGAGTTTGTGCCCGGAGCGAGTGCACAGAGTTAGTGCCCGAAGCTAGTGCCCGGAGTTAGTGCCCGGAGTTAGTGCCTGGAGTTAGTGTCAGGAGTTAGTGCCTGGAGTTGGTGTCCGGAGTTAGTGCATGGAGTTAGTGCCCGGAGTTAGTGCCTGGAGTTAGTGCCTTTTATTAGTGCCCGGAGTTAGTGACTGGAATTAGTGCCCGGAGTTAGTGCCCGGAGTTGGTGTCCGGAGTTAGTGCCCGGAGTTGGTGCCCGGAGTTAGTGCCCGGAGTTGGCGCCCGGAGTTAGTGCCCAAAGTTAATGCCCGGAGTTGGTGCCCGGAGTTGGTGCCCTGAGTTAGTGCCCGAAGTTAGTGCCCGGAGTTAGTGCCCGGAGGTAGTTCCCGGAGTTAGTGCCCGGAGATGGTGACCGGAGTTAGTGCCCGGAGTTAGTGCCCAGAGCTAGTGCCCGGAGCTAGTGCCCGGAGCTAGTGCCCGGAGTTAGTCCCTGGAGTTACTGCCTGGAGTTAGTGCCCCGAGTTGGTGCCCGGAATTAGTGCCCGGTGTTGGTGTCCAGAGTTAGTCTCTGGAGATTGTGCCCGGAGCTGGTGCCCAGAGTTGGTGCCCGGAGTTAGTGCCTGGAATTAGTGCCCGGAGTTGGTGCCCGGAGTTAGTGCCCGGAGTTAGTGCCCGGAGTTGGTGCCCGGAGTTAGTGCCCAGAGTTAGTGCCTGGTGTTAGTACCTGGAGTTAGTGCCCGGAGTTAGTGCCCGGCGTTAGTGCCCGGAGCTGGTTCCCGGAGTTAGTGCCCGGAGTTAGTGTCCAGAGTTAGTGCCTGGAGTTAGTGCCTGGAGTTAGTGCCTTTTGTTAGTGCCCGGAGTTAGTGACTGGAATTAGTGCCCGGAGTTACGGTGTTGGTGCCCGGAGTTGGTGCCCGGAGTTAATGCCCGGAGTTAGTGCCCGGAGTTGGTGCCCATAGGTTGTGCCCGGAGTTAGTGCCCGGAGTTAGTGCCCGGAGTTAGTGCCCGGTGTTAGTGCCCGGAGTCAGTGTCCGGAGTTAGTGCCTGGAGTTGGTACCCAGATTAGTGCCTGGGGTTGGTGCCCGGAGCCAGTGCCCGAAGTTAGTGCCCGGAGCTAGTGCCCGGAGCTAGTGCCTGGAGTTAGTGCCCAGAGTTGTTGCCCGGAGTTGGTGACAGGAGTTAGTGCCCGGAGTTAGTGCCCGGTGTTAGTGCCTGGAGTTGGTGCCCGGAGTTGGTTCCCTGAGTTAGTGCATGGAGTTAGTGCCCGGAGTTAGTGCCTGGAGTTAGTGCCAGGAGTTTGTGGCCGGAGCTAGTGCACAGAGTTAGTGCCCGAAGCTAGTGCCCGGAGTTAGTGCCTGGAGTTCGTGCCCGGAGTTAGTGCCTGGAGTTAGTGTCTGTAGTTAGTGCTCTTAGTTAGTGCCTGGAGTTAGTGCCTGGAAGTTAGTGCCCAGTGTTAGTGCCCGGAGTTAGTGCCTGGAGTTAGTGCTTTGAGCTAGTGCCTGGAGTTAGTGCCTGGAGCTAGTGCCCGGAATCAGTGCCTGGAATTAGTGCCTGCAGTTAGTGCCCGGAGTATGTGCCTGGAGTTAGTGCCTGGAGTTAGTGCCCGAAGTTTGTGCCCGGAGTTAGTGCCTGGAGTTAGTGCCCGTAGTTAGTGCCCAGAAATGGTGCCCAGAGTTGTTGCCCAGAGTTGGTGACAGGAGTTAGTGCCCGGAGTTAGTGCCCGGGGTTAGTGCCCGGAGTTGGTGCCCGAAGTTGGTGCCCGGAGTTAGTGCCCGGAGTTAATGCCTGGAGTTGGTGCCCGGAGTTAGTGCATGGAGTTAGTGCCCAGAGTTAGTGCCTGGAGTTAGTGCCCGGAGTTAGTGCATGGAGTTAGTGCCCGGAGTTAGTGCCTGCAGTTAGTGCCCGGAGTTAGTGCCCGGAGTGAGTGCCCGGAGTTAGTGCCTGGAGTTTGTGCCCAGAGCGAATGCACAGAGTTAGTGCCCGAAGCTAGTGCCCGGAGTTAGTGCCCGGAGTTAGTGCCTGGAGTTAGTGTCAGGAGTTAGTGCCTGGAGTTGGTGTCCGGAGTTAGTGCATGGAGTTAGTGCCCGGAGTTAGTGCCTGGAGTTAGTGCCTTTTATTAGTGCCCGGAGTTAGTGACTGGAATTAGTGCCCGGAGTTAGTGCCCGGAGTTGGTGTCCGGAGTTAGTGCCCGGAGTTGGTGCCCTGAGTTAGTGCCCGAAGTTAGTGCCCGGAGTTAGTGCCCGGAGGTAGTGCCCGGAGTTAGTGCCCGGAGATGGTGACCGGAGTTAGTGCCCGGAGTTAGTGCCCAGAACTAGTGCCCGGAGCTAGTGCCCGGAGCTAGTGCCTGGAGTTAGTCCCTGGAGTTAGTGCCTGGAGTTAGTGCCCCGAGTTGGTGCCCGGAATTAGTGCCCGGAGTTGGTGTCCAGAGTTAGTCTCTGGAGATTGTGCCCGGAGCTGGTGCCCAGAGTTGGTGCCCGGAGTTAGTGCCTGGAATTAGTGCCCGGAGTTGGTGCCCGGAGTTAGTGCCCGGAGTTAGAGCCCGGAGTTGGTGCCCGGAGTTAGTGCCCAGAGTTAGTGCCTGGAGTTAGTACCTGGAGTTAGTGCCCGGAGTTAGTGCCCGGCGTTAGTGCCCGGAGCTGGTGCCCGGAGTTAGTGCCCGGAGTTAGTGTCCAGAGTTAGTGCCTGGAGTTAGTGCCTGGAGTTAGTGCCTTTTGTTAGTGCCCGGAGTTAGTGACTGGAATTAGTGCCCGGAGTTACGGTGTCGGTGCCCGGAGTTGGTGCCCGGAGTTAATGCCCGGAGTTAGTGCCCGGAGTTGGTGCCCATAGGTTGTGCCCGGAGTTAGTGCCCGGAGTTAGTGCCCGGAGTTAGTGCCCGGTGTTAGTGCCCGGAGTCAGTGTCCGGAGTTAGTGCCTGGAGTTGGTACCCAGAGTTAGTGCCTGGGGTTGGTGCCCGGAGCCAGTGCCCGAAGTTAGTGCCCGGAGCTAGTGCCCGGAGCTAGTGCCTGGAGTTAGTGCCCAGAGTTGTTGCCCGGAGTTGGTGACAGGAGTAAGTGCCCAGAGTTAGTGCCTGGAGTTGGTGCCCGGAGTTGGTTCCCTGAGTTAGTGCCCGGTGTTAGTGCCCGGAGTTGGTGCCTGGAGTTAGTGCCCGGAGTTAGTGCATGGAGTTAGTGCCCGGAGTTAGTGCATGGAGTAAGTGCCCGGAGTTAGTGCATGGAGTTAGTGCCCGGAGTTAGTGCCTGGAGTTAGTGCCCGGAGTTAGTGCATGGAGTTAGTGCCCGGAGTTAGTGCCTGGAGTTAGTGCCCGTAGTTAGTGCATGGAGTTAGTGCCCTGAGTTAGGACCCGGCGTTAGTGCCCGGAGTTAGTGCCCTGAGCTAGTGACTGGAGTTTGTGCCCGGAGTTAGTGCCTGGATTTGGTGCCTGGAGTTAGTGCCCGGAGTTAGTGCCTGGAGCTAATGCCCGGAGTTAGTGCCCGGAGTTCGTGCCCATAGTTAGTGCCCTGAGTTGGTGCCCGGAGTTATTGCCGGAGTTAGTGCCGTGAGTTAGTGCCCGGAGGTAGTGCCAGGAGTTAGTGCCCGGAGTTGGTGACCGGAGTTAGTGCCTGGAGTTAGTGCCCGGAGCTAGTGCCCGGAGCTAGTGCCCGGAGCTTGTGCCCGGAGTTAGTCCCTGGAGTTAGTGCCTGGAGTTAGTGCCCGGAGTTGGTGCCCGGAATTAGTGCCCGGAGTTAGTGTCCAGAGTTAGTGTCTGGAGATTGTGCCCGGAGCTGCTGACCGGAGTTAGTGCCCGGAGTTAGTGCCCGGTGTTAGTGCCCGGAGTCAGTGTCCGGAGTTAGTGCCTGGAGTTGGTACCCAGAGTTAGTTCCTGGGGTTGGTGCCCGGAGCCAGTGCCCGGAGCTAGTGCCCGGAGCTAGTGCCTGGAGTTAGTGCCCAGAGTTGTTGCCCGGAGTTGGTGACAGGAGTTAGTGCCCGGAGTCAGTGCCCGGTGTTAGTGCCTGGAGTTGGTGCCCGGAGTTGGTTCCCTGAGTTAGTGCCCGGTGTTAGTGCCCGGAGTTGGTGCCTGGAGTTAGTGCCCGGAGTTAGTGCATGGAGTTAGTGCCCGGAGTTAGTGCCTGGAGTTAGTGCCTGGAGTTAGTGCATGGAGTTAGTGCCCGGAGTTAGTGCCTGGAGTTAGTGCCCGGAGTTAGTGCATGGAGTTAGTGCCCGGAGTTAGTGCCTGGAGTTAGTGCCCGTAGTTAGTGCATGGAGTTAGTGCCCTGAGTTAGTACCCGGCGTTAGTGCCCGGAGTTAGTGCCCTGAGCTAGTGACTGGAGTTTGTGCCCGGAGTTAGTGCCCGGAGTTAGTGTCCAGAGTTAGTGCCTGGAGTTAGTGCTTTTTTTTAGTGCCGGGAGTTAGTGACTGGAATTAGTGCCCGGAGTTATTGCCCGGTGTTGGTGCCCGGAGTTGGTGCCCTGAGTTAATGGCCGGAGTTAGTGCCCGGAGTTGGTGCCCATAGGTAGTACCCGGAGTTAGTGTCCGGAGTTAGTGCCTGGAGTTGTTGCCCGGAGTTAGTGACCGGAGTTAGTGCCCGGAGTTGGTGCCCGGAGTTAGTGCCCAGAGTTGGTGCCCAGAGTTGTTGCCCAGAGTTGGTGACAGGAGTTAGTGCCCGGAGTTAGTGCCCAGGGTTAGTGCCCGGAGTTGGTGCCCGGAGTTGGTGCCCGGAGTTAGTGCCTGGAGTTAATGCCTGGAGTTAGTGCCCGGAGTTAGTGCATGGAGTTAGTGCCCAGAGTTAGTGCCTGCAGTTAGTGCCCGGAGTTAGTGCCTGGAGTGAGTGCCCGGAGTTAGTGCCTGGAGTTTGTGCCCGGAGCGAGTGCACAGAGTTAGTGCCCAAAGCTAGTGCCCGGAGTTAGTGCCCGGAGTTAGTGCCTGGAGTTAGTGTCAGGAGTTAGTGCCTGGAGTTGGTGTCCGGAGTTAGTGCATGGAGTTAGTGCCCGGAGTTAGTGCCTGGAGTTAGTGCCTTTTATTAGTGCCCGGAGTTAGTGACTGGAATTAGTGCCCGGAGTTAGTGCCCGGAGTTGGTGTCCGGAGTTAGTGCCCGGAGTTGGTGCCCGGAGTTAGTGCCCGGAGTTGGCGCCCGGAGTTAGTGCCCAAAGTTAATGCCCGGAGTTGGTGCCCGGAGTTGGTGCCCTGAGTTAGTGCCCGAAGTTAGTGCCCGGAGTTAGTGCCCGGAGGTAGTTCCCGGAGTTAGTGCCCGGAGATGGTGACCGGAGTTAGTGCCCGGAGTTAGTGCCCAGAGCTAGTGCCCGGAGCTAGTGCCCGGAGCTAGTGCCCGGAGTTAGTCCCTGGAGTTACTGCCTGGAGTTAGTGCCCCGAGTTGGTGCCCGGAATTAGTGCCCGGTGTTGGTGTCCAGAGTTAGTCTCTGGAGATTGTGCCCGGAGCTGGTGCCCAGAGTTGGTGCCCGGAGTTAGTGCCTGGAATTAGTGCCCGGAGTTGGTGCCCGGAGTTAGTGCCCGGAGTTAGTGCCCGGAGTTGGTGCCCGGAGTTAGTGCCCAGAGTTAGTGCCTGGTGTTAGTACCTGGAGTTAGTGCCCGGAGTTAGTGCCCGGCGTTAGTGCCTGGAGCTGGTTCCCGGAGTTAGTGCCCGGAGTTAGTGTCCAGAGTTAGTGCCTGGAGTTAGTGCCTGGAGTTAGTGCCTTTTGTTAGTGCCCGGAGTTAGTGACTGGAATTAGTGCCCGGAGTTACGGTGTTGGTGCCCGGAGTTGGTGCCCGGAGTTAATGCCCGGAGTTAGTGCCCGGAGTTGGTGCCCATAGGTTGTGCCCGGAGTTAGTGCCCGGAGTTAGTGCCCGGAGTTAGTGCCCGGTGTTAGTGCCCGGAGTTGGTGCCTGGAGTTAGTGCCCGGAGTTAGTGCATGGAGTTAGTGCCCGGAGTTAGTGCCTGGAGTTAGTGCCTGGAGTTAGTGCATGGAGTTAGTGCCCGGAGTTAGTGCCTGGAGTTAGTGCCCGGAGTTAGTGCATGGAGTTAGTGCCCGGAGTTAGTGCCTGGAGTTAGTGCCCGTAGTTAGTGCATGGAGTTAGTGCCCTGAGTTAGTACCCGGCGTTAGTGCCCGGAGTTAGTGCCCTGAGCTAGTGACTGGAGTTTGTGCCCGGAGTTAGTGCCCGGAGTTAGTGTCCAGAGTTAGTGCCTGGAGTTAGTGCTTTTTTTAGTGCCGGGAGTTAGTGACTGGAATTAGTGCCCGGAGTTATTGCCCGGTGTTGGTGCCCGGAGTTGGTGCCCTGAGTTAATGGCCGGAGTTAGTGCCCGGAGTTGGTGCCCATAGGTAGTACCCGGAGTTAGTGTCCGGAGTTAGTGCCTGGAGTTGTTGCCCGGAGTTAGTGACCGGAGTTAGTGCCCGGAGTTGGTGCCCGGAGTTAGTGCCCAGAGTTGGTGCCCAGAGTTGTTGCCCAGAGTTGGTGACAGGAGTTAGTGCCCGGAGTTAGTGCCCAGGGTTAGTGCCCGGAGTTGGTGCCCGGAGTTGGTGCCCGGAGTTAGTGCCTGGAGTTAATGCCTGGAGTTAGTGCCCGGAGTTAGTGCATGGAGTTAGTGCCCAGAGTTAGTGCCTGCAGTTAGTGCCCGGAGTTAGTGCCTGGAGTGAGTGCCCGGAGTTAGTGCCTGGAGTTTGTGCCCGGAGCGAGTGCACAGAGTTAGTGCCCAAAGCTAGTGCCCGGAGTTAGTGCCCGGAGTTAGTGCCTGGAGTTAGTGTCAGGAGTTAGTGCCTGGAGTTGGTGTCCGGAGTTAGTGCATGGAGTTAGTGCCCGGAGTTAGTGCCTGGAGTTAGTGCCTTTTATTAGTGCCCGGAGTTAGTGACTGGAATTAGTGCCCGGAGTTAGTGCCCGGAGTTGGTGTCCGGAGTTAGTGCCCGGAGTTGGTGCCCGGAGTTAGTGCCCGGAGTTGGCGCCCGGAGTTAGTGCCCAAAGTTAATGCCCGGAGTTGGTGCCCGGAGTTGGTGCCCTGAGTTAGTGCCCGAAGTTAGTGCCCGGAGTTAGTGCCCGGAGGTAGTTCCCGGAGTTAGTGCCCGGAGATGGTGACCGGAGTTAGTGCCCAGAGTTAGTGCCCAGAGCTAGTGCCCGGAGCTAGTGCCCGGAGCTAGTGCCCGGAGTTAGTCCCTGGAGTTACTGCCTGGAGTTAGTGCCCCGAGTTGGTGCCCGGAATTAGTGCCCGGAGTTGGTGTCCAGAGTTAGTCTCTGGAGATTGTGCCCGGAGCTGGTGCCCAGAGTTGGTGCCCGGAGTTAGTGCCTGGAATTAGTGCCCGGAGTTGGTGCCCGGAGTTAGTGCCCGGAGTTAGTGCCCGGAGTTGGTGCCCGGAGTTAGTGCCCAGAGTTAGTGCCTGGTGTTAGTACCTGGAGTTAGTGCCCGGAGTTAGTGCCTGGAGTTGGTACCCAGATTAGTGCCTGGGGTTGGTGCCCGGAGCCAGTGCCCGAAGTTAGTGCCCGGAGCTAGTGCCCGGAGCTAGTGCCTGGAGTTAGTGCCCAGAGTTGTTGCCCGGAGTTAATGCCCGGAGTTAGTGCCCGGAGTTGGTGCCCATAGGTTGTGCCCGGAGTTAGTGCCCGGAGTTAGTGCCCGGAGTTAGTGCCCGGTGTTAGTGCCCGGAGTCAGTGTCCGGAGTTAGTGCCTGGAGTTGGTACCCAGATTAGTGCCTGGGGTTGGTGCCCGGAGCCAGTGCCCGAAGTTAGTGCCCGGAGCTAGTGCCCGGAGTTACGGTGTTGGTGCCCGGAGTTGGTGCCCGGAGTTAATGCCCGGAGTTAGTGCCCGGAGTTGGTGCCCATAGGTTGTGCCCGGAGTTAGTGCCCGGAGTTAGTGCCCGGAGTTAGTGCCCGGTGTTAGTGCCCGGAGTCAGTGTCCGGAGTTAGTGCCTGGAGTTGGTACCCAGATTAGTGCCTGGGGTTGGTGCCCGGAGCCAGTGCCCGAAGTTAGTGCCCGGAGCTAGTGCCCGGAGCTAGTGCCTGGAGTTAGTGCCCAGAGTTGTTGCCCGGAGTTGGTGACAGGAGTTAGTGCCCGGAGTTAGTGCCCGGTGTTAGTGCCTGGAGTTGGTGCCCGGAGTTGGTTCCCTGAGTTAGTGCATGGAGTTAGTGCCCGGAGTTAGTGCCTGGAGTTAGTGCCAGGAGTTTGTGGCCGGAGCTAGTGCACAGAGTTAGTGCCCGAAGCTAGTGCCCGGAGTTAGTGCCTGGAGTTAGTGCCTGGAAGTTAGTGCCCAGTGTTAGTGCCCGGAGTTAGTGCCTGGAGTTAGTGCTTTGAGCTAGTGCCTGGAGTTAGTGCCTGGAGCTAGTGCCCGGAATCAGTGCCTGGAATTAGTGCCTGCAGTTAGTGCCCGGAGTATGTGCCTGGAGTTAGTGCCTGGAGTTAGTGCCCGAAGTTTGTGCCCGGAGTTAGTGCCTGGAGTTAGTGCCCGGAGTTAGTGCCCAGAAATGGTGCCCAGAGTTGTTGCCCAGAGTTGGTGACAGGAGTTAGTGCCCGGAGTTAGTGCCCGGGGTTAGTGCCCGGAGTTGGTGCCCGAAGTTGGTGCCCGGAGTTAGTGCCCGGAGTTAATGCCTGGAGTTGGTGCCCGGAGTTAGTGCATGGAGTTAGTGCCCAGAGTTAGTGCCTGGAGTTAGTGCCCGGAGTTAGTGCATGGAGTTAGTGCCCGGAGTTAGTGCCTGCAGTTAGTGCCCGGAGTTAGTGCCCGGAGTGAGTGCCCGGAGTTAGTGCCTGGAGTTTGTGCCCAGAGCGAATGCACAGAGTTAGTGCCCGAAGCTAGTGCCCGGAGTTAGTGCCCGGAGTTAGTGCCTGGAGTTAGTGTCAGGAGTTAGTGCCTGGAGTTGGTGTCCGGAGTTAGTGCATGGAGTTAGTGCCCGGAGTTAGTGCCTGGAGTTAGTGCCTTTTATTAGTGCCCGGAGTTAGTGACTGGAATTAGTGCCCGGAGTTAGTGCCCGGAGTTGGTGTCCGGAGTTAGTGCCCGGAGTTGGTGCCCTGAGTTAGTGCCCGAAGTTAGTGCCCGGAGTTAGTGCCCGGAGGTAGTGCCCGGAGTTAGTGCCCGGAGATGGTGACCGGAGTTAGTGCCCGGAGTTAGTGCCCAGAACTAGTGCCCGGAGCTAGTGCCCGGAGCTAGTGCCTGGAGTTAGTCCCTGGAGTTAGTGCCTGGAGTTAGTGCCCCGAGTTGGTGCCCGGAATTAGTGCCCGGAGTTGGTGTCCAGAGTTAGTCTCTGGAGATTGTGCCCGGAGCTGGTGCCCAGAGTTGGTGCCCGGAGTTAGTGCCTGGAATTAGTGCCCGGAGTTGGTGCCCGGAGTTAGTGCCCGGAGTTAGAGCCCGGAGTTGGTGCCCGGAGTTAGTGCCCAGAGTTAGTGCCTGGAGTTAGTACCTGGAGTTAGTGCCCGGAGTTAGTGCCCGGCGTTAGTGCCCGGAGCTGGTGCCCGGAGTTAGTGCCCGGAGTTAGTGTCCAGAGTTAGTGCCTGGAGTTAGTGCCTGGAGTTAGTGCCTTTTGTTAGTGCCCGGAGTTAGTGACTGGAATTAGTGCCCGGAGTTACGGTGTCGGTGCCCGGAGTTGGTGCCCGGAGTTAATGCCCGGAGTTAGTGCCCGGAGTTGGTGCCCATAGGTTGTGCCCGGAGTTAGTGCCCGGAGTTAGTGCCCGGAGTTAGTGCCCGGTGTTAGTGCCCGGAGTCAGTGTCCGGAGTTAGTGCCTGGAGTTGGTACCCAGAGTTAGTGCCTGGGGTTGGTGCCCGGAGCCAGTGCCCGAAGTTAGTGCCCGGAGCTAGTGCCCGGAGCTAGTGCCTGGAGTTAGTGCCCAGAGTTGTTGCCCGGAGTTGGTGACAGGAGTAAGTGCCCAGAGTTAGTGCCTGGAGTTGGTGCCCGGAGTTGGTTCCCTGAGTTAGTGCCCGGTGTTAGTGCCCGGAGTTGGTGCCTGGAGTTAGTGCCCGGAGTTAGTGCATGGAGTTAGTGCCCGGAGTTAGTGCATGGAGTAAGTGCCCGGAGTTAGTGCATGGAGTTAGTGCCCGGAGTTAGTGCCTGGAGTTAGTGCCCGGAGTTAGTGCATGGAGTTAGTGCCCGGAGTTAGTGCCTGGAGTTAGTGCCCGTAGTTAGTGCATGGAGTTAGTGCCCTGAGTTAGGACCCGGCGTTAGTGCCCGGAGTTAGTGCCCTGAGCTAGTGACTGGAGTTTGTGCCCGGAGTTAGTGCCTGGATTTGGTGCCTGGAGTTAGTGCCCGGAGTTAGTGCCTGGAGCTAATGCCCGGAGTTAGTGCCCGGAGTTCGTGCCCATAGTTAGTGCCCTGAGTTGGTGCCCGGAGTTATTGCCGGAGTTAGTGCCGTGAGTTAGTGCCCGGAGGTAGTGCCAGGAGTTAGTGCCCGGAGTTGGTGACCGGAGTTAGTGCCTGGAGTTAGTGCCCGGAGCTAGTGCCCGGAGCTAGTGCCCGGAGCTTGTGCCCGGAGTTAGTCCCTGGAGTTAGTGCCTGGAGTTAGTGCCCGGAGTTGGTGCCCGGAATTAGTGCCCGGAGTTAGTGTCCAGAGTTAGTGTCTGGAGATTGTGCCCGGAGCTGCTGACCGGAGTTAGTGCCCGGAGTTAGTGCCCGGTGTTAGTGCCCGGAGTCAGTGTCCGGAGTTAGTGCCTGGAGTTGGTACCCAGAGTTAGTTCCTGGGGTTGGTGCCCGGAGCCAGTGCCCGGAGCTAGTGCCCGGAGCTAGTGCCTGGAGTTAGTGCCCAGAGTTGTTGCCCGGAGTTGGTGACAGGAGTTAGTGCCCGGAGTCAGTGCCCGGTGTTAGTGCCTGGAGTTGGTGCCCGGAGTTGGTTCCCTGAGTTAGTGCCCGGTGTTAGTGCCCGGAGTTGGTGCCTGGAGTTAGTGCCCGGAGTTAGTGCATGGAGTTAGTGCCCGGAGTTAGTGCCTGGAGTTAGTGCCTGGAGTTAGTGCATGGAGTTAGTGCCCGGAGTTAGTGCCTGGAGTTAGTGCCCGGAGTTAGTGCATGGAGTTAGTGCCCGGAGTTAGTGCCTGGAGTTAGTGCCCGTAGTTAGTGCATGGAGTTAGTGCCCTGAGTTAGTACCCGGCGTTAGTGCCCGGAGTTAGTGCCCTGAGCTAGTGACTGGAGTTTGTGCCCGGAGTTAGTGCCCGGAGTTAGTGTCCAGAGTTAGTGCCTGGAGTTAGTGCTTTTTTTAGTGCCGGGAGTTAGTGACTGGAATTAGTGCCCGGAGTTATTGCCCGGTGTTGGTGCCCGGAGTTGGTGCCCTGAGTTAATGGCCGGAATTAGTGCCCGGAGTTGGTGCCCATAGGTAGTACCCGGAGTTAGTGTCTGGAGTTAGTGCCTGGAGTTGTTGCCCGGAGTTAGTGACCGGAGTTAGTGCCCGGAGTTGGTGCCCGGAGTTAGTGCCCAGAGTTGGTGCCCAGAGTTGTTGCCCAGAGTTGGTGACAGGAGTTAGTGCCCGGAGTTAGTGCCCAGGGTTAGTGCCCGGAGTTGGTGCCCGGAGTTGGTGCCCGGAGTTAGTGCCCGGAGTTAATGCCTGGAGTTGGTGCCCGGAGTTAGTGCATGGAGTTAGTGCCCGGAGTTAGTGCCTGGAGTTAGTGCCCGGAGTTAGTGCATGGAGTTAGTGCCCAGAGTTAGTGCCTGCAGTTAGTGCCCGGAGTTAGTGCCTGGAGTGAGTGCCCGGAGTTAGTGCCTGGAGTTTGTGCCCGGAGCGAGTGCACAGAGTTAGTGCCCGAAGCTAGTGCCCGGAGTTAGTGCCCGGAGTTAGTGCCTGGAGTTAGTGTCAGGAGTTAGTGCCTGGAGTTGGTGTCCGGAGTTAGTGCATGGAGTTAGTGCCCGGAGTTAGTGCCTGGAGTTAGTGCCTTTTATTAGTGCCCGGAGTTAGTGACTGGAATTAGTGCCCGGAGTTAGTGCCCGGAGTTGGTGTCCGGAGTTAGTGCCCGGAGTTGGTGCCCGGAGTTAGTGCCCGGAGTTGGCGCCCGGAGTTAGTGCCCAGAGTTAATGCCCGGAGTTGGTGCCCGGAGTTGGTGCCCTGAGTTAGTGCCCGAAGTTAGTGCCCGGAGTTAGTGCCCGGAGGTAGTGCCCGGAGTTAGTGCCCGGAGATGGTGACCGGAGTTAGTGCCCGGAGTTAGTGCCCAGAGCTAGTGCCCGGAGCTAGTGCCCGGAGCTAGTGCCCGGAGTTAGTCCCTGGAGTTACTGCCTGGAGTTAGTGCCCCGAGTTGGTGCCCGGAATTAGTGCCCGGAGTTGGTGTCCAGAGTTAGTCTCTGGAGATTGTGCCCGGAGCTGGTGCCCAGAGTTGGTGCCCGGAGTTAGTGCCTGGAATTAGTGCCCGGAGTTGGTGCCCGGAGTTAGTGCCCGGAGTTAGTGCCCGGAGTTGGTGCCCGGAGTTAGTGCCCAGAGTTAGTGCCTGGAGTTAGTACCTGGAGTTAGTGCCCGGAGTTAGTGCCCGGCGTTAGTGCCCGGAGCTGGTTCCCGGAGTTAGTGCCCGGAGTTAGTGTCCAGAGTTAGTGCCTGGAGTTAGTGCCTGGAGTTAGTGCCTTTTGTTAGTGCCCGGAGTTAGTGACTGGAATTAGTGCCCGGAGTTACGGTGTTGGTGCCCGGAGTTGGTGCCCGGAGTTAATGCCCGGAGTTAGTGCCCGGAGTTGGTGCCCATAGGTTGTGCCTGGAGTTAGTGCCCGGAGTTAGTGCCCGGAGTTAGTGCCCGGTGTTAGTGCCCGGAGTCAGTGTCCGGAGTTAGTGCCTGGAGTTGGTACCCAGATTAGTGCCTGGGGTTGGTGCCCGGAGCCAGTGCCCGAAGTTAGTGCCCGGAGCTAGTGCCCGGAGCTAGTGCCTGGAGTTAGTGCCCAGAGTTGTTGCCCAGAGTTGGTGACAGGAGTTAGTGCCCGGAGTTAGTGCCCGGTGTTAGTGCCTGGAGTTGGTGCCCGGAGTTGGTTCCCTGAGTTAGTGCATGGAGTTAGTGCCGGAGTTAGTGCCTGGAGTTAGTGCCCGGAGTTAGTGCATGGAGTTAGTGCCCGGAGTTAGTGCCTGGAGTTAGTGCCCGGAGTTAGTGCATGGAGTTAGTGCCCGGAGTTAGTGCCTGGAGTTAGTGCCCGTAGTTAGTGCATGGAGTTAGTGCCCTGAGTTAGTACCCGGCGTTAGTGCCCGGAGTTAGTGCCCTGAGCTAGTGACTGGAGTTTGTGCCCGGAGTTAGTGCCCGAAGTTAGTGTCCAGAGTTAGTGCCTGGAGTTAGTGCCTGGAGTTAGTGCTTTTTTTAGTGCCGGGAGTTAGTGACTGCAATTAGTGCCCGGAGTTATTGCCCGGTGTTGGTGCCCGGAGTTGGTGCCCTGAGTTAATGGCCGGAGTTAGTGCCCGGAGTTGGTGCCCATAGGTAGTGCCCGGAGTTAGTGTCCGGAGTTAGTGCCTGGAGTTGTTGCCCGGAGTTAGTGACCGGAGTTAGTGCCCGGAGTTGGTGCCCGGAGTTAGTGCCCGGAGTTAGTGCCCAGATTTAGTGCCCGGAGTTTGTGACCGGAGTTAGTGCCCGGAGTTAGTGCCTGGATTTGGTGCCTGGAGTTAGTGCCCGGAGTTAGTGCCTGGATTTGGTGCCTGGAGTTAGTGCCCGGAGTTAGTGCCTGGAGCTAGTGCCTGGAGTTAGTGCCCGGAGTTGGTGCCCGAAGATGGTGACAGGAGTTAGTGCCCGGAGTTAGTGCCCGGAGTTAGTGCCCGGAGTTAGTGCCTGGAGTTAGTGCCTGGAGTTAGTCCCCGGAGTTAGTGCCCGGAGCTAGTGCCCGGAGCTAGTGCCCGGAGTTGGTGCCCGAAGTTGGTGACAGGAGTTAGTGCCCGGAGTTAGTGCCCGGAGTTGCTGCTCGGAGCTGGTGCCCGGAGTTGGTGCCCGGAGTCCGTGCCCGGAGTTGGTGCCCGGAGTTGGTACCCGGAGCTAGTGCCCAGAGTTTGTGCCTGGAGTTAGTGCCTGGAGCTAGTGCCTGGAGTTAGTGCCCGGAGCTAGTGCCCGGAGCTAGTGCCCGGAGTTAGACCCTGGAGTTAGTGACTGGAGTTGGTGCCCGGAGTTAGTGCCCGGAGTTAGGGCCCGGAGTTAGTGCGTGGAGTTAGTGCCTGGAGTTGGTGCCCGGAGTTGGTGCCCGGAGTTAGTGCCCGGAGTTGGTGCCCGGAGTTAGTGCCTGGAGTTGGTGCCCGGAGCTAGTGCCCGGAGTTAGAGCCCAGATTTAGTGCCCGGAGTTTGTGACCGGAGTTATTGCCCGGAATTAGTGCCTGGATTTGGTGCCTGGAGTTAGTGCCCGGAGTTAGTGCCTGGATTTGGTGCCTGGAGTTAGTGCCTGGAGTTAGTGCCTGGAGCTAGTGCCCAGAGTTAGTGCCCGGAGTTGGTGCCCGAAGATGGTGACAGGAGTTAGTGCCCGGAGTTAGTGCCTGGAGTTAGTGCCTGGAGTTAGTCCCCGGAGTTAGTGCCCGGAGCTAGTGCCCGGAGTTAGTGCCCGGAGTTGGTGCCCGAAGTTGGTGACAGGAGTTAGTGCCCGGAGTTAGTGCCCGGAGTTGGTGCCCGGAACTGGTGCCTGGAGTTGGTGCCCGGAGTTCGTGCCCGGAGTAGATGCCCGGAGTTGGTTCCCGGAGCTAGTGCCCGGAGTTGGTGCCCGGAGTTAGTGGCCGGAGTTGGTAACTGGAGTTAGTGCCTGGAGTTATTGCCCGGAGTTAGTGCCCGGAGCTAGTGCCTGGATTTAGTGCCCGGATCTAGTGCTCGTAGCTAGTGCCCGGAGTTAGTCCCTGGAGTTAGTGCCTGGAGTTAGTGCCCGGAGTTGGTGCCCGGAATTAGTGCCCGGAGATAGAGTCCGGAGTTAGTGTCCGGAGTTAGTGATTGGAGTTGGTGCCCGGAGCTGGTGCCCGGAGTTAGTGCCCGGAGTTAGTGCCCAGAGTTCGTGCCCATAGTTAGTGCCCTGAGTTAGTGCCCGGAGTTAGTGCTTGGAGTTAGTGCCCGGAATTAGTGCCCGGAGTTCGTGCCTGGAGTTCGTGCCTGGAGTTAGTGCCTGGAGTTAGTGCCTGGAGTTCATGCCTGGAGTTAGTGCCTGGAGTTGGTGCCTGGAGTTAGTGCCTTTATTCATGCATGGAGTTAGTACCTGGAGTTAGTACCTGGAGTTAGTGCCCGGAGTTATTGCCCAGAGATAGTGCCCGGAGTTGGTGCCCGGAGTTAGTGCCCGGAGTTGGTGCCCAGAGTTAGTGCCGGAGTTGGTGCCCAGAGTTGGTGCCCGGAGTTAGTGCCCGGAGTTAGTGCCGTGAGTTAGTGCCCGGAGGTCGTGCCTGGAGTTAGTGTCTGGAGTTGGTGACCGGAGTTGGTGACCGGAGTTAGTGCCCGGAGTTAGTGCCCGGAGCTAGTGCCCGGAGCTAGTGCCCGGAGCTTGTGCCCGGAGTTAGTCCCTGGAGTTAGTGCCTGGAGTTAGTGCCCGGAGTTGGTGCCCGGAAATAGTGCCCGGAGTTAGTGTCCAGAGTTAGTGTCTGGAGATTGTGCCTGGAGCTGGTGCCCGGAGTTGGTGCCCGGAGTTAGTGCCCGGAAATAGTGCCCGGAGTTGGTGTCCGGAGTTAGTGCCCGGAGTTAGTGCCCGGAGTTGGCGCCTGGAGTTAGTGCCCAGAGTTAGTGCCTGGAGTTAGTACCTGGAGTTAGTGCCCGGAGTTAGTGCCCGGAGTTAGTGCCCGGAGCTGGTGCCCGGAGTTGGTGCCCGGAGTTGGTGCCCGGAATTAGTGCCCGGAGATAGAGTCCGGAGTTAGTGTCCGGAGTTAGTGATTGGAGTTGGTGCCCGGAGCTGGTGCCCGGAGTTAGTGCCCGGAGTTAGTGCCCAGAGTTCGTGCCCATAGTTAGTGCCCTGAGTTAGTGCCCGGAGTTAGTGCTTGGAGTTAGTGCCCGGAATTAGTGCCCGGAGTTCGTGCCTGGAGTTCGTGCCTGGAGTTAGTGCCTGGAGTTAGTGCCTGGAGTTCATGCCTGGAGTTAGTGCCTGGAGTTGGTGCCTGGAGTTAGTGCCTTTATTCATGCATGGAGTTAGTACCTGGAGTTAGTACCTGGAGTTAGTGCCCGGAGTTATTGCCCAGAGATAGTGCCCGGAGTTGGTGCCCGGAGTTAGTGCCCGGAGTTGGTGCCCAGAGTTAGTGCCGGAGTTGGTGCCCAGAGTTGGTGCCCGGAGTTAGTGCCCGGAGTTAGTGCCGTGAGTTAGTGCCCGGAGGTCGTGCCTGGAGTTAGTGTCTGGAGTTGGTGACCGGAGTTGGTGACCGGAGTTAGTGCCCGGAGTTAGTGCCCGGAGCTAGTGCCCGGAGCTAGTGCCCGGAGCTTGTGCCCGGAGTTAGTCCCTGGAGTTAGTGCCTGGAGTTAGTGCCCGGAGTTGGTGCCCGGAAATAGTGCCCGGAGTTAGTGTCCAGAGTTAGTGTCTGGAGATTGTGCCTGGAGCTGGTGCCCGGAGTTGGTGCCCGGAGTTAGTGCCCGGAAATAGTGCCCGGAGTTGGTGTCCGGAGTTAGTGCCCGGAGTTAGTGCCCGGAGTTGGCGCCTGGAGTTAGTGCCCAGAGTTAGTGCCTGGAGTTAGTACCTGGAGTTAGTGCCCGGAGTTAGTGCCCGGAGTTAGTGCCCGGAGCTGGTGCCCGGAGTTGGTGCCCGGAGTTGGTGCCCGGACTTAGTGCCCGGAGTTAGTGCCTGGAGTTAATGCCTGGAGTTAGTGCCTGGAGTTAGTACCCGGCGTTAGTGCCCGGAGCTAGTGCGCTGAGCTAGTGCCTGGAGTTAGTGCCCGGAGTTAGTGCCCGGAGTTAGTGTCCAGAGTTAGTGCCTGGAGTTAGTGCCTGGAGTTAGTGCCTGGAGTTAGTGCCCGGAGTTAGTGACTGGAATTAGTGCCCGGAGTTATTGCCCAGAGTTGGTGCCAGGAGTTGGTGCCCGGAGTTAATGCCCGGAGTTAGTACCCGGCGTTGGTGCCAGAGCTAGTGCCCTGAGCAAGTGCCTGGAGTTAGTGCCCGGAGTTAGTGCCCAGAGTTAGGGTCCAGAGTTAGTGCCTGGAGTTAGTGCCTGGAGTTAGTGCCTTTTTTTAGTGCCCGGAGGTGGTGACTGGAATTAGTGCCCGGAGTTATTGCCCGGATGGTGCCCGGAGTTGGTGCCCGGAGTTAATGCCCGGAGTTAGTGCCCGGAGTTGGTGCCCGGAGCTAGTGCCCAGAGCTAGTGCCCGGAGTTAGACCCTGGAGTTAGTGACCGGAGTTGGTGCCCGGAGTTAGTGCCCGGAGTTAGGGCCCGGAGTTAGTGCGTGGACTTAGTGCCTGGAGTTGGTGCCCGGAGTTAGTGCCCGGAGTTCGTGCCCGGAGTTAGTGCCCGGAGCTAGTGCCCGGAGTTAGTGCCCGGAGTTGGTGCCTGAAGTTGGTGACAGGAGTTAGTGCCCGGAGTTAGTGCCCGGATTTGGTGCCTGGAGCTGGTGCCCGGAGTTGGTGCCCGGAGTTAGTGCCCGGAGTTAGTTCGTGGAGTTAGTGCCTGGAGTTAGTGCCCGGAGCTAGTGCCTGGAGTTAGTGCCCGGTGCTAGTGCCCGGAGCAAGTGCCCGAAGTTAGACCCTGGAGTTAGTGACCGGAGTTGGTGCCCGGAGTTCGGGCCCGGAGTTCGGGCCCGGAGTTAGTGCGTGGAGTTAGTGCCTGGAGTTGGTGCCCGGAGTTAGTGCCCGGAGTTGGTGCCCGGAGTTAGTGCCCGGAGCTAGTGCCCGGAGTTAGTGCCCAGATTTAGTGCCCGGAGTTTGTGACCGGAGTTAGTGCCCGGAGTTAGTGCCTGGATTTGGTGCCTGGAGTTAGTGCCCGGAGTTAGTGCCTGGATTTGGTGCCTGGAGTTAGTGCCCGGAGTTAGTGCCTGGAACTAGTGCCCGGAGTTAGTGCCCGGAGTTCGTGCCCATAGTTAGTGCCCTGAGTTGGTGCCCGGAGTTAGTGCCGGAGTTAGTGCCGTGAGTTAGTGCCCGGAGGTAGTGCCAGGAGTTAGTGCCCGGAGTTGGTGACCGTGTTAGTGCCTGGAGTTAGTGCCCGGAGCTAATGCCCGGAGCTAGTGCCCGGAGCTTGTGCCCGGAGTTAGTCCCTGGAGTTAGTGCCTGGAGTTAGTGCCCGGAGTTGGTGCCCGGAATTAGTGCCCGGAGTTAGTGTCCAGAGTTAGTGTCTGGAGATTGTGCCCGGAGCTGCTGACCGGAGTTAGTGCCCGGAGTTAGTGCCCGGTGTTAGTGCCCGGAGTCAGTGTCCGGAGTTAGTGCCTGGAGTTGGTACCCAGAGTTAGTGCCTGGGGTTGGTGCCCGGAGCCAGTGCCCGAAGTTAGTGCCCGGAGCTAGTGCCCGGAGCTAGTGCCTGGAGTTAGTGCCCAGAGTTGTTGCCCGGAGTTGGTGACAGGAGTTAGTGCCCGGAGTTAGTGCCCGGTGTTAGTGCCTGGAGTTGGTGCCCGGAGTTGGTTCCCATGAGTTAGTGCCCGGTGTTAGTGCCCGGAGTTGGTGCCTGGAGTTAGTGCCCGGAGTTAGTGCATGGAGTTAGTGCCCGGAGTTAGTGCCTGGAGTTAGTGCCCGGAGTTAGTGCATGGAGTTAGTGCCCGGAGTTAGTGCCTGGAGTTAGTGCCCGGAGTTAGTGCATGGAGTTAGTGCCCGGAGTTAGTGCCTGGAGTTAGTGCCCGTAGTTAGTGCATGGAGTTAGTGCCCTGAGTTAGTACCCGGCGTTAGTGCCCGGAGTTAGTGCCCTGAGCTAGTGACTGGAGTTTGTGCCCGGAGTTAGTGCCCGGAGTTAGTGTCCAGAGTTAGTGCCTGGAGTTAGTGCCTGGAGTTAGTGCTTTTTTTAGTGCCGGGAGTTAGTGACTGGAAATAGTGCCCAGAGTTATTGCCCGGTGTTGGTGCCCGGAGTTGGTGCCCTGAGTTAATGGCCGGAGTTAGTGCCCGGAGTTGGTGCCCATAGGTAGTGCCCGGAGTTAGTGTCCGGAGTTAGTGCCCGGAGTTGTTGCCCGGAGTTAGTGACCGGAGTTAGTGCCCGGAGTTGGTGCCCGGAGTTAGTGCCCAGAGTTGGTGCCCAGAGTTGTTGCCCAGAGTTGGTGACAGGAGTTAGTGCCCGGAGTTAGTGCCCGGGGTTAGTGCTGGGAGTTGGTGACCGGAGTTGGTACCCGGAGTTAGTGCCCGGAGTTAATGCCTGGAGTTGGTGCCCGGAGTTAGTGCATGGAGTTAGTGCCCGGAGTTAGTGCCTGGAGTTAGTGCCCGGAGTTAGTGCATGGAGTTAGTGCCCGGAGTTAGTGCCTGCAGTTAGTGCCCGGAGTTAGTGCATGGAGTTATTGCCCTGAGTTAGTACCCGGCGTTAGTGCCCGGAGTTAGTGCCCTGAGCTAGTGACTGGAGTTTGTGCCCGGAGTTAGTGCCCGGAGTTAGTGTCCAGAGTTAGTGCCTGGAGTTAGTGCCTGGAGTTAGTGCTTTTTTTAGTGCCGGGAGTTAGTGACTGGAATTAGTGCCCGGAGTTATTGCCCGGTGTTGGTGCCCGGAGTTGGTGCCCTGAGTTAATGGCCGGAGTTAGTGCCCGGAGTTGGTGCCCATAGGTAGTGCCCGGAGTTAGTGTCCGGAGTTAGTGCCCGGAGTTGGTGCCCGGAGTTAGTGCCCAGAGTTGGTGCCCAGAGTTGTTGCCCAGAGTTGGTGACAGGAGTTAGTGCCCGGAGTTAGTGCCCGGGGTTAGTGCCCGGAGTTGGTGCCCGGAGTTGGTGCCCGAAGTTAGTGCCCGGAGTTAATGCCTGGAGTTGGTGCCCGGAGTTAGTGCATGGAGTTAGTGCCCGGAGTTAGTGCCTGGAGTTAGTGCCCGGAGTTAGTGCATGGAGTTAGTGCCCGGAGTTAGTGCCTGCAGTTAGTGCCCGGAGTTAGTGCCCGGAGTGAGTGCCCGGAGTTAGTGCCTGGAGTTTGTGCCCGGAGCGAGTGCACAGAGTTAGTGCCCGAAGCTAGTGCCCGGAGTTAGTGCCCGGAGTTAGTGCCTGGAGTTAGTGTCAGGAGTTAGTGCCTGGAGTTGGTGTCCGGAGTTAGTGCATGGAGTTAGTGCCCGGAGTTAGTGCCTGGAGTTAGTGCCTTTTATTAGTGCCCGGAGTTAGTGACTGGAATTAGTGCCCGGAGTTAGTGCCCGGAGTTGGTGTCTGGAGTTAGTGCCCGGAGTTGGTGCCCGGAGTTAGTGCCTGGAGTTGGTGCCCGGAGTTAGTGCCCAGAGTTAATGCCCGGAGTTAGTGCCCGGAGTTAGTGCCCAGAGCTAGTGCCCGGAGCTAGTGCCCGGAGTTCGTCCCTGGAGTTACTGCCTGGAGTTAGTGCCCCGAGTTGGTGCCCGGAATTAGTGCCCGGAGCTGGTGCCCAGAGTTGGTGCCCGGAGATTGTGCCTGGAATTAGTGCCCGGAGTTGGTGCCCGGATTTAGTGCCCGGAGTTAGTGCCCGGAGTTGGTGCCCGGAGTTAGTGCCCAGAGTTAGTGCCTGGAGTTAGTGCCCGGAGTTAGTGCCCGGCATTAGTGCCCGGAGCTGGTGCCCGGAGTTAGTGCCCGGAGTTAGTGTCCAGAGTTAGTGCCTGGAGTTAGTGCCTGGAGTTAGTGCCTTTTGTTAGTGCCCGGAGTTAGTGACTGGAATTAGTGCCCGGAGTTACGGTGTTGGTGCCCGGAGTTGGTGCCCGGAGTTAATGCCCGGAGTTAGTGCCCGGAGTTGGTGCCCATAGGTTGTGCCCGGAGTTAGTGCCCGGAGTTAGTGCCCGGAGTTAGTGCCCGGTGTTAGTGCCCGGAGTCAGTGTCCGGAGTTAGTGCCTGGAGTTGGTACCCAGAGTTAGTGCCTGGGGTTGGTGCCCGGCGTTAGTGCCCGGAGCTGGTGCCCGGAGTTAGTGCCCGGAGTTAGTGTCCAGAGTTAGTGCCTGGAGTTAGTGCCTGGAGTTAGTGCCTTTTGTTAGTGCCCGGAGTTAGTGACTGGAATTAGTGCCCGGAGTTACGGTGTTGGTGCCCGGAGTTGGTGCCCGGAGTCAATGCCCGGAGTTAGTGCCCGGAGTTGGTACCCAGAGTTAGTGCCTGGGGTTGGTGCCCGGAGCCAGTGCCCGAAGTTAGTGCCCGGAGCTAGTGCCCGGAGCTAGTGCCTGGAGTTAGTGCCCAGAGTTGTTGCCCGGAGTTGGTGACAGGAGTTAGTGCCCGGAGTTAGTGCCCGGAGTTAGTGCCTGGAGTTAGTGCCCAGAGTTGTTGCCCGGAGTTGGTGACAGGAGTTAGTGCCCGGACTTAGTGCCCGGTGTTAGTGCCTGGAATTAGTGCCCGGAGTTACGGTGTTGGTGCCCGGAGTTGGTGCCCGGAGTTAATGCCCGGAGTTAGTGCCCGGAGTTGGTGCCCATAGGTTGTGCCCGGAGTTAGTGCCCGGTGTTAGTGCCCGGAGTCAGTGTCCGGAGTTAGTGCCTGGAGTTGGTACCCAGAGTTAGTGCCCAGAGTTAATGCCCGGAGTTAGTGCCCGGAGTTAGTGCCCAGAGCTAGTGCCCGGAGCTAGTGCCCGGAGTTAGTCCCTGGAGTTACTGCCTGGAGTTAGTGCCCCGAGTTGGTGCCCGGAATTAGTGCCCGGAGCTGGTGCCCAGAGTTGGTGCCCGGAGATTGTGCCTGGAATTAGTGCCCGGAGTTGGTGCCCGGATTTAGTGCCCGGAGTTAGTGCCCGGAGTTGGTGCCCGGAGTTAGTGCCCAGAGTTAGTGCCTGGAGTTAGTACCTGGAGTTAGTGCCCGGAGTTAGTGCCCGGCATTAGTGCCCGGAGCTGGTGCCCGGAGTTAGTGTCCGGAGTTAGTGTCCAGAGTTAGTGCCTGGAGTTAGTGCCTGGAGTTAGTGCCTTTTGTTAGTGCCCGGAGTTAGTGACTGGAATTAGTGCCCGGAGTTACGGTGTTGGTGCCCGGAGTTGGTGCCCGGAGTTAATGCCCGGAGTTAGTGCCCGGAGTTGGTGCCCATAGGTTGTGCCCGGAGTTAGTGCCCGGAGTTAGTGCCCGGTGTTAGTGCCCGGAGTCAGTGTCCGGAGTTAGTGCCTGGAGTTGGTACCCAGAGTTAGTGCCTGGGGTTGGTGCCCGGCGTTAGTGCCCGGAGCTGGTGGCCGGAGTTAGTGCCCGGAGTTAGTGTCCAGAGTTAGTGCCTGGAGTTAGTGCCTGGAGTTAGTGCCTTTTGTTAGTGCCCGGAGTTAGTGACTGGAATTAGTGCCCGGAGTTACGGTGTTGGTGCCCGGAGTTGGTGCCCGGAGTTAATGCCCGGAGTTAGTGCCCGGAGTTGGTGCCCATAGGTTGTGCCCGGAGTTAGTGCCCGGAGTTAGTGCCCGGAGTCAGTGTCCGGAGTTAGTGCCTGGAGTTGGTACCCAGAGTTAGTGCCTGGGGTTGGTGCCCGGAGCCAGTGCCCGAAGTTAGTGCCCGGAGCTAGTGCCCGGAGCTAGTGCCTGGAGTTAGTGCCCAGAGTTGTTGCCCGGAGTTGGTGACAGGAGTTAGTGCCCGGAGTTAGTGCCCGGAGTTAGTGCCTGGAGTTAGTGCCCAGAGTTGTTGCCCGGAGTTGGTGACAGGAGTTAGTGCCCGAACTTAGTGCCCGGTGTTAGTGCCTGGAATTAGTGCCCGGAGTTACGGTGTTGGTGCCCGGAGTTGGTGCCCGGAGTTAATGCCCGGAGTTAGTGCCCGGAGTTGGTGCCCATAGGTTGTGCCCGGAGTTAGTGCCCGGTGTTAGTGCCCGGAGTCAGTGTCCGGAGTTAGTGCCTGGAGTTGGTACCCAGAGTTAGTGCCTGGGGTTGGTGCCCGGAGCCAGTGCCCGAAGTTAGTGCCCGGAGCTAGTGCCCGGAGCTAGTGCCTGGAGTTAGTGCCCAGAGTTGTTGCCCGGAGTTGGTGACAGGAGTTAGTGCCCGGACTTAGTTCCCGGTGTTAGTGCCTGGAGTTGGTGCCCGGAGTTGGTTCCCTGAGTTAGTGCATGGAGTTCGTGCCCGGAGTTAGTGCCTGGAGTTAGTGCCCGGAGTTAGTGCATGGAGTTAGTGCCCGGAGTTCGTGCCTGGAGTTAGTGCCCGGAGTTAGTGCATGGAGTTAGTGCCCGGAGTTAGTGCCTGGAGTTAGTGCCCGTAGTTAGTGCATGGAGTTAGTGCCCTGAGTTAGTACCCGGCGTTAGTGCCCAGAGTTAGTGCCCTGAGCTAGTGACTGGAGTTTGTGCCCGGAGTTAGTGCCCGAAGTTAGTGTCCAGAGTTAGTGCCTGGAGTTAGTGCCTGGAGTTAGTGCTTTTTTTAGTGCCGGGAGTTAGTGACTGGAATTAGTGCCCGGAGTTATTGCCCGGTGTTGGTGCCCGGAGTTGGTGCCCTGAGTTAATGGCCGGAGTTAGTGCCCGGAGTTGTGCCCATAGGTAGTGCCCGGAGTTAGTGCCTGGAGTTAGTGCTTTTTTTAGTGCCGGGAGTTAGTGACTGGAATTAGTGCCCGGAATTAGTGCCTGGAGTTGGTGCCCGGAGTTAGTGACCGGAGTTAGTGCCCGGAGTTGGTGCCCGGAGTTAGTGCCTGGAGTTAGTGCCCAGATTTAGTGCCCGGAGTTTGTGACCGGAGTTAGTGCCCTGAGTTAGTGCCTGGATTTGGTGCCTGGAGTTAGTGCCCGGAGTTAGTGCCTGGATTTGGTGCCTGGAGTTAGTGCCCGGAGTTAGTGCCTGGAGCTAGTGCCTGGAGTTAGTGCCCGGAGTTGGTGGCCGAAGATGGTGACAGGAGTTAGTGCCCGGAGTTAGTGCCCGGAGTTAGTGCCCGGAGTTAGTGCCTGGAGTTAGTGCCTGGAGTTAGTCCCCGGAGTTAGTGCTCGGAGCTAGTGCCCGGAGTTAGTGCCCGGAGTTGGTGCCCGAAGTTGGTGACAGGAGTTAGTGCCCGGAGTTAGTGCCCGGAGTTGGTGCTCGGAGCTGGTGCCCAGAGTTGGTGCCCGGAGTCCGTGCCCGGAGTTGGTGCCCGGAGTTGGTACCCGGAGCTAGTGCCCGGAGTTTGTGCCTGGAGTTAGTGCCCGGAGCTAGTGCCTGGAGTTAGTGCCCGGAGCTAGTGCCCGGAGCTAGTGCCCGGAGTTAGACCCTGGAGTTAGTGACCGGAGTTGGTGCCCGGAGTTAGTGCCCGGAGTTAGGGCCCGGAGTTAGTGCGTGGAGTTAGTGCCTGGAGTTGGTGCCCGGAGTTGGTGCCCGGAGTTAGTGCCCGGAGTTGGTGCCCGGAGTTAGTGCCTGGAGTTGGTGCCCGGAGCTAGTGCCCGGAGTTAGAGCCCAGATTTAGTGCCCGGAGTTTGTGACCGGAGTTAGTGCCCGGAGTTAGTGCCTGGATTTGGTGCCTGGAGTTAGTGCCCGGAGTTAGTGCCTGGATTTGGTGCCTGGAGTTAGTGCCTGGAGTTAGTGCCTGGAGCTAGTGCCCAGAGTTAGTGCCCGGAGTTGGTGCCCGAAGTTGGTGACAGGAGTTAGTGCCCGGAGTTAGTGCCCGGAGTTAGTGCCCGGAGTTGGTGCCCGAAGTTGGTGACAGGAGTTAGTGCCCGGAGTTAGTGCCCGGAGATGGTGCCCGGAACTGGTGCCCGGAGTTGGTGCCCGGAGTTCGTGCCCGGAGTAGATGCCCAGAGTTGGCTCCCGGAGCTAGTGCCCGGAGTTAGTGCCCGGAGTTAATGCCCGGAGTTGGTGACTGGAGTTAGTGCCCGGAGTTATTGCCCGGAGTTAGTGCCCGGAGCTAGTGCCTGGATTTAGTGCCCGGAGCTAGTGCCCGGAGCTAGTGCCCGGATTTAGTCCCTGGAGTTAGTGCCTGGAGTTAGTGCCCGGAGTTGGTGCCCGGAATTAGTGCCCGGAGATAGAGTCCGGAGTTAGTGTCCGGAGTTAGTGAGTGGAGTTGGTGCCCGGAGCTGGTGCCCGGAGTTAGTGCCTGGAGTTAGTGCCCGGAGTTCGTGCCCATAGTTAGTGCCCTGAGTTAGTGCCCGGAGTTAGTGCTTGGAGTTAGTGCCCGGAATTAGTGCCCGGAGTTCGTGCCTGGAGTTCGTGCCTGGAGTTAGTGCCTGGAGTTAGTGCCTGGAGTTCATGCCTGGAGTTAGTGCCTGGAGTTGTTGCCCGGAGTTGGTGACAGGAGTTAGTGCCCGGAGTTAGTGCCCGGAGTTAGTGCCTGGAGTTAGTGCCCAGAGTTGTTGCCCGGAGTTGGTGACAGGAGTTAGTGCCCGAACTTAGTGCCCGGTGTTAGTGCCTGGAATTAGTGCCCGGAGTTACGGTGTTGGTGCCCGGAGTTGGTGCCCGGAGTTAATGCCCGGAGTTAGTGCCCGGAGTTGGTGCCCATAGGTTGTGCCCGGAGTTAGTGCCCGGTGTTAGTGCCCGGAGTCAGTGTCCGGAGTTAGTGCCTGGAGTTGGTACCCAGAGTTAGTGCCTGGGGTTGGTGCCCGGAGCCAGTGCCCGAAGTTAGTGCCCGGAGCTAGTGCCCGGAGCTAGTGCCTGGAGTTAGTGCCCAGAGTTGTTGCCCGGAGTTGGTGACAGGAGTTAGTGCCCGGACTTAGTTCCCGGTGTTAGTGCCTGGAGTTGGTGCCCGGAGTTGGTTCCCTGAGTTAGTGCATGGAGTTCGTGCCCGGAGTTAGTGCCTGGAGTTAGTGCCCGGAGTTAGTGCATGGAGTTAGTGCCCGGAGTTCGTGCCTGGAGTTAGTGCCCGGAGTTAGTGCATGGAGTTAGTGCCCGGAGTTAGTGCCTGGAGTTAGTGCCCGTAGTTAGTGCATGGAGTTAGTGCCCTGAGTTAGTACCCGGCGTTAGTGCCCAGAGTTAGTGCCCTGAGCTAGTGACTGGAGTTTGTGCCCGGAGTTAGTGCCCGAAGTTAGTGTCCAGAGTTAGTGCCTGGAGTTAGTGCCTGGAGTTAGTGCTTTTTTTAGTGCCGGGAGTTAGTGACTGGAATTAGTGCCCGGAGTTATTGCCCGGTGTTGGTGCCCGGAGTTGGTGCCCTGAGTTAATGGCCGGAGTTAGTGCCCGGAGTTGTGCCCATAGGTAGTGCCCGGAGTTAGTGCCTGGAGTTAGTGCTTTTTTTAGTGCCGGGAGTTAGTGACTGGAATTAGTGCCCGGAATTAGTGCCTGGAGTTGGTGCCCGGAGTTAGTGACCGGAGTTAGTGCCCGGAGTTGGTGCCCGGAGTTAGTGCCTGGAGTTAGTGCCCAGATTTAGTGCCCGGAGTTTGTGACCGGAGTTAGTGCCCTGAGTTAGTGCCTGGATTTGGTGCCTGGAGTTAGTGCCCGGAGTTAGTGCCTGGATTTGGTGCCTGGAGTTAGTGCCCGGAGTTAGTGCCTGGAGCAAGTGCCTGGAGTTAGTGCCCGGAGTTGGTGGCCGAAGATGGTGACAGGAGTTAGTGCCCGGAGTTAGTGCCCGGAGTTAGTGCCCGGAGTTAGTGCCTGGAGTTAGTGCCTGGAGTTAGTCCCCGGAGTTAGTGCTCGGAGCTAGTGCCCGGAGTTAGTGCCCGGAGTTGGTGCCCGAAGTTGGTGACAGGAGTTAGTGCCCGGAGTTAGTGCCCGGAGTTGGTGCTCGGAGCTGGTGCCCAGAGTTGGTGCCCGGAGTCCGTGCCCGGAGTTGGTGCCCGGAGTTGGTACCCGGAGCTAGTGCCCGGAGTTTGTGCCTGGAGTTAGTGCCCGGAGCTAGTGCCTGGAGTTAGTGCCCGGAGCTAGTGCCCGGAGCTAGTGCCCGGAGTTAGACCCTGGAGTTAGTGACCGGAGTTGGTGCCCGGAGTTAGTGCCCGGAGTTAGGGCCCGGAGTTAGTGCGTGGAGTTAGTGCCTGGAGTTGGTGCCCGGAGTTGGTGCCCGGAGTTAGTGCCCGGAGTTGGTGCCCGGAGTTAGTGCCTGGAGTTGGTGCCCGGAGCTAGTGCCCGGAGTTAGAGCCCAGATTTAGTGCCCGGAGTTTGTGACCGGAGTTAGTGCCCGGAGTTAGTGCCTGGATTTGGTGCCTGGAGTTAGTGCCCGGAGTTAGTGCCTGGATTTGGTGCCTGGAGTTAGTGCCTGGAGTTAGTGCCTGGAGCTAGTGCCCAGAGTTAGTGCCCGGAGTTGGTGCCCGAAGTTGGTGACAGGAGTTAGTGCCCGGAGTTAGTGCCCGGAGTTAGTGCCCGGAGTTGGTGCCCGAAGTTGGTGACAGGAGTTAGTGCCCGGAGTTAGTGCCCGGAGATGGTGCCCGGAACTGGTGCCCGGAGTTGGTGCCCGGAGTTCGTGCCCGGAGTAGATGCCCAGAGTTGGCTCCCGGAGCTAGTGCCCGGAGTTAGTGCCCGGAGTTAATGCCCGGAGTTGGTGACTGGAGTTAGTGCCCGGAGTTATTGCCCGGAGTTAGTGCCCGGAGCTAGTGCCTGGATTTAGTGCCCGGAGCTAGTGCCCGGAGCTAGTGCCCGGATTTAGTCCCTGGAGTTAGTGCCTGGAGTTAGTGCCCGGAGTTGGTGCCCGGAATTAGTGCCCGGAGATAGAGTCCGGAGTTAGTGTCCGGAGTTAGTGAGTGGAGTTGGTGCCCGGAGCTGGTGCCCGGAGTTAGTGCCTGGAGTTAGTGCCCGGAGTTCGTGCCCATAGTTAGTGCCCTGAGTTAGTGCCCGGAGTTAGTGCTTGGAGTTAGTGCCCGGAATTAGTGCCCGGAGTTCATGCCTGGAGTTCGTGCCTGGAGTTAGTGCCTGGAGTTAGTGCCTGGAGTTAGTGCCTGGAGTTCATGCCTGGAGTTAGTGCCTGGAGTTGGTGCCTTTATTCATGCATGGAGTTAGTACCTGGAGTTAGTACCTGGAGTTAGTGCCCGGAGTTATTGCCCAGAGATAGTGCCCGGAGTTGGTGCCCGGAGTTAGTGCCCGGAGTTGGTGCACGGAGATAGTGCCCAGAGTTAATGCCCAGAGTTAGTGCCCGGAGTTGGTGCCCGGAGTTGGTGCCCAGAGTTAGTGCCCGGAGTTAGTGCCGTGAGTTAGTGCCCGGAGGTCGTGCCTGGAGTTAGTGTCTGGAGTTGGTGACCGGAGTTGGTGTCCAGAGTTAGTGTCTGGAGATTGTGCCCGGAGCTGGTGCCCGGAGTTGGTGCCCGGAGTTAGTGCCCGGAAATAGTGCCCGGAGTTGGTGTCCGGAGTTAGTGCCCGGAGTTAGTGCCTGGAGTTGGTGCCTGGAGTTAGTGCCCAGAGTTAGTGCCTGGAGTTAGTACCTGGAGTTAGTGCCCAGAGTTAGTGCCCGGAGTTAGTGCCCAGAGCTGGTGCCCGGAGTTGGTGCCCGGAGTTAGTGCCCGGAGTTAGTGCCTGGAGTTAATGCCTGGAGTTAGTGCCCGGAGTTAGTATCCGGCGTTAGTGCCCGGAGCTAGTGCCCTGAGTTATTGCCCAGAGTTGGTGCCAGGAATTGGTGCCCGGTGTTAATGCCCGGAGTTAGTACCCGGCGTTGGTGCCAGAGCTAGTGCCCTGAGCAAGTGCCTGGAGTTGGTGCCCGGAGTTAGTGCCCAGAGTTAGGATCCAGAGTTAGTGCCTGGAGTTAGTGCCTGGATTTAGTGCCTTTTTTTAGTGCCCGGAGGTGGTGACTGGAATTAGTGCCCGGAGTTATTGCCCGGATGGTGCCCGGAGTTGGTGCCCGGAGTTAATGCCCGGAGTTAGTGCCCGGAGTTGGTGCCCGGAGTTAGTGCATGGAGTTAGTGCCTGGAGTTAGTGCCCGGAGCTAGTGCCCGGAGTTAGACCCTGGAGTTAGTGACCGGAGTTGGTGCCCGGAGTTAGTGCCCGGAGTTAGGGCCCGGAGTTAGTGCGTGGAGTTAGTGCCTGGAGTTGGTGCCCGGAGTTAGTGCCCGGAGTTCGTGCCCGGAGTTAGTGCCCAGAGTTAGGATCCAGAGTTAGTGCCTGGAGTTAGTGCCTGGATTTAGTGCCTTTATTTAGTGCCCGGAGGTGGTGACTGGAATTAGTGCCCGGAGTTATTGCCCGGATGGTGCCCGGAGTTGGTGCCCGGAGTTAATGCCCGGAGTTAGTGCCCGGAGTTGGTGCCCGGAGTTAGTGCATGGAGTTAGTGCCTGGAGTTAGTGCCCGGAGCTAGTGCCTGCAGTTAGTGCCCGGAGCTAGTGCCCGGAGCTAGTGCCCGGAGTTAGACCCTGGAGTTAGTGACCGGAGTTGGTGCCCGGAGTTAGTGCCCGGAGTTAGGGCCCGGAGTTAGTGCGTGGAGTTAGTGCCTGGAGTTGGTGCCCGGAGTTAGTGCCCGGAGTTAGTGCCCGGAGCTAGTGCCCGGAGTTAGTGCCCAGAGTTGGTGCCTGAAGTTGGTGACAGGAGTTAGTGCCCGGAGTTAGTGCCCGGACTTGGTGCCTGGAGCTGGTGCCCGGAGTTGGTGCCCGGAGTTAGTGCCCGGAGTTAGTTCGTGGAGTTAGTGCCTGGAGTTAGTGCCCGGAGCTAGTGCCTGGAGTTAGTGCCCGGAGCTAGTGCCCGGAGCAAGTTCCCGAAGTTAGACCCTGGAGTTAGTGACCGGAGTTGGTGCCCGGAGTTAGGGCCCGGAGTTCGGGCCCGGAGTTAGTGCGTGGAGTTAGTGCCTGGAGTTGGTGCCCGGAGTTAGTGCCCGGAGTTGGTGCCCGGAGTTAGTGCCCGGAGTTAGTGCCCGGAGCTAGTGCCTGGATTTCGTTCCCAGAGCTAGTGCCCGGAGTTAGACCCTGGAGCTAGTGCCCGGAGTTAGTGCCCAGATTTAGTGCCCTGAGTTTGTGACCGGAGTTAGTGCCCGGAGTTAGTGCCTGGATTTGGTGCCTGGAGTTGGTGCCCGGAGTTAGTGCCTGGATTTGGTGCCTGGAGTTAGTGCCCGGAGTTAGTGCCTGGAGCTAGTGCCCGGAGTTAGTGCCCGGAGTTGGTGCCCGAAGATGGTGACAGGAGTTAGTGCCCGGAGTTAGTGCCCGGAGTTAGTGCCTGGAGTTAGTGCCTGGAGTTAGTTCCCGGAGTTAGTGCCCGGAGCTAGTGCCCGGAGTTAGTGCCAGGAGTTGGTGCCCGAAGTTGGTGACAGGAGTTAGTGCCCGGAGTTAGTGCCCGGAGTTGGTGCCCGGAGCTGGTGCCCGGAGTTGGTGCCCGGAGTCCGTGCCCGGAGTTGGTGCCCGGAGTTGGTACCCGGAGCTAGTGCCCGGAGTTAGTGCCCAGAGTTAGTGCCCGGGGTTGGTGACTGGAGTTAGTGCCCGGAGTTATTGCCTGGAGTTAGTGCCCGGAGTTAGTGCCCGGAGCTAGTGCCTGGATTTCGTTCCCAGAGCTAGTGCCCGGAGTTAGACCCTGGAGCTAGTGCCCGGAGTTAGTGCCCAGAGTTAGTGCCCTTAAGTTGGTGACTGGAGTTAGTGCCCGGAGTTTGTGCCTGGAGTTAGTGCCCGGAGCTAGTGCCTGGAGTTAGTGCCCGGAGCTAGTGCCCGGAGCTAGTGCCCGGAGTTAGACCCTGGAGTTAGTGAACGGAGTTGGTGCCCGGAGTTAGTGCCCGGAGTTAGGGCCCGGAGTTAGTGCGTGGAGTTAGTGCCTGGAGTTGGTGCCCGGAGTTGGTGCCCGGAGTTAGTGCCCGGAGTTGGTGCCCGGAGTTAGTGCCCGGAGTTGGTGCCCGGAGCTAGTGCCCGGAGTTAGAGCCCAGATTTAGTGCCCGGAGTTGGTGACCGGAGTTAGTGCCCGGAGTTAGTGCCTGGATTTGGTGCCTGGAGTTAGTGCCCGGAGTTAGTGCCTGGATTTGGTGCCTGGAGTTAGTCCCCGGAGTTAGTGCCTGGAGCTAGTGCCCGGAGTTAGTGCCCGGAGTTGGTGCCCGAAGATGGTGACAGGAGTTAGTGCCCGGAGTTAGTGCCCCGAGTTAGTGCCTGGAGTTAGTGCCTGGAGTTAGTGCCCGGAGTTAGTGCCCGGAGTTAGTGCCTGGAGTTAGTGCCCGGAATTAGTGCCTGGAGTTAGTGCCTGGAGTTAGTGCCCGACGTTAGTGCCCGCAGCAAGTGCCTGGGGTTTTGTGCCCGGAGTTAGTGGCCGGAGTTAGTGCCCGGAATTAGTGCCCGGAGTTAGTGCCTAGAGTTGGTGCCCGGAGTTGGTGCCCGGAGTTAGTGCCCGGAGTTAGTGCCTGGAGTTAGTGCCCGGAGCTAGTGCCTGCAGTTAGTGCCCGGAGCTAGTGCCCGGAGCTAGTGCCCGGAGTTAGACCCTGGAGTTAGTGACCGGAGTTGGTGCCCGGAGTTAGTGCCCGGAGTTAGGGCCCGGAGTTAGTGCGTGGAGTTAGTGCCTGGAGTTGGTGCCCGGAGTTAGTGCCCGGAGTTAGTGCCCGGAGCTAGTGCCCGGAGTTAGTGCCCAGAGTTGGTGCCTGAAGTTGGTGACAGGAGTTAGTGCCCGGAGTTAGTGCCCGGACTTGGTGCCTGGAGCTGGTGCCCGGAGTTGGTGCCCGGAGTTAGTGCCCGGAGTTAGTTCGTGGAGTTAGTGCCTGGAGTTAGTGCCCGGAGCTAGTGCCTGGAGTTAGTGCCCGGAGCTAGTGCCCGGAGCAAGTTCCCGAAGTTAGACCCTGGAGTTAGTGACCGGAGTTGGTGCCCGGAGTTAGGGCCCGGAGTTCGGGCCCGGAGTTAGTGCGTGGAGTTAGTGCCTGGAGTTAGTGCCCGGAGCTAGTGCCCGGAGTTAGACCCTGGAGTTAGTGACCGGAGTTGGTGCCCAGAGTTAGTGCCCAGAGTTAGGGCCCGGAGTTAGTGCGTGGAGTTAGTGCCTGGAGTTGGTGCCCGGAGTTAGTGCCCGGAGTTGGTGCCCGGAGTTAGTGCCCGGAGCTAGTGCCCGGAGTTAGACCCTGGAGTTAGTGACCGGAGTTGGTGCCCAGAGTTAGTGCCCGGAGTTAGGGCCCGGAGTTAGTGTGTGGAGTTAGTGCCTGGAGTTGGTGCCCGGAGTTAGTGCCCGGAGTTGGTGCCCGGAGTTAGTGCCCGGAGCTAGTGCCCGGAGTTAGTGCCCGGAGTTGATGCCTGAAGTTGGTGACAGGTGTTAGTGCCCGGGTTTAGTGCCCGGATTTGGTGCCTGGAGCTGGTGCCCGGAGTTGGTGCCCGGAGTTAGTGCCCGGAGTTAGTTCGTGGAGTTAGTGCCCGGAGTTAGTGCCCGGAGTTAGTGCCTGGAGTTAGTGCCTGGAGTTAGTCCCCGGAGTTAGTGCCCGGAGCTAGTGCCCGGAGTTAGTGCCCGGAGTTGGTGCCCGAAGTTGGTGACAGGAGTTAGTGCCCGCAGTTAGTGCCCAGAGTTGGTGCCCGGAGCTGGTGCCCGGAGTTGGTGCCTGGAGTCCGTGCCCGGAGTTGGTGCCCGGAGTTGGTACCCGGAGCTAGTGCCCGGAGTTCGTGCCCAGAGTTAGTGCCCGGAGTTGGTGACTGGAGTTAGTGCCCGGAGTTATTGCCTGGAGTTAGTGCCCGGAGTTAGTGCCCGGAGCTAGTGCCTGGATTTCGTGCCCGGAGCTAGTGCCCGGAGTTAGACCCTGGAGCTGGTGCCCGGAGTTAGTGCCCAGAGTTAGTGCCCGGAGTTGGTGACTGGAGTTAGTGCCCGGAGTTTGTGCCTGGAGCTAGTGCCTGGAGTTAGTGCCCGGAGCTAGTGCCCGGAGCTAGTGCCCAAAGTTAGACCCTGGAGTTAGTGACCGGAGTTGGTGCCCGGAGTTAGTGCCCGGAGTTAGGGCCCGGAGTTAGTGCGTGGAGTTAGTGCCTGGAGTTGGTGCCCGGAGTTGGTGCCCGGAGTTAGTGCCCGGAGTTGGTGCCCGGAGTTAGTGCCTGGAGTTGGTGCCCGGAGCTAGTGCCCGGAGTTAGAGCCCAGATTTAGTGCCCGGAGTTTGTGACCGGAGTTAGTGCCCGGAGTTAGTGCCTGGATTTGGTGCCTGGAGTTAGTGCCCGGAGTTAGTGCCTGGAGCTAGTGCCCGGAGTTAGTGCCCGGAGTTGGTGCCCGAAGATGGTGACAGGAGTTAGTGCCCGGAGTTAGTGCCCGGAGTTAGTGCCTGGAGTTAGTGCCTGGAGTTAGTTCCCGGAGTTAGTGCCCGGAGCTAGTGCCCGGAGTTAGTGCCAGGAGTTGGTGCCCGAAGTTGGTGACAGGAGTTAGTGCCCGGAGTTAGTGCCCGGAGTTGGTGCCCGGAGCTGGTGCCCGGAGTTGGTGCCCGGAGTCCGTGCCCGGAGTTGGTGCCCGGAGTTGGTACCCGGAGCTAGTGCCCGGAGTTAGTGCCCAGAGTTAGTGCCCGGGGTTGGTGACTGGAGTTAGTGCCCGGAGTTATTGCCTGGAGTTAGTGCCCGGAGTTAGTGCCCGGAGCTAGTGCCTGGATTTCGTTCCCAGAGCTAGTGCCCGGAGTTAGACCCTGGAGCTAGTGCCCGGAGTTAGTGCCCAGAGTTAGTGCCCTTAAGTTGGTGACTGGAGTTAGTGCCCGGAGTTTGTGCCTGGAGTTAGTGCCCGGAGCTAGTGCCTGGAGTTAGTGCCCGGAGCTAGTGCCCGGAGCTAGTGCCCGGAGTTAGACCCTGGAGTTAGTGAACGGAGTTGGTGCCCGGAGTTAGTGCCCGGAGTTAGGGCCCGGAGTTAGTGCGTGGAGTTAGTGCCTGGAGTTGGTGCCCGGAGTTGGTGCCCGGAGTTAGTGCCCGGAGTTGGTGCCCGGAGTTAGTGCCCGGAGTTGGTGCCCGGAGCTAGTGCCCGGAGTTAGAGCCCAGATTTAGTGCCCGGAGTTGGTGACCGGAGTTAGTGCCCGGAGTTAGTGCCTGGATTTGGTGCCTGGAGTTAGTGCCCGGAGTTAGTGCCTGGATTTGGTGCCTGGAGTTAGTCCCCGGAGTTAGTGCCTGGAGCTAGTGCCCGGAGTTAGTGCCCGGAGTTGGTGCCCGAAGATGGTGACAGGAGTTAGTGCCCGGAGTTAGTGCCCCGAGTTAGTGCCTGGAGTTAGTGCCTGGAGTTAGTGCCCGGAGTTAGTGCCCGGAGTTAGTGCCTGGAGTTAGTGCCCGGAATTAGTGCCTGGAGTTAGTGCCTGGAGTTAGTGCCCGACGTTAGTGCCCGCAGCAAGTGCCTGGGGTTTTGTGCCCGGAGTTAGTGGCCGGAGTTAGTGCCCGGAATTAGTGCCCGGAGTTAGTGCCTAGAGTTGGTGCCCGGAGTTGGTGCCCGGAGTTAGTGCCCGGAGTTAGTGCGTGGAGTTAGTGCATGGAGTTAGTGCCCGGAGCTAGTGCCTGGAGTTAGTGCCCGGAGCTAGTGCCCGGAGTTAGACCCTGGAGTTAGTGACCGGAGTTGGTGCCCAGAGTTAGTGCCCAGAGTTAGGGCCCGGAGTTAGTGCGTGGAGTTAGTGCCTGGAGTTGGTGCCCGGAGTTAGTGCCCGGAGTTGGTGCCCGGAGTTAGTGCCCGGAGCTAGTGCCTGGAGTTAGACCCTGGAGTTAGTGACCGGAGTTGGTGCCCAGAGTTAGTGCCCGGAGTTAGGGCCCGGAGTTAGTGTGTGGAGTTAGTGCCTGGAGTTGGTGCCCGGAGTTAGTGCCCGGAGTTGGTGCCCGGAGTTAGTGCCCGGAGCTAGTGCCCGGAGTTAGTGCCCGGAGTTGATGCCTGAAGTTGGTGACAGGTGTTAGTGCCCGGGTTTAGTGCCCGGATTTGGTGCCTGGAGCTGGTGCCCGGAGTTGGTGCCCGGAGTTAGTGCCCGGAGTTAGTTCGTGGAGTTAGTGCCCGGAGTTAGTGCCCGGAGTTAGTGCCTGGAGTTAGTGCCTGGAGTTAGTCCCCGGAGTTAGTGCCCGGAGCTAGTGCCCGGAGTTAGTGCCCGGAGTTGGTGCCCGAAGTTGGTGACAGGAGTTAGTGCCCGCAGTTAGTGCCCAGAGTTGGTGCCCGGAGCTGGTGCCCGGAGTTGGTGCCTGGAGTCCGTGCCCGGAGTTGGTGCCCGGAGTTGGTACCCGGAGCTAGTGCCCGGAGTTCGTGCCCAGAGTTAGTGCCCGGAGTTGGTGACTGGAGTTAGTGCCCGGAGTTATTGCCTGGAGTTAGTGCCCGGAGTTAGTGCCCGGAGCTAGTGCCTGGATTTCGTGCCCGGAGCTAGTGCCCGGAGTTAGACCCTGGAGCTGGTGCCCGGAGTTAGTGCCCAGAGTTAGTGCCCGGAGTTGGTGACTGGAGTTAGTGCCCGGAGTTTGTGCCTGGAGCTAGTGCCTGGAGTTAGTGCCCGGAGCTAGTGCCCGGAGCTAGTGCCCAAAGTTAGACCCTGGAGTTAGTGACCGGAGTTGGTGCCTGGAGTTAGTGCCCGGAGTTAGGGCCCGGAGTTAGTGCGTGGAGTTAGTGCCTGGAGTTGGTGCCCGGAGTTGGTGCCCGGAGTTAGTGCCCGGAGTTGGTGCCCGGAGTTAGTGCCCGGAGTTGGTGCCCGGAGCTAGTGCCCGGAGTTAGAGCCCAGATTTAGTGCCCGGAGTTGGTGACCGGAGTTAGTGCCCGGAGTTAGTGCCTGGATTTGGTGCCTGGAGTTAGTGCCCGGAGTTAGTGCCCGGAGTGAGTGCCCGGAGTAAGTGCCCGAAGCTAGTGCCCGGAGTTAGTGCCCGGAGTTACTGCCTGGAGTTAGTGTCAGGAGTTAGTGCCTGGAGTTGGTGTCCGGAGTTAGTGCATGGAGTTAGTGCCCGGAGTTAGTGCCTGGAGTTAGTGCCTTTTATTAGTGCCCGGAGTTACTGACTGGAATTAGTGCCCGGAGTTAGTGCCCGGAGTTGGTGTCCGGAGTTAGTGCCCGGAGTTGGTGCCCGGAGTTAGTGCCCGGAGTTGGTGCCCGGAGTTAGTGCCCAGAGTTAATGCCCGGAGTTGGTGTCCGGAGTTGGTGCCCTGAGTTAGTGCCCGAAGTTAGTGCCCGGAGTTAGTGCCCGGAGGCAGTGCCCGGAGTTAGTGCCCAGAGATGGTGACCAGAGCTAGTGCCCGGAGCTAGTGCCCGGAGCTAGTGCCCGGAGTTAGTCCCTGGAGTTACTGCCTGGAGTTAGTGCCCCGAGTTGGTGCCCGGAATTAGTGCCCGGAGTTGGTGTCCAGAGTTAGTCTCTGGAGATTGTGCCTGGAGCTGGTGCCCAGAGTTGGTGCCCGGAGTTAGTGCCTGGAATTAGTGCCCGGAGTTGGTGCCCGGAGTTAGTGCCCGGAGTTAGTGCCCGGAGTTGGTGCCCGGAGTTAGTGCCCAGAGTTAGTGCCTGGAGTTAGTACCTGGAGTTAGTGCCCGGAGTTAGTGCCCGGAGTTGGTGCCTGGAGTTAGTGCCCAGAGTTAGTGCCTGGAGTTAGTACCTGGAGTTAGTGCCCAGAGTTAGTGCCCGGAGTTAGTGCCCAGAGCTGGTGCCCGGAGTTGGTGCCCGGAGTTAGTGCCCGGAGTTAGTGCCTGGAGTTAATGCCTGGAGTTAGTGCCCGGAGTTAGTATCCGGCGTTAGTGCCCGGAGCTAGTGCCCTGAGTTATTGCCCAGAGTTGGTGCCAGGAATTGGTGCCCGGTGTTAATGCCCGGAGTTAGTACCCGGCGTTGGTGCCCAGAGCTAGTGCCCTGAGCAAGTGCCTGGAGTTAGTGCCCGGAGTTAGTGCCCGGAGTTAGACCCTGGAGTTAGTGACCGGAGTTGGTGCCCGGAGTTAGTGCCCGGAGTTAGGGCCCGGAGTTAGTGCGTGGAGTTAGTGCCTGGAGTTGGTGCCCGGAGTTAGTGCCCGGAGTTCGTGCCCGGAGTTAGTGCCCAGAGTTAGGATCCAGAGTTAGTGCCTGGAGTTAGTGCCTGGATTTAGTGCCTTTTTTTAGTGCCCGGAGGTGGTGACTGGAATTAGTGCCCGGAGTTATTGCCCGGATGGTGCCCGGAGTTGGTGCCCGGAGTTAATGCCCGGAGTTAGTGCCCGGAGTTGGTGCCCGGAGTTAGTGCATGGAGTTAGTGCCTGGAGTTAGTGCCCGGAGCTAGTGCCTGCAGTTAGTGCCCGGAGCTAGTGCCCGGAGCTAGTGCCCGGAGTTAGACCCTGGAGTTAGTGACCGGAGTTGGTGCCCGGAGTTAGTGCCCGGAGTTAGGGCCCGGAGTTAGTGCGTGGAGTTAGTGCCTGGAGTTGGTGCCCGGAGTTAGTGCCCGGAGTTAGTGCCCGGAGCTAGTGCCCGGAGTTAGTGCCCAGAGTTGGTGCCTGAAGTTGGTGACAGGAGTTAGTGCCCGGAGTTAGTGCCCGGACTTGGTGCCTGGAGCTGGTGCCCGGAGTTGGTGCCCGGAGTTAGTGCCCGGAGTTAGTTCGTGGAGTTAGTGCCTGGAGTTAGTGCCCGGAGCTAGTGCCTGGAGTTAGTGCCCGGAGCTAGTGCCCGGAGCAAGTTCCCGAAGTTAGACCCTGGAGTTAGTGACCGGAGTTGGTGCCCGGAGTTAGGGCCCGGAGTTCGGGCCCGGAGTTAGTGCGTGGAGTTAGTGCCTGGAGTTGGTGCCCGGAGTTAGTGCCCGGAGTTGGTGCCCGGAGTTAGTGCCCGGAGCTAGTGCCCGGAGTTAGTGCCCAGATTTAGTGCCCGGAGTTTGTGACCGGAGTTAGTGCCCGGAGTTAGTGCCTGGATTTGGTGCCTGGAGTTAGTGCCCGGAGTTAGTGCCTGGATTTGGTGCCTGGAGTTAGTGCCCGGAGTTAGTGCCTGGAGCTAGTGCCCGGAGTTAGTGCCCGGAGTTCGTGCCCATAATTAGTGCCCTGAGTTGGTGCCCGGAGTTAGTGCCGGAGTTAGTGCCGTGAGTTAGTGCCCGGAGGTAGTGCCAGGAGTTAGTGCCCGGAGTTGGTGACCGGAGTTAGTGCCTGGAGTTAGTGCCCGGAGCTAGTGCCCGGAGCTAGTGCCCGGAGCTTGTGCCCGGAGTTAGTCCCTGGAGTTAGTGCCTGGAGTTAGTGCCCGGAGTTGGTGCCCGGAATTAGTGCCCGGAGTTAGTGTCCAGAGTTAGTGTCTGGAGATTGTGCCCGGAGCTGCTAACCGGAGTTAGTGCCCGGAGTTAGTGCCCGGTGTTAGTGCCCGGAGTTGGTGCCTGGAGTTAGTGCCCGGAGTTAGTGCATGGAGTTAGTGCCCGGAGTTAGTGCCTGGAGTTAGTGCCCGGAGTTAGTGCATGGAGTTAGTGCCCGGAGTTAGTGCCTGGAGTTAGTGCCCAGAGTTAGTGCATGGAGTTAGTGCCCGGAGTTAGTGCCTGGAGTTAGTGCCCGTAGTTAGTGCATGGAGTTAGTGCCCTGAGTTAGTACCCGGCGTTAGTGCCCGGAGTTAGTGCCCTGAGCTAGTGACTGGAGTTTGTGCCCGGAGTTAGTGCCCGGAGTTAGTGTCCAGAGTTAGTGCCTGGAGTTAGTGCCTGGAGTTAGTGCTTTTTTTAGTGTCGGGAGTTAGTGACTGGAATTAGTGCCCGGAGTTAGTGCCCGGAGTTGGTGCCCGGAGTTAGTGCCCAGAGTTGGTGCCCAGAGTTGTTGCCCAGAGTTGGTGACAGGAGTTAGTGCCCGGAGTTAGTGCCCGGAGTTAGTGCCCGGAGTTGGTGCCCGGAGTTGGTGCCCGGAGTTAGTGCCCGGAGTTAATGCCTGGAGTTGGTGCCCGGAGTTAGTGCATGGAGTTAGTGCCCGGAGTTAGTGCCTGGAGTTAGTGCCCGGAGTTAGTGCATGGAGTTAGTGCCCGGAGTTAGTGCCTGCAGTTAGTGCCCGGAGTTAGTGCCCGGAGTGAGTGCCCGGAGTAAGTGCCTGGAGTTTGTGCCCGGAGCGAGTGCACAGAGTTAGTGCCCGAAGCTAGTGCCCGGAGTTAGTGCCCGGAGTTACTGCCTGGAGTTAGTGTCAGGAGTTAGTGCCTGGAGTTGGTGTCCGGAGTTAGTGCATGGAGTTAGTGCCCGGAGTTAGTGCCTGGAGTTAGTGCCTTTTATTAGTGCCCGGAGTTACTGACTGGAATTAGTGCCCGGAGTTAGTGCCCGGAGTTGGTGTCCGGAGTTAGTGCCCGGAGTTGGTGCCCGGAGTTAGTGCCCGGAGTTGGTGCCCGGAGTTAGTGCCCAGAGTTAATGCCCGGAGTTGGTGTCCGGAGTTGGTGCCCTGAGTTAGTGCCCGAAGTTAGTGCCCGGAGTTAGTGCCCGGAGGCAGTGCCCGGAGTTAGTGCCCAGAGATGGTGACCGGAGTTAGTGCCTGGAGTTAGTGCCCAGAGCTAGTGCCCGGAGCTAGTGCCCGGAGCTAGTGCCCGGAGTTAGTCCCTGGAGTTACTGCCTGGAGTTAGTGCCCAGAGTTGTTGCCCGGAGTTGGTGACAGGAGTTAGTGCCCGAACTTAGTGCCCGGTGTTAGTGCCTGGAATTAGTGCCCGGAGTTACGGTGTTGGTGCCCGGAGTTGGTGCCCGGAGTTAATGCCCGGAGTTAGTGCCCGGAGTTGGTGCCCATAGGTTGTGCCCGGAGTTAGTGCCCGGTGTTAGTGCCCGGAGTCAGTGTCCGGAGTTAGTGCCTGGAGTTGGTACCCAGAGTTAGTGCCTGGGGTTGGTGCCCGGAGCCAGTGCCCGAAGTTAGTGCCCGGAGCTAGTGCCCGGAGCTAGTGCCTGGAGTTAGTGCCCAGAGTTGTTGCCCGGAGTTGGTGACAGGAGTTAGTGCCCGGACTTAGTTCCCGGTGTTAGTGCCTGGAGTTGGTGCCCGGAGTTGGTTCCCTGAGTTAGTGCATGGAGTTCGTGCCCGGAGTTAGTGCCTGGAGTTAGTGCCCGGAGTTAGTGCATGGAGTTAGTGCCCGGAGTTCGTGCCTGGAGTTAGTGCCCGGAGTTAGTGCATGGAGTTAGTGCCCGGAGTTAGTGCCTGGAGTTAGTGCCCGTAGTTAGTGCATGGAGTTAGTGCCCTGAGTTAGTACCCGGCGTTAGTGCCCAGAGTTAGTGCCCTGAGCTAGTGACTGGAGTTTGTGCCCGGAGTTAGTGCCCGAAGTTAGTGTCCAGAGTTAGTGCCTGGAGTTAGTGCCTGGAGTTAGTGCTTTTTTTAGTGCCGGGAGTTAGTGACTGGAATTAGTGCCCGGAGTTATTGCCCGGTGTTGGTGCCCGGAGTTGGTGCCCTGAGTTAATGGCCGGAGTTAGTGCCCGGAGTTGTGCCCATAGGTAGTGCCCGGAGTTAGTGCCTGGAGTTAGTGCTTTTTTTAGTGCCGGGAGTTAGTGACTGGAATTAGTGCCCGGAATTAGTGCCTGGAGTTGGTGCCCGGAGTTAGTGACCGGAGTTAGTGCCCGGAGTTGGTGCCCGGAGTTAGTGCCTGGAGTTAGTGCCCAGATTTAGTGCCCGGAGTTTGTGACCGGAGTTAGTGCCCTGAGTTAGTGCCTGGATTTGGTGCCTGGAGTTAGTGCCCGGAGTTAGTGCCTGGATTTGGTGCCTGGAGTTAGTGCCCGGAGTTAGTGCCTGGAGCTAGTGCCTGGAGTTAGTGCCCGGAGTTGGTGGCCGAAGATGGTGACAGGAGTTAGTGCCCGGAGTTAGTGCCCGGAGTTAGTGCCCGGAGTTAGTGCCTGGAGTTAGTGCCTGGAGTTAGTCCCCGGAGTTAGTGCTCGGAGCTAGTGCCCGGAGTTAGTGCCCGGAGTTGGTGCCCGAAGTTGGTGACAGGAGTTAGTGCCCGAAGTTAGTGCCCGGAGTTGGTGCTCGGAGCTGGTGCCCAGAGTTGGTGCCCGGAGTCCGTGCCCGGAGTTGGTGCCCGGAGTTGGTACCCGGAGCTAGTGCCCGGAGTTTGTGCCTGGAGTTAGTGCCCGGAGCTAGTGCCTGGAGTTAGTGCCCGGAGCTAGTGCCCGGAGCTAGTGCCCGGAGTTAGACCCTGGAGTTAGTGACCGGAGTTGGTGCCCGGAGTTAGTGCCCGGAGTTAGGGCCCGGAGTTAGTGCGTGGAGTTAGTGCCTGGAGTTGGTGCCCGGAGTTGGTGCCCGGAGTTAGTGCCCGGAGTTGGTGCCCGGAGTTAGTGCCTGGAGTTGGTGCCCGGAGCTAGTGCCCGGAGTTAGAGCCCAGATTTAGTGCCCGGAGTTTGTGACCGGAGTTAGTGCCCGGAGTTAGTGCCTGGATTTGGTGCCTGGAGTTAGTGCCCGGAGTTAGTGCCTGGATTTGGTGCCTGGAGTTAGTGCCTGGAGTTAGTGCCTGGAGCTAGTGCCCAGAGTTAGTGCCCGGAGTTGGTGCCCGAAGTTGGTGACAGGAGTTAGTGCCCGGAGTTAGTGCCCGGAGTTAGTGCCCGGAGTTGGTGCCCGAAGTTGGTGACAGGAGTTAGTGCCCGGAGTTAGTGCCCGGAGATGGTGCCCGGAACTGGTGCCCGGAGTTGGTGCCCGGAGTTCGTGCCCGGAGTAGATGCCCAGAGTTGGCTCCCGGAGCTAGTGCCCGGAGTTAGTGCCCGGAGTTAATGCCCGGAGTTGGTGACTGGAGTTAGTGCCCGGAGTTATTGCCCGGAGTTAGTGCCCGGAGCTAGTGCCTGGATTTAGTGCCCGGAGCTAGTGCCCGGAGCTAGTGCCCGGATTTAGTCCCTGGAGTTAGTGCCTGGAGTTAGTGCCCGGAGTTGGTGCCCGGAATTAGTGCCCGGAGATAGAGTCCGGAGTTAGTGTCCGGAGTTAGTGAGTGGAGTTGGTGCCCGGAGCTTGTGCCCGGAGTTAGTGCCTGGAGTTAGTGCCCGGAGTTCGTGCCCATAGTTAGTGCCCTGAGTTAGTGCCCGGAGTTAGTGCTTGGAGTTAGTGCCCGGAATTAGTGCCCGGAGTTCGTGCCTGGAGTTCGTGCCTGGAGTTAGTGCCTGGAGTTAGTGCCTGGAGTTAGTGCCTGGAGTTCATGCCTGGAGTTAGTGCCTGGAGTTGGTGCCTGGAGTTAGTGCCTTTATTCATGCATGGAGTTAGTACCTGGAGTGAGTACCTGGAGTTAGTGCCCGGAGTTATTGCCCAGAGATAGTGCCCGGAGTTGGTGCCCGGAGTTAGTGCCCGGAGTTGGTGCACGGAGATAGTGCCCAGAGTTAATGCCCAGAGTTAGTGCCCGGAGTTGGTGCCCGGAGTTGGTGCCCGGAGTTAGTGCCCGGAGTTAGTGCCGTGAGTTAGTGCCCGGAGGTCGTGCCTGGAGTTAGTGTCTGGAGTTGGTGACCGGAGTTGGTGTCCAGAGTTAGTGTCTGGAGATTGTGCCCGGAGCTGGTGCCCGGAGTTGGTGCCCGGAGTTAGTGCCCGGAAATAGTGCCCGGAGTTGGTGTCCGGAGTTAGTGCCCGGAGTTAGTGCCTGGAGTTAGTGCCTTTATTCATGCATGGAGTTAGTACCTGGAGTTAGTACCTGGAGTTAGTGCCCGGAGTTATTGCCCAGAGATAGTGCCCGGAGTTGGTGCCCGGAGTTAGTGCCCGGAGTTGGTGCACGGAGATAGTGCCCAGAGTTAATGCCCAGAGTTAGTGCCCGGAGTTGGTGCCCGGAGTTGGTGCCCGGAGTTAGTGCCCGGAGTTAGTGCCGTGAGTTAGTGCCCGGAGGTCGTGCCTGGAGTTAGTGTCTGGAGTTGGTGACCGGAGTTGGTGTCCAGAGTTAGTGTCTGGAGATTGTGCCCGGAGCTGGTGCCCGGAGTTGGTGCCCGGAGTTAGTGCCCGGAAATAGTGCCCGGAGTTGGTGTCCGGAGTTAGTGCCCGGAGTTAGTGCCTGGAGTTGGTGCCTGGAGTTAGTGCCCAGAGTTAGTGCCTGGAGTTAGTACCTGGAGTTAGTGCCCAGAGTTAGTGTCCGGAGTTAGTGCCCAGAGCTGGTGCCCGGAGTTGGTGCCCGGAGTTAGTGCCCGGAGTTAGTGCCTGGAGTTAATGCCTGGAGTTAGTGCCCGGAGTTAGTATCCGGCGTTAGTGCCCGGAGCTAGTGCCCTGAGTTATTGCCCAGAGTTGGTGCCAGGAATTGGTGCCCGGTGTTAATGCCCGGAGTTAGTACCCGGCGTTGGTGCCAGAGCTAGTGCCCTGAGCAAGTGCCTGGAGTTAGTGCCCGGAGTTAGTGCCCAGAGTTAGGATCCAGAGTTAGTGCCTGGAGTTAGTGCCTGGATTTAGTGCCTTTTTTTAGTGCCCGGAGGTGGTGACTGGAATTAGTGCCCGGAGTTATTGCCCGGATGGTGCCCGGAGTTGGTGCCCGGAGTTAATGCCCGGAGTTAGTGCCCGGAGTTGGTGCCCGGAGTTAGTGCATGGAGTTAGTGCCTGGAGTTAGTGCCCGGAGCTAGTGCCCGGAGTTAGACCCTGGAGTTAGTGACCGGAGTTGGTGCCCGGAGTTAGTGCCCGGAGTTAGGGCCCGGAGTTAGTGCGTGGAGTTAGTGCCTGGAGTTGGTGCCCGGAGTTAGTGCCCGGAGTTCGTGCCCGGAGTTAGTGCCCAGAGTTAGGATCCAGAGTTAGTGCCTGGAGTTAGTGCCTGGATTTAGTGCCTTTTTTTAGTGCCCGGAGGTGGTGACTGGAATTAGTGCCCGGAGTTATTGCCCGGATGGTGCCCGGAGTTGGTGCCCGGAGTTAATGCCCGGAGTTAGTGCCCGGAGTTGGTGCCCGGAGTTAGTGCATGGAGTTAGTGCCTGGAGTTAGTGCCCGGAGCTAGTGCCTGCAGTTAGTGCCCGGAGCTAGTGCCCGGAGCTAGTGCCCGGAGTTAGACCCTGGAGTTAGTGACCGGAGTTGGTGCCCGGAGTTAGTGCCCGGAGTTAGGGCCCGGAGTTAGTGCGTGGAGTTAGTGCCTGGAGTTGGTGCCCGGAGTTAGTGCCCGGAGTTAGTGCCCGGAGCTAGTGCCCGGAGTTAGTGCCCAGAGTTGGTGCCTGAAGTTGGTGACAGGAGTTAGTGCCCGGAGTTAGTGCCCGGACTTGGTGCCTGGAGCTGGTGCCCGGAGTTGGTGCCCGGAGTTAGTGCCCGGAGTTAGTTCGTGGAGTTAGTGCCTGGAGTTAGTGCCCGGAGCTAGTGCCTGGAGTTAGTGCCCGGAGCTAGTGCCCGGAGCAAGTTCCCGAAGTTAGACCCTGGAGTTAGTGACCGGAGTTGGTGCCCGGAGTTAGGGCCCGGAGTTCGGGCCCGGAGTTAGTGCGTGGAGTTAGTGCCTGGAGTTGGTGCCCGGAGTTAGTGCCCGGAGTTGGTGCCCGGAGTTAGTGCCCGGAGTTAGTGCCCGGAGCTAGTGCCTGGATTTCGTTCCCAGAGCTAGTGCCCGGAGTTAGACCCTGGAGCTAGTGCCCGGAGTTAGTGCCCAGATTTAGTGCCCTGAGTTTGTGACCGGAGTTAGTGCCCGGAGTTAGTGCCTGGATTTGGTGCCTGGAGTTGGTGCCCGGAGTTAGTGCCTGGATTTGGTGCCTGGAGTTAGTGCCCGGAGTTAGTGCCTGGAGCTAGTGCCCGGAGTTAGTGCCCGGAGTTGGTGCCCGAAGATGGTGACAGGAGTTAGTGCCCGGAGTTAGTGCCCGGAGTTAGTGCCTGGAGTTAGTGCCTGGAGTTAGTTCCCGGAGTTAGTGCCCGGAGCTAGTGCCCGGAGTTAGTGCCAGGAGTTGGTGCCCGAAGTTGGTGACAGGAGTTAGTGCCCGGAGTTAGTGCCCGGAGTTGGTGCCCGGAGCTGGTGCCCGGAGTTGGTGCCCGGAGTCCGTGCCCGGAGTTGGTGCCCGGAGTTGGTACCCGGAGCTAGTGCCCGGAGTTAGTGCCCAGAGTTAGTGCCCGGGGTTGGTGACTGGAGTTAGTGCCCGGAGTTATTGCCTGGAGTTAGTGCCCGGAGTTAGTGCCCGGAGCTAGTGCCTGGATTTCGTTCCCAGAGCTAGTGCCCGGAGTTAGACCCTGGAGCTAGTGCCCGGAGTTAGTGCCCAGAGTTAGTGCCCTTAAGTTGGTGACTGGAGTTAGTGCCCGGAGTTTGTGCCTGGAGTTAGTGCCCGGAGCTAGTGCCTGGAGTTAGTGCCCGGAGCTAGTGCCCGGAGCTAGTGCCCGGAGTTAGACCCTGGAGTTAGTGAACGGAGTTGGTGCCCGGAGTTAGTGCCCGGAGTTAGGGCCCGGAGTTAGTGCGTGGAGTTAGTGCCTGGAGTTGGTGCCCGGAGTTGGTGCCCGGAGTTAGTGCCCGGAGTTGGTGCCCGGAGTTAGTGCCCGGAGTTGGTGCCCGGAGCTAGTGCCCGGAGTTAGAGCCCAGATTTAGTGCCCGGAGTTGGTGACCGGAGTTAGTGCCCGGAGTTAGTGCCTGGATTTGGTGCCTGGAGTTAGTGCCCGGAGTTAGTGCCTGGATTTGGTGCCTGGAGTTAGTCCCCGGAGTTAGTGCCTGGAGCTAGTGCCCGGAGTTAGTGCCCGGAGTTGGTGCCCGAAGATGGTGACAGGAGTTAGTGCCCGGAGTTAGTGCCCCGAGTTAGTGCCTGGAGTTAGTGCCTGGAGTTAGTGCCCGGAGTTAGTGCCCGGAGTTAGTGCCTGGAGTTAGTGCCCGGAATTAGTGCCTGGAGTTAGTGCCTGGAGTTAGTGCCCGACGTTAGTGCCCGCAGCAAGTGCCTGGGGTTTTGTGCCCGGAGTTAGTGGCCGGAGTTAGTGCCCGGAATTAGTGCCCGGAGTTAGTGCCTAGAGTTGGTGCCCGGAGTTGGTGCCCGGAGTTAGTGCCCGGAGTTAGTGCGTGGAGTTAGTGCATGGAGTTAGTGCCCGGAGCTAGTGCCTGGAGTTAGTGCCCGGAGCTAGTGCCCGGAGTTAGACCCTGGAGTTAGTGACCGGAGTTGGTGCCCAGAGTTAGTGCCCAGAGTTAGGGCCCGGAGTTAGTGCGTGGAGTTAGTGCCTGGAGTTGGTGCCCGGAGTTAGTGCCCGGAGTTGGTGCCCGGAGTTAGTGCCCGGAGCTAGTGCCCGGAGTTAGACCCTGGAGTTTGTGACCGGAGTTGGTGCCCAGAGTTAGTGCCCGGAGTTAGGGCCCGGAGTTAGTGTGTGGAGTTAGTGCCTGGAGTTGGTGCCCGGAGTTAGTGCCCGGAGTTGGTGCCCGGAGTTAGTGCCCGGAGCTAGTGCCCGGAGTTAGTGCCCGGAGTTGATGCCTGAAGTTGGTGACAGGTGTTAGTGCCCGGGTTTAGTGCCCGGATTTGGTGCCTGGAGCTGGTGCCCGGAGTTGGTGCCCGGAGTTAGTGCCCGGAGTTAGTTCGTGGAGTTAGTGCCCGGAGTTAGTGCCCGGAGTTAGTGCCTGGAGTTAGTGCCTGGAGTTAGTCCCCGGAGTTAGTGCCCGGAGCTAGTGCCCGGAGTTAGTGCCCGGAGTTGGTGCCCGAAGTTGGTGACAGGAGTTAGTGCCCGGAGTTAGTGCCCAGAGTTGGTGCCCGGAGCTGGTGCCCGGAGTTGGTGCCTGGAGTCCGTGCCCGGAGTTGGTGCCCGGAGTTGGTACCCGGAGCTAGTGCCCGGAGTTCGTGCCCAGAGTTAGTGCCCGGAGTTGGTGACTGGAGTTAGTGCCCGGAGTTATTGCCTGGAGTTAGTGCCCGGAGTTAGTGCCCGGAGCTAGTGCCTGGATTTCGTGCCCGGAGCTAGTGCCCGGAGTTAGACCCTGGAGCTGGTGCCCGGAGTTAGTGCCCAGAGTTAGTGCCCGGAGTTGGTGACTGGAGTTAGTGCCCGGAGTTTGTGCCTGGAGCTAGTGCCTGGAGTTAGTGCCCGGAGCTAGTGCCCGGAGCTAGTGCCCAAAGTTAGACCCTGGAGTTAGTGACCGGAGTTGGTGCCCGGAGTTAGTGCCCGGAGTTAGGGCCCGGAGTTAGTGCGTGGAGTTAGTGCCTGGAGTTGGTGCCCGGAGCTAGTGCCTGGAGTTAGTGCCCAGAGTTGTTGCCCGGAGTTGGTGACAGGAGTTAGTGCCCGGACTTAGTTCCCGGTGTTAGTGCCTGGAGTTGGTGCCCGGAGTTGGTTCCCTGAGTTAGTGCATGGAGTTCGTGCCCGGAGTTAGTGCCTGGAGTTAGTGCCCGGAGTTAGTGCATGGAGTTAGTGCCCGGAGTTCGTGCCTGGAGTTAGTGCCCGGAGTTAGTGCATGGAGTTAGTGCCCGGAGTTAGTGCCTGGAGTTAGTGCCCGTAGTTAGTGCATGGAGTTAGTGCCCTGAGTTAGTACCCGGCGTTAGTGCCCAGAGTTAGTGCCCTGAGCTAGTGACTGGAGTTTGTGCCCGGAGTTAGTGCCCGAAGTTAGTGTCCAGAGTTAGTGCCTGGAGTTAGTGCCTGGAGTTAGTGCTTTTTTTAGTGCCGGGAGTTAGTGACTGGAATTAGTGCCCGGAGTTATTGCCCGGTGTTGGTGCCCGGAGTTGGTGCCCTGAGTTAATGGCCGGAGTTAGTGCCCGGAGTTGTGCCCATAGGTAGTGCCCGGAGTTAGTGCCTGGAGTTAGTGCTTTTTTTAGTGCCGGGAGTTAGTGACTGGAATTAGTGCCCGGAATTAGTGCCTGGAGTTGGTGCCCGGAGTTAGTGACCGGAGTTAGTGCCCGGAGTTGGTGCCCGGAGTTAGTGCCTGGAGTTAGTGCCCAGATTTAGTGCCCGGAGTTTGTGACCGGAGTTAGTGCCCTGAGTTAGTGCCTGGATTTGGTGCCTGGAGTTAGTGCCCGGAGTTAGTGCCTGGATTTGGTGCCTGGAGTTAGTGCCCGGAGTTAGTGCCTGGAGCTAGTGCCTGGAGTTAGTGCCCGGAGTTGGTGGCCGAAGATGGTGACAGGAGTTAGTGCCCGGAGTTAGTGCCCGGAGTTAGTGCCCGGAGTTAGTGCCTGGAGTTAGTGCCTGGAGTTAGTCCCCGGAGTTAGTGCTCGGAGCTAGTGCCCGGAGTTAGTGCCCGGAGTTGGTGCCCGAAGTTGGTGACAGGAGTTAGTGCCCGAAGTTAGTGCCCGGAGTTGGTGCTCGGAGCTGGTGCCCAGAGTTGGTGCCCGGAGTCCGTGCCCGGAGTTGGTGCCCGGAGTTGGTACCCGGAGCTAGTGCCCGGAGTTTGTGCCTGGAGTTAGTGCCCGGAGCTAGTGCCTGGAGTTAGTGCCCGGAGCTAGTGCCCGGAGCTAGTGCCCGGAGTTAGACCCTGGAGTTAGTGACCGGAGTTGGTGCCCGGAGTTAGTGCCCGGAGTTAGGGCCCGGAGTTAGTGCGTGGAGTTAGTGCCTGGAGTTGGTGCCCGGAGTTGGTGCCCGGAGTTAGTGCCCGGAGTTGGTGCCCGGAGTTAGTGCCTGGAGTTGGTGCCCGGAGCTAGTGCCCGGAGTTAGAGCCCAGATTTAGTGCCCGGAGTTTGTGACCGGAGTTAGTGCCCGGAGTTAGTGCCTGGATTTGGTGCCTGGAGTTAGTGCCCGGAGTTAGTGCCTGGATTTGGTGCCTGGAGTTAGTGCCTGGAGTTAGTGCCTGGAGCTAGTGCCCAGAGTTAGTGCCCGGAGTTGGTGCCCGAAGTTGGTGACAGGAGTTAGTGCCCGGAGTTAGTGCCCGGAGTTAGTGCCCGGAGTTGGTGCCCGAAGTTGGTGACAGGAGTTAGTGCCCGGAGTTAGTGCCCGGAGATGGTGCCCGGAACTGGTGCCCGGAGTTGGTGCCCGGAGTTCGTGCCCGGAGTAGATGCCCAGAGTTGGCTCCCGGAGCTAGTGCCCGGAGTTAGTGCCCGGAGTTAATGCCCGGAGTTGGTGACTGGAGTTAGTGCCCGGAGTTATTGCCCGGAGTTAGTGCCCGGAGCTAGTGCCTGGATTTAGTGCCCGGAGCTAGTGCCCGGAGCTAGTGCCCGGATTTAGTCCCTGGAGTTAGTGCCTGGAGTTAGTGCCCGGAGTTGGTGCCCGGAATTAGTGCCCGGAGATAGAGTCCGGAGTTAGTGTCCGGAGTTAGTGAGTGGAGTTGGTGCCCGGAGCTGGTGCCCGGAGTTAGTGCCTGGAGTTAGTGCCCGGAGTTCGTGCCCATAGTTAGTGCCCTGAGTTAGTGCCCGGAGTTAGTGCTTGGAGTTAGTGCCCGGAATTAGTGCCCGGAGTTCGTGCCTGGAGTTCGTGCCTGGAGTTAGTGCCTGGAGTTAGTGCCTGGAGTTAGTGCCTGGAGTTCATGCCTGGAGTTAGTGCCTGGAGTTGGTGCCTGGAGTTAGTGCCTTTATTCATGCATGGAGTTAGTACCTGGAGTGAGTACCTGGAGTTAGTGCCCGGAGTTATTGCCCAGAGATAGTGCCCGGAGTTGGTGCCCGGAGTTAGTGCCCGGAGTTGGTGCACGGAGATAGTGCCCAGAGTTAATGCCCAGAGTTAGTGCCCGGAGTTGGTGCCCGGAGTTGGTGCCCGGAGTTAGTGCCCGGAGTTAGTGCCGTGAGTTAGTGCCCGGAGGTCGTGCCTGGAGTTAGTGTCTGGAGTTGGTGACCGGAGTTGGTGTCCAGAGTTAGTGTCTGGAGATTGTGCCCGGAGCTGGTGCCCGGAGTTGGTGCCCGGAGTTAGTGCCCGGAAATAGTGCCCGGAGTTGGTGTCCGGAGTTAGTGCCCGGAGTTAGTGCCTGGAGTTAGTGCCTTTATTCATGCATGGAGTTAGTACCTGGAGTTAGTACCTGGAGTTAGTGCCCGGAGTTATTGCCCAGAGATAGTGCCCGGAGTTGGTGCCCGGAGTTAGTGCCCGGAGTTGGTGCACGGAGATAGTGCCCAGAGTTAATGCCCAGAGTTAGTGCCCGGAGTTGGTGCCCGGAGTTGGTGCCCGGAGTTAGTGCCCGGAGTTAGTGCCGTGAGTTAGTGCCCGGAGGTCGTGCCTGGAGTTAGTGTCTGGAGTTGGTGACCGGAGTTGGTGTCCAGAGTTAGTGTCTGGAGATTGTGCCCGGAGCTGGTGCCCGGAGTTGGTGCCCGGAGTTAGTGCCCGGAAATAGTGCCCGGAGTTGGTGTCCGGAGTTAGTGCCCGGAGTTAGTGCCTGGAGTTGGTGCCTGGAGTTAGTGCCCAGAGTTAGTGCCTGGAGTTAGTACCTGGAGTTAGTGCCCAGAGTTAGTGCCCGGAGTTAGTGCCCAGAGCTGGTGCCCGGAGTTGGTGCCCGGAGTTAGTGCCCGGAGTTAGTGCCTGGAGTTAATGCCTGGAGTTAGTGCCCGGAGTTAGTATCCGGCGTTAGTGCCCGGAGCTAGTGCCCTGAGTTATTGCCCAGAGTTGGTGCCAGGAATTGGTGCCCGGTGTTAATGCCCGGAGTTAGTACCCGGCGTTGGTGCCAGAGCTAGTGCCCTGAGCAAGTGCCTGGAGTTAGTGCCCGGAGTTAGTGCCCAGAGTTAGGATCCAGAGTTAGTGCCTGGAGTTAGTGCCTGGATTTAGTGCCTTTTTTTAGTGCCCGGAGGTGGTGACTGGAATTAGTGCCCGGAGTTATTGCCCGGATGGTGCCCGGAGTTGGTGCCCGGAGTTAATGCCCGGAGTTAGTGCCCGGAGTTGGTGCCCGGAGTTAGTGCATGGAGTTAGTGCCTGGAGTTAGTGCCCGGAGCTAGTGCCCGGAGTTAGACCCTGGAGTTAGTGACCGGAGTTGGTGCCCGGAGTTAGTGCCCGGAGTTAGGGCCCGGAGTTAGTGCGTGGAGTTAGTGCCTGGAGTTGGTGCCCGGAGTTAGTGCCCGGAGTTCGTGCCCGGAGTTAGTGCCCAGAGTTAGGATCCAGAGTTAGTGCCTGGAGTTAGTGCCTGGATTTAGTGCCTTTTTTTAGTGCCCGGAGGTGGTGACTGGAATTAGTGCCCGGAGTTATTGCCCGGATGGTGCCCGGAGTTGGTGCCCGGAGTTAATGCCCGGAGTTAGTGCCCGGAGTTGGTGCCCGGAGTTAGTGCATGGAGTTAGTGCCTGGAGTTAGTGCCCGGAGCTAGTGCCTGCAGTTAGTGCCCGGAGCTAGTGCCCGGAGCTAGTGCCCGGAGTTAGACCCTGGAGTTAGTGACCGGAGTTGGTGCCCGGAGTTAGTGCCCGGAGTTAGGGCCCGGAGTTAGTGCGTGGAGTTAGTGCCTGGAGTTGGTGCCCGGAGTTAGTGCCCGGAGTTAGTGCCCGGAGCTAGTGCCCGGAGTTAGTGCCCAGAGTTGGTGCCTGAAGTTGGTGACAGGAGTTAGTGCCCGGAGTTAGTGCCCGGACTTGGTGCCTGGAGCTGGTGCCCGGAGTTGGTGCCCGGAGTTAGTGCCCGGAGTTAGTTCGTGGAGTTAGTGCCTGGAGTTAGTGCCCGGAGCTAGTGCCTGGAGTTAGTGCCCGGAGCTAGTGCCCGGAGCAAGTTCCCGAAGTTAGACCCTGGAGTTAGTGACCGGAGTTGGTGCCCGGAGTTAGGGCCCGGAGTTCGGGCCCGGAGTTAGTGCGTGGAGTTAGTGCCTGGAGTTGGTGCCCGGAGTTAGTGCCCGGAGTTGGTGCCCGGAGTTAGTGCCCGGAGTTAGTGCCCGGAGCTAGTGCCTGGATTTCGTTCCCAGAGCTAGTGCCCGGAGTTAGACCCTGGAGCTAGTGCCCGGAGTTAGTGCCCAGATTTAGTGCCCTGAGTTTGTGACCGGAGTTAGTGCCCGGAGTTAGTGCCTGGATTTGGTGCCTGGAGTTGGTGCCCGGAGTTAGTGCCTGGATTTGGTGCCTGGAGTTAGTGCCCGGAGTTAGTGCCTGGAGCTAGTGCCCGGAGTTAGTGCCCGGAGTTGGTGCCCGAAGATGGTGACAGGAGTTAGTGCCCGGAGTTAGTGCCCGGAGTTAGTGCCTGGAGTTAGTGCCTGGAGTTAGTTCCCGGAGTTAGTGCCCGGAGCTAGTGCCCGGAGTTAGTGCCAGGAGTTGGTGCCCGAAGTTGGTGACAGGAGTTAGTGCCCGGAGTTAGTGCCCGGAGTTGGTGCCCGGAGCTGGTGCCCGGAGTTGGTGCCCGGAGTCCGTGCCCGGAGTTGGTGCCCGGAGTTGGTACCCGGAGCTAGTGCCCGGAGTTAGTGCCCAGAGTTAGTGCCCGGGGTTGGTGACTGGAGTTAGTGCCCGGAGTTATTGCCTGGAGTTAGTGCCCGGAGTTAGTGCCCGGAGCTAGTGCCTGGATTTCGTTCCCAGAGCTAGTGCCCGGAGTTAGACCCTGGAGCTAGTGCCCGGAGTTAGTGCCCAGAGTTAGTGCCCTTAAGTTGGTGACTGGAGTTAGTGCCCGGAGTTTGTGCCTGGAGTTAGTGCCCGGAGCTAGTGCCTGGAGTTAGTGCCCGGAGCTAGTGCCCGGAGCTAGTGCCCGGAGTTAGACCCTGGAGTTAGTGAACGGAGTTGGTGCCCGGAGTTAGTGCCCGGAGTTAGGGCCCGGAGTTAGTGCGTGGAGTTAGTGCCTGGAGTTGGTGCCCGGAGTTGGTGCCCGGAGTTAGTGCCCGGAGTTGGTGCCCGGAGTTAGTGCCCGGAGTTGGTGCCCGGAGCTAGTGCCCGGAGTTAGAGCCCAGATTTAGTGCCCGGAGTTGGTGACCGGAGTTAGTGCCCGGAGTTAGTGCCTGGATTTGGTGCCTGGAGTTAGTGCCCGGAGTTAGTGCCTGGATTTGGTGCCTGGAGTTAGTCCCCGGAGTTAGTGCCTGGAGCTAGTGCCCGGAGTTAGTGCCCGGAGTTGGTGCCCGAAGATGGTGACAGGAGTTAGTGCCCGGAGTTAGTGCCCCGAGTTAGTGCCTGGAGTTAGTGCCTGGAGTTAGTGCCCGGAGTTAGTGCCCGGAGTTAGTGCCTGGAGTTAGTGCCCGGAATTAGTGCCTGGAGTTAGTGCCTGGAGTTAGTGCCCGACGTTAGTGCCCGCAGCAAGTGCCTGGGGTTTTGTGCCCGGAGTTAGTGGCCGGAGTTAGTGCCCGGAATTAGTGCCCGGAGTTAGTGCCTAGAGTTGGTGCCCGGAGTTGGTGCCCGGAGTTAGTGCCCGGAGTTAGTGCGTGGAGTTAGTGCATGGAGTTAGTGCCCGGAGCTAGTGCCTGGAGTTAGTGCCCGGAGCTAGTGCCCGGAGTTAGACCCTGGAGTTAGTGACCGGAGTTGGTGCCCAGAGTTAGTGCCCAGAGTTAGGGCCCGGAGTTAGTGCGTGGAGTTAGTGCCTGGAGTTGGTGCCCGGAGTTAGTGCCCGGAGTTGGTGCCCGGAGTTAGTGCCCGGAGCTAGTGCCCGGAGTTAGACCCTGGAGTTTGTGACCGGAGTTGGTGCCCAGAGTTAGTGCCCGGAGTTAGGGCCCGGAGTTAGTGTGTGGAGTTAGTGCCTGGAGTTGGTGCCCGGAGTTAGTGCCCGGAGTTGGTGCCCGGAGTTAGTGCCCGGAGCTAGTGCCCGGAGTTAGTGCCCGGAGTTGATGCCTGAAGTTGGTGACAGGTGTTAGTGCCCGGGTTTAGTGCCCGGATTTGGTGCCTGGAGCTGGTGCCCGGAGTTGGTGCCCGGAGTTAGTGCCCGGAGTTAGTTCGTGGAGTTAGTGCCCGGAGTTAGTGCCCGGAGTTAGTGCCTGGAGTTAGTGCCTGGAGTTAGTCCCCGGAGTTAGTGCCCGGAGCTAGTGCCCGGAGTTAGTGCCCGGAGTTGGTGCCCGAAGTTGGTGACAGGAGTTAGTGCCCGGAGTTAGTGCCCAGAGTTGGTGCCCGGAGCTGGTGCCCGGAGTTGGTGCCTGGAGTCCGTGCCCGGAGTTGGTGCCCGGAGTTGGTACCCGGAGCTAGTGCCCGGAGTTCGTGCCCAGAGTTAGTGCCCGGAGTTGGTGACTGGAGTTAGTGCCCGGAGTTATTGCCTGGAGTTAGTGCCCGGAGTTAGTGCCCGGAGCTAGTGCCTGGATTTCGTGCCCGGAGCTAGTGCCCGGAGTTAGACCCTGGAGCTGGTGCCCGGAGTTAGTGCCCAGAGTTAGTGCCCGGAGTTGGTGACTGGAGTTAGTGCCCGGAGTTTGTGCCTGGAGCTAGTGCCTGGAGTTAGTGCCCGGAGCTAGTGCCCGGAGCTAGTGCCCAAAGTTAGACCCTGGAGTTAGTGACCGGAGTTGGTGCCCGGAGTTAGTGCCCGGAGTTAGGGCCCGGAGTTAGTGCGTGGAGTTAGTGCCTGGAGTTGGTGCCCGGAGCGAGTGCACAGAGTTAGTGCCCGAAGCTAGTGCCCGGAGTTAGTGCCCGGAGTTACTGCCTGGAGTTAGTGTCAGGAGTTAGTGCCTGGAGTTGGTGTCCGGAGTTAGTGCATGGAGTTAGTGCCCGGAGTTAGTGCCTGGAGTTAGTGCCTTTTATTAGTGCCCGGAGTTACTGACTGGAATTAGTGCCCGGAGTTAGTGCCCGGAGTTGGTGTCCGGAGTTAGTGCCCGGAGTTGGTGCCCGGAGTTAGTGCCCGGAGTTGGTGCCCGGAGTTAGTGCCCAGAGTTCATGCCCGGAGTTGGTGTCCGGAGTTGGTGCCCTGAGTTAGTGCCCGAAGTTAGTGCCCGGAGTTAGTGCCCGGAGGCAGTGCCCGGAGTTAGTGCCCAGAGATGGTGACCAGAGCTAGTGCCCGGAGCTAGTGCCCGGAGCTAGTGCCCGGAGTTAGTCCCTGGAGTTACTGCCTGGAGTTAGTGCCCCGAGTTGGTGCCCGGAATTAGTGCCCGGAGTTGGTGTCCAGAGTTAGTCTCTGGAGATTGTGCCTGGAGCTGGTGCCCAGAGTTGGTGCCCGGAGTTAGTGCCTGGAATTAGTGCCCGGAGTTGGTGCCCGGAGTTAGTGCCCGGAGTTAGTGCCCGGAGTTGGTGCCCGGAGTTAGTGCCCAGAGTTAGTGCCTGGAGTTAGTACCTGGAGTTAGTGCCCGGAGTTAGTGCCCGGAGTTGGTGCCTGGAGTTAGTGCCCAGAGTTAGTGCCTGGAGTTAGTACCTGGAGTTAGTGCCCAGAGTTAGTGCCCGGAGTTAGTGCCCAGAGCTGGTGCCCGGAGTTGGTGCCCGGAGTTAGTGCCCGGAGTTAGTGCCTGGAGTTAATGCCTGGAGTTAGTGCCCGGAGTTAGTATCCGGCGTTAGTGCCCGGAGCTAGTGCCCTGAGTTATTGCCCAGAGTTGGTGCCAGGAATTGGTGCCCGGTGTTAATGCCCGGAGTTAGTACCCGGCGTTGGTGCCCAGAGCTAGTGCCCTGAGCAAGTGCCTGGAGTTAGTGCCCGGAGTTAGTGCCCGGAGTTAGACCCTGGAGTTAGTGACCGGAGTTGGTGCCCGGAGTTAGTGCCCGGAGTTAGGGCCCGGAGTTAGTGCGTGGAGTTAGTGCCTGGAGTTGGTGCCCGGAGTTAGTGCCCGGAGTTCGTGCCCGGAGTTAGTGCCCAGAGTTAGGATCCAGAGTTAGTGCCTGGAGTTAGTGCCTGGATTTAGTGCCTTTTTTTAGTGCCCGGAGGTGGTGACTGGAATTAGTGCCCGGAGTTATTGCCCGGATGGTGCCCGGAGTTGGTGCCCGGAGTTAATGCCCGGAGTTAGTGCCCGGAGTTGGTGCCCGGAGTTAGTGCATGGAGTTAGTGCCTGGAGTTAGTGCCCGGAGCTAGTGCCTGCAGTTAGTGCCCGGAGCTAGTGCCCTGAGCAAGTGCCTGGAGTTAGTGACCGGAGTTAGTGCCCGGAGTTAGACCCTGGAGTTAGTGACCGGAGTTGGTGCCCGGAGTTAGTGCCCGGAGTTAGGGCCCGGAGTTAGTGCGTGGAGTTAGTGCCTGGAGTTGGTGCCCGGAGTTAGTGCCCGGAGTTCGTGCCCGGAGTTAGTGCCCAGAGTTAGGATCCAGAGTTAGTGCCTGGAGTTAGTGCCTGGATTTAGTGCCTTTTTTTAGTGCCCGGAGGTGGTGACTGGAATTAGTGCCCGGAGTTATTGCCCGGATGGTGCCCGGAGTTGGTGCCCGGAGTTAATGCCCGGAGTTAGTGCCCGGATGGTGCCCGGAGCTAGTGCCCGGAGTTAGACCCTGGAGTTAGTGACCGGAGTTGGTGCCCGGAGTTAGTGCCCGGAGTTAGGGCCCGGAGTTAGTGCGTGGAGTTAGTGCCTGGAGTTGGTGCCCGGAGTTAGTGCCCGGAGTTAGTGCCCGGAGCTAGTGCCCGGAGTTAGTGCCCAGAGTTGGTGCCTGAAGTTGGTGACAGGAGTTAGTGCCCGGAGTTAGTGCCCGGACTTGGTGCCTGGAGCTGGTGCCCGGAGTTGGTGCCCGGAGTTAGTGCCCGGAGTTAGTTCGTGGAGTTAGTGCCTGGAGTTAGTGCCCGGAGCTAGTGCCTGGAGTTAGTGCCCGGAGCTAGTGCCCGGAGCAAGTTCCCGAAGTTAGACCCTGGAGTTAGTGACCGGAGTTGGTGCCCGGAGTTAGGGCCCGGAGTTCGGGCCCGGAGTTAGTGCGTGGAGTTAGTGCCTGGAGTTGGTGCCCGGAGTTAGTGCCCGGAGTTGGTGCCCGGAGTTAGTGCCCGGAGCTAGTGCCCGGAGTTAGTGCCCAGATTTAGTGCCCGGAGTTTGTGACCGGAGTTAGTGCCCGGAGTTAGTGCCTGGATTTGGTGCCTGGAGTTAGTGCCCGGAGTTAGTGCCTGGATTTGGTGCCTGGAGTTAGTGCCCGGAGTTAGTGCCTGGAGCTAGTGCCCGGAGTTAGTGCCCGGAGTTCGTGCCCATAATTAGTGCCCTGAGTTGGTGCCCGGAGTTAGTGCCGGAGTTAGTGCCGTGAGTTAGTGCCCGGAGGTAGTGCCAGGAGTTAGTGCCCGGAGTTGGTGACCGGAGTTAGTGCCTGGAGTTAGTGCCCGGAGCTAGTGCCCGGAGCTAGTGCCCGGAGCTTGTGCCCGGAGTTAGTCCCTGGAGTTAGTGCCTGGAGTTAGTGCCCGGAGTTGGTGCCCGGAATTAGTGCCCGGAGTTAGTGTCCAGAGTTAGTGTCTGGAGATTGTGCCCGGAGCTGCTGACTGGAGTTAGTGCCCGGAGTTAGTGCCCGGTGTTAGTGCCCGGAGTTGGTGCCTGGAGTTAGTGCCCGGAGTTAGTGCATGGAGTTAGTGCCCGGAGTTAGTGCCTGGAGTTAGTGCCCGGAGTTAGTGCATGGAGTTAGTGCCCGGAGTTAGTGCCTGGAGTTAGTGCCCAGAGTTAGTGCATGGAGTTAGTGCCCGGAGTTAGTGCCTGGAGTTAGTGCCCGTAGTTAATGCATGGAGTTAGTGCCCTGAGTTAGTACCCGGCGTTAGTGCCCGGAGTTAGTGCCCTGAGCTAGTGACTGGAGTTTGTGCCCGGAGTTAGTGCCCGGAGTTAGTGTCCAGAGTTAGTGCCTGGAGTTAGTGCCTGGAGTTAGTGCTTTTTTTAGTGTCGGGAGTTAGTGACTGGAATTAGTGCCCGGAGTTAGTGCCCGGAGTTGGTGCCCGGAGTTAGTGCCCAGAGTTGGTGCCCAGAGTTGTTGCCCAGAGTTGGTGACAGGAGTTAGTGCCCGGAGTTAGTGCCCGGGGTTAGTGCCCGGAGTTGGTGCCCGGAGTTGGTGCCCGGAGTTAGTGCCCGGAGTTAATGCCTGGAGTTGGTGCCCGGAGTTAGTGCATGGAGTTAGTGCCCGGAGTTAGTGCCTGGAGTTAGTGCCCGGAGTTAGTGCATGGAGTTAGTGCCCGGAGTTAGTGCCTGCAGTTAGTGCCCGGAGTTAGTGCCCGGAGTGAGTGCCCGGAGTAAGTGCCTGGAGTTTGTGCCCGGAGCGAGTGCACAGAGTTAGTGCCCGAAGCTAGTGCCCGGAGTTAGTGCCCGGAGTTACTGCCTGGAGTTAGTGTCAGGAGTTAGTGCCTGGAGTTGGTGTCCGGAGTTAGTGCATGGAGTTAGTGCCCGGAGTTAGTGCCTGGAGTTAGTGCCTTTTATTAGTGCCCGGAGTTACTGACTGGAATTAGTGCCCGGAGTTAGTGCCCGGAGTTGGTGTCCGGAGTTAGTGCCCGGAGTTGGTGCCCGGAGTTAGTGCCCGGAGTTGGTGCCCGGAGTTAGTGCCCAGAGTTAATGCCCGGAGTTGGTGTCCGGAGTTGGTGCCCTGAGTTAGTGCCCGAAGTTAGTGCCCGGAGTTAGTGCCCGGAGGCAGTGCCCGGAGTTAGTGCCCAGAGATGGTGACCGGAGTTAGTGCCTGGAGTTAGTGCCCAGAGCTAGTGCCCGGAGCTAGTGCCCGGAGCTAGTGCCCGGAGTTAGTCCCTGGAGTTACTGCCTGGAGTTAGTGCCCCGAGTTGGTGCCCGGAATTAGTGCCCGGAGTTGGTGTCCAGAGTTAGTCTCTGGAGATTGTGCCTGGAGCTGGTGCCCAGAGTTGGTGCCCGGAGTTAGTGCCTGGAATTAGTGCCCGGAGTTGGTGCCCGGAGTTAGTGCCCGGAGTTAGTGCCCGGAGTTGGTGCCCGGAGTTAGTGCCCAGATTTAGTGCCTGGAGTTAGTACCTGGAGTTAGTGCCCGGAGTTAGTGCCCGGAGTTGGTGCCTGGAGTTAGTGCCCAGAGTTAGTGCCTGGAGTTAGTACCTGGAGTTAGTGCCCAGAGTTAGTGCCCGGAGTTAGTGCCCAGAGCTGGTGCCCGGAGTTGGTGCCCGGAGTTAGTGCCCGGAGTTAGTGCCTGGAGTTAATGCCTGGAGTTAGTGCCCGGAGTTAGTATCCGGCGTTAGTGCCCGGAGCTAGTGCCCTGAGTTATTGCCCAGAGTTGGTGCCAGGAATTGGTGCCCGGTGTTAATGCCCGGAGTTAGTACCCGGCGTTGGTGCCCAGAGCTAGTGCCCTGAGCAAGTGCCTGGAGTTAGTGCCCGGAGTTAGTGCCCGGAGTTAGACCCTGGAGTTAGTGACCGGAGTTGGTGCCCGGAGTTAGTGCCCGGAGTTAGGGCCCGGAGTTAGTGCGTGGAGTTAGTGCCTGGAGTTGGTGCCCGGAGTTAGTGCCCGGAGTTCGTGCCCGGAGTTAGTGCCCAGAGTTAGGATCCAGAGTTAGTACCTGGAGTTAGTGCCTGGATTTAGTGCCTTTTTTTAGTGCCCGGAGGTGGTGACTGGAATTAGTGCCCGGAGTTATTGCCCGGATGGTGCCCGGAGTTGGTGCCCGGAGTTAATGCCCGGAGTTAGTGCCCGGAGTTGGTGCCCGGAGTTAGTGCATGGAGTTAGTGCCTGGAGTTAGTGCCCGGAGCTAGTGCCTGCAGTTAGTGCCCGGAGCTAGTGCCCGGAGCTAGTGCCCGGAGTTAGACCCTGGAGTTAGTGACCGGAGTTGGTGCCCGGAGTTAGTGCCCGGAGTTAGGGCCCGGAGTTAGTGCGTGGAGTTAGTGCCTGGAGTTGGTGCCCGGAGTTAGTGCCCGGAGTTAGTGCCCGGAGCTAGTGCCCGGAGTTAGTGCCCAGAGTTGGTGCCTGAAGTTGGTGACAGGAGTTAGTGCCCGGAGTTAGTGCCCGGACTTGGTGCCTGGAGCTGGTGCCCGGAGTTGGTGCCCGGAGTTAGTGCCCGGAGTTAGTTCGTGGAGTTAGTGCCTGGAGTTAGTGCCCGGAGCTAGTGCCTGGAGTTAGTGCCCGGAGCTAGTGCCCGGAGCAAGTTCCCGAAGTTAGACCCTGGAGTTAGTGACCGGAGTTGGTGCCCGGAGTTAGGGCCCGGAGTTCGGGCCCGGAGTTAGTGCGTGGAGTTAGTGCCTGGAGTTGGTGCCCGGAGTTAGTGCCCGGAGTTGGTGCCCGGAGTTAGTGCCCGGAGCTAGTGCCCGGAGTTAGTGCCCAGATTTAGTGCCCGGAGTTTGTGACCGGAGTTAGTGCCCGGAGTTAGTGCCTGGATTTGGTGCCTGGAGTTAGTGCCCGGAGTTAGTGCCTGGATTTGGTGCCTGGAGTTAGTGCCCGGAGTTAGTGCCTGGAGTTGGTGCCCGGAATTAGTGCCCGGAGTTAGTGTCCAGAGTTAGTGTCTGGAGATTGTGCCCGGAGCTGCTGACCGGAGTTAGTGCCCGGAGTTAGTGCCCGGTGTTAGTGCCCGGAGTTGGTGCCTGGAGTTAGTGCCCGGAGTTAGTGCATGGAGTTAGTGCCCGGAGTTAGTGCCTGGAGTTAGTGCCCGGAGTTAGTGCATGGAGTTAGTGCCCGGAGTTAGTGCCTGGAGTTAGTGCCCAGAGTTAGTGCATGGAGTTAGTGCCCGGAGTTAGTGCCTGGAGTTAGTGCCCGTAGTTAGTGCATGGAGTTAGTGCCCTGAGTTAGTACCCGGCGTTAGTGCCCGGAGTTAGTGCCCTGAGCTAGTGACTGGAGTTTGTGCCCGGAGTTAGTGCCCGGAGTTAGTGTCCAGAGTTAGTGCCTGGAGTTAGTGCCTGGAGTTAGTGCTTTTTTTAGTGCCGGGAGTTAGTGACTGGAATTAGTGCCCGGAGTTAGTGCCCGGAGTTGGTGCCCGGAGTTAGTGCCCAGAGTTGGTGCCCAGAGTTGTTGCCCAGAGTTGGTGACAGGAGTTAGTGCCCGGAGTTAGTGCCCGGGGTTAGTGCCCGGAGTTGGTGCCCGGAGTTGGTGCCCGGAGTTAGTGCCCGGAGTTAATGCCTGGAGTTGGTGCCCGGAGTTAGTGCATGGAGTTAGTGCCCGGAGTTAGTGCCTGGAGTTAGTGCCCGGAGTTAGTGCATGGAGTTAGTGCCCGGAGTTAGTGCCTGCAGTTAGTGCCCGGAGTTAGTGCCCGGAGTGAGTGCCCGGAGTAAGTGCCTGGAGTTTGTGCCCGGAGCGAGTGCACAGAGTTAGTGCCCGAAGCTAGTGCCCGGAGTTAGTGCCCGGAGTTACTGCCTGGAGTTAGTGTCAGGAGTTAGTGCCTGGAGTTGGTGTCCGGAGTTAGTGCATGGAGTTAGTGCCCGGAGTTAGTGCCTGGAGTTAGTGCCTTTTATTAATGCCCGGAGTTACTGACTGGAATTAGTGCCCGGAGTTAGTGCCCGGAGTTGGTGTCCGGAGTTAGTGCCCGGAGTTGGTGCCCGGAGTTAGTGCCCGGAGTTGGTGCCCGGAGTTAGTGCCCAGAGTTAATGCCCGGAGTTGGTGTCCGGAGTTGGTGCCCTGAGTTAGTGCCCGAAGTTAGTGCCCGGAGTTAGTGCCCGGAGGCAGTGCCCGGAGTTAGTGCCCAGAGATGGTGACCGGAGTTAGTGCCTGGAGTTAGTGCCCAGAGCTAGTGCCCGGAGCTAGTGCCCAGAGCTAGTGCCCGGAGTTAGTCCCTGGAGTTACTGCCTGGAGTTAGTGCCCCGAGTTGGTGCCCGGAATTAGTGCCCGGAGTTGGTGTCCAGAGTTAGTCTCTGGAGATTGTGCCTGGAGCTGGTGCCCAGAGTTGGTGCCCGGAGTTAGTGCCTGGAATTAGTGCCCGGAGTTGGTGCCCGGAGTTAGTGCCCGGAGTTAGTGCCCGGAGTTGGTGCCCGGAGTTAGTGCCCAGAGTTAGTGCCTGGAGTTAGTACCTGGAGTTAGTGCCCGGAGTTAGTGCCCGGAGTTGGTGCCTGGAGTTAGTGCCCAGAGTTAGTGCCTGGAGTTAGTACCTGGAGTTAGTGCCCAGAGTTAGTGCCCGGAGTTAGTGCCCAGAGCTGGTGCCCGGAGTTGGTGCCCGGAGTTAGTGCCCGGAGTTAGTGCCTGGAGTTAATGCCTGGAGTTAGTGCCCGGAGTTAGTATCCGGCGTTAGTGCCCGGAGCTAGTGCCCTGAGTTATTGCCCAGAGTTGGTGCCAGGAATTGGTGCCCGGTGTTAATGCCCGGAGTTAGTACCCGGCGTTGGTGCCCAGAGCTAGTGCCCTGAGCAAGTGCCTGGAGTTAGTGCCCGGAGTTAGTGCCCAGAGTTAGGATCCAGAGTTAGTGCCTGGAGTTAGTGCCTGGATTTAGTGCCTTTTTTTAGTGCCCGGAGGTGGTGACTGGAATTAGTGCCCGGAGTTATTGCCCGGATGGTGCCCGGAGTTGGTGCCCGGAGTTAATGCCCGGAGTTAGTGCCCGGAGTTGGTGCCCGGAGTTAGTGCATGGAGTTAGTGCCTGGAGTTAGTGCCCGGAGCTAGTGCCTGCAGTTAGTGCCCGGAGCTAGTGCCCGGAGCTAGTGCCCGGAGTTAGACCCTGGAGTTAGTGACCGGAGTTGGTGCCCGGAGTTAGTGCCCGGAGTTAGGGCCCGGAGTTAGTGCGTGGAGTTAGTGCCTGGAGTTGGTGCCCGGAGTTAGTGCCCGGAGTTCGTGCCCGGAGTTAGTGCCCGGAGCTAGTGCCCGGAGTTAGTGCCCAGAGTTGGTGCCTGAAGTTGGTGACAGGAGTTAGTGCCCGGAGTTAGTGCCCGGACTTGGTGCCTGGAGCTGGTGCCCGGAGTTGGTGCCCGGAGTTAGTGCCCGGAGTTAGTTCGTGGAGTTAGTGCCTGGAGTTAGTGCCCGGAGCTAGTGCCTGGAGTTAGTGCCCGGAGCTAGTGCCCGGAGCAAGTTCCCGAAGTTAGACCCTGGAGTTAGTGACCGGAGTTGGTGCCCGGAGTTAGGGCCCGGAGTTCGGGCCCGGAGTTAGTGCGTGGAGTTAGTGCCTGGAGTTGGTGCCCGGAGTTAGTGCCCGGAGTTGGTGCCCGGAGTTAGTGCCCGGAGCTAGTGCCCGGAGTTAGTGCCCAGATTTAGTGCTCGGAGTTTGTGACCGGAGTTAGTGCCCGGAGTTAGTGCCTGGATTTGGTGCCTGGAGTTAGTGCCCGGAGTTAGTGCCTGGATTTGGTGCCTGGAGTTAGTGCCCGGAGTTAGTGCCTGGAGCTAGTGCCCGGAGTTAGTGCCCGGAGTTCGTGCCCATAATTAGTGCCCTGAGTTGGTGCCCGGAGTTAGTGCCGGAGTTAGTGCCGTGAGTTAGTGCCCGGAGGTAGTGCCAGGAGTTAGTGCCCGGAGTTGGTGACCGGAGTTAGTGCCTGGAGTTAGTGCCCGGAGCTAGTGCCCGGAGCTAGTGCCCGGAGCTTGTGCCCGGAGTTAGTCCCTGGAGTTAGTGCCTGGAGTTAGTGCCCGGAGTTGGTGCCCGGAATTAGTGCCCGGAGTTAGTGTCCAGAGTTAGTGTCTGGAGATTGTGCCCGGAGCTGCTGACCGGAGTTAGTGCCCGGAGTTAGTGCCCGGTGTTAGTGCCCGGAGTTGGTGCCTGGAGTTAGTGCCCGGAGTTAGTGCATGGAGTTAGTGCCCGGAGTTAGTGCCTGGAGTTAGTGCCCGGAGTTAGTGCATGGAGTTAGTGCCCGGAGTTAGTGCCTGGAGTTAGTGCCCAGAGTTAGTGCCTGGAGTTAGTGCCCGTAGTTAGTGCATGGAGTTAGTGCCCTGAGTTAGTACCCGGCGTTAGTGCCCGGAGTTAGTGCCCTGAGCTAGTGACTGGAGTTTGTGCCCGGAGTTAGTGCCCGGAGTTAGTGTCCAGAGTTAGTGCCTGGAGTCAGTGCCTGGAGTTAGTGCTTTTTTTAGTGCCGGGAGTTAGTGACTGGAATTAGCGCCCGGAGTTAGTGCCCGGAGTTGGTGCCCGGAGTTAGTGCCCAGAGTTGGTGCCCAGAGTTGTTGCCCAGAGTTGGTGACAGGAGTTAGTGCCCGGAGTTAGTGCCCGGGGTTAGTGCCCGGAGTTGGTGCCCGGAGTTGGTGCCCGGAGTTAGTGCCCGGAGTTAATGCCTGGAGTTGGTGCCCGGAGTTAGTGCATGGAGTTAGTGCCCGGAGTTAGTGCCTGGAGTTAGTGCCCGGAGTTAGTGCATGGAGTTAGTGCCCGGAGTTAGTGCCTGCAGTTAGTGCCCGGAGTTAGTGCCCGGAGTGAGTGCCCGGAGTAAATGCCTGGAGTTTGTGCCCGGAGCGAGTGCACAGAGTTAGTGCCCGAAGCTAGTGCCCGGAGTTAGTGCCCGGAGTTACTGCCTGGAGTTAGTGCCTGGAGTTGGTGTCCGGAGTTAGTGCATGGAGTTAGTGCCCGGAGTTAGTGCCTGGAGTTAGTGCCTTTTATTAGTGCCCGGAGTTAGTGACTGGAATTAGTGCCCGGAGTTAGTGCCCGGAGTTGGTGTCCGGAGTTAGTGCCCGGAGTTGGTGCCCGGAGTTAGTGCCCGGAGTTGGTGCCCGGAGTTAGTGCCCGGAGTTAGTGCCCGGAGGCAGTGCCCGGAGTTAGTGCCCAGAGATGGTGACCGGAGTTAGTGCCTGGAGTTAGTGCCCAGAGCTAGTGCCCGGAGCTAGTGCCCGGAGCTAGTGCCCGGAGTTAGTCCCTGGAGTTACTGCCTGGAGTTAGTGCCCCGAGTTGGTGCCCGGAATTAGTGCCCGGAGTTGGTGTCCAGAGTTAGTCTCTGGAGATTGTGCCTGGAGCTGGTGCCCAGAGTTGGTGCCCGGAGTTAGTGCCTGGAATTAGTGCCCGGAGTTGGTGCCCGGAGTTAGTGCCCGGAGTTAGTGCCCGGAGTTGGTGCCCGGAGTTAGTGCCCAGAGTTAGTGCCTGGAGTTAGTACCTGGAGTTAGTGCCCGGAGTTAGTGCCCGGCGTTAGTGCCCGGAGCTGGTGCCCGGAGTTAGTGCCCGGAGTTAGTGTCCAGAGTTAGTGCCTGGAGTTAGTGCCTGGAGTTAGTGCCTTTTGTTAGTGCCCGGAGTTAGTGACTGGAATTAGTGCCCGGAGTTACGGTGTTGGTGCCCGGAGTTGGTGCCCGGAGTTAATGCCCGGAGTTAGTGCCCGGAGTTGGTGCCCATAGGTTGTGCCCGGAGTTAGTGCCCGGAGTTAGTGCCTGGAGTTAGTGCCCGGAGTTAGTGCATGGAGTTAGTGCCCGGAGTTAGTGCCTGGAGTTAGTGCCCATAGTTAGTGCATGGAGTTAGTGCCCTGAGTTAGTACCCGGCTTTAGTGCCCGGAGTTAGTGCCCTGAGCTAGTGACTGGAGTTTGTGCCCGGAGATAGTGCCCGAAGTTAGTGTCCAGAGTTAGTGCCTGGAGTTAGTGCCTGGAGTTAGTGCTTTTTTTAGTGCCGGGAGTTAGTGACTGGAATTAGTGCCCGGAGTTATTGCCCGGTGTTGGTGCCCGGAGTTGGTGCCCTGAGTTAATGGCCGGAGTTAGTGCCCGGAGTTGGTGCCCATAGGTAGTGCCCGGAGTTAGTGTCCGGAGTTAGTGCCTGGAGTTGGTGCCCGGAGTTAGTGACCGGAGTTAGTGCCCGGAGTTGGTGCCCGGAGTTAGTGCCCGGAGTTAGTGCCCAGATTTAGTGCCCGGAGTTTGTGACCGGAGTTAGTGCCCTGAGTTAGTGCCTGGATTTGGTGCCTGGAGTTAGTGCCCGGAGTTAGTGCCTGGATTTGGTGCCTGGAGTTAGTGCCCGGAGTTAGTGCCTGGAGCTAGTGCCCGGAGTTAGTGCCCGGAGTTGATGCCCGAAGATGGTGACAGGAGTTAGTGCCCGGAGTTAGTGCCCGGAGTTATTGTCTGGAGTTAGTGCCTGGAGTTAGTCCCCGGAGTTAGTGCCCGGAGCTAGTGCCCGGAGTTAGTGCCCGGAGTTGGTGCCCGAAGTTGGTGACAGGAGTTAGTGCCCGGAGTTAGTGCCCAGAGTTGGTGCTCGGAGCTGGTGCCCGGAGTTGGTGCCCGGAGTCCGTGCCCGGAGTTGGTGCCCGGAGTTGGTACCCGGAGCTAGTGCCCGGAGTTTGTGCCTGGAGTTAGTGCCCGGAGCTAGTGCCTGGAGTTAGTGCCCGGAGCTAGTGCCCAGAGCTAGTGCCCTGAGTTAGACCCTGGAGTTAGTGACCGGAGTTGGTGCCCGGAGTTAGTGCCCGGAGTTAGGGCCCGGAGTTAGTGCGTGGAGTTAGTGCCTGGAGTTGGTGCCCGGAGTTGGTGCCCGGAGTTAGTGCCCGGAGTTGGTGCCCGGAGTTAGTGCCTGGAGTTGGTGCCCGGAACTAGTGCCCGGATTTAGAGCCCAGATTTAGTGCCCGGAGTTTGTGACCGGAGTTAGTGCCCGGAGTTAGTGCCCGGAGTTAGTGCCTGGATTTGGTGCCTGGAGTTAGTGCCCAGAGTTAGTGCCTGGATTTGGTGCCTGGAGTTAGTGCCTGGAGTTATTGCCTGGAGCTAGTGCCCAGAGTTAGTGCCCGGAGTTGGTGCCCGAAGATGGTGACAGGAGTTAGTGCCCGGAGTTAGTGCCCGGAGTTAGTGCCTGGAGTTAGTGCCTGGAGTTAGTCCCCGGAGTTAGTGCCCGGAGCTAGTGCCCGGAGTTAGTGGCCGGAGTTGGTGCCCGAAGTTGGTGACAGGAGTTAGTGCCCGGAGTTAGTGCCTGGAGTTGGTGCCCGGAACTAGTGCCCGGAGTTAGAGCCCAGATTTAGTGCCCGGAGTTTGTGACCGGAGTTAGTGCCCGGAGTTAGTGCCCGGAGTTAGTGCCTGGATTTGGTGCCTGGAGTTAGTGCCCAGAGTTAGTGCCTGGATTTGGTGCCTGGAGTTAGTGCCTGGAGTTATTGCCTGGAGCTAGTGCCCAGAGTTAGTGCCCGGAGTTGGTGCCCGAAGATGGTGACAGGAGTTAGTGCCCGGAGTTAGTGCCCGGAGTTAGTGCCTGGAGTTAGTGCCTGGAGTTAGTCCCCAGAGTTAGTGCCCGGAGCTAGTGCCCGGAGTTAGTGGCCGGAGTTGGTGCCCGAAGTTGGTGACAGGAGTTAGTGCCCGGAGTTAGTGCCCGGAGTTGGTGCCCGGAACTGGTGCCCGGAGTTGGTGCCCGGAGTTCGTGCCCGGAGTAGATGCCCGGAGTTGGTTCCCGGAGCTAGTGCCCGGGGTTAGTGCCCGGAGTTAGTGCCCGGAGTTGGTGACTGGAGTTAGTGCCCGGAGTTATTGCCCGGAGTTAGTGCCCAGAGCTAGTGCCTGGATTTAGTGCCCGGAGCTAGTGCCCGGAGCTAGTGCCCGGAGTTAGTCCCTGGAGTTAGTGCCTGGAGTTAGTGCCCGGAGTTGGTGCCCGGAATTAGTGCCCGGAGATAGAGTCCGGAGTTAGTGTCCGGAGTTAGTGAGTGGAGTTGGTGCCCGGAGCTGGTGCCCGGAGTTAGTGCCCGGAGTTAGTGCCCGGAGTTCGTGCCCATAGTTAGTGCCCTGAGTTAGTGCCCGGAGTTAGTGCTTGGAGTTAGTGCCCGGAATTAGTGCCCGGAGTTCGTGCCTGGAGTTCGTGCCTGGAGTTAGTGCCTGGAGTTCATGCCTGGAGTTAGTGCCTGGAGTTGGTGCCTGGAGTTAGTGCCTTTATTCATGCATGGAGTTAGTACCTGGAGTTAGTACCTGGAGTTAGTGCCCGGAGTTATTGCCCAGAGATAGTGCCCGGAGTTGGTGCCCGGAATTAGTGCCCGGAGATAGAGTCCGGAGTTAGTGTCCGGAGTTAGTGAGTGGAGTTGGTGCCCGGAGCTGGTGCCCGGAGTTAGTGCCCGGAGTTAGTGCCCGGAGTTCGTGCCCATAGTTAGTGCCCTGAGTTAGTGCCCGGAGTTAGTGCTTGGAGTTAGTGCCCGGAATTAGTGCCCGGAGTTCGTGCCTGGAGTTCGTGCCTGGAGTTAGTGCCTGGAGTTCATGCCTGGAGTTAGTGCCTGGAGTTGGTGCCTGGAGTTAGTGCCTTTATTCATGCATGGAGTTAGTACCTGGAGTTAGTACCTGGAGTTAGTGCCCGGAGTTATTGCCCAGAGATAGTGCCCGGAGTTGGTGCCCGGAGTTAGTGCCCGGAGTTGGTGCACGGAGATAGTGCCCAGAGTTAATGCCCAGAGTTAGTGCCTGGAGTTGGTGCCCGGAGTTGGTGCCCGGAGTTAGTGCCCGGAGTTAATGCCGTGAGTTAGTGCCCGGAGGTCGTGCCTGGAGTTAGTGTCTGGAGTTGGTGACCGGAGTTGGTGACCGGAGTTAGTGCCCGGAGTTAGTGCCCGGAGCTAGTGCCCGGAGCTAGTGCCCGGAGCTTGTGCCCGGAGTTAGTCCCTGGAGTTAGTGCCTGGAGTTAGTGCCCGGAGTTGGTGCCCGGAAATAGTGCCCGGAGTTAGTGTCCAGAGTTAGTGTCTGGAGATTGTGCCCGGAGCTGGTGCCCGGAGTTGGTGCCCGGAGTTAGTGCCCGGAAATAGTGCCCGGAGTTGGTGTCCGGAGTTAGTGCCCAGAGTTAGTGCCTGGAGTTGGTGCCTAGAGTTAGTGCCCAGAGTTAGTGCCTGGAGTTAGTACCTGGAGTTAGTGCCCGGAGTTAGTTCCCGGAGGTAGTGCCCGGAGCTGGTGCCCGGAGTTGGTGCCCGGAGTTAGTGCCCGGAGTTAGTGCCTGGAGTTAATGCCTGGAGTTAGTGCCCGGAGTTAGTACCCGGCGTTAGTGCCCGGAGCTAGTGCCCTGAGCTAGTGCCTGGAGTTAGTGCCCGGAGTTAGTGCCCGGAGTTAGTGTCCAGAGTTAGTGCCTGGAGTTAGTGCCTGGAGTTAGTGCCTTTTGTTAGTGCCCGGTGTTAGTGACTGGAATTAGTGCCCGGAGTTATTGCCCAGAGTTGGTGCCAGGAGTTGGTGCCCGGAGTTAATGCCCGGAGTTAGTACCCGGCGTTGGTGCCAGAGCTAGTGCCCTGAGCAAGTGCCTGGAGTTAGTGCCCGGAGTTAGTGCCCAGAGTTAGGGTCCAGAGTTAATGCCTGGAGTTAGTGCCTGGAGTTAGTGCCTTTTTTTAGTGCCCGGAGGTGGTGACTGGAATTAGTGCCCGGAGATATTGCCCGGATGGTGCCCGGAGTTGGTGCCCGGAGTTAATGCCCGGAGTTAGTGCCCGGAGTTGGTGCCCGGAGTTAGTGCATGGAGTTAGTGCCTGGAGTTAGTGCCCGGAGCTAGTGCCTGGAGTTAGTGCCCGGAGCTAGTGCCCGGAGCTAGTGCCCGGAGTTAGTGCCCGGAATTAGTGCCCGGAGTTCGTGCCTGGAGTTCGTGCCTGGAGTTAGTGCCTGGAGTTCATGCCTGGAGTTAGTGCCTGGAGTTGGTGCCTGGAGTTAGTGCCTTTATTCATGCATGGAGTTAGTACCTGGAGTTAGTACCTGGAGTTAGTGCCCGGAGTTATTGCCCAGAGATAGTGCCCGGAGTTGGTGCCCGGAGTTAGTGCCTGGAGTTGGTGCACGGAGATAGTGCCCAGAGTTAATGCCCAGAGTTAGTGCCCGGAGTTGGTGCCCGGAGTTGGTGCCCGGAGTTAGTGCCCGGAGTCAATGCCGTGAGTTAGTGCCCGGAGGTCGTGCCTGGAGTTAGTGTCTGGAGTTGGTGACCGGAGTTGGTGACCGGAGTTAGTGCCCGGAGTTAGTGCCCGGAGCTAGTGCCTGGAGCTAGTGCCCGGAGCTTGTGCCCGGAGTTAGTCCCTGGAGTTAGTGCCTGGAGTTAGTGCCCGGAGTTGGTGCCCGGAAATAGTGCCCGGAGTTAGTGTCCAGAGTTAGTGTCTGGTGATTGTGCCCGGAGCTGGTGCCCGGAGTTGGTGCCCGGAGTTAGTGCCCGGAAATAGTGCCCGGAGTTGGTGTCCGGAGTTAGTGCCCGGAGTTAGTGCCTGGAGTTGGTGCCTGGAGTTAGTGCCCAGAGTTAGTGCCTGGAGTTAGTACCTGGAGTTAGTGCCCGGAGTTAGTTCCCGGAGGTAGTGCCCGGAGCTGGTGCCCGGAGTTGGTGCCCGGAGTTAGTGCCCGGAGTTAGTGCCTGGAGTTAATGCCTGGAGTTAGTGCCCGGAGTTAGTACCCGGCGTTAGTGCCCGGAGCTAGTGCCCGGAGTTAGTGCCCGGAGTTAGTGTCCAGAGTTAGTCCCTGGAGTTAGTGCCTGGAGTTAGTGCCTTTTGTTAGTGCCCGGTGTTAGTGACTGGAATTAGTGCCCGGAGTTATTGCCCAGAGTTGGTGCCAGGAGTTGGTGCCCGGAGTTAATGCCCGGAGTTAGTACCCGGCGTTGGTGCCAGAGCTAGTGCCCTGAGCAAGTGCCTGGAGTTAGTGCCCGGAGTTAGTGCCCAGAGTTAGGGTCCAGAGTTAGTGCCTGGAGTTAGTGCCTGGAGTTAGTGCCTTTTTTTAGTGCCCGGAGGTGGTGACTGGAATTAGTGCCCGGAGTTATTGCCCGGATGGTGCCCGGAGTTGGTGCCCGGAGTTAATGCCCGGAGTTAGTGCCCGGAGTTGGTGCCCGGAGTTAGTGCATGGAGTTAGTGCCTGGAGTTAGTGCCCGGAGCTAGTGCCTGGAGTTAGTGCCCGGAGCTAGTGCCCGGAGCTAGTGCCCGGAGTTAGACCCTGGAGTTAGTGACCGGAGTTGGTGCCCGGAGTTAGTGCCCGGAGTTAGGGCCCGGAGTTAGTGCGTGGAGTTAGTGCCTGGAGTTGGTGCCCGGAGTTAGTGCCCGGAGTTCGTGCCCGGAGTTAGTGCCCGGAGCTAGTGCCCGGAGTTAGTGCCCGGAGTAGGTGCCTGAAGTTGGTGACAGGAGTTAGTGCCCGGAGTTAGTGCCCGGATTTGGTGCCTGGAGCTGGTGCCCGGAGTTGGTGCCCGGAGTTAGTGCCCGGAGTTAGTTCGTGGAGTTAGTGCCTGGAGTTAGTGCCCGGAGCTAGTGCCTGGAGTTAGTGCCCGGAGCTAGTGCCTGGAGCAAGTGCCCGAAGTTAGACCCTGGAGTTAGTGACCGGAGTTGGTGCCCGGAGTTAGTGCCCGGAGTTGGTGCCCGGAGTTAGTGCCCGGAGCTAGTGCCCGGAGTTAATGCCCAGATTTAGTGCCCGGAGTTTGTGACCGGAGTTAGTGCCCGGAGTTTGTGCCTGGATTTGGTGCCTGGAGTTAGTGCCCGGAGTTAGTGCCTGGATTTGGTGCCTGGAGTTAGTGCCCGGAGTTAGTGCCTGGAGCTAGTGCCCGGAGTTAGTGCCCGGCGTTCGTGCCCATAGTTAGTGCCCTGAGTTGGTGCCCGGAGTTAGTGCCGGAGTTAGTGCCGTGAGTTAGTGCCCGGAGGTAGTGCCAGGAGTTCGTGCCAGGAGTTGGTGACCGGAGTTAGTGCCTGGAGTTAGTGCCCGGAGCTAGTGCCCGGAGCTAGTGCCCCGAGCTTGTGCCCGGAGTTAGTCCCTGGAGTTAGTGCCTGGAGTTAGTGCCCGGAGTTGGTGCCCGGAATTAGTGCCCGGAGTTAGTGTCCAGAGTTAGTGTCTGGAGATTGTGCCCGGAGCTGCTGACCGGAGTTGGTGCCCAGAGTTAGTGCCCGGAGTTAGTGCCCGGAGTTGGTGCCCGGAGTTAGTGCCTGGAGTTAGTGCCTGGAGTTAGTGCCTTTTGTTAGTGCCCGCAGTTGGTGACAGAAGTTGGTGACAGGAGTTAGTGCCCGGAGTTGGTGACAGGAGTTAGTGCCCGGAGTTAGTGCCTGGAGTTATTGCCTGGAGTTAGTGCCCGGAGTTAGTGCCCGGAGCTAGTGCCCGGAGTTAGTGCCCGGAGTCGGTGCCTGAAGTTGGTGACAGGAGTTAGTGCCCGGAGTTAGTGCCCGGATTTGTTGCCTGGAGCTGGTGCCCGGAGTTGGTGCCCGGAGTTAGTGCCCGGAGTTAGTGCGTGGAGTTAGTGCCTGGAGTTGGTGCCCGGAGTTGGTGCCCAGAGTTGGTGCCCGGAGCTAGTGCCCGGAGCTAGTGCCTAGAGTTAGTGCCTGGAGTTAGTGCCTTTTGTTAGTGCCGGAGTTGGTGCCCGAAGTTGGTGACAGGAGTTAGTGCCCGGAGTTGGTGACAGGAGTTAGTGCCCGGAGTTAGTGCCTGGAGTTAGTGCCTGGAGTTAGTGCCCGGAGTTAGTGCCCGGAGCTAGTGCCCGGAGTTAGTGCCCAGAGTTGGTGCCTGAAGTTGGTGACAGGAGTTAGTGCCCAGAGTTAGTGCCCGGATTTGGTGCCTGGAGCTAGTGCCCGGAGTTGGTGCCCGGAGTTAGTGCCCGGAGTTAGTGCGTGGAGTTAGTGCCTGGAGTTAGTGCCCGGAGCTAGTGCCTGGAGTTAGTGCCCGGAGCTAGTGCCCGGAGCTAGTGCCCGGAGTTAGACCCTGGAGTTAGTGACCGGAGTTGGTGCCCGGAGTTAGTGCCCGGAGTTATGGCCCGGAGTTAGTGCGTGGAGTTAGTGCCTGGAGTTGGTGCCGAGAGTTGGTGCCCGGAGTTGGTGCCCGGAGTTAGTGCCCAGAGTTGGTGCCCGAAGTTGGTGACAGGAGTTAGTGCCCAGAGTTAGTGCCCGGAGTTGGTGCCCGGAGATGGTGTCCGGAGTTGGTGCCCGGAGTTGGTCCCCGGAGTTAGTGCCCAGAGTTGGTGCCCGGAGTTAGTGCCCGGAGTTGGTGCCCATAGCTGGTGCCCGGAGTTGGTGCCCGGAGTTAGTGCCCAGAGTTAGTGCCCGGAGTTAGTGCCCGGAGTTGGTGCCTGGAGTTAGTGCCCGGAGTTGGTGCCCGGAGTTGCAGCCCGGAGTTAGTGCCCGGAGTTAGTGCCCAGAGTTAGTGCCCGGAGTTGGTGCCCGGAGTTAGTGCCCGGAGTTAGTGCCCGGTGTTAGTGTCCGGAGTTAGTGCCCGGTGTTAGTGTCCGGAGTTAGTGCCTGGAGTTGGTGCCCGGAGTTAGTGCCTGGGGTTGGTACCCGGAGCCAGTGCCTAGAGTTAGTGCCTGGAGTTAGTGCCTTTTGTTAGTGCCGGAGTTGGTGCCCGAAGTTGGTGACAGGAGTTAGTGCCCGGAGTTGGTGACAGGAGTTAGTGCCCGGAGTTAGTGCCTGGAGTTAGTGCCTGGAGTTAGTGCCCGGAGTTAGTGCCCGGAGCTAGTGCCCGGAGTTAGTGCCCAGAGTTGGTGCCTGAAGTTGGTGACAGGAGTTAGTGCCCAGAGTTAGTGCCCGGATTTGGTGCCTGGAGCTAGTGCCCGGAGTTGGTGCCCGGAGTTAGTGCCCGGAGTTAGTGCGTGGAGTTAGTGCCTGGAGTTAGTGCCCGGAGCTAGTGCCTGGAGTTAGTGCCCGGAGCTAGTGCCCGGAGCTAGTGCCCGGAGTTAGACCCTGGAGTTAGTGACCGGAGTTGGTGCCCGGAGTTAGTGCCCGGAGTTATGGCCCGGAGTTAGTGCGTGGAGTTAGTGCCTGGAGTTGGTGCCGAGAGTTGGTGCCCGGAGTTGGTGCCCGGAGTTAGTGCCCAGAGTTGGTGCCCGAAGTTGGTGACAGGAGTTAGTGCCCAGAGTTAGTGCCCGGAGTTGGTGCCCGGAGATGGTGTCCGGAGTTGGTGCCCGGAGTTGGTCCCCGGAGTTAGTGCCCAGAGTTGGTGCCCGGAGTTAGTGCCCGGAGTTGGTGCCCATAGCTGGTGCCCGGAGTTGGTGCCCGGAGTTAGTGCCCAGAGTTAGTGCCCGGAGTTGGTGCCCGGAGTTAGTGCCCGGAGTTAGTGCCCGGTGTTAGTGTCCGGAGTTAGTGCCCGGTGTTAGTGTCCGGAGTTAGTGCCTGGAGTTGGTGCCCGGAGTTAGTGCCTGGGGTTGGTACCCGGAGCCAGTGCCCGGAGTTAGTACCCGGAGCTAGTGCCCGGAGCTAGTGCCTGGAGTTAGTGCCCGGAGTTAGTGCCCGGAGTTAGTGCCTGGAGTTAGTGCCTGGAGTTAGTGCCTGAAGTTAGTGCCCGGAGCTAGTGCCCGGAGTTAGTGTCCGGAGTTGGTGCCCGAAGTTGGTGACAGGAGTTAGTGCCCAGATTTAGTGCCTGGAGTTGGTGCCCGGAGCTGGTGCCCGGAGTTGGTGCCCGGAGTTAGTGCCCGGAGTTAGTGCCTGGAGTTGGTGCCCGGAGTTAGTGCCCGGAGTTGGTGCCTGGAGTTAGTGCCCGGAGTTGGTGCCCGGAGTTAGTGCCCGGAGTTGGTGGCCGTAGTTAGTGCCCGGAGTTGGTGCCCGGAGTTAGTGCCCGGAGTTAGTGCGCGGAGTTAGTGCGTGGAGTTAGTGCCTGGAGTTAGTGCCTGGAGTTAGTGCCTGAAGTTAATGCCCGGAGCTAGTGCCCGGAGTTAGTGTCCGGAGTTGGTGCCCGAAGTTGGTGACAGGAGTTAGTGCATGGAGTTAGTGCCCGGAGTTGGTGCCCGGAGCTGGTGCACGGAGTTGGTGCCCGGAGTTAGTGCCCGGGCTTAGTGCCCGGAGTTGGTGCCCGGAGTTAGTGCCCAGAGTTGCTGCCCGGAGTTAGTGCCCGGAGTTGGTGGCCGTAGTTAGTGCCCAGAGTTGGTGCCGGAGATAGTGCCCGGAGTTAGTGCCCGGAGTTAGTGCCCGGAGTTAGTGCCTGGAGTTCGTGCCAGGAGCTAGTGCCCGGAGCTAGTGCCCGGAGTTTGTCCCTGGAGTTAGTGCCAGGAGTTAGTGCCCGTAGTTAGAGACCGAAGTTAGTGTCCGGAGTTAGTGAGTGGAGTTGGTGCCCGGAGCTGGTGCCCGGAGTTAGTGCCCGGAGTTAGTGCCCGGAGTTCGTGCCCATAGTTAGTGCCCTGAGTTAGTGCCCGGAGTTAGTGCTTAGAGTTAGTGCCCGGAATTAGTGCCCGGAGTTCGTGCCTGGAGTTCGTGCCTGGAGTTAGTGCCCGGAGTTAGTGCCTGGAGTTCATGCCTGGAGTTAATGCCTGGAGTTGGTGCCTGGAGTTAGTGTCTGTATTCATGCATGGAGTTAGTACCTGGAGTTAGTACCTGGAGTTCATGCCCATAGTTAGTGCCCTGAGTTAGTACCCGGCGTTAGTGCCCGGAGCTAGTGCCCGGAGTTAGTGCCCGGAGTTAGTGTCCAGAGTTAGTCCCTGGAGTTAGTGCCTGGAGTTAGTGCCTTTTGTTAGTGCCCGGTGTTAGTGACTGGAATTAGTGCCCGGAGTTATTGCCCAGAGTTGGTGCCAGGAGTTGGTGCCCGGAGTTAATGCCCGGAGTTAGTACCCGGCGTTGGTGCCAGAGCTAGTGCCCTGAGCAAGTGCCTGGAGTTAGTGCCCGGAGTTAGTGCCCAGAGTTAGGGTCCAGAGTTAGTGCCTGGAGTTAGTGCCTGGAGTTAGTGCCTTTTTTTAGTGCCCGGAGGTGGTGACTGGAATTAGTGCCCGGAGTTATTGCCCGGATGGTGCCCGGAGTTGGTGCCCGGAGTTAATGCCCGGAGTTAGTGCCCGGAGTTGGTGCCCGGAGTTAGTGCATGGAGTTGGTGCCCATAGCTGGTGCCCGGAGTTGGTGCCCGGAGTTAGTGCCCAGAGTTAGTGCCCGGAGTTGGTGCCCGGAGTTAGTGCCCGGAGTTAGTGCCCGGTGTTAGTGTCCGGAGTTAGTGCCCGGTGTTAGTGTCCGGAGTTAGTGCCTGGAGTTGGTGCCCGGAGTTAGTGCCTGGGGTTGGTACCCGGAGCCAGTGCCCGGAGTTAGTACCCGGAGCTAGTGCCCGGAGCTAGTGCCTGGAGTTAGTGCCCGGAGTTAGTGCCCGGAGTTAGTGCCTGGAGTTAGTGCCTGGAGTTAGTGCCTGAAGTTAGTGCCCGGAGCTAGTGCCCGGAGTTAGTGTCCGGAGTTGGTGCCCGAAGTTGGTGACAGGAGTTAGTGCCCAGATTTAGTGCCTGGAGTTGGTGCCCGGAGCTGGTGCCCGGAGTTGGTGCCCGGAGTTAGTGCCCGGAGTTAGTGCCTGGAGTTGGTGCCCGGAGTTAGTGCCCGGAGTTGGTGCCTGGAGTTAGTGCCCGGAGTTGGTGCCCGGAGTTAGTGCCCGGAGTTGGTGGCCGTAGTTAGTGCCCGGAGTTGGTGCCCGGAGTTAGTGCCCGGAGTTAGTGCGCGGAGTTAGTGCGTGGAGTTAGTGCCTGGAGTTAGTGCCTGGAGTTAGTGCCTGAAGTTAATGCCCGGAGCTAGTGCCCGGAGTTAGTGTCCGGAGTTGGTGCCCGAAGTTGGTGACAGGAGTTAGTGCATGGAGTTAGTGCCCGGAGTTGGTGCCCGGAGCTGGTGCACGGAGTTGGTGCCCGGAGTTAGTGCCCGGGCTTAGTGCCCGGAGTTGGTGCCCGGAGTTAGTGCCCAGAGTTGCTGCCCGGAGTTAGTGCCCGGAGTTGGTGGCCGTAGTTAGTGCCCAGAGTTGGTGCCGGAGATAGTGCCCGGAGTTAGTGCCCGGAGTTAGTGCCCGGAGTTAGTGCCTGGAGTTCGTGCCAGGAGCTAGTGCCCGGAGCTAGTGCCCGGAGTTTGTCCCTGGAGTTAGTGCCAGGAGTTAGTGCCCGTAGTTAGAGACCGAAGTTAGTGTCCGGAGTTAGTGAGTGGAGTTGGTGCCCGGAGCTGGTGCCCGGAGTTAGTGCCCGGAGTTAGTGCCCGGAGTTCGTGCCCATAGTTAGTGCCCTGAGTTAGTGCCCGGAGTTAGTGCTTAGAGTTAGTGCCCGGAATTAGTGCCCGGAGTTCGTGCCTGGAGTTCGTGCCTGGAGTTAGTGCCTGGAGTTAGTGCCTGGAGTTCATGCCTGGAGTTAATGCCTGGAGTTGGTGCCTGGAGTTAGTGTCTGTATTCATGCATGGAGTTAGTACCTGGAGTTAGTACCTGGAGTTCATGCCCATAGTTAGTGCCCTGAGTTAGTACCCGGCGTTAGTGCCCGGAGCTAGTGCCCGGAGTTAGTGCCCGGAGTTAGTGTCCAGAGTTAGTCCCTGGAGTTAGTGCCTGGAGTTAGTGCCTTTTGTTAGTGCCCGGTGTTAGTGACTGGAATTAGTGCCCGGAGTTATTGCCCAGAGTTGGTGCCAGGAGTTGGTGCCCGGAGTTAATGCCCGGAGTTAGTACCCGGCGTTGGTGCCAGAGCTAGTGCCCTGAGCAAGTGCCTGGAGTTAGTGCCCGGAGTTAGTGCCCAGAGTTAGGGTCCAGAGTTAGTGCCTGGAGTTAGTGCCTGGAGTTAGTGCCTTTTTTTAGTGCCCGGAGGTGGTGACTGGAATTAGTGCCCGGAGTTATTGCCCGGATGGTGCCCGGAGTTGGTGCCCGGAGTTAATGCCCGGAGTTAGTGCCCGGAGTTGGTGCCCGGAGTTAGTGCATGGAGTTAGTGCCTGGAGTTAGTGCCCGGAGCTAGTGCCTGGAGTTAGTGCCCGGAGCTAGTGCCCGGAGCTAGTGCCCGGAGTTAGTGCCCGGAATTAGTGCCCGGAGTTCGTGCCTGGAGTTCGTGCCTGGAGTTAGTGCCTGGAGTTCATGCCTGGAGTTAGTGCCTGGAGTTGGTGCCTGGAGTTAGTGCCTTTATTCATGCATGGAGTTAGTACCTGGAGTTAGTACCTGGAGTTAGTGCCCGGAGTTATTGCCCAGAGATAGTGCCCGGAGTTGGTGCCCGGAGTTAGTGCCTGGAGTTGGTGCACGGAGATAGTGCCCAGAGTTAATGCCCAGAGTTAGTGCCCGGAGTTGGTGCCCGGAGTTGGTGCCCGGAGTTAGTGCCCGGAGTTAATGCCGTGAGTTAGTGCCCGGAGGTCGTGCCTGGAGTTAGTGTCTGGAGTTGGTGACCGGAGTTGGTGACCGGAGTTAGTGCCCGGAGTTAGTGCCCGGAGCTAGTGCCTGGAGCTAGTGCCCGGAGCTTGTGCCCGGAGTTAGTCCCTGGAGTTAGTGCCTGGAGTTAGTGCCCGGAGTTGGTGCCCGGAAATAGTGCCCGGAGTTAGTGTCCAGAGTTAGTGTCTGGAGATTGTGCCCGGAGCTGGTGCCCGGAGTTGGTGCCCGGAGTTAGTGCCCGGAAATAGTGCCCGGAGTTGGTGTCCGGAGTTAGTGCCCGGAGTTAGTGCCTGGAGTTGGTGCCTGGAGTTAGTGCCCAGAGTTAGTGCCTGGAGTTAGTACCTGGAGTTAGTGCCCGGAGTTAGTTCCCGGAGGTAGTGCCCGGAGCTGGTGCCCGGAGTTGGTGCCCGGAGTTAGTGCCCGGAGTTAGTGCCTGGAGTTAATGCCTGGAGTTAGTGCCCGGAGTTAGTACCCGGCGTTAGTGCCCGGAGCTAGTGCCCGGAGTTAGTGCCCGGAGTTAGTGTCCAGAGTTAGTCCCTGCAGTTAGTGCCTGGAGTTAGTGCCTTTTGTTAGTGCCCGGTGTTAGTGACTGGAATTAGTGCCCGGATTTATTGCCCAGAATTGGTGCCAGGAGTTGGTGCCCGGAGTTAATGCCCGGAGTTAGTACCCGGCGTTGGTGCCAGAGCTAGTGCCCTGAGCAAGTGCCTGGAGTTAGTGCCCGGAGTTAGTGCCCAGAGTTAGGGTCCAGAGTTAGTGCCTGGAGTTAGTGCCTGGAGTTAGTGCCTTTTTTTAGTGCCCGGAGGTGGTGACTGGAATTAGTGCCCGGAGTTATTGCCCGGATGGTGCCCGGAGTTGGTGCCCGGAGTTAATGCCCGGAGTTAGTGCCCGGAGTTGGTGCCCGGAGTTAGTGCATGGAGTTAGTGCCTGGAGTTAGTGCCCGGAGCTAGTGCCTGGAGTTAGTGCCCGGAGCTAGTGCCCGGAGCTAGTGCCCGGAGTTAGACCCTGGAGTTAGTGACCGGAGTTGGTGCCCGGAGTTAGTGCCCGGAGTTAGGGCCCGGAGTTAGTGCGTGGAGTTAGTGCCTGGAGTTGGTGCCCGGAGTTAGTGCCCGGAGTTCGTGCCCGGAGTTAGTGCCCGGAGCTAGTGCCCGGAGTTAGTGCCCGGAGTAGGTGCCTGAAGTTGGTGACAGGAGTTAGTGCCCGGAGTTAGTGCCCGGATTTGGTGCCTGGAGCTGGTGCCCGGAGTTGGTGCCCGGAGTTAGTGCCCGGAGTTAGTTCGTGGAGTTAGTGCCTGGAGTTAGTGCCCGGAGCTAGTGCCTGGAGTTAGTGCCCGGAGCTAGTGCCTGGAGCAAGTGCCCGAAGTTAGACCCTGGAGTTAGTGACCGGAGTTGGTGCCCGGAGTTAGTGCCCGGAGTTGGTGCCCGGAGTTAGTGCCCGGAGCTAGTGCCCGGAGTTAATGCCCAGATTTAGTGCCCGGAGTTTGTGACCGGAGTTAGTGCCCGGAGTTTGTGCCTGGATTTGGTGCCTGGAGTTAGTGCCCGGAGTTAGTGCCTGGATTTGGTGCCTGGAGTTAGTGCCCGGAGTTAGTGCCTGGAGCTAGTGCCCGGAGTTAGTGCCCGGCGTTCGTGCCCATAGTTAGTGCCCTGAGTTGGTGCCCGGAGTTAGTGCCGGAGTTAGTGCCGTGAGTTGGTGCCCGGAGTTAGTGCCCGGAGTTAGTGCCCGGTGTTAGTGTCCGGAGTTAGTGCCCGGTGTTAGTGTCCGGAGTTAGTGCCTGGAGTTGGTGCCCGGAGTTAGTGCCTGGGGTTGGTACCCGGAGCCAGTGCCCGGAGTTAGTACCCGGAGCTAGTGCCCGGAGCTAGTGCCTGGAGTTAGTGCCCGGAGTTAGTGCCCGGAGTTAGTGCCTGGAGTTAGTGCCTGGAGTTAGTGCCTGAAGTTAGTGCCCGGAGCTAGTGCCCGGAGTTAGTGTCCGGAGTTGGTGCCCGAAGTTGGTGACAGGAGTTAGTGCCCAGATTTAGTGCCTGGAGTTGGTGCCCGGAGCTGGTGCCCGGAGTTGGTGCCCGGAGTTAGTGCCCGGAGTTAGTGCCTGGAGTTGGTGCCCGGAGTTAGTGCCCGGAGTTGGTGCCTGGAGTTAGTGCCCGGAGTTGGTGCCCGGAGTTAGTGCCCGGAGTTGGTGGCCGTAGTTAGTGCCCGGAGTTGGTGCCCGGAGTTAGTGCCCGGAGTTAGTGCGCGGAGTTAGTGCGTGGAGTTAGTGCCTGGAGTTAGTGCCTGGAGTTAGTGCCTGAAGTTAATGCCCGGAGCTAGTGCCCGGAGTTAGTGTCCGGAGTTGGTGCCCGAAGTTGGTGACAGGAGTTAGTGCATGGAGTTAGTGCCCGGAGTTGGTGCCCGGAGCTGGTGCACGGAGTTGGTGCCCGGAGTTAGTGCCCGGGCTTAGTGCCCGGAGTTGGTGCCCGGAGTTAGTGCCCAGAGTTGCTGCCCGGAGTTAGTGCCCGGAGTTGGTGGCCGTAGTTAGTGCCCAGAGTTGGTGCCGGAGATAGTGCCCGGAGTTAGTGCCCGGAGTTAGTGCCCGGAGTTAGTGCCTGGAGTTCGTGCCAGGAGCTAGTGCCCGGAGCTAGTGCCCGGAGTTTGTCCCTGGAGTTAGTGCCAGGAGTTAGTGCCCGTAGTTAGAGACCGAAGTTAGTGTCCGGAGTTAGTGAGTGGAGTTGGTGCCCGGAGCTGGTGCCCGGAGTTAGTGCCCGGAGTTAGTGCCCGGAGTTCGTGCCCATAGTTAGTGCCCTGAGTTAGTGCCCGGAGTTAGTGCTTAGAGTTAGTGCCCGGAATTAGTGCCCGGAGTTCGTGCCTGGAGTTCGTGCCTGGAGTTAGTGCCCGGAGTTAGTGCCTGGAGTTCATGCCTGGAGTTAATGCCTGGAGTTGGTGCCTGGAGTTAGTGTCTGTATTCATGCATGGAGTTAGTACCTGGAGTTAGTACCTGGAGTTCATGCCCATAGTTAGTGCCCTGAGTTAGTACCCGGCGTTAGTGCCCGGAGCTAGTGCCCGGAGTTAGTGCCCGGAGTTAGTGTCCAGAGTTAGTCCCTGGAGTTAGTGCCTGGAGTTAGTGCCTTTTGTTAGTGCCCGGTGTTAGTGACTGGAATTAGTGCCCGGAGTTATTGCCCAGAGTTGGTGCCAGGAGTTGGTGCCCGGAGTTAATGCCCGGAGTTAGTACCCGGCGTTGGTGCCAGAGCTAGTGCCCTGAGCAAGTGCCTGGAGTTAGTGCCCGGAGTTAGTGCCCAGAGTTAGGGTCCAGAGTTAGTGCCTGGAGTTAGTGCCTGGAGTTAGTGCCTTTTTTTAGTGCCCGGAGGTGGTGACTGGAATTAGTGCCCGGAGTTATTGCCCGGATGGTGCCCGGAGTTGGTGCCCGGAGTTAATGCCCGGAGTTAGTGCCCGGAGTTGGTGCCCGGAGTTAGTGCATGGAGTTGGTGCCCATAGCTGGTGCCCGGAGTTGGTGCCCGGAGTTAGTGCCCAGAGTTAGTGCCCGGAGTTGGTGCCCGGAGTTAGTGCCCGGAGTTAGTGCCCGGTGTTAGTGTCCGGAGTTAGTGCCCGGTGTTAGTGTCCGGAGTTAGTGCCTGGAGTTGGTGCCCGGAGTTAGTGCCTGGGGTTGGTACCCGGAGCCAGTGCCCGGAGTTAGTACCCGGAGCTAGTGCCCGGAGCTAGTGCCTGGAGTTAGTGCCCGGAGTTAGTGCCCGGAGTTAGTGCCTGGAGTTAGTGCCTGGAGTTAGTGCCTGAAGTTAGTGCCCGGAGCTAGTGCCCGGAGTTAGTGTCCGGAGTTGGTGCCCGAAGTTGGTGACAGGAGTTAGTGCCCAGATTTAGTGCCTGGAGTTGGTGCCCGGAGCTGGTGCCCGGAGTTGGTGCCCGGAGTTAGTGCCCGGAGTTAGTGCCTGGAGTTGGTGCCCGGAGTTAGTGCCCGGAGTTGGTGCCTGGAGTTAGTGCCCGGAGTTGGTGCCCGGAGTTAGTGCCCGGAGTTGGTGGCCGTAGTTAGTGCCCGGAGTTGGTGCCCGGAGTTAGTGCCCGGAGTTAGTGCGCGGAGTTAGTGCGTGGAGTTAGTGCCTGGAGTTAGTGCCTGGAGTTAGTGCCTGAAGTTAATGCCCGGAGCTAGTGCCCGGAGTTAGTGTCCGGAGTTGGTGCCCGAAGTTGGTGACAGGAGTTAGTGCATGGAGTTAGTGCCCGGAGTTGGTGCCCGGAGCTGGTGCACGGAGTTGGTGCCCGGAGTTAGTGCCCGGGCTTAGTGCCCGGAGTTGGTGCCCGGAGTTAGTGCCCAGAGTTGCTGCCCGGAGTTAGTGCCCGGAGTTGGTGGCCGTAGTTAGTGCCCAGAGTTGGTGCCGGAGATAGTGCCCGGAGTTAGTGCCCGGAGTTAGTGCCCGGAGTTAGTGCCTGGAGTTCGTGCCAGGAGCTAGTGCCCGGAGCTAGTGCCCGGAGTTTGTCCCTGGAGTTAGTGCCAGGAGTTAGTGCCCGTAGTTAGAGACCGAAGTTAGTGTCCGGAGTTAGTGAGTGGAGTTGGTGCCCGGAGCTGGTGCCCGGAGTTAGTGCCCGGAGTTAGTGCCCGGAGTTCGTGCCCATAGTTAGTGCCCTGAGTTAGTGCCCGGAGTTAGTGCTTAGAGTTAGTGCCCGGAATTAGTGCCCGGAGTTCGTGCCTGGAGTTCGTGCCTGGAGTTAGTGCCTGGAGTTAGTGCCTGGAGTTCATGCCTGGAGTTAATGCCTGGAGTTGGTGCCTGGAGTTAGTGTCTGTATTCATGCATGGAGTTAGTACCTGGAGTTAGTACCTGGAGTTCATGCCCATAGTTAGTGCCCTGAGTTAGTACCCGGCGTTAGTGCCCGGAGCTAGTGCCCGGAGTTAGTGCCCGGAGTTAGTGTCCAGAGTTAGTCCCTGGAGTTAGTGCCTGGAGTTAGTGCCTTTTGTTAGTGCCCGGTGTTAGTGACTGGAATTAGTGCCCGGAGTTATTGCCCAGAGTTGGTGCCAGGAGTTGGTGCCCGGAGTTAATGCCCGGAGTTAGTACCCGGCGTTGGTGCCAGAGCTAGTGCCCTGAGCAAGTGCCTGGAGTTAGTGCCCGGAGTTAGTGCCCAGAGTTAGGGTCCAGAGTTAGTGCCTGGAGTTAGTGCCTGGAGTTAGTGCCTTTTTTTAGTGCCCGGAGGTGGTGACTGGAATTAGTGCCCGGAGTTATTGCCCGGATGGTGCCCGGAGTTGGTGCCCGGAGTTAATGCCCGGAGTTAGTGCCCGGAGTTGGTGCCCGGAGTTAGTGCATGGAGTTAGTGCCTGGAGTTAGTGCCCGGAGCTAGTGCCTGGAGTTAGTGCCCGGAGCTAGTGCCCGGAGCTAGTGCCCGGAGTTAGTGCCCAGAATTAGTGCCCGGAGTTCGTGCCTGGAGTTCGTGCCTGGAGTTAGTGCCTGGAGTTCATGCCTGGAGTTAGTGCCTGGAGTTGGTGCCTGGAGTTAGTGCCTTTATTCATGCATGGAGTTAGTACCTGGAGTTAGTACCTGGAGTTAGTGCCCGGAGTTATTGCCCAGAGATAGTGCCCGGAGTTGGTGCCCGGAGTTAGTGCCTGGAGTTGGTGCACGGAGATAGTGCCCAGAGTTAATGCCCAGAGTTAGTGCCCGGAGTTGGTGCCCGGAGTTGGTGCCCGGAGTTAGTGCCCGGAGTTAATGCCGTGAGTTAGTGCCCGGAGGTCGTGCCTGGAGTTAGTGTCTGGAGTTGGTGACCGGAGTTGGTGACCGGAGTTAGTGCCCGGAGTTAGTGCCCGGAGCTAGTGCCTGGAGCTAGTGCCCGGAGCTTGTGCCCGGAGTTAGTCCCTGGAGTTAGTGCCTGGAGTTAGTGCCCGGAGTTGGTGCCCGGAAATAGTGCCCGGAGTTAGTGTCCAGAGTTAGTGTCTGGAGATTGTGCCCGGAGCTGGTGCCCGGAGTTGGTGCCCGGAGTTAGTGCCCGGAAATAGTGCCCGGAGTTGGTGTCCGGAGTTAGTGCCCGGAGTTAGTGCCTGGAGTTGGTGCCTGGAGTTAGTGCCCAGAGTTAGTGCCTGGAGTTAGTACCTGGAGTTAGTGCCCGGAGTTAGTTCCCGGAGGTAGTGCCCGGAGCTGGTGCCCGGAGTTGGTGCCCGGAGTTAGTGCCCGGAGTTAGTGCCTGGAGTTAATGCCTGGAGTTAGTGCCCGGAGTTAGTACCCGGCGTTAGTGCCCGGAGCTGGTGCCCGGAGTTAGTGCCCGGAGTTAGTGTCCAGAGTTAGTCCCTGCAGTTAGTGCCTGGAGTTAGTGCCTTTTGTTAGTGCCCGGTGTTAGTGACTGGAATTAGTGCCCGGATTTATTGCCCAGAATTGGTGCCAGGAGTTGGTGCCCGGAGTTAATGCCCGGAGTTAGTACCCGGCGTTGGTGCCAGAGCTAGTGCCCTGAGCAAGTGCCTGGAGTTAGTGCCCGGAGTTAGTGCCCAGAGTTAGGGTCCAGAGTTAGTGCCTGGAGTTAGTGCCTGGAGTTAGTGCCTTTTTTTAGTGCCCGGAGGTGGTGACTGGAATTAGTGCCCGGAGTTATTGCCCGGATGGTGCCCGGAGTTGGTGCCCGGAGTTAATGCCCGGAGTTAGTGCCCGGAGTTGGTGCCCGGAGTTAGTGCATGGAGTTAGTGCCTTTTATTAGTGCCCGGAGTTAGTGACTGGAATTAGTGCCCGGAGTTAATGCCCGGAGTTAGTGCCCGGAGTTAGTGCCCGGAGTTAGTGCCTGGAGTTAGTGCCTTTTATTAGTGCCCGGAGTTAGTGACTGGAATTAGTGCCCGGAGTTAGTGCCCGGAGTTGGTGTCCGGAGTTAGTGCCCGGAGTTGGTGCCCGGAGTTAGTGCCCGGAGTTGGTGCCCGGAGTTAGTGCCCGGAGTTAGTGCCCGGAGGCAGTGCCCGGAGTTAGTGCCCAGAGATGGTGACCGGAGTTAGTGCCTGGAGTTAGTGCCCAGAGCTAGTGCCCGGAGCTAGTGCCCGGAGCTAGTGCCCGGAGTTAGTCCCTGGAGTTACTGCCTGGAGTTAGTGCCCCGAGTTGGTGCCCGGAATTAGTGCCCGGAGTTGGTGTCCAGAGTTAGTCTCTGGAGATTGTGCCTGGAGCTGGTGCCCAGAGTTGGTGCCCGGAGTTAGTGCCTGGAATTAGTGCCCGGAGTTGGTGCCCGGACTTAGTGCCCGGAGTTAGTGCCCGCAGTTGGTGCCCGGAGTTAGTGCCCAGAGTTAGTGCCTGGAGTTAGTACCTGGAGTTAGTGCCCGGAGTTAGTGCCCGGCGTTAGTGCCCGGAGCTGGTGCCCGGAGTTAGTGCCCGGAGTTAGTGTCCAGAGTTAGTGCCTGGAGTTAGTGCCTGGAGTTAGTGCCTTTTGTTAGTGCCCGGAGTTAGTGACTGGAATTAGTGCCCGGAGTTACGGTGTTGGTGCCCGGAGTTGGTGCCCGGAGTTAATGCCCGGAGTTAGTGCCCGGAGTTGGTGCCCATAGGTTGTGCCCGGAGTTAGTGCCCGGAGTTAGTGCCTGGAGTTAGTGCCCGGAGTTAGTGCATGGAGTTAGTGCCCGGAGTTAGTGCCTGGAGTTAGTGCCCATAGTTAGTGCATGGAGTTAGTGCCCTGAGTTAGTACCCGGCTTTAGTGCCCGGAGTTAGTGCCCTGAGCTAGTGACTGGAGTTTGTGCCCGGAGATAGTGCCCGAAGTTAGTGTCCAGAGTTAGTGCCTGGAGTTAGTGCCTGGAGTTAGTGCTTTTTTTAGTGCCGGGAGTTAGTGACTGGAATTAGTGCCCGGAGTTATTGCCCGGTGTTGGTGCCCGGAGTTGGTGCCCTGAGTTAATGGCCGGAGTTAGTGCCCGGAGTTGGTGCCCATAGGTAGTGCCCGGAGTTAGTGTCCGGAGTTAGTGCCTGGAGTTGGTGCCCGGAGTTAGTGACCGGAGTTAGTGCCCGGAGTTGGTGCCCGGAGTTAGTGCCCGGAGTTAGTGCCCAGATTTAGTGCCCGGAGTTTGTGACCGGAGTTAGTGCCCTGAGTTAGTGCCTGGATTTGGTGCCTGGAGTTAGTGCCCGGAGTTAGTGCCTGGATTTGGTGCCTGGAGTTAGTGCCCGGAGTTAGTGCCTGGAGCTAGTGCCCGGAGTTAGTGCCCGGAGTTGATGCCCGAAGATGGTGACAGGAGTTAGTGCCCGGAGTTAGTGCCCGGAGTTATTGTCTGGAGTTAGTGCCTGGAGTTAGTCCCCGGAGTTAGTGCCCGGAGCTAGTGCCCGGAGTTAGTGCCCGGAGTTGGTGCCCGAAGTTGGTGACAGGAGTTAGTGCCCGGAGTTAGTGCCCAGAGTTGGTGCTCGGAGCTGGTGCCCGGAGTTGGTGCCCGGAGTCCGTGCCCGGAGTTGGTGCCCGGAGTTGGTACCCGGAGCTAGTGCCCGGAGTTTGTGCCTGGAGTTAGTGCCCGGAGCTAGTGCCTGGAGTTAGTGCCCGGAGCTAGTGCCCAGAGCTAGTGCCCTGAGTTAGACCCTGGAGTTAGTGACCGGAGTTGGTGCCCGGAGTTAGTGCCCGGAGTTAGGGCCCGGAGTTAGTGCGTGGAGTTAGTGCCTGGAGTTGGTGCCCGGAGTTGGTGCCCGGAGTTAGTGCCCGGAGTTGGTGCCCGGAGTTAGTGCCTGGAGTTGGTGCCCGGAACTAGTGCCCGGATTTAGAGCCCAGATTTAGTGCCCGGAGTTTGTGACCGGAGTTAGTGCCCGGAGTTAGTGCCCGGAGTTAGTGCCTGGATTTGGTGCCTGGAGTTAGTGCCCAGAGTTAGTGCCTGGATTTGGTGCCTGGAGTTAGTGCCTGGAGTTATTGCCTGGAGCTAGTGCCCAGAGTTAGTGCCCGGAGTTGGTGCCCGAAGATGGTGACAGGAGTTAGTGCCCGGAGTTAGTGCCCGGAGTTAGTGCCTGGAGTTAGTGCCTGGAGTTAGTCCCCGGAGTTAGTGCCCGGAGCTAGTGCCCGGAGTTAGTGGCCGGAGTTGGTGCCCGAAGTTGGTGACAGGAGTTAGTGCCCGGAGTTAGTGCCTGGAGTTGGTGCCCGGAACTAGTGCCCGGAGTTAGAGCCCAGATTTAGTGCCCGGAGTTTGTGACCGGAGTTAGTGCCCGGAGTTAGTGCCCGGAGTTAGTGCCTGGATTTGGTGCCTGGAGTTAGTGCCCAGAGTTAGTGCCTGGATTTGGTGCCTGGAGTTAGTGCCTGGAGTTATTGCCTGGAGCTAGTGCCCAGAGTTAGTGCCCGGAGTTGGTGCCCGAAGATGGTGACAGGAGTTAGTGCCCGGAGTTAGTGCCCGGAGTTAGTGCCTGGAGTTAGTGCCTGGAGTTAGTCCCCAGAGTTAGTGCCCGGAGCTAGTGCCCGGAGTTAGTGGCCGGAGTTGGTGCCCGAAGTTGGTGACAGGAGTTAGTGCCCGGAGTTAGTGCCCGGAGTTGGTGCCCGGAACTGGTGCCCGGAGTTGGTGCCCGGAGTTCGTGCCCGGAGTAGATGCCCGGAGTTGGTTCCCGGAGCTAGTGCCCGGGGTTAGTGCCCGGAGTTAGTGCCCGGAGTTGGTGACTGGAGTTAGTGCCCGGAGTTATTGCCCGGAGTTAGTGCCCAGAGCTAGTGCCTGGATTTAGTGCCCGGAGCTAGTGCCCGGAGCTAGTGCCCGGAGTTAGTCCCTGGAGTTAGTGCCTGGAGTTAGTGCCCGGAGTTGGTGCCCGGAATTAGTGCCCGGAGATAGAGTCCGGAGTTAGTGTCCGGAGTTAGTGAGTGGAGTTGGTGCCCGGAGCTGGTGCCCGGAGTTAGTGCCCGGAGTTAGTGCCCGGAGTTCGTGCCCATAGTTAGTGCCCTGAGTTAGTGCCCGGAGTTAGTGCTTGGAGTTAGTGCCCGGAATTAGTGCCCGGAGTTCGTGCCTGGAGTTCGTGCCTGGAGTTAGTGCCTGGAGTTCATGCCTGGAGTTAGTGCCTGGAGTTGGTGCCTGGAGTTAGTGCCTTTATTCATGCATGGAGTTAGTACCTGGAGTTAGTACCTGGAGTTAGTGCCCGGAGTTATTGCCCAGAGATAGTGCCCGGAGTTGGTGCCCGGAATTAGTGCCCGGAGATAGAGTCCGGAGTTAGTGTCCGGAGTTAGTGAGTGGAGTTGGTGCCCGGAGCTGGTGCCCGGAGTTAGTGCCCGGAGTTAGTGCCCGGAGTTCGTGCCCATAGTTAGTGCCCTGAGTTAGTGCCCGGAGTTAGTGCTTGGAGTTAGTGCCCGGAATTAGTGCCCGGAGTTCGTGCCTGGAGTTCGTGCCTGGAGTTAGTGCCTGGAGTTCATGCCTGGAGTTAGTGCCTGGAGTTGGTGCCTGGAGTTAGTGCCTTTATTCATGCATGGAGTTAGTACCTGGAGTTAGTACCTGGAGTTAGTGCCCGGAGTTATTGCCCAGAGATAGTGCCCGGAGTTGGTGCCCGGAGTTAGTGCCCGGAGTTGGTGCACGGAGATAGTGCCCAGAGTTAATGCCCAGAGTTAGTGCCTGGAGTTGGTGCCCGGAGTTGGTGCCCGGAGTTAGTGCCCGGAGTTAATGCCGTGAGTTAGTGCCCGGAGGTCGTGCCTGGAGTTAGTGTCTGGAGTTGGTGACCGGAGTTGGTGACCGGAGTTAGTGCCCGGAGTTAGTGCCCGGAGCTAGTGCCCGGAGCTAGTGCCCGGAGCTTGTGCCCGGAGTTAGTCCCTGGAGTTAGTGCCTGGAGTTAGTGCCCGGAGTTGGTGCCCGGAAATAGTGCCCGGAGTTAGTGTCCAGAGTTAGTGTCTGGAGATTGTGCCCGGAGCTGGTGCCCGGAGTTGGTGCCCGGAGTTAGTGCCCGGAAATAGTGCCCGGAGTTGGTGTCCGGAGTTAGTGCCCAGAGTTAGTGCCTGGAGTTGGTGCCTAGAGTTAGTGCCCAGAGTTAGTGCCTGGAGTTAGTACCTGGAGTTAGTGCCCGGAGTTAGTTCCCGGAGGTAGTGCCCGGAGCTGGTGCCCGGAGTTGGTGCCCGGAGTTAGTGCCCGGAGTTAGTGCCTGGAGTTAATGCCTGGAGTTAGTGCCCGGAGTTAGTACCCGGCGTTAGTGCCCGGAGCTAGTGCCCTGAGCTAGTGCCTGGAGTTAGTGCCCGGAGTTAGTGCCCGGAGTTAGTGTCCAGAGTTAGTGCCTGGAGTTAGTGCCTGGAGTTAGTGCCTTTTGTTAGTGCCCGGTGTTAGTGACTGGAATTAGTGCCCGGAGTTATTGCCCAGAGTTGGTGCCAGGAGTTGGTGCCCGGAGTTAATGCCCGGAGTTAGTACCCGGCGTTGGTGCCAGAGCTAGTGCCCTGAGCAAGTGCCTGGAGTTAGTGCCCGGAGTTAGTGCCCAGAGTTAGGGTCCAGAGTTAATGCCTGGAGTTAGTGCCTGGAGTTAGTGCCTTTTTTTAGTGCCCGGAGGTGGTGACTGGAATTAGTGCCCGGAGATATTGCCCGGATGGTGCCCGGAGTTGGTGCCCGGAGTTAATGCCCGGAGTTAGTGCCCGGAGTTGGTGCCCGGAGTTAGTGCATGGAGTTAGTGCCTGGAGTTAGTGCCCGGAGCTAGTGCCTGGAGTTAGTGCCCGGAGCTAGTGCCCGGAGCTAGTGCCCGGAGTTAGTGCCCGGAATTAGTGCCCGGAGTTCGTGCCTGGAGTTCGTGCCTGGAGTTAGTGCCTGGAGTTCATGCCTGGAGTTAGTGCCTGGAGTTGGTGCCTGGAGTTAGTGCCTTTATTCATGCATGGAGTTAGTACCTGGAGTTAGTACCTGGAGTTAGTGCCCGGAGTTATTGCCCAGAGATAGTGCCCGGAGTTGGTGCCCGGAGTTAGTGCCTGGAGTTGGTGCACGGAGATAGTGCCCAGAGTTAATGCCCAGAGTTAGTGCCCGGAGTTGGTGCCCGGAGTTGGTGCCCGGAGTTAGTGCCCGGAGTCAATGCCGTGAGTTAGTGCCCGGAGGTCGTGCCTGGAGTTAGTGTCTGGAGTTGGTGACCGGAGTTGGTGACCGGAGTTAGTGCCCGGAGTTAGTGCCCGGAGCTAGTGCCTGGAGCTAGTGCCCGGAGCTTGTGCCCGGAGTTAGTCCCTGGAGTTAGTGCCTGGAGTTAGTGCCCGGAGTTGGTGCCCGGAAATAGTGCCCGGAGTTAGTGTCCAGAGTTAGTGTCTGGTGATTGTGCCCGGAGCTGGTGCCCGGAGTTGGTGCCCGGAGTTAGTGCCCGGAAATAGTGCCCGGAGTTGGTGTCCGGAGTTAGTGCCCGGAGTTAGTGCCTGGAGTTGGTGCCTGGAGTTAGTGCCCAGAGTTAGTGCCTGGAGTTAGTACCTGGAGTTAGTGCCCGGAGTTAGTTCCCGGAGGTAGTGCCCGGAGCTGGTGCCCGGAGTTGGTGCCCGGAGTTAGTGCCCGGAGTTAGTGCCTGGAGTTAATGCCTGGAGTTAGTGCCCGGAGTTAGTACCCGGCGTTAGTGCCCGGAGCTAGTGCCCGGAGTTAGTGCCCGGAGTTAGTGTCCAGAGTTAGTCCCTGGAGTTAGTGCCTGGAGTTAGTGCCTTTTGTTAGTGCCCGGTGTTAGTGACTGGAATTAGTGCCCGGAGTTATTGCCCAGAGTTGGTGCCAGGAGTTGGTGCCCGGAGTTAATGCCCGGAGTTAGTACCCGGCGTTGGTGCCAGAGCTAGTGCCCTGAGCAAGTGCCTGGAGTTAGTGCCCGGAGTTAGTGCCCAGAGTTAGGGTCCAGAGTTAGTGCCTGGAGTTAGTGCCTGGAGTTAGTGCCTTTTTTTAGTGCCCGGAGGTGGTGACTGGAATTAGTGCCCGGAGTTATTGCCCGGATGGTGCCCGGAGTTGGTGCCCGGAGTTAATGCCCGGAGTTAGTGCCCGGAGTTGGTGCCCGGAGTTAGTGCATGGAGTTAGTGCCTGGAGTTAGTGCCCGGAGCTAGTGCCTGGAGTTAGTGCCCGGAGCTAGTGCCCGGAGCTAGTGCCCGGAGTTAGACCCTGGAGTTAGTGACCGGAGTTGGTGCCCGGAGTTAGTGCCCGGAGTTAGGGCCCGGAGTTAGTGCGTGGAGTTAGTGCCTGGAGTTGGTGCCCGGAGTTAGTGCCCGGAGTTCGTGCCCGGAGTTAGTGCCCGGAGCTAGTGCCCGGAGTTAGTGCCCGGAGTAGGTGCCTGAAGTTGGTGACAGGAGTTAGTGCCCGGAGTTAGTGCCCGGATTTGGTGCCTGGAGCTGGTGCCCGGAGTTGGTGCCCGGAGTTAGTGCCCGGAGTTAGTTCGTGGAGTTAGTGCCTGGAGTTAGTGCCCGGAGCTAGTGCCTGGAGTTAGTGCCCGGAGCTAGTGCCTGGAGCAAGTGCCCGAAGTTAGACCCTGGAGTTAGTGACCGGAGTTGGTGCCCGGAGTTAGTGCCCGGAGTTGGTGCCCGGAGTTAGTGCCCGGAGCTAGTGCCCGGAGTTAATGCCCAGATTTAGTGCCCGGAGTTTGTGACCGGAGTTAGTGCCCGGAGTTTGTGCCTGGATTTGGTGCCTGGAGTTAGTGCCCGGAGTTAGTGCCTGGATTTGGTGCCTGGAGTTAGTGCCCGGAGTTAGTGCCTGGAGCTAGTGCCCGGAGTTAGTGCCCGGCGTTCGTGCCCATAGTTAGTGCCCTGAGTTGGTGCCCGGAGTTAGTGCCGGAGTTAGTGCCGTGAGTTAGTGCCCGGAGGTAGTGCCAGGAGTTCGTGCCAGGAGTTGGTGACCGGAGTTAGTGCCTGGAGTTAGTGCCCGGAGCTAGTGCCCGGAGCTAGTGCCCCGAGCTTGTGCCCGGAGTTAGTCCCTGGAGTTAGTGCCTGGAGTTAGTGCCCGGAGTTGGTGCCCGGAATTAGTGCCCGGAGTTAGTGTCCAGAGTTAGTGTCTGGAGATTGTGCCCGGAGCTGCTGACCGGAGTTGGTGCCCAGAGTTAGTGCCCGGAGTTAGTGCCCGGAGTTGGTGCCCGGAGTTAGTGCCTGGAGTTAGTGCCTGGAGTTAGTGCCTTTTGTTAGTGCCCGGAGTTGGTGACAGAAGTTGGTGACAGGAGTTAGTGCCCGGAGTTGGTGACAGGAGTTAGTGCCCGGAGTTAGTGCCTGGAGTTATTGCCTGGAGTTAGTGCCCGGAGTTAGTGCCCGGAGCTAGTGCCCGGAGTTAGTGCCCGGAGTCGGTGCCTGAAGTTGGTGACAGGAGTTAGTGCCCGGAGTTAGTGCCCGGATTTGTTGCCTGGAGCTGGTGCCCGGAGTTGGTGCCCGGAGTTAGTGCCCGGAGTTAGTGCGTGGAGTTAGTGCCTGGAGTTGGTGCCCGGAGTTGGTGCCCAGAGTTGGTGCCCGGAGCTAGTGCCCGGAGCTAGTGCCTAGAGTTAGTGCCTGGAGTTAGTGCCTTTTGTTAGTGCCGGAGTTGGTGCCCGAAGTTGGTGACAGGAGTTAGTGCCCGGAGTTGGTGACAGGAGTTAGTGCCCGGAGTTAGTGCCTGGAGTTAGTGCCTGGAGTTAGTGCCCGGAGTTAGTGCCCGGAGCTAGTGCCCGGAGTTAGTGCCCAGAGTTGGTGCCTGAAGTTGGTGACAGGAGTTAGTGCCCAGAGTTAGTGCCCGGATTTGGTGCCTGGAGCTAGTGCCCGGAGTTGGTGCCCGGAGTTAGTGCCCGGAGTTAGTGCGTGGAGTTAGTGCCTGGAGTTAGTGCCCGGAGCTAGTGCCTGGAGTTAGTGCCCGGAGCTAGTGCCCGGAGCTAGTGCCCGGAGTTAGACCCTGGAGTTAGTGACCGGAGTTGGTGCCCGGAGTTAGTGCCCGGAGTTATGGCCCGGAGTTAGTGCGTGGAGTTAGTGCCTGGAGTTGGTGCCGAGAGTTGGTGCCCGGAGTTGGTGCCCGGAGTTAGTGCCCAGAGTTGGTGCCCGAAGTTGGTGACAGGAGTTAGTGCCCAGAGTTAGTGCCCGGAGTTGGTGCCCGGAGATGGTGTCCGGAGTTGGTGCCCGGAGTTGGTCCCCGGAGTTAGTGCCCAGAGTTGGTGCCCGGAGTTAGTGCCCGGAGTTGGTGCCCATAGCTGGTGCCCGGAGTTGGTGCCCGGAGTTAGTGCCCAGAGTTAGTGCCCGGAGTTAGTGCCCGGAGTTGGTGCCTGGAGTTAGTGCCCGGAGTTGGTGCCCGGAGTTGCAGCCCGGAGTTAGTGCCCGGAGTTAGTGCCCAGAGTTAGTGCCCGGAGTTGGTGCCCGGAGTTAGTGCCCGGAGTTAGTGCCCGGTGTTAGTGTCCGGAGTTAGTGCCCGGTGTTAGTGTCCGGAGTTAGTGCCTGGAGTTGGTGCCCGGAGTTAGTGCCTGGGGTTGGTACCCGGAGCCAGTGCCTAGAGTTAGTGCCTGGAGTTAGTGCCTTTTGTTAGTGCCGGAGTTGGTGCCCGAAGTTGGTGACAGGAGTTAGTGCCCGGAGTTGGTGACAGGAGTTAGTGCCCGGAGTTAGTGCCTGGAGTTAGTGCCTGGAGTTAGTGCCCGGAGTTAGTGCCCGGAGCTAGTGCCCGGAGTTAGTGCCCAGAGTTGGTGCCTGAAGTTGGTGACAGGAGTTAGTGCCCAGAGTTAGTGCCCGGATTTGGTGCCTGGAGCTAGTGCCCGGAGTTGGTGCCCGGAGTTAGTGCCCGGAGTTAGTGCGTGGAGTTAGTGCCTGGAGTTAGTGCCCGGAGCTAGTGCCTGGAGTTAGTGCCCGGAGCTAGTGCCCGGAGCTAGTGCCCGGAGTTAGACCCTGGAGTTAGTGACCGGAGTTGGTGCCCGGAGTTAGTGCCCGGAGTTATGGCCCGGAGTTAGTGCGTGGAGTTAGTGCCTGGAGTTGGTGCCGAGAGTTGGTGCCCGGAGTTGGTGCCCGGAGTTAGTGCCCAGAGTTGGTGCCCGAAGTTGGTGACAGGAGTTAGTGCCCAGAGTTAGTGCCCGGAGTTGGTGCCCGGAGATGGTGTCCGGAGTTGGTGCCCGGAGTTGGTCCCCGGAGTTAGTGCCCAGAGTTGGTGCCCGGAGTTAGTGCCCGGAGTTGGTGCCCATAGCTGGTGCCCGGAGTTGGTGCCCGGAGTTAGTGCCCAGAGTTAGTGCCCGGAGTTGGTGCCCGGAGTTAGTGCCCGGAGTTAGTGCCCGGTGTTAGTGTCCGGAGTTAGTGCCCGGTGTTAGTGTCCGGAGTTAGTGCCTGGAGTTGGTGCCCGGAGTTAGTGCCTGGGGTTGGTACCCGGAGCCAGTGCCCGGAGTTAGTACCCGGAGCTAGTGCCCGGAGCTAGTGCCTGGAGTTAGTGCCCGGAGTTAGTGCCCGGAGTTAGTGCCTGGAGTTAGTGCCTGGAGTTAGTGCCTGAAGTTAGTGCCCGGAGCTAGTGCCCGGAGTTAGTGTCCGGAGTTGGTGCCCGAAGTTGGTGACAGGAGTTAGTGCCCAGATTTAGTGCCTGGAGTTGGTGCCCGGAGCTGGTGCCCGGAGTTGGTGCCCGGAGTTAGTGCCCGGAGTTAGTGCCTGGAGTTGGTGCCCGGAGTTAGTGCCCGGAGTTGGTGCCTGGAGTTAGTGCCCGGAGTTGGTGCCCGGAGTTAGTGCCCGGAGTTGGTGGCCGTAGTTAGTGCCCGGAGTTGGTGCCCGGAGTTAGTGCCCGGAGTTAGTGCGCGGAGTTAGTGCGTGGAGTTAGTGCCTGGAGTTAGTGCCTGGAGTTAGTGCCTGAAGTTAATGCCCGGAGCTAGTGCCCGGAGTTAGTGTCCGGAGTTGGTGCCCGAAGTTGGTGACAGGAGTTAGTGCATGGAGTTAGTGCCCGGAGTTGGTGCCCGGAGCTGGTGCACGGAGTTGGTGCCCGGAGTTAGTGCCCGGGCTTAGTGCCCGGAGTTGGTGCCCGGAGTTAGTGCCCAGAGTTGCTGCCCGGAGTTAGTGCCCGGAGTTGGTGGCCGTAGTTAGTGCCCAGAGTTGGTGCCGGAGATAGTGCCCGGAGTTAGTGCCCGGAGTTAGTGCCCGGAGTTAGTGCCTGGAGTTCGTGCCAGGAGCTAGTGCCCGGAGCTAGTGCCCGGAGTTTGTCCCTGGAGTTAGTGCCAGGAGTTAGTGCCCGTAGTTAGAGACCGAAGTTAGTGTCCGGAGTTAGTGAGTGGAGTTGGTGCCCGGAGCTGGTGCCCGGAGTTAGTGCCCGGAGTTAGTGCCCGGAGTTCGTGCCCATAGTTAGTGCCCTGAGTTAGTGCCCGGAGTTAGTGCTTAGAGTTAGTGCCCGGAATTAGTGCCCGGAGTTCGTGCCTGGAGTTCGTGCCTGGAGTTAGTGCCCGGAGTTAGTGCCTGGAGTTTATGCCTGGAGTTAATGCCTGGAGTTGGTGCCTGGAGTTAGTGTCTGTATTCATGCATGGAGTTAGTACCTGGAGTTAGTACCTGGAGTTCATGCCCATAGTTAGTGCCCTGAGTTAGTACCCGGCGTTAGTGCCCGGAGCTAGTGCCCGGAGTTAGTGCCCGGAGTTAGTGTCCAGAGTTAGTCCCTGGAGTTAGTGCCTGGAGTTAGTGCCTTTTGTTAGTGCCCGGTGTTAGTGACTGGAATTAGTGCCCGGAGTTATTGCCCAGAGTTGGTGCCAGGAGTTGGTGCCCGGAGTTAATGCCCGGAGTTAGTACCCGGCGTTGGTGCCAGAGCTAGTGCCCTGAGCAAGTGCCTGGAGTTAGTGCCCGGAGTTAGTGCCCAGAGTTAGGGTCCAGAGTTAGTGCCTGGAGTTAGTGCCTGGAGTTAGTGCCTTTTTTTAGTGCCCGGAGGTGGTGACTGGAATTAGTGCCCGGAGTTATTGCCCGGATGGTGCCCGGAGTTGGTGCCCGGAGTTAATGCCCGGAGTTAGTGCCCGGAGTTGGTGCCCGGAGTTAGTGCATGGAGTTGGTGCCCATAGCTGGTGCCCGGAGTTGGTGCCCGGAGTTAGTGCCCAGAGTTAGTGCCCGGAGTTGGTGCCCGGAGTTAGTGCCCGGAGTTAGTGCCCGGTGTTAGTGTCCGGAGTTAGTGCCCGGTGTTAGTGTCCGGAGTTAGTGCCTGGAGTTGGTGCCCGGAGTTAGTGCCTGGGGTTGGTACCCGGAGCCAGTGCCCGGAGTTAGTACCCGGAGCTAGTGCCCGGAGCTAGTGCCTGGAGTTAGTGCCCGGAGTTAGTGCCCGGAGTTAGTGCCTGGAGTTAGTGCCTGGAGTTAGTGCCTGAAGTTAGTGCCCGGAGCTAGTGCCCGGAGTTAGTGTCCGGAGTTGGTGCCCGAAGTTGGTGACAGGAGTTAGTGCCCAGATTTAGTGCCTGGAGTTGGTGCCCGGAGCTGGTGCCCGGAGTTGGTGCCCGGAGTTAGTGCCCGGAGTTAGTGCCTGGAGTTGGTGCCCGGAGTTAGTGCCCGGAGTTGGTGCCTGGAGTTAGTGCCCGGAGTTGGTGCCCGGAGTTAGTGCCCGGAGTTGGTGGCCGTAGTTAGTGCCCGGAGTTGGTGCCCGGAGTTAGTGCCCGGAGTTAGTGCGCGGAGTTAGTGCGTGGAGTTAGTGCCTGGAGTTAGTGCCTGGAGTTAGTGCCTGAAGTTAATGCCCGGAGCTAGTGCCCGGAGTTAGTGTCCGGAGTTGGTGCCCGAAGTTGGTGACAGGAGTTAGTGCATGGAGTTAGTGCCCGGAGTTGGTGCCCGGAGCTGGTGCACGGAGTTGGTGCCCGGAGTTAGTGCCCGGGCTTAGTGCCCAGAGTTGGTGCCCGGAGTTAGTGCCCAGAGTTGCTGCCCGGAGTTAGTGCCCGGAGTTGGTGGCCGTAGTTAGTGCCCAGAGTTGGTGCCGGAGATAGTGCCCGGAGTTAGTGCCCGGAGTTAGTGCCCGGAGTTAGTGCCTGGAGTTCGTGCCAGGAGCTAGTGCCCGGAGCTAGTGCCCGGAGTTTGTCCCTGGAGTTAGTGCCAGGAGTTAGTGCCCGTAGTTAGAGACCGAAGTTAGTGTCCGGAGTTAGTGAGTGGAGTTGGTGCCCGGAGCTGGTGCCCGGAGTTAGTGCCCGGAGTTAGTGCCCGGAGTTCGTGCCCATAGTTAGTGCCCTGAGTTAGTGCCCGGAGTTAGTGCTTAGAGTTAGTGCCCGGAATTAGTGCCCGGAGTTCGTGCCTGGAGTTCGTGCCTGGAGTTAGTGCCTGGAGTTAGTGCCTGGAGTTCATGCCTGGAGTTAATGCCTGGAGTTGGTGCCTGGAGTTAGTGTCTGTATTCATGCATGGAGTTAGTACCTGGAGTTAGTACCTGGAGTTCATGCCCATAGTTAGTGCCCTGAGTTAGTACCCGGCGTTAGTGCCCGGAGCTAGTGCCCGGAGTTAGTGCCCGGAGTTAGTGTCCAGAGTTAGTCCCTGGAGTTAGTGCCTGGAGTTAGTGCCTTTTGTTAGTGCCCGGTGTTAGTGACTGGAATTAGTGCCCGGAGTTATTGCCCAGAGTTGGTGCCAGGAGTTGGTGCCCGGAGTTAATGCCCGGAGTTAGTACCCGGCGTTGGTGCCAGAGCTAGTGCCCTGAGCAAGTGCCTGGAGTTAGTGCCCGGAGTTAGTGCCCAGAGTTAGGGTCCAGAGTTAGTGCCTGGAGTTAGTGCCTGGAGTTAGTGCCTTTTTTTAGTGCCCGGAGGTGGTGACTGGAATTAGTGCCCGGAGTTATTGCCCGGATGGTGCCCGGAGTTGGTGCCCGGAGTTAATGCCCGGAGTTAGTGCCCGGAGTTGGTGCCCGGAGTTAGTGCATGGAGTTAGTGCCTGGAGTTAGTGCCCGGAGCTAGTGCCTGGAGTTAGTGCCCGGAGCTAGTGCCCGGAGCTAGTGCCCGGAGTTAGTGCCCGGAATTAGTGCCCGGAGTTCGTGCCTGGAGTTCGTGCCTGGAGTTAGTGCCTGGAGTTCATGCCTGGAGTTAGTGCCTGGAGTTGGTGCCTGGAGTTAGTGCCTTTATTCATGCATGGAGTTAGTACCTGGAGTTAGTACCTGGAGTTAGTGCCCGGAGTTATTGCCCAGAGATAGTGCCCGGAGTTGGTGCCCGGAGTTAGTGCCTGGAGTTGGTGCACGGAGATAGTGCCCAGAGTTAATGCCCAGAGTTAGTGCCCGGAGTTGGTGCCCGGAGTTGGTGCCCGGAGTTAGTGCCCGGAGTTAATGCCGTGAGTTAGTGCCCGGAGGTCGTGCCTGGAGTTAGTGTCTGGAGTTGGTGACCGGAGTTGGTGACCGGAGTTAGTGCCCGGAGTTAGTGCCCGGAGCTAGTGCCTGGAGCTAGTGCCCGGAGCTTGTGCCCGGAGTTAGTCCCTGGAGTTAGTGCCTGGAGTTAGTGCCCGGAGTTGGTGCCCGGAAATAGTGCCCGGAGTTAGTGTCCAGAGTTAGTGTCTGGAGATTGTGCCCGGAGCTGGTGCCCGGAGTTGGTGCCCGGAGTTAGTGCCCGGAAATAGTGCCCGGAGTTGGTGTCCGGAGTTAGTGCCCGGAGTTAGTGCCTGGAGTTGGTGCCTGGAGTTAGTGCCCAGAGTTAGTGCCTGGAGTTAGTACCTGGAGTTAGTGCCCGGAGTTAGTTCCCGGAGTTAGTGCCCGGAGTTAGTGTCCAGAGTTAGTCCCTGCAGTTAGTGCCTGGAGTTAGTGCCTTTTGTTAGTGCCCGGTGTTAGTGACTGGAATTAGTGCCCGGATTTATTGCCCAGAATTGGTGCCAGGAGTTGGTGCCCGGAGTTAATGCCCGGAGTTAGTACCCGGCGTTGGTGCCAGAGCTAGTGCCCTGAGCAAGTGCCTGGAGTTAGTGCCCGGAGTTAGTGCCCAGAGTTAGGGTCCAGAGTTAGTGCCTGGAGTTAGTGCCTGGAGTTAGTGCCTTTTTTTAGTGCCCGGAGGTGGTGACTGGAATTAGTGCCCGGAGTTATTGCCCGGATGGTGCCCGGAGTTGGTGCCCGGAGTTAATGCCCGGAGTTAGTGCCCGGAGTTGGTGCCCGGAGTTAGTGCATGGAGTTAGTGCCTGGAGTTAGTGCCCGGAGCTAGTGCCTGGAGTTAGTGCCCGGAGCTAGTGCCCGGAGCTAGTGCCCGGAGTTAGACCCTGGAGTTAGTGACCGGAGTTGGTGCCCGGAGTTAGTGCCCGGAGTTAGGGCCCGGAGTTAGTGCGTGGAGTTAGTGCCTGGAGTTGGTGCCCGGAGTTAGTGCCCGGAGTTCGTGCCCGGAGTTAGTGCCCGGAGCTAGTGCCCGGAGTTAGTGCCCGGAGTAGGTGCCTGAAGTTGGTGACAGGAGTTAGTGCCCGGAGTTAGTGCCCGGATTTGGTGCCTGGAGCTGGTGCCCGGAGTTGGTGCCCGGAGTTAGTGCCCGGAGTTAGTTCGTGGAGTTAGTGCCTGGAGTTAGTGCCCGGAGCTAGTGCCTGGAGTTAGTGCCCGGAGCTAGTGCCTGGAGCAAGTGCCCGAAGTTAGACCCTGGAGTTAGTGACCGGAGTTGGTGCCCGGAGTTAGTGCCCGGAGTTGGTGCCCGGAGTTAGTGCCCGGAGCTAGTGCCCGGAGTTAATGCCCAGATTTAGTGCCCGGAGTTTGTGACCGGAGTTAGTGCCCGGAGTTTGTGCCTGGATTTGGTGCCTGGAGTTAGTGCCCGGAGTTAGTGCCTGGATTTGGTGCCTGGAGTTAGTGCCCGGAGTTAGTGCCTGGAGCTAGTGCCCGGAGTTAGTGCCCGGCGTTCGTGCCCATAGTTAGTGCCCTGAGTTGGTGCCCGGAGTTAGTGCCGGAGTTAGTGCCGTGAGTTGGTGCCCGGAGTTAGTGCCCGGAGTTAGTGCCCGGTGTTAGTGTCCGGAGTTAGTGCCCGGTGTTAGTGTCCGGAGTTAGTGCCTGGAGTTGGTGCCCGGAGTTAGTGCCTGGGGTTGGTACCCGGAGCCAGTGCCCGGAGTTAGTACCCGGAGCTAGTGCCCGGAGCTAGTGCCTGGAGTTAGTGCCCGGAGTTAGTGCCCGGAGTTAGTGCCTGGAGTTAGTGCCTGGAGTTAGTGCCTGAAGTTAGTGCCCGGAGCTAGTGCCCGGAGTTAGTGTCCGGAGTTGGTGCCCGAAGTTGGTGACAGGAGTTAGTGCCCAGATTTAGTGCCTGGAGTTGGTGCCCGGAGCTGGTGCCCGGAGTTGGTGCCCGGAGTTAGTGCCCGGAGTTAGTGCCTGGAGTTGGTGCCCGGAGTTAGTGCCCGGAGTTGGTGCCTGGAGTTAGTGCCCGGAGTTGGTGCCCGGAGTTGGTGGCCGTAGTTGGTGGCCGTAGTTAGTGCCCGGAGTTGGTGCCCGGAGTTAGTGCCCGGAGTTAGTGCGCGGAGTTAGTGCGTGGAGTTAGTGCCTGGAGTTAGTGCCTGGAGTTAGTGCCTGAAGTTAATGCCCGGAGCTAGTGCCCGGAGTTAGTGTCCGGAGTTGGTGCCCGAAGTTGGTGACAGGAGTTAGTGCATGGAGTTAGTGCCCGGAGTTGGTGCCCGGAGCTGGTGCACGGAGTTGGTGCCCGGAGTTAGTGCCCGGGCTTAGTGCCCGGAGTTGGTGCCCGGAGTTAGTGCCCAGAGTTGCTGCCCGGAGTTAGTGCCCGGAGTTGGTGGCCGTAGTTAGTGCCCAGAGTTGGTGCCGGAGATAGTGCCCGGAGTTAGTGCCCGGAGTTAGTGCCCGGAGTTAGTGCCTGGAGTTCGTGCCAGGAGCTAGTGCCCGGAGCTAGTGCCCGGAGTTTGTCCCTGGAGTTAGTGCCAGGAGTTAGTGCCCGTAGTTAGAGACCGAAGTTAGTGTCCGGAGTTAGTGAGTGGAGTTGGTGCCCGGAGCTGGTGCCCGGAGTTAGTGCCCGGAGTTAGTGCCCGGAGTTCGTGCCCATAGTTAGTGCCCTGAGTTAGTGCCCGGAGTTAGTGCTTAGAGTTAGTGCCCGGAATTAGTGCCCGGAGTTCGTGCCTGGAGTTCGTGCCTGGAGTTAGTGCCCGGAGTTAGTGCCTGGAGTTCATGCCTGGAGTTAATGCCTGGAGTTGGTGCCTGGAGTTAGTGTCTGTATTCATGCATGGAGTTAGTACCTGGAGTTAGTACCTGGAGTTCATGCCCATAGTTAGTGCCCTGAGTTAGTACCCGGCGTTAGTGCCCGGAGCTAGTGCCCGGAGTTAGTGCCCGGAGTTAGTGTCCAGAGTTAGTCCCTGGAGTTAGTGCCTGGAGTTAGTGCCTTTTGTTAGTGCCCGGTGTTAGTGACTGGAATTAGTGCCCGGAGTTATTGCCCAGAGTTGGTGCCAGGAGTTGGTGCCCGGAGTTAATGCCCGGAGTTAGTACCCGGCGTTGGTGCCAGAGCTAGTGCCCTGAGCAAGTGCCTGGAGTTAGTGCCCGGAGTTAGTGCCCAGAGTTAGGGTCCAGAGTTAGTGCCTGGAGTTAGTGCCTGGAGTTAGTGCCTTTTTTTAGTGCCCGGAGGTGGTGACTGGAATTAGTGCCCGGAGTTATTGCCCGGATGGTGCCCGGAGTTGGTGCCCGGAGTTAATGCCCGGAGTTAGTGCCCGGAGTTGGTGCCCGGAGTTAGTGCATGGAGTTGGTGCCCATAGCTGGTGCCCGGAGTTGGTGCCCGGAGTTAGTGCCCAGAGTTAGTGCCCGGAGTTGGTGCCCGGAGTTAGTGCCCGGAGTTAGTGTCCGGTGTTAGTGTCCGGAGTTAGTGCCCGGTGTTAGTGTCCGGAGTTAGTGCCTGGAGTTGGTGCCCGGAGTTAGTGCCTGGGGTTGGTACCCGGAGCCAGTGCCCGGAGTTAGTACCCGGAGCTAGTGCCCGGAGCTAGTGCCTGGAGTTAGTGCCCGGAGTTAGTGCCCGGAGTTAGTGCCTGGAGTTAGTGCCTGGAGTTAGTGCCTGAAGTTAGTGCCCGGAGCTAGTGCCCGGAGTTAGTGTCCGGAGTTGGTGCCCGAAGTTGGTGACAGGAGTTAGTGCCCAGATTTAGTGCCTGGAGTTGGTGCCCGGAGCTGGTGCCCGGAGTTGGTGCCCGGAGTTAGTGCCCGGAGTTAGTGCCTGGAGTTGGTGCCCGGAGTTAGTGCCCGGAGTTGGTGCCTGGAGTTAGTGCCCGGAGTTGGTGCCCGGAGTTAGTGCCCGGAGTTGGTGGCCGTAGTTAGTGCCCGGAGTTGGTGCCCGGAGTTAGTGCCCGGAGTTAGTGCGCGGAGTTAGTGCGTGGAGTTAGTGCCTGGAGTTAGTGCCTGGAGTTAGTGCCTGAAGTTAATGCCCGGAGCTAGTGCCCGGAGTTAGTGTCCGGAGTTGGTGCCCGAAGTTGGTGACAGGAGTTAGTGCATGGAGTTAGTGCCCGGAGTTGGTGCCCGGAGCTGGTGCACGGAGTTGGTGCCCGGAGTTAGTGCCCGGGCTTAGTGCCCGGAGTTGGTGCCCGGAGTTAGTGCCCAGAGTTGCTGCCCGGAGTTAGTGCCCGGAGTTGGTGGCCGTAGTTAGTGCCCAGAGTTGGTGCCGGAGATAGTGCCCGGAGTTAGTGCCCGGAGTTAGTGCCCGGAGTTAGTGCCTGGAGTTCGTGCCAGGAGCTAGTGCCCGGAGCTAGTGCCCGGAGTTTGTCCCTGGAGTTAGTGCCAGGAGTTAGTGCCCGTAGTTAGAGACCGAAGTTAGTGTCCGGAGTTAGTGAGTGGAGTTGGTGCCCGGAGCTGGTGCCCGGAGTTAGTGCCCGGAGTTAGTGCCCGGAGTTCGTGCCCATAGTTAGTGCCCTGAGTTAGTGCCCGGAGTTAGTGCTTAGAGTTAGTGCCCGGAATTAGTGCCCGGAGTTCGTGCCTGGAGTTCGTGCCTGGAGTTAGTGCCTGGAGTTAGTGCCTGGAGTTCATGCCTGGAGTTAATGCCTGGAGTTGGTGCCTGGAGTTAGTGTCTGTATTCATGCATGGAGTTAGTACCTGGAGTTAGTACCTGGAGTTCATGCCCATAGTTAGTGCCCTGAGTTAGTACCCGGCGTTAGTGCCCGGAGCTAGTGCCCGGAGTTAGTGCCCGGAGTTAGTGTCCAGAGTTAGTCCCTGGAGTTAGTGCCTGGAGTTAGTGCCTTTTGTTAGTGCCCGGTGTTAGTGACTGGAATTAGTGCCCGGAGTTATTGCCCAGAGTTGGTGCCAGGAGTTGGTGCCCGGAGTTAATGCCCGGAGTTAGTACCCGGCGTTGGTGCCAGAGCTAGTGCCCTGAGCAAGTGCCTGGAGTTAGTGCCCGGAGTTAGTGCCCAGAGTTAGGGTCCAGAGTTAGTGCCTGGAGTTAGTGCCTGGAGTTAGTGCCTTTTTTTAGTGCCCGGAGGTGGTGACTGGAATTAGTGCCCGGAGTTATTGCCCGGATGGTGCCCGGAGTTGGTGCCCGGAGTTAATGCCCGGAGTTAGTGCCCGGAGTTGGTGCCCGGAGTTAGTGCATGGAGTTAGTGCCTGGAGTTAGTGCCCGGAGCTAGTGCCTGGAGTTAGTGCCCGGAGCTAGTGCCCGGAGCTAGTGCCCGGAGTTAGTGCCCAGAATTAGTGCCCGGAGTTCGTGCCTGGAGTTCGTGCCTGGAGTTAGTGCCTGGAGTTCATGCCTGGAGTTAGTGCCTGGAGTTGGTGCCTGGAGTTAGTGCCTTTATTCATGCATGGAGTTAGTACCTGGAGTTAGTACCTGGAGTTAGTGCCCGGAGTTATTGCCCAGAGATAGTGCCCGGAGTTGGTGCCCGGAGTTAGTGCCTGGAGTTGGTGCACGGAGATAGTGCCCAGAGTTAATGCCCAGAGTTAGTGCCCGGAGTTGGTGCCCGGAGTTGGTGCCCGGAGTTAGTGCCCGGAGTTAATGCCGTGAGTTAGTGCCCGGAGGTCGTGCCTGGAGTTAGTGTCTGGAGTTGGTGACCGGAGTTGGTGACCGGAGTTAGTGCCCGGAGTTAGTGCCCGGAGCTAGTGCCTGGAGCTAGTGCCCGGAGCTTGTGCCCGGAGTTAGTCCCTGGAGTTAGTGCCTGGAGTTAGTGCCCGGAGTTGGTGCCCGGAAATAGTGCCCGGAGTTAGTGTCCAGAGTTAGTGTCTGGAGATTGTGCCCGGAGCTGGTGCCCGGAGTTGGTGCCCGGAGTTAGTGCCCGGAAATAGTGCCCGGAGTTGGTGTCCGGAGTTAGTGCCCGGAGTTAGTGCCTGGAGTTGGTGCCTGGAGTTAGTGCCCAGAGTTAGTGCCTGGAGTTAGTACCTGGAGTTAGTGCCCGGAGTTAGTTCCCGGAGGTAGTGCCCGGAGCTGGTGCCCGGAGTTGGTGCCCGGAGTTAGTGCCCGGAGTTAGTGCCTGGAGTTAATGCCTGGAGTTAGTGCCCGGAGTTAGTACCCGGCGTTAGTGCCCGGAGCTGGTGCCCGGAGTTAGTGCCCGGAGTTAGTGTCCAGAGTTAGTCCCTGCAGTTAGTGCCTGGAGTTAGTGCCTTTTGTTAGTGCCCGGTGTTAGTGACTGGAATTAGTGCCCGGATTTATTGCCCAGAATTGGTGCCAGGAGTTGGTGCCCGGAGTTAATGCCCGGAGTTAGTACCCGGCGTTGGTGCCAGAGCTAGTGCCCTGAGCAAGTGCCTGGAGTTAGTGCCCGGAGTTAGTGCCCAGAGTTAGGGTCCAGAGTTAGTGCCTGGAGTTAGTGCCTGGAGTTAGTGCCTTTTTTTAGTGCCCGGAGGTGGTGACTGGAATTAGTGCCCGGAGTTATTGCCCGGATGGTGCCCGGAGTTGGTGCCCGGAGTTAATGCCCGGAGTTAGTGCCCGGAGTTGGTGCCCGGAGTTAGTGCATGGAGTTAGTGCCTGGAGTTAGTGCCCGGAGCTAGTGCCTGGAGTTAGTGCCCGGAGCTAGTGCCCGGAGCTAGTGCCCGGAGTTAGACCCTGGAGTTAGTGACCGGAGTTGGTGCCCGGAGTTAGTGCCCGGAGTTAGGGCCCGGAGTTAGTGCGTGGAGTTAGTGCCTGGAGTTGGTGCCCGGAGTTAGTGCCCGGAGTTCGTGCCCGGAGTTAGTGCCCGGAGCTAGTGCCCGGAGTTAGTGCCCGGAGTAGGTGCCTGAAGTTGGTGACAGGAGTTAGTGCCCGGAGTTAGTGCCCGGATTTGGTGCCTGGAGCTGGTGCCCGGAGTTGGTGCCCGGAGTTAGTGCCCGGAGTTAGTTCGTGGAGTTAGTGCCTGGAGTTAGTGCCCGGAGCTAGTGCCTGGAGTTAGTGCCCGGAGCTAGTGCCTGGAGCAAGTGCCCAAAGTTAGACCCTGGAGTTAGTGACCGGAGTTGGTGCCCGGAGTTAGGGCCCGGAGTTCGGGCCCGGAGTTAGTGCGTGGAGTTAGTGCCTGGAGTTGGTGCCCGGAGTTAGTGCCCGGAGTTGGTGCCTGGAGTTAATGCTTGGAGTTAGTGCCCGGAGTTAGTACCCGGCGTTAGTGCCCGGAGCTAGTGCCCTGAGCTAGTTCCTGGAGTTAGTGCCCGGAGTTAGTGCCCGGAGTTAGTGTCCAGAGTTAGTGCCTGGAGTTAGTGCCTGGAGTTAGTGCCTTTTGTTAGTGCCCGGTGTTAGTGACTGGAATTAGTGCCCGGAGTTATTGCCCAGAGTTGGTGCCAGGAGTTGGTGCCCGGAGTTAATGCCCGGAGTTAGTACCCGGCGTTGGTGCCAGAGCTAGTGCCCTGAGCAAGTGCCTGGAGTTAGTGCCCGGAGTTAGTGCCCAGAGTTAGGGTCCAGAGTTAGTGCCTGGAGTTAGTGCCTGGAGTTAGTGCCTTTTTTTAGTGCCCGGAGGTGGTGACTGGAATTAGTGCCCGGAGTTATTGCCCGGATGGTGCCCGGAGTTGGTGCCCGGAGTTAATGCCCGGAGTTAGTGCCCGGAGTTGGTGCCCGGAGTTAGTGCATGGAGTTAGTGCCTGGAGTTAGTGCCCGGAGCTAGTGCCTGGAGTTAGTGCCCGGAGCTAGTGCCCGGAGCTAGTGCCCGGAGTTAGTGCCCGGAATTAGTGCCCGGAGTTCGTGCCTGGAGTTCGTGCCTGGAGTTAGTGCCTGGAGTTCATGCCTGGAGTTAGTGCCTGGAGTTGGTGCCTGGAGTTAGTGCCTTTATTCATGCATGGAGTTAGTACCTGGAGTTAGTACCTGGAGTTAGTGCCCGGAGTTATTGCCCAGAGATAGTGCCCGGAGTTGGTGCCCGGAGTTAGTGCCTGGAGTTGGTGCACGGAGATAGTGCCCAGAGTTAATGCCCAGAGTTAGTGCCCGGAGTTGGTGCCCGGAGTTGGTGCCCGGAGTTAGTGCCCGGAGTTAATGCCGTGAGTTAGTGCCCGGAGGTCGTGCCTGGAGTTAGTGTCTGGAGTTGGTGACCGGAGTTGGTGACCGGAGTTAGTGCCCGGAGTTAGTGCCCGGAGCTAGTGCCTGGAGCTAGTGCCCGGAGCTTGTGCCCGGAGTTAGTCCCTGGAGTTAGTGCCTGGAGTTAGTGCCCGGAGTTGGTGCCCGGAAATAGTGCCCGGAGTTAGTGTCCAGAGTTAGTGTCTGGAGATTGTGCCCGGAGCTGGTGCCCGGAGTTGGTCCCGGAGTTAGTGCCCGGAAATAGTGCCCGGAGTTGGTGTCCGGAGTTAGTGCCCGGAGTTAGTGCCTGGAGTTGGTGCCTGGAGTTAGTGCCCAGAGTTAGTGCCTGGAGTTAGTACCTGGAGTTAGTGCCCGGAGTTAGTTCCCGGAGGTAGTGCCCGGAGCTGGTGCCCGGAGTTGGTGCCCGGAGTTAGTGCCCGGAGTTAGTGCCTGGAGTTAATGCCTGGAGTTAGTGCCCGGAGTTAGTACCCGGCGTTAGTGATCGGAGCTAGTGCCCGGAGTTAGTGCCCGGAGTTAGTGTCCAGAGTTAGTCCCTGCAGTTAGTGCCTGGAGTTAGTGCCTTTTGTTAGTGCCCGGTGTTAGTGACTGGAATTAGTGCCCGGAGTTATTGCCCAGAGTTGGTGCCCGGAGTTGGTGCCCGGAGTTAGTGCCTGGAGTTGGTGCACGGAGATAGTGCCCAGAGTTAATGCCCAGAGTTAGTGCCCGGAGTTGGTGCCCGGAGTTGGTGCCCGGAGTTAGTGCCCGGAGTTAATGCCGTGAGTTAGTGCCCGGAGGTCGTGCCTGGAGTTAGTGTCTGGAGTTGGTGACCGGAGTTGGTGACCGGAGTTAGTGCCCGGAGTTAGTGCCCGGAGCTAGTGCCTGGAGCTAGTGCCCGGAGCTTGTGCCCGGAGTTAGTCCCTGGAGTTAGTGCCTGGAGTTAGTGCCCGGAGTTGGTGCCCGGAAATAGTGCCCGGAGTTAGTGTCCAGAGTTAGTGTCTGGAGATTGTGCCCGGAGCTGGTGCCCGGAGTTGGTCCCGGAGTTAGTGCCCGGAAATAGTGCCCGGAGTTGGTGTCCGGAGTTAGTGCCCGGAGTTAGTGCCTGGAGTTGGTGCCTGGAGTTAGTGCCCAGAGTTAGTGCCTGGAGTTAGTACCTGGAGTTAGTGCCCGGAGTTAGTTCCCGGAGGTAGTGCCCGGAGCTGGTGCCCGGAGTTGGTGCCCGGAGTTAGTGCCCGGAGTTAGTGCCTGGAGTTAATGCCTGGAGTTAGTGCCCGGAGTTAGTACCCGGCGTTAGTGCCCGGAGCTAGTGCCCGGAGTTAGTGCCCGGAGTTAGTGTCCAGAGTTAGTCCCTGCAGTTAGTGCCTGGAGTTAGTGCCTTTTGTTAGTGCCCGGTGTTAGTGACTGGAATTAGTGCCCGGAGTTATTGCCCAGAGTTGGTGCCAGGAGTTGGTGCCCGGAGTTAATGCCCGGAGTTAGTACCCGGCGTTGGTGCCAGAGCTAGTGCCCTGAGCAAGTGCCTGGAGTTAGTGCCCGGAGTTAGTGCCCAGAGTTAGGGTCCAGAGTTAGTGCCTGGAGTTAGTGCCTGGAGTTAGTGCCTTTTTTTAGTGCCCGGAGGTGGTGACTGGAATTAGTGCCCGGAGTTATTGCCCGGATGGTGCCCAGAGTTGGTGCCCGGAGTTAATGCCCGGAGTTAGTGCCCGGAGTTGGTGCCCGGAGTTAGTGCATGGAGTTAGTGCCTGGAGTTAGTGCCCGGAGCTAGTGCCTGGAGTTAGTGCCCGGAGCTAGTGCCCGGAGCTAGTGCCCGGAGTTAGACCCTGGAGTTAGTGACCGGAGTTGGTGCCCGGAGTTAGTGCCCGGAGTTAGGGCCCGGAGTTAGTGCGTGGAGTTAGTGCCTGGAGTTGGTGCCCGGAGTTAGTGCCCGGAGTTCGTGCCCGGAGTTAGTGCCCAGAGCTAGTGCCCGGAGTTAGTGCCCGGAGTAGGTGCCTGAAGTTGGTGACAGGAGTTAGTGCCCGGAGTTAGTGCCCGGATTTGGTGCCTGGAGCTGGTGCCCGGAGTTGGTGCCCGGAGTTAGTGCCCGGAGTTAGTTCGTGGAGTTAGTGCCTGGAGTTAGTGCCCGGAGCTAGTGCCTGGAGTTAGTGCCCGGAGCTAGTGCCTGGAGCAAGTGCCCGAAGTTAGACCCTGGAGTTAGTGACCGGAGTTGGTGCCCGGAGTTAGGGCCCGGAGTTCGGGCCCGGAGTTAGTGCGTGGAGTTAGTGCCTGGAGTTGGTGCCCGGAGTTAGTGCCCGGAGTTGGTGCCCGGAGTTAGTGCCCGGAGCTAGTGCCCGGAGTTAGTGCCCAGATTTAGTGCCCGGAGTTTGTGACCGGAGTTAGTGCCCGGAGTTTGTGCCTGGATTTGGTGCCTGGAGTTAGTGCCCGGAGTTAGTGCCTGGATTTGGTGCCTGGAGTTAGTGCCCGGAGTTAGTGCCTGGAGCTAGTGCCCGGAGTTAGTGCCCGGAGTTCGTGCCCATAGTTAGTGCCCTGAGTTGGTGCCCGGAGTTAGTGCCGGAGTTAGTGCCGTGAGTTAGTGCCCGGAGGTAGTGCCAGGAGTTCGTGCCAGGAGTTGGTGACCGGAGTTAGTGCCTGGAGTTAGTGCCCGGAGCTAGTGCCCGGAGCTAGTGCCCGGAGCTTGTGCCCGGAGTTAGTCCCTGGAGTTAGTGCCTGGAGTTAGTGCCCGGAGTTGGTGCCCGGAATTAGTGCCCGGAGTTAGTGTCCAGAGTTAGTGTCTGGAGATTGTGCCCGGAGCTGCTGACCGGAGTTGGTGCCCAGAGTTAGTGCCCGGAGTTAGTGCCCGGAGTTGGTGCCCGGAGTTAGTGCCTGGAGTTAGTGCCTGGAGTTAGTGCCTTTTGTTAGTGCCCGGAGTTGGTGACAGAAGTTGGTGACAGGAGTTAGTGCCCGGAGTTGGTGACAGGAGTTAGTGCCCGGAGTTAGTGCCTGGAGTTATTGCCTGGAGTTAGTGCCCGGAGTTAGTGCCCGGAGCTAGTGCCCGGAGTTAGTGCCCGGAGTTGGTGCCTGAAGTTGGTGACAGGAGTTAGTGCCCGGAGTTAGTGCCCGGATTTGTTGCCTGGAGCTGGTGCCCGGAGTTGGTGCCCGGAGTTAGTGCCCGGAGTTAGTGCGTGGAGTTAGTGCCTGGAGTTGTTGCCCGGAGTTGGTGCCCAGAGTTGGTGCCCGGAGCTAGTGCCCGGAGCTAGTGCCTAGAGTTAGTGCCTGGAGTTAGTGCCTTTTGTTAGTGCCGGAGTTGGTGCCCGAAGTTGGTGACAGGAGTTAGTGCCCGGAGTTGGTGACAGGAGTTAGTGCCCGGAGTTAGTGCCTGGAGTTAGTGCCTGGAGTTAGTGCCCGGAGTTAGTGCCCGGAGCTAGTGCCCGGAGTTAGTGCCCAGAGTTGGTGCCTGAAGTTGGTGACAGGAGTTAGTGCCCAGAGTTAGTGCCCGGATTTGGTGCCTGGAGCTAGTGCCCGGAGTTGGTGCCCGGAGTTAGTGTCCGGAGTTGGTGCCCGAAGTTGGTGACAGGAGTTAGTGCATGGAGTTAGTGCCCGGAGTTGGTGCCCGGAGCTGGTGCACGGAGTTGGTGCCCGGAGTTAGTGCCCGGGCTTAGTGCCCGGAGTTGGTGCCCGGAGTTAGTGCCCAGAGTTGCTGCCCGGAGTTAGTGCCCGGAGTTGGTGGCCGTAGTTAGTGCCCAGAGTTGGTGCCGGAGATAGTGCCCGGAGTTAGTGCCCGGAGTTAGTGCCCGGAGTTAGTGCCTGGAGTTCGTGCCAGGAGCTAGTGCCCGGAGCTAGTGCCCGGAGTTTGTCCCTGGAGTTAGTGCCAGGAGTTAGTGCCCGTAGTTAGAGACCGAAGTTAGTGTCCGGAGTTAGTGAGTGGAGTTGGTGCCCGGAGCTGGTGCCCGGAGTTAGTGCCCGGAGTTAGTGCCCGGAGTTCGTGCCCATAGTTAGTGCCCTGAGTTAGTGCCCGGAGTTAGTGCTTAGAGTTAGTGCCCGGAATTAGTGCCCGGAGTTCGTGCCTGGAGTTCGTGCCTGGAGTTAGTGCCTGGAGTTAGTGCCTGGAGTTCATGCCTGGAGTTAATGCCTGGAGTTGGTGCCTGGAGTTAGTGTCTGTATTCATGCATGGAGTTAGTACCTGGAGTTAGTACCTGGAGTTCATGCCCATAGTTAGTGCCCTGAGTTAGTGCCCGGAGTTAGTGCTTGGAGTTAGTGCCCGGAATTAGTGCCCGGAGTTCGTGCCCGGAATTAGTGCCCGGAGTTGGTGCCCAGAGTTAGTGCCCAGAGTTATGCCCGGAGTTGGTGCCCGGAGTTGGTGCCCGGAGTTGGTGCCCAGAGTTAGTGCCCGGAGTTAGTGCCATGAGTTAGTGCCCGGAGGTGGTGCCCGGAGCTTGTGCCCGGAGTTAGTCCCTGGAGTTAGTGCCTGGAGTTAGTGCCCGGAGTTGGTGCCCGGAATTAGTGCCCGCAGTTAGTGTCCAGAGTTAGTGTCTGGAGATTGTGCCCGGAGCTGGTGCCCGGAGTTGGTGCCTGGAGATAGTGCCCAGAGTTATGCCCGGAGTTGGTGCCCGGAGTTAGTGCCCGGAGTTGGTGACCGGAGTTAGTGCCCGGAGTTAGTGCCCGGAGCTAGTGCCCGGAGCTAGTGCCCGGAGCTTGTGCCCGGAGTTAGTCCCTGGAGTTAGTGCCTGGAGTTAGTGCCCGGAGTTGGTGCCCGGAATTAGTGCCCGCAGTTAGTGTCCAGAGTTAGTGTCTGGAGATTGTGCCCGGAGCTGGTGCCCGGAGTTGGTGCCTGGAGTTAGTGCCCGGAATTAGTGCCCGGAGTTGGTGCCCGGAGTTAGTGCCCGGAGTTAGTGCCCGGAGTTGGTGCCCGGAGTGAGTGCCCGGAGTTGGTGCCCGGAGTTAGTGCCCAGAGTTATGCCCAGAGTTTGTGCCCGGAGTTGGTGCCCGGAGTTGGTGCCCGGAGTTTCTGCCGGAGTTAGTGCCGTGAGTTAGTGCCCGGAGGTAGTGCCTGGAGTTAGTGCCCGGAGTTGGTGCCGGAGATAGTGCCCGGAGTTAGTGACCGGAGTTAGTGCCCGGAGTTAGTGCCCGGAGCTAGTGCCTGGAGTTCGTGCCCGGAGCTAGTGCCCGGAGCTGGTGCCCGGAGTTAGTCCCTGGAGTTAGTGCCAGGAGTTAGTGCCCGTAGTTAGAGACCGAAGTTAGTGTCCGGAGTTAGTGAGTGGAGTTGGTGCCCGGAGCTGGTGCCCGGAGTTAGTGCCTGGAGTTCGTGCCCATAGTTAGTGCCCTGAGTTAGTGCCCGGAGTTCGTGCTTAGAGTTAGTGCCCGGAATTAGTGCCCGGAGTTCGTGCCTGGAGTTCGTGCCTGGAGTTAGTGCCTGGAGTTAGTGCCTGGAGTTCATGCCTGGAGTTAATGCCTGGAGTTGGTGCCTGGAGTTAGTGTCTGTATTCATGCATGGAGTTACTACCTGGAGTTAGTACCTGGAGTTCATGCCCATAGTTAGTGCCCTGAGTTAGTGCCCGGAGTTAGTGCTTGGAGTTAGTGCCCGGAATTAGTGCCCGGAGTTCGTGCCCAGAGTTAGTGCCCGGAGTTGGTACCCGGAGTTAGTGCCCAGAGTTATGCCCGGAGTTGGTGCCCGGAGTTGGTGCCCGGAGTTAGTGCCCGGAGTTAGTGCCATGAGTTAGTGCCCGGAGGTGGTGCCCGGAGCTTGTGCCCGGAGTTAGTCCCTGGAGTTAGTGCCTGGAGTTAGTGCCCGGAGTTGGTGCCTGGAATTAGTGCCCGCAGTTAGTGTCCAGAGTTAGTGTCTGGAGATTGTGCCCGGAGCTGGTGCCCGGAGTTGGTGCCTGGAGTTAGTGCCCAGAGTTATGCCCGGAGTTGGTGCCCGGAGTTAGTGCCCGGAGTTGGTGACCGGAGTTAGTGCCCAGAGTTAGTGCCCGGAGCTAGTGCCCGGAGCTAGTGCCCGGAGCTTGTGCCCGGAGTTAGTCCCTGGAGTTAGTGCCTGGAGTTAGTGCCCGGAGTTGGTGCCCGGAATTAGTGCCCGCAGTTAGTGTCCAGAATTAGTGTCTGGAGATTGTGCCCGGAGCTGGTGCCCGGAGTTGGTGCCTGGAGTTAGTGCCCGGAATTAGTGCCCGGAGTTGGTGCCCGGAGTTAGTGCCCGGAGTTAGTGCCCGGAGTTGGTGCCCGGAGTTAGTGCCCGGAGTTGGTGCCCGGAGTTAGTGCCCAGAGTTATGCCCAGAGTTTGTGCCCGGAGTTGGTGCCCGGAGTTGGTGCCCGGAGTTACTGCCGGAGTTAGTGCTGTGAGTTTGTGCCCGGAGGTAGTGCCTGCATTAGTGTCCGGAGTTGGTGACCGGAGTTAGTGCCCGGAGTTGGTGCCCAGAGTTAGTACCCAGAGTTATGCCCGGAGTTGGTGCCCGGAGTTGGTGCCCGGAGTTGGTGCCCAGTGTTAGTGCCCGGAGTTAGTGCCATGAGTTAGTGCCCGGAGGTGGTGCCCGGAGCTTGTGCCCGGAGTTAGTCCCTGGAGTTAGTGCCTGGAGTTAGTGCCCGGAGTTGGTGCCCGGAATTAGTGCCCGCAGTTAGTGTCCAGAGTTAGTGTCTGGAGATTGTGCCCGGAGCTGGTGCCCGGAGTTGGTGCCTGGAGATAGTGCCCAGAGTTATGCCTGGAGTTGGTGCCCGGAGTTAGTGCCCGGAGTTGGTGACCGGAGTTAGTGCCCGGAGTTAGTGCCCGGAGCTAGTGCCCGGAGCTAGTGCCCGGAGCTTGTGCCCGGAGTTAGTCCCTGGAGTTAGTGCCTGGAGTTAGTGCCCGGAGTTGGTGCCCGGAATTAGTGCCCGCAGTTAGTGTCCAGAGTTAGTGTCTGGAGATTGTGCCCGGAGCTGGTGCCCGGAGTTGGTGCCTGGAGTTAGTGCCCGGAATTAGTGCCCGGAGTTGGTGCCCGGAGTTAGTGCCCGGAGTTAGTGCCCGGAGTTTGTGCCCGGAGTGAGTGCCCGGAGTTGGTGCCCGGAGTTAGTGCCCAGAGTTATGCCCAGAGTTTGTGCCCGGAGTTGGTGCCCGGAGTTGGTGCCCGGAGTTTCTGCCGGAGTTAGTGCCGTGAGTTAGTGCCCGGAGGTAGTGCCTGGAGTTAGTGCCCGGAGTTGGTGCCGGAGATAGTGCCCGGAGTTAGTGCCCGGAGTTAGTGCCCGGAGTTAGTGCCCGGAGTTAGTGCCCAGAGCTAGTGCCTGGAGTTCGTGCCCGGAGCTAGTGCCCGGAGCTAGTGCCCGGAGTTAGTCCCTGGAGTTAGTGCCAGGAGTTAGTGCCCGTAGTTAGAGACCGAAGTTAGTGTCCGGAGTGAGTGAGTGGAGTTGGTGCCCGGAGCTGGTGCCCGGAGTTAGTGCCCGGAGTTAGTGCCCGGAGTTCGTGCCCATAGTTAGTGCCCTGAGTTAGTGCCCGGAATTAGTGCCCGTAGTTAGAGACCGAAGTTAGTGTCCGGAGTTAGTGAGTGGAGTTGGTGCCCGGAGCTGGTGCCCGGAGTTAGTGCCTGGAGTTCGTGCCCATAGTTAGTGCCCTGAGTTAGTGCCCGGAGTTCGTGCTTAGAGTTAGTGCCCGGAATTAGTGCCCGGAGTTCGTGCCTGGAGTTCGTGCCTGGAGTTAGTGCCTGGAGTTAGTGCCTGGAGTTCATGCCTGGAGTTAATGCCTGGAGTTGGTGCCTGGAGTTAGTGTCTGTATTCATGCATGGAGTTACTACCTGGAGTTAGTACCTGGAGTTCATGCCCATAGTTAGTGCCCTGAGTTAGTGCCCGGAGTTAGTGCTTGGAGTTAGTGCCCGGAATTAGTGCCCGGAGTTCGTGCCCAGAGTTAGTGCCCGGAGTTGGTACCCGGAGTTAGTGCCCAGAGTTATGCCCGGAGTTGGTGCCCGGAGTTGGTGCCCGGAGTTAGTGCCCGGAGTTAGTGCCATGAGTTAGTGCCCGGAGGTGGTGCCCGGAGCTTGTGCCCGGAGTTAGTCCCTGGAGTTAGTGCCTGGAGTTAGTGCCCGGAGTTGGTGCCTGGAATTAGTGCCCGCAGTTAGTGTCCAGAGTTAGTGTCTGGAGATTGTGCCCGGAGCTGGTGCCCGGAGTTGGTGCCTGGAGTTAGTGCCCAGAGTTATGCCCGGAGTTGGTGCCCGGAGTTAGTGCCCGGAGTTGGTGACCGGAGTTAGTGCCCAGAGTTAGTGCCCGGAGCTAGTGCCCGGAGCTAGTGCCCGGAGCTTGTGCCCGGAGTTAGTCCCTGGAGTTAGTGCCTGGAGTTAGTGCCCGGAGTTGGTGCCCGGAATTAGTGCCCGCAGTTAGTGTCCAGAATTAGTGTCTGGAGATTGTGCCCGGAGCTGGTGCCCGGAGTTGGTGCCTGGAGTTAGTGCCCGGAATTAGTGCCCGGAGTTGGTGCCCGGAGTTAGTGCCCGGAGTTAGTGCCCGGAGTTGGTGCCCGGAGTTAGTGCCCGGAGTTGGTGCCCGGAGTTAGTGCCCAGAGTTATGCCCAGAGTTTGTGCCCGGAGTTGGTGCCCGGAGTTGGTGCCCGGAGTTACTGCCGGAGTTAGTGCCGTGAGTTTGTGCCCGGAGGTAGTGCCTGGATTAGTGTCCGGAGTTGGTGACCGGAGTTAGTGCCCGGAGTTGGTGCCCAGAGTTAGTACCCAGAGTTATGCCCGGAGTTGGTGCCCGGAGTTGGTGCCCGGAGTTGGTGCCCAGAGTTAGTGCCCGGAGTTAGTGCCATGAGTTAGTGCCCGGAGGTGGTGCCCGGAGCTTGTGCCCGGAGTTAGTCCCTGGAGTTAGTGCCTGGAGTTAGTACCCGGAGTTGGTGCCCGGAATTAGTGCCCGCAGTTAGTGTCCAGAGTTAGTGTCTGGAGATTGTGCCCGGAGCTGGTGCCCGGAGTTGGTGCCTGGAGATAGTGCCCAGAGTTATGCCCGGAGTTGGTGCCCGGAGTTAGTGCCCGGAGTTGGTGACCGGAGTTAGTGCCCGGAGTTAGTGCCCGGAGCTAGTGCCCGGAGCTAGTGCCCGGAGCTTGTGCCCGGAGTTAGTCCCTGGAGTTAGTGCCTGGAGTTAGTGCCCGGAGTTGGTGCCCGGAATTAGTGCCCGCAGTTAGTGTCCAGAGTTAGTGTCTGGAGATTGTGCCCGGAGCTGGTGCCCGGAGTTGGTGCCTGGAGTTAGTGCCCGGAATTAGTGCCCGGAGTTGGTGCCCGGAGTTAGTGCCCGGAGTTAGTGCCCGGAGTTTGTGCCCGGAGTGAGTGCCCAGAGTTGGTGCCCGGAGTTAGTGCCCAGAGTTATGCCCAGAGTTTGTGCCCGGAGTTGGTGCCCGGAGTTGGTGCCCGGAGTTTCTGCCGGAGTTAGTGCCGTGAGTTAGTGCCCGGAGGTAGTGCCTGGAGTTAGTGCCCGGAGTTGGTGCCGGAGATAGTGCCCGGAGTTAGTGCCCGGAGTTAGTGCCCGGAGTTAGTGCCCGGAGTTAGTGCCCGGAGCTAGTGCCTGGAGTTCGTGCCCGGAGCTAGTGCCCGGAGCTAGTGCCCGGAGTTAGTCCCTGGAGTTAGTGCCAGGAGTTAGTGCCCGTAGTTAGAGACCGAAGTTAGTGTCCGGAGTGAGTGAGTGGAGTTGGTGCCCGGAGCTGGTGCCCGGAGTTAGTGCCCGGAGTTAGTGCCCGGAGTTCGTGCCCATAGTTAGTGCCCTGAGTTAGTGCCCGGAATTAGTGCCCGGAGTTCGTGCCTGGAGTTCGTGCCTGGAGTTAGTGCCTGGAGTTAGTGCCTGGAGTTCATGCCTGGAGTTCATGCCTGGAGTTAATGCCTGGAGTTGGTGCCTGGAGTTAGTGTCTGTATTCATGCATGGAGTTAGTACCTGGAGTTAGTACCTGGAGTTCATGCCCATAGTTAGTGCCCTGAGTTAGTGCCCGGAGTTAGTGCTTGGAGTTAGTGCCCGGAATTAGTGCCCGGAGTTCGTGCCCAGAGTTAGTGCCCGGAGTTGGTGCCCGGAGTTAGTGCCCAGAGTTATGCCCGGAGTTGGTGCCCGGAGTTGGTGCCCGGAGTTAGTGCCCGGAGTTAGTGCCATGAGTTAGTGCCCGGAGGTGGTGCCCGGAGCTTGTGCCCGGAGTTAGTCCCTGGAGTTAGTGCCTGGAGTTAGTGCCCGGAGTTGGTGCCTGGAATTAGTGCCCGCAGTTAGTGTCCAGAGTTAGTGTCTGGAGATTGTGCCCGGAGCTGGTGCCCGGAGTTGGTGCCTGGAGTTAGTGCCCAGAGTTATGCCCGGAGCTGGTGCCCGGAGTTAGTGCCCGGAGTTGGTGACCGGAGTTAGTGCCCGGAGTTAGTGCCCGGAGCTAGTGCCCGGAGCTAGTGCCCGGAGCTTGTGCCCGGAGTTAGTCCCTTGAGTTAGTGCCTGGAGTTAGTGCCCGGAGTTGGTGCCCGGAATTAGTGCCCGCAGTTAGTGTCCAGAATTAGTGTCTGGAGATTGTGCCCGGAGCTGGTGCCCGGAGTTGGTGCCTGGAGTTAGTGCCCGGAATTAGTGCCCGGAGTTGGTGCCCGGAGTTAGTGCCCGGAGTTAGTGCCCGGAGTTGGTGCCCGGAGTTAGTGCCCGGAGTTGGTGCCCGGAGTTAGTGCCCAGAGTTATGCCCAGAGTTTGTGCCCGGAGTTGGTGCCCGGAGTTGGTGCCCGGAGTTACTGCCGGAGTTAGTGCCGTGAGTTAGTGCCCGGAGGTAGTGCCTGGATTAGTGTCCGGAGTTGGTGACCGGAGTTAGTGCCCGGAGTTGGTGCCCAGAGTTAGTGCCCAGAGTTATGCCCGGAGTTGGTGCCCGGAGTTGGTGCCCGGAGTTGGTGCCCAGAGTTAGTGCCCGGAGTTAGTGCCATGTGTTAGTGCCCGGAGGTGGTGCCCGGAGCTTGTGCCCGGAGTTAGTCCCTGGAGTTAGTGCCTGGAGTTAGTGCCCGGAGTTGGTGCCCGGAATTAGTGCCCGCAGTTAGTGTCCAGAGTTAGTGTCTGGAGATTGTGCCCGGAGCTGGTGCCCGGAGTTGGTGCCTGGAGATAGTGCCCAGAGTTATGCCCGGAGTTGGTGCCCGGAGTTAGTGCCCGGAGTTGGTGACCGGAGTTAGTGCCCGGAGTTAGTGCCCGGAGCTAGTGCCCGGAGCTAGTGCCCGGAGCTTGTGCCCGGAGTTAGTCCCTGGAGTTAGTGCCTGGAGTTAGTGCCCGGTGTTGGTGCCCGGAATTAGTGCCCGCAGTTAGTGTCCAGAGTTAGTGTCTGGAGATTGTGCCCGGAGCTGGTGCCCGGAGTTGGTGCCTGGAGTTAGTGCCCGGAATTAGTGCCCGGAGTTGGTGCCCGGAGTTAGTGCCCGGAGTTAGTGCCCGGAGTTTGTGCCCGGAGTGAGTGCCCGGAGTTGGTGCCCGGAGTTAGTGCCCAGAGTTATGCCCAGAGTTTGTGCCCGGAGTTGGTGCTCGGAGTTGGTGCCCGGAGTTTCTGCCGGAGTTAGTGCCGTGAGTTAGTGCCCGGAGGTAGTGCCTGGAGTTAGTGCCCGGAGTTGGTGCCGGAGATAGTGCCCGGAGTAAGTGCCCGGAGTTAGTGCCCGGAGTTAGTGCCCGGAGTTAGTGCCCAGAGCTAGTGCCTGGAGTTCGTGCCCGGAGCTAGTGCCCGGAGCTAGTGCCCGGAGTTAGTCCCTGGAGTTAGTGCCAGGAGTTAGTGCCCGTAGTTAGAGACCGAAGTTAGTGTCCGGAGTTAGTGAGTGGAATTGGTGCCCGGAGCTGGTGCCCGGAGTTAGTGCCCGGAGTTAGTGCCCATAGTTAGTGCCCTGAGTTAGTGCCCGGAGTTAGTGCTTAGAGTTAGTGCCCGGAATTAGTGCCCGGAGTTCGTGCCTGGAGTTCGTGCCTGGAGTTAGTGCCTGGAGTTAGTGCCTGCAGTTCATGCCTGGAGTTAATGCCTGGAGTTGGTGCCTGGAGTTAGTGTCTGTATTCATGCATGGAGTTAGTACCTGGAGTTAGTACCAGGAGTTCATGCCCATAGTTAGTGCCCTACGTTAGTGCCCGGAGTTAGTGCTTGGAGTTAGTGCCCGGAATTAGTGCCCGGAGTTCGTGCCCAGAGTTAGTGCCCGGAGTTGGTGCCCGGAGTTAGTGCCCAGAGTTATGCCCGGAGTTGGTGCCCGGAGTTGGTGCCCGGAGTTAGTGCCCAGAGTTAGTGCCATGAGTTAGTGCCCGGAGGTGGTGCCCGGAGCTTGTGCCCGGAGTTAGTCCCTGGAGTTAGTGCCTGGAGTTAGTGCCCGGAGTTGGTGCCTCGAATTAGTGCCCGCAGTTAGTGTCCAGAGTTAGTGTCTGGAGATTGTGCCCGGAGCTGGTGCCCGGAGTTGGTGCCTGGAGTTAGTGCCCAGAGTTATGCCCGGAGTTGGTGCCCGGAGTTAGTGCCCGGAGTTGGTGACCGGAGTTAGTGCCCGGAGTTAGTGCCCAGAGCTACTGCCTGGAGCTAGTGCCCGGAGCTTGTGCCCGGAGTTAGTCCCTTGAGTTAGTGCCTGGAGTTAGTGCCCGGAGTTGGTGCCCGGAATTAGTGCCCGCAGTTAGTGTCCAGAATTAGTGTCTGGAGATTATGCCCGGAGCTGGTGCCCGGAGTTGGTGCCTGGAGCTAGTGCCTGGAGTTAATGCCTGGAGTTGGTGCCTGGAGTTAGTGTCTGTATTCATGCATGGAGTTAGTACCTGGAGTTAGTACCAGGAGTTCATGCCCATAGTTAGTGCCCTGAGTTAGTGCCCGGAGTTAGTGCTTGGAGTTAGTGCCCGGAATTAGTGCCCGGAGTTCGTGCCCAGAGTTAGTGCCCGGAGTTGGTGCCCGGAGTTAGTGCCCAGAGTTATGCCCGGAGTTGGTGCCCGGAGTTGGTGCCCGGAGTTAGTGCCCGGAGTTAGTGCCATGAGTTAGTGCCCGGAGGTGGTGCCCGGAGCTTGTGCCCGGAGTTAGTCCCTGGAGTTAGTGCCTGGAGTTAGTGCCCGGAGTTGGTGCCTCGAATTAGTGCCCGCAGTTAGTGTGCAGATTTAGTGTCTGGAGATTGTGCCCGGAGCTGGTGCCCGGAGTTGGTGCCTGGAGTTAGTGCCCAGAGTTATGCCCGGAGTTGGTGCCCGGAGTTAGTGCCCGGAGTTGGTGACCGGAGTTAGTGCCCGGAGTTAGTGCCCAGAGCTAGTGCCTGGAGCTAGTGCCCGGAGCTTGTGCCCGGAGTTAGTCCCTTGAGTTAGTGCCTGGAGTTAGTGCCCGGAGTTGGTGCCCGGAATTAGTGCCCGCAGTTAGTGTCCAGAAGTAGTGTCTGGAGATTATGCCCGGAGCTGGTGCCCGGAGTTGGTGCCTGGAGTTAGTGTCCGGAATTAGTGCCCGGAGTTGGTGCCCGGAGTTAGTGCCCGGAGTTAGTGCCCGGAGTTGGTGCCCGGAGTTAGTGCCCGGAGTTGGTGCCCGGAGTTAGTGCCCAGAGTTATGCCCAGAGTTTGTGCCCGGAGTTGGTGCCCGGAGTTGGTGCCCGGAGTTACTGCCGGAGTTAGTGCCGTGAGTTAGTGCCCGGAGGTAGTGCCTGGATTAGTCCCTGGAGTTAGTGCCTGGAGTTAGTGCCCGGGGTTGGTGCCCGGAATTAGTGCCCGGAGTTAGTGTCCAGAGTTAGTGTCTGGAGATTGTGCCCGGAGCTGCTACCCGCAGTTGCTGCCCGGAGTTAGTGCCCGGAATTAGTGCCCGGAGTTGGTGCCCAGAGTTCGTGCCCGGTGTTAGTGCCCGGAGTTGGTGCCCGGAGTTAGTGCCCAGAGTTAGTGCCTGGAGTTAGTCTCTGGAGTTAGTGCCTTTTGTTAGTGCCCGGAGTTGGTGCCCGATGTTGGTGACAGTAGTTAGTGCCCGGAGTTGGTGACAGGAGTTAGTGCCTGGAGTTAGTGCCTGGAGTTAGTGCCCGGAGTTAGTGCCTGGATTTGGTGCCTGGAGTTAGTGCCCGGAGTTAGTGCCTGGATTTGGTGCCTGGAGTTAGTGCCCGGAGTTAGTGCCTGGAGCTAGTGCCCGGAGTTAGTGCCCGGAGTTGGTGCCCAAAGGTGGTGACAGGAGTTAGTGCCCGGATTAGTGCCTGGAGTTAGTGCCTGGAGTTAGTGCCTGAAGTTAGTGCCCGGAGCTAGTGCCCGGAGTTTGTGTCCGGAGTTGGTGCCCGGAGTTAGTGCCCGGAGTTGGTGCACGGAGTTAGTGCCCGGAGGTAGTGCCTGGAGTTAGTGCCCGGAGTTGGTGACCGGAGTTAGTGCCCGGAGTTAGTGCCCGGAGCTAGTGCCCGGAGCTAGTGCCCGGAGCTTGTTACCGGAGTTAGTGCCTGGAGTTAGTGCCCGGAGTTGGTGCCCGGAATTAGTGCCGCAGTTAGTGTCCAGAGTTAGTGTCTGGAGATTGTGCCCGGAGCTGGTGCCCGGAGTTGGTGCCTGGAGTTAGTGCCCGGAATTAGTGCCCGGAGTTGGTGCCCGGAGTTAGTGCCCGGAGTTAGTGCCCGGAGTTGGTGCCCGGAGTTAGTGCCCGGAGTTGGTGCCCGGAGTTAGTGCCCAGAGTTATGCCCGGAGTTTGTGCCCGGAGTTGGTGCCCGGAGTTGGTGCCCGGAGTTATTGCCGTGAGTTAGTGCCCGGAGTTAGTGGCCAGAGTTATGCCCGGAGTTTGTGCCCGGAGTTGGTGCCCGGAGTTGGTGCCCGGAGTTAGTGCCGTGAGTTAGTGCCCGGAGGTAGTGCCAGGAGTTAGTGCCCAGAGTTGGTGACCGGAGTTGGTGGCTGGAGTTAGTGCCCGGAATTAGTGCCCGGAGTTGGTGCCCGGAGTTAGTGCCCGGAGTTAGTGCCCGGAGTTGGTGCCCGGAGTTAGTGCCCGGAGCTGGTGCCCGGAGTTAGTGCCCAGAGTTATGCCCGGAGTTTGTGCCCGGAGTTGGTGCCCGGAGTTGGTGCCCGGAATTAGTGCCGTGAGTTCGTGCCCGGAGGTAGTGCCAGGAGTTAGTGCCCAGAGTTGGTGACCAGAGTTAGTGCCCGGAGTTAGTGCCCGGAGCTAGTGCCCGGAGCTAGTGCCCAGAGCTTGTGCCCGGAGTTAGTCCCTGGAGTTAGTGCCTGGAGTTAGTGCCCGGAGTTGGTGCCCGGAATTAGTGCCCGGAGTTAGTGTCCAGTGTTAGTGTCTGGAGATTGTGCCCGCAGTTGGTGCCCGGAGTTAGTGCCCAGAGATATGCCCGGAGTTTGTGCCCGGAGTTGGTGCCCGGAGTTGGTGCCCGGAGTTAGTGCCGGAGTTAGTGCCGTGAGTTAGTGCCCGGAGGTAGTGCCTGGAGTTAGTGCCCGGAGTTGGTGACCGGAGTTAGTGCCCGGAGTTGGTGCCCAGAGTTAGTACCCAGAGTTATGCCCGGAGTTGGTGCCCGGAGTTGGTGCCCGGAGTTGGTGCCCAGAGTTAGTGCCCAGAGTTAGTGCCATGAGTTAGTGCCCGGAGGTGGTGCCCGGAGCTTGTGCCCGGAGTTAGTCCCTGGAGTTAGTGTCTGGAGTTAGTGCCCGGAGTTGGTGCCCGGAATTAGTGCCCGCAGTTAGTGTCCAGAGTTAGTGTCTGGAGATTGTGCCCGGAGCTGGTGCCCGGAGTTGGTGCCTGGAGATAGTGCCCAGAGTTATGCCCGGAGTTGGTGCCCGGAGTTAGTGCCCGGAGTTGGTGACCGGAGTTAGTGCCCGGAGTTAGTGCCCGGAGCTAGTGCCCGGAGCTAGTGCCCGGAGCTTGTGCCCGGAGTTAGTCCCTGGAGTTAGTGCCTGGAGTTAGTGCCCGGAGTTGGTGCCCGGAATTAGTGCCCGCAGTTAGTGTCCAGAGTTAGTGTCTGGAGATTGTGCCCGGAGCTGGTGCCCGGAGTTGGTGCCTGGAGTTAGTGCCCGGAATTAGTGCCCGGAGTTGGTGCCCGGAGTTAGTGCCCGGAGTTAGTGCCCGGAGTTTGTGCCCGGAGTGAGTGCCCGGAGTTGGTGCCCGGAGTTAGTGCCCAGAGTTATGCCCAGAGTTTGTGCCCGGAGTTGGTGCCCGGAGTTGGTGCCCGGAGTTTCTGCCGGAGTTAGTGCCGTGAGTTAGTGCCCGGAGGTAGTGCCCGGAGTTAGTGCCCAGAGCTAGTGCCTGGAGTTCGTGCCCGGAGCTAGTGCCCGGAGCTAGTGCCCGGAGTTAGTCCCTGGAGTTAGTGCCAGGAGTTAGTGCCCGTAGTTAGAGACCGAAGTTAGTGTCCGGAGTTAGTGAGTGGAGTTGGTGCCCGGAGCTGGTGCCCGGAGTTAGTGCCCGGAGTTAGTGCCCGGAGTTCGTGCCCATAGTTAGTGCCCTGAGTTAGTGCCCGGAGTTAGTGCTTAGAGTTAGTGCCCGGAATTAGTGCCCGGAGTTCGTGCCTGGAGTTCGTGCCTGGAGTTAGTGCCTGGAGTTAGTGCCTGGAGTTCATGCCTGGAGTTAATGCCTGGAGTTGGTGCCTGGAGTTAGTGTCTGTATTCATGCATGGAGTTAGTACCTGGAGTTAGTACCTGGAGTTCATGCCCATAGTTAGTGCCCTGAGTTAGTGCCCGGAGTTAGTGCTTGGAGTTAGTGCCCGGAATTAGTGCCCGGAGTTCGTGCCCAGAGTTAGTGCCCGGAGTTGGTGCCCGGAGTTAGTGCCCAGAGTTATGCCCGGAGTTGGTGCCCGGAGTTATTGCCCGGAGTTAGTGCCCGGAGTTAGTGCCATGAGTTAGTGCCCGGAGGTGGTGCCCGGAGCTTGTGCCCGGAGTTAGTCCCTGGAGTTAGTGCCTGGAGTTAGTGCCCGGAGTTGGTGCCCGGAATTAGTGCCCGCATTTAGTGTCCAGAGTTAGTGTCTGGAGATTGTGCCCGGAGCTGGTGCCCGGAGTTGGTGCCTGGAGTTAGTGCCCGGAATTAGTGCCCGGAGTTGGTGCCCGGAGTTAGTGCCCGGAGTTGGTGACCGGAGTTAGTGCCCGGAATTAGTGCCCGGAGTTGGTGCCCGGAGTTAGTGCCCGGAGTTAGTGCCCGGAGTTGGTGCCCGGAGTTAGTGCCCGGAGTTGGTGCCCGGAGTTAGTGCCCAGAGTTATGCCCAGAGTTTGTGCCCGGAGTTGGTGCCCGGAGTTGGTGCCCGGAGTTACTGCTGGAGTTAGTGCCGTGAGGTAGTGCCCGGAGGTAGTGCCTGGAGTTAGTGCCCGGAGTTGGTGCCCGGAGTTAGTGCCCAGAGTTATGCCCAGAGTTTGTGCCCGGAGTTGGTGCCCGGAGTTGGTGCCCGGAGTTACTGCCGGAATTAGTGCCGTGAATTAGTGCCCGGAGGTAGTGCCTGCAGTTAGTGCCCGGAGTTGGTGACCGGAGTTAGTGCCCGGAGTTAGTGCCCGGAGCTAGTGCCCGGAGCTAGTGCCCGGAGCTTGTGCCCGGAGTTAGTCCCTGGAGCTAGTGCCTGGAGTTAGTGCCCGGAGTTGGTGCCCGGAATTAGTGCCGCAGTTAGTGTCCAGAGTTAGTGTCTGGAGATTGTGCCCGGAGCTGGTGCCCGGAGTTGGTGCCTGGAGTTAGTGCCCGGAATTAGTGCCCGGAGTTGGTGCCCGGAGTTATTGCCCGGAGTTAGTGCCCGGAGTTGGTGCCCGGAGTTAGTGCCCGGAGCTGGTGCCCGGAGTTAGTGCCCAGAGTTATGCCCGGAGTTTGTGCCCGGAATTGGTGCCCGGAGTTGGTGCCCGGAGTTAGTGCCGTGAGTTAGTGCCCGGAGGTAGCGCCAGGAGTTAGTGCCCAGAGTTGGTGACCGGAGTTAGTGCCCGGAGTTAGTGCCCGGAGCTAGTGCCCGGAGCTAGTGCCCGGAGCTTGTGCCCGCAGTTGGTGCCCGGAGTTAGTGCCCAGAGTTATGCCCGGAGTTTGTGCCCGGAGTTAGTGCCCAGAGTTGGTGCCCGGAGTTAGTGCCGTGAGTTAGTGCCCGGAGGTAGTGCCTGGAGTTAGTGCCGGGAGTTGGTGACCGAAGTTAGTGCCCGGAGTTAGTGCCCGGAGCTAGTGCCCGGAGCTAGTGCCCGGAGCTTGTGCCCGGAGTTAGTGCGTGGAGTTAGTGCCTGGAGTTAGTGCCCGGAGTTGGTGCCCGGAATTAGTGCCCGGAGTTACTGTCTAGAGTTAGTGTCTGGAGATTGTGCCCGGAGCTGGTGCCCGGAGTTGGTGCCCGGAGTTAGTGCCCGGAATTAGTGCCCGGAGTTGGTGCCCGGAGTTAGTGCCTTTTGTTAGTGCCCGGAGTTGGTGCCCGAAGTTGGTGAAAGGAGTTAGTGCCAGGAGTTGGTGACAGGAGTTAGTGCCCGGAGTTAGTGCCTGGAGTTAGTGCCCGGAGTTAGTGCCTGGATTTGGTGCCTGGAGTTAGTGCCCGGAGTTAGTGCCTGGATTTGGTGCCTGGAGTTAGTGTCCGGAGCTAGTGCCTGGAGCTAGTGCCCGGAGTTAGTGCCCGGAGTTGGTGCCCGAAGGTGGTGACAGGAGTTAGTGCCCGGAGTTAGTGCCTTGAGTTAGTGCCTGGAGTTAGTGCCTGAAGTTAGTGCCCGGAGCTAGTGCCCGGAGTTAGTGTCCGGAGTTGGTGCCCGAAGTTGGTGACAGGAGCTAGTGCCCAGAGTTAGTGCCCGGAGTTGGTGCCCGGAGCTGGTGCACGGAGTTGGTGCCCGGAGTTAGTGCCCGGAGTTAGTGCCCGGAGTTGGTGCCTGGAGTTAGTGCCCGGAGTTGGTGCCCGGAGTTAGTGCCTGGAGTTGGTGGCCGAAGTTAGTGCCTGGAGTTGGTGCCCGGAGTTGGTGCCCGGAGTTAGTGCCCCGAGTTAGTGCGTGGAGTTAGTGCGTGGAGTTAGTGCCCGGAGTTGGTGCCCGGAGTTAGTGCCCGGAGCTGTTGCCCAGAGTTAGTGCCCGGTGTTAGTGCCTGGAGTTAGTGCCCGGAGCTAGTGCCTGGAGTTAGTGCCCGGAGCTAGTGCCCGGAGCTAGTGCCCGGAGTTAGTCCCTGGAGTTAGTGCCAGGAGTTAGTGCCCGTAGGTAGAGTCCGGAGTTAGTGTCCGGAGTTAGTGAGTGGAGTTGGTGCCCGGAGTTAGTGCCTGGAGTTAGTGCCCGGAATTAGTGCCCAGAGTTTGTGCCCGGAGTTAGTGCCCAGAGTTAGTGCCCAGAGTTGGTGCCCGGAGTTAGTGCCCGGAGTTAGTGCCCGGAGTTGGTACCCGGAATTAGTACCCGGAGTTCGAGTCCAGAGTTAGTGTCCGGAGTTAGTGAGTGGAGTTGGTGCCCGGAGCTGGTGCCTGGAGTTAGTGCCTGGAGTTAGTGCCTGGAGTTCATGCCTAGAGTTAGTGCCTGGAGTTGGTGCCTGGAGTTAGTGCCTGTATTCATGCATGGAGTTAGTACCTGGAGTTAGTACCTGGAGTTCATGCCCATAGTTAGTGCCCTGAGTTAGTGCCCGGAGTTAGTGCTTGGAGTTAGTGCCCGGAATTAGTGCCCGGAGTTGGTGCCCGGAGTTAGTGCCCGGAGTTGGTGCCCGGAGCTGGTGCCCAGAGATATGCCTGGAGTTGGTGCCCGGAGTTGGTGCCCGGAGTTGGTGCCCGGAGTTAGTGCCCGGAGTTAGTGCCGTGAGTTAGTGCCCGGAATTAGTGCCCGCAGTTAGTGTCCAGAGTTAGTGTCTGGAGATTGTGCCCGGAGCTGGTGCCCGGAGTTGGTGCCTGGAGTTAGTGCCCAGAGTTATGCCCGGAGTTGGTGCCCGGAGTTAGTGCCCGGAGTTGGTGACCGGAGTTAGTGCCCGGAGTTTGTGCCCGGAGCTAGTGCCCAGAGCTAGTGCCCGGAGCTTGTGCCCGGAGTTAGTCCCTGGAGTTAGTGCCTGGAGTTAGTGCCCGGAGTTGGTGCCCGGAATTAGTGCCCGCAGTTAGTGTCCAGAGTTAGTTTCTGGAGATTGTGCCCGGAGCTGGTGCCCGGAGTTGGTGCCTGGAGTTAGTGCCCGGAATTAGTGCCCGGAGTTGGTGCCCGGAGTTAGTGCCCGGAGTTAGTGCCGTGAGTTAGTGCCCGGAATTAGTGCCCGCAGTTAGTGTCCAGAGTTAGTGTCTGGAGATTGTGCCCGGAGCTGGTGCCCGGAGTTGGTGCCTGGAGTTAGTGCCCAGAGCTATGCCCGGAGTTGGTGCCCGGAGTTAGTGCCCGGAGTTGGTGCCCGGAGTTAGTGCCCAGAGTTATGCCCAGAGTTTGTGCCCGGAGTTGGTGCCCGGAGTTGGTGCCCGGAGTTACTGCCGGAGTTAGTGCCGTGAGTTAGTGCCCGGAGGTAGTGCCTGGAGTTAGTGCCCGGAGTTGGTGACCGGAGTTAGTGCCCGGAGTTAGTGCCCGGAGCTAGTGCCCGGAGCTAGTGCCCGGAGCTTGTGCCCGGAGTTAGTCCCTGGAGCTAGTGCCTGTAGTTAGTGCCCGGAGTTGGTGCCCGGAATTAGTGCCGTAGTTAGTGTCCAGAGTTAGTGTCTGGAGATTGTGCCCGGAGCTGGTGCCCGGAGTTGGTGCCTGGAGTTAGTGCCCGGAGTTGGTGCCCGGAGTTAGTGCCCGGAGCTGGTGCCCGGAGTTAGTGCCCAGAGTTATGCCCGGAGTTTGTGCCCGGAATTGGTGCCCGGAGTTGGTGCCCGGAGTTAGTGCCGTGAGTTAGTGCCCGGAGGTAGTGCCAGGAGTTAGTGCCCAGAGTTGCTGACCGGAGTTAGTGCCCGGAGTTAGTGCCCGGAGCTAGTGCCCGGAGCTAGTGCCCGGAGCTTGTGCCCGCAGTTGGTGCCCGGAGTTAGTGCCCAGAGTTATGCCCGGAGTTTGTGCCCGGTGTTGGTGCCCGGAGTTGGTGCCCGGAGTTAGTGCCGGAGTTAGTGCCGTGAGTTAGTGCCCGGAGGTAGTGCCTGGAGTTAGTGCCGGGAGTTGGTGACCGAAGTTAGTGCCCGGAGTTAGTGCCCGGAGCTAGTGCCCGGAGCTAGTGCCCGGAGCTTGTGCCCGGAGTTAGTGCATGGAGTTAGTGCCTGGAGTTAGTGCCCGGAGTTGGTGCCCGGAATTAGTGCCCGGAGTTAGTGTCTAGAGTTAGTGTCTGGAGATTGTGCCCGGAGCTGGTGCCCGGAGTTGGTGCCCGGAGTTAGTGCCCGGAATTAGTGCCTGGAGTTGGTGCCCAGAGTTAGTGCCCGGAGTTAGTGCCCGGAGTTGGTGCCCGGAGTTAGTGCCTTTTGTTAGTGCCCGGAGTTGGTGCCCGAAGTTGGTGACAGGAGTTAGTGCCCGGAATTAGTGCCCTGAGTTAGTGCCCGGAGTTAGTGCTTGGAGTTAGTGCCCGGAATTAGTGCCCGGAGTTGGTGCCCGGAGTTAGTGCCCGGAGTTGGTGCCCGGAGCTGGTGCCCAGAGTTATGCCTGGAGTTGGTGCCCGGAGTTGGTGCCCGGAGTTGGTGCCCGGAGTTAGTGCCCGGAGTTAGTGCCGTGAGTTAGTGCCCGGAATTAGAGCCCGCAGTTAGTGTCCAGAGTTAGTGTCTGGAGATTGTGCCCGGAGCTGGTGCCCGGAGTTGGTGCCTGGAGTTAGTGCCCAGAGTTATGCCCGGAGTTGGTGCCCGGAGTTAGTGCCCGGAGTTGGTGACCGGAGTTAGTGCCCGGAATTAGTGCCCGGAGTTGGTGCCCGGAGTTAGTGCCCGGAGATGGTGCCCGGAGTTAGTGCCCAGAGTTATGCCCAGAGTTTGTGCCCGGAGTTGGTGCCCGGAGTTGGTGCCCGGAGTTACTGCTGGAGTTAGTGCCGTGAGTTAGTGCCCGGAGGTAGTGCCTGGAGTTAGTGCCCGGAGTCGGTGCCCGGAGTTAGTGCCCAGAGTTATGCCCAGAGTTTGTGCCCGGAGTTGGTGCCCGGAGTTGGTGCCCGGAGTTACTGCCGGAATTAGTGCCGTGAGTTAGTGCCCGGAGGTAGTGCCTGGAGTTAGTGCCCGGAGTTGGTGACCGGAGTTAGTGCCCGGAGTTAGTGCCCGGAGCTAGTGCCCGGAGCTAGTGCCCGGAGCTTGTGCCCGGAGTTAGTCCCTGGAGCTAGTGCCTGGAGTTAGTGCCCGGAGTTGGTGCCCGGAATTAGTGCCGCAGTTAGTGTCCAGAGTTAGTGTCTGGAGATTGTGCCCGGAGCTGGTGCCCGGAGTTGGTGCCTGGAGTTAGTGCCCGGAATTAGTGCCCGGAGTTGGTGCCCGGAGTTATTGCCCGGAGTTAGTGCCCGGAGTTGGTGCCCGGAGTTAGTGCCCGGAGCTGGTGCCCGGAGTTAGTGCCCAGAGTTATGCCCGGAGTTTGTGCCCGGAATTGGTGCCCGGAGTTGGTGCCCGGAGTTAGTGCCGTGAGTTAGTGCCCGGAGGTAGTGCCAGGAGTTAGTGCCCAGAGTTGGTGACCGGAGTTAGTGCCCGGAGTTAGTGCCCGGAGCTAGTGCCCGGAGCTAGTGCCCGGAGCTAGTGCCCGGAGCTTGTGCCCGCAGTTGGTGCCCGGAGTTAGTGCCCAGAGGTATGCCCGGAGTTTGTGCCCGGAGTTGGTGCCCGGAGTTGGTGCCCGGAGTTAGTGCCGTGAGTTAGTGCCCGGAGGTAGTGCCTGGAGATAGTGCCGGGAGTTGGTGACCGAAGTTAGTGCCCGGAGTTAGTGCCCGGAGCTAGTGCCCGGAGCTAGTGCCCGGAGCTTGTGCCCGGAGTTAGTGCGTGGAGTTAGTGCCTGGAGTTAGTGCCCGGAGTTGGTGCCCGGAATTAGTGCCCGGAGTTAGTGTCTAGAGTTAGTGTCTGGAGATTGTGCCCGGAGCTGGTCACCGGAGTTGGTGCCCGGAGTTAGTGCCCGGAATTAGTGCCCGGAGTTGGTGCCCAGAGTTAGTGCCCGGAGTTAGTGCCCGGAGTTGGTGCCCGGAGTTAGTGCCTTTTGTTAGTGCCCGGAGTTGGTGCCCGAAGTTGGTGAAAGGAGTTAGTGCCCGGAGTTGGTGACAGGAGTTAGTGCCCGGAGTTAGTGCCTGGAGTTAGTGCCCGGAGTTAGTGCCTGGATTTGGTGCCTGGAGTTAGTGCCCGGAGTTAGTGCCTGGATTTGGTGCCTGGAGTTAGTGTCCGGAGTTAGTGCCTGGAGCTAGTGCCCGGAGTTAGTGCCCGGAGTTGGTGCCCGAAGGTGGTGACAGGAGTTAGTGCCCGGAGTTAGTGCCTTGAGTTAGTGCCTGGAGTTAGTGCCTGAAGTTAGTGCCCGGAGCTAGTGCCTGGAGTTAGTGTCCGGAGTTGGTGCCCGAAGTTGGTGACAGGAGCTAGTGCCCAGAGTTAGTGCCCGGAGTTGGTGCCCGGAGCTGGTGCACGGAGTTGGTGCCCGGAGTTAGTGCCCGGAGTTAGTGCCCGGAGTTGGTGCCTGGAGTTAGTGCCCGGAGTTGGTGCCCGGAGTTAGTGCCCGGAGTTGGTGGCCGAAGTTAGTGCCTGGAGTTGGTGCCCGGAGTTGGTGCCCGGAGTTAGTGCCCCGAGTTAGTGCGTGGAGTTAGTGCGTGGAGTTAGTGCCCGGAGTTGGTGCCCGGAGTTAGTGCCCGGAGCTGTTGCCCAGAGTTAGTGCCCGGTGTTAGTGCCCGGAGTTAGTGCCCGGAGCTAGTGCCTGGAGTTAGTGCCCGGAGCTAGTGCCCGGAGCTAGTGCCCGGAGTTAGTCCCTGGAGTTAGTGCCAGGAGTTAGTGCCCGTAGGTAGAGTCCGGAGTTAGTGTCCGGAGTTAGTGAGTGGAGTTGGTGCCCGGAGTTAGTGCCTGGAGTTAGTGCCCGGAATTAGTGCCCAGAGTTTGTGCCCGGAGTTAGTGCCCAGAGTTAGTGCCCAGAGTTGGTGCCCGGAGTTAGTGCCCGGAGTTAGTGCCCGGAGTTGGTACCCGGAATTAGTACCCGGAGTTCGAGTCCAGAGTTAGTGTCCGGAGTTAGTGAGTGGAGTTGGTGCCCGGAGCTGGTGCCTGGAGTTAGTGCCTGGAGTTAGTGCCTGGAGTTCATGCCTAGAGTTAGTGCCTGGAGTTGGTGCCTGGAGTTAGTGCCTGTATTCATGCATGGAGTTAGTACCTGGAGTTAGTACCTGGAGTTCATGCCCATAGTTAGTGCCCTGAGTTAGTGCCCGGAGTTAGTGCTTGGAGTTAGTGCCCGGAATTAGTGCCCGGAGTTGGTGCCCGGAGTTAGTGCCCGGAGTTGGTGCCCGGAGCTGGTGCCCAGAGATATGCCTGGAGTTGGTGCCCGGAGTTGGTGCCCGGAGTTGGTGCCCAGGGTTAGTGCCCGGAGTTAGTGCCGTGAGTTAGTGCCCGGAATTAGTGCCCGCAGTTAGTGTCCAGAGTTAGTGTCTGGAGATTGTGCCCGGAGCTGGTGCCCGGAGTTGGTGCCTGGAGTTAGTGCCCAGAGTTATGCCCGGAGTTGGTGCCCGGAGTTAGTGCCCGGAGTTGGTGACCGGAGTTAGTGCCCGGAGTTTGTGCCCGGAGCTAGTGCCCAGAGCTAGTGCCCGGAGCTTGTGCCCGGAGTTAGTCCCTGGAGTTAGTGCCTGGAGTTAGTGCCCGGAGTTGGTGCCCGGAATTAGTGCCCGCAGTTAGTGTCCAGAGTTAGTTTCTGGAGATTGTGCCCGGAGCTGGTGCCCGGAGTTGGTGCCTGGAGTTAGTGCCCGGAATTAGTGCCCGGAGTTGGTGCCCGGAGTTAGTGCCCGGAGTTAGTGCCGTGAGTTAGTGCCCGGAATTAGTGCCCGCAGTTAGTGTCCAGAGTTAGTGTCTGGAGATTGTGCCCGGAGCTGGTGCCCGGAGTTGGTGCCTGGAGTTAGTGCCCAGAGCTATGCCCGGAGTTGGTGCCCGGAGTTAGTGCCCGGAGTTGGTGCCCGGAGTTAGTGCCCAGAGTTATGCCCAGAGTTTGTGCCCGGAGTTGGTGCCCGGAGTTGGTGCCCGGAGTTACTGCCGGAGTTAGTGCCGTGAGTTAGTGCCCGGAGGTAGTGCCTGGAGTTAGTGCCCGGAGTTAGTGCCCGGAGCTAGTGCCCGGAGCTAGTGCCCGGAGCTTGTGCCCGGAGTTAGTCCCTGGAGCTAGTGCCTGTAGTTAGTGCCCGGAGTTGGTGCCCGGAATTAGTGCCGTAGTTAGTGTCCAGAGTTAGTGTCTGGAGATTGTGCCCGGAGCTGGTGCCCGGAGTTGGTGCCTGGAGTTAGTGCCCGGAGTTGGTGCCCGGAGTTAGTGCCCGGAGCTGGTGCCCGGAGTTAGTGCCCAGAGTTATGCCCGGAGTTTGTGCCCGGAATTGGTGCCCGGAGTTGGTGCCCGGAGTTAGTGCCGTGAGTTAGTGCCCGGAGGTAGTGCCAGGAGTTAGTGCCCAGAGTTGCTGACCGGAGTTAGTGCCCGGAGTTAGTGCCCGGAGCTAGTGCCCGGAGCTAGTGCCCGGAGCTTGTGCCCGCAGTTGGTGCCCGGAGTTAGTGCCCAGAGTTATGCCCGGAGTTTGTGCCCGGTGTTGGTGCCCGGAGTTGGTGCCCGGAGTTAGTGCCGGAGTTAGTGCCGTGAGTTAGTGCCCGGAGGTAGTGCCTGGAGTTAGTGCCGGGAGTTGGTGACCGAAGTTAGTGCCCGGAGTTAGTGCCCGGAGCTAGTGCCCGGAGCTAGTGCCCGGAGCTTGTGCCCGGAGTTAGTGCATGGAGTTAGTGCCTGGAGTTAGTGCCCGGAGTTGGTGCCCGGAATTAGTGCCCGGAGTTAGTGTCTAGAGTTAGTGTCTGGAGATTGTGCCCGGAGCTGGTGCCCGGAGTTGGTGCCCGGAGTTAGTGCCCGGAATTAGTGCCTGGAGTTGGTGCCCAGAGTTAGTGCCCGGAGTTAGTGCCCGGAGTTGGTGCCCGGAGTTAGTGCCTTTTGTTAGTGCCCGGAGTTGGTGCCCGAAGTTGGTGACAGGAGTTAGTGCCCGGAATTAGTGCCCTGAGTTAGTGCCCGGAGTTAGTGCTTGGAGTTAGTGCCCGGAATTAGTGCCCGGAGTTGGTGCCCGGAGTTAGTGCCCGGAGTTGGTGCCCGGAGCTGGTGCCCAGAGTTATGCCTGGAGTTGGTGCCCGGAGTTGGTGCCCGGAGTTGGTGCCCGGAGTTAGTGCCCGGAGTTAGTGCCGTGAGTTAGTGCCCGGAATTAGAGCCCGCAGTTAGTGTCCAGAGTTAGTGTCTGGAGATTGTGCCCGGAGCTGGTGCCCGGAGTTGGTGCCTGGAGTTAGTGCCCAGAGTTATGCCCGGAGTTGGTGCCCGGAGTTAGTGCCCGGAGTTGGTGACCGGAGTTAGTGCCCGGAATTAGTGCCCGGAGTTGGTGCCCGGAGTTAGTGCCCGGAGTTAGTGCCCTGAGTTGGTGCCCGGAGTTAGTGCCCGGAGATGGTGCCCGGAGTTAGTGCCCAGAGTTATGCCCAGAGTTTGTGCCCGGAGTTGGTGCCCGGAGTTGGTGCCCGGAGTTACTGCTGGAGTTAGTGCCGTGAGTTAGTGCCCGGAGGTAGTGCCTGGAGTTAGTGCCCGGAGTTAGTGCCTGGATTTGGTGCCTGGAGTTAGTGCCCGGAGTTAGTGCCTGGATTTGGTGCCTGGAGTTAGTGTCCGGAGTTAGTGCCTGGAGCTAGTGCCCGGAGTTAGTGCCCGGAGTTGGTGCCCGAAGGTGGTGACAGGAGTTAGTGCCCGGAGTTAGTGCCTTGAGTTAGTGCCTGGAGTTAGTGCCTGAAGTTAGTGCCCGGAGCTAGTGCCCGGAGTTAGTGTCCGGAGTTGGTGCCCGAAGTTGGTGACAGGAGCTAGTGCCCAGAGTTAGTGCCCGGAGTTGGTGCCCGGAGCTGGTGCACGGAGTTGGTGCCCGGAGTTAGTGCCCGGAGTTAGTGCCCAGAGTTAGTGCCCAGAGTTGGTGCCCGGAGTTAGTGCCCGGAGTTAGTGCCCGGAGTTAGTGCCCGGAGCTGGTGCCCGGAGTTAGTGCCCAGAGTTATGCCCGGAGTTTGTGCCCGGAATTGGTGCCCGGAGTTGGTGCCCGGAGTTAGTGCCGTGAGTTAGTGCCCGGAGGTAGTGCCAGGAGTTAGTGCCCAGAGTTGGTGACCGGAGTTAGTGCCCGGAGTTAGTGCCCGGAGCTAGTGCCCGGAGCTAGTGCCCGGAGCTAGTGCCCGGAGCTTGTGCCCGCAGTTGGTGCCCGGAGTTAGTGCCCAGAGGTATGCCCGGAGTTTGTGCCCGGAGTTGGTGCCCGGAGTTGGTGCCCGGAGTTAGTGCCGTGAGTTAGTGCCCGGAGGTAGTGCCTGGAGATAGTGCCGGGAGTTGGTGACCGAAGTTAGTGCCCGGAGTTAGTGCCCGGAGCTAGTGCCCGGAGCTAGTGCCCGGAGCTTGTGCCCGGAGTTAGTGCGTGGAGTTAGTGCCTGGAGTTAGTGCCCGGAGTTGGTGCCCGGAATTAGTGCCCGGAGTTAGTGTCTAGAGTTAGTGTCTGGAGATTGTGCCCGGAGCTGGTCACCGGAGTTGGTGCCCGGAGTTAGTGCCCGGAATTAGTGCCCGGAGTTGGTGCCCAGAGTTAGTGCCCGGAGTTAGTGCCCGGAGTTGGTGCCCGGAGTTAGTGCCTTTTGTTAGTGCCCGGAGTTGGTGCCCGAAGTTGGTGAAAGGAGTTAGTGCCCGGAGTTGGTGACAGGAGTTAGTGCCCGGAGTTAGTGCCTGGAGTTAGTGCCCGGAGTTAGTGCCTGGAGTTAGTGCCCGGAATTAGTGCCCAGAGTTTGTGCCCGGAGTTAGTGCCCAGAGTTAGTGCCCAGAGTTGGTGCCCGGAGTTAGTGCCCGGAGTTAGTGCCCGGAGTTGGTACCCGGAATTAGTACCCGGAGTTCGAGTCCAGAGTTAGTGTCCAGAGTTAGTGAGTGGAGTTGGTGCCCGGAGCTGGTGCCTGGAGTTAGTGCCTGGAGTTAGTGCCTGGAGTTCATGCCTAGAGTTAGTGCCTGGAGTTGGTGCCTGGAGTTAGTGCCTGTATTCATGCATGGAGTTAGTACCTGGAGTTAGTACCTGGAGTTCATGCCCATAGTTAGTGCCCTGAGTTAGTGCCCGGAGTTAGTGCTTGGAGTTAGTGCCCGGAATTAGTGCCCGGAGTTGGTGCCCGGAGTTAGTGCCCGGAGTTGGTGCCCGGAGCTGGTGCCCAGAGATATGCCTGGAGTTGGTGCCCGGAGTTGGTGCCCGGAGTTGGTGCCCAGGGTTAGTGCCCGGAGTTAGTGCCGTGAGTTAGTGCCCGGAATTAGTGCCCGCAGTTAGTGTCCAGAGTTAGTGTCTGGAGATTGTGCCCGGAGCTGGTGCCCGGAGTTGGTGCCTGGAGTTAGTGCCCAGAGTTATGCCCGGAGTTGGTGCCCGGAGTTAGTGCCCGGAGTTGGTGACCGGAGTTAGTGCCCGGAGTTTGTGCCCGGAGCTAGTGCCCAGAGCTAGTGCCCGGAGCTTGTGCCCGGAGTTAGTCCCTGGAGTTAGTGCCTGGAGTTAGTGCCCGGAGTTGGTGCCCGGAATTAGTGCCCGCAGTTAGTGTCCAGAGTTAGTTTCTGGAGATTGTGCCCGGAGCTGGTGCCCGGAGTTGGTGCCTGGAGTTAGTGCCCGGAATTAGTGCCCGGAGTTGGTGCCCGGAGTTAGTGCCCGGAGTTAGTGCCCAGAGTTGGTGCCCGGAGTTAGTGCCCGGAGTTGGTGCCCGGAGTTAGTGCCCAGAGTTATGCCCAGAGTTTGTGCCCGGAGTTGGTGCCCGGAGTTGGTGCCCGGAGTTACTGCCGGAGTTAGTGCCGTGAGTTAGTGCCCGGAGGTAGTGCCTGGAGTTAGTGCCCGGAGTTGGTGACCGGAGTTAGTGCCCGGAGTTAGTGCCCGGAGCTAGTGCCCGGAGCTAGTGCCTAGAGCTTGTGCCCGGAGTTAGTCCCTGGAGTTAGTGCCTGGAGTTAGTGCCCGGAGTTGGTGCCCGGAATTAGTGCCCGGAGTTAGTGTCCAGAGTTAGTGTCTGGAGATTGTGCCCGGAGCTGCTGCCCGCAGTTGGTGCCCGGAGTTAGTGCCTGGAATTAGTGCCCGGAGTTGGTGCCCAGAGTTAGTGCCCGGTGTTAGTGCCCGGAGTTGGTGCCCGGAGTTAGTGCCCAGAGTTAGTGCCTGGAGTTAGTGCCTGGAGTTAGTGCCTTTTGTTAGTGCCCAGAGTTGGTGCCCGAAGTTGGTGACAGGAGTTAGTGCCCGGAGTTGGTGACAGGAGTTAGTGCCCGGAGTTAGTGCCTGGAGTTAGTGCCCGGAGTTAGTGCCTGGTATTTGGTGCCTGGAGTTAGTGCCCGGAGTTAGTGCCTGGATTTGGTGCCTGGAGTTAGTGCCCGGAGTTAGTGCCTGGAGCTAGTGCCAGGAGTTAGTGCCCGGAGTTGGTGCCCGAAGGTGGTGACAGGAGTTAGTGCCTGGAGTTAGTGCCTGGAGTTAATGCCCGAAGTTAGTGCCTGGAGTTAGTGCCCGGAGTTAGTGCCCGGAGTTAGTGCCGTGAGTTAGTGCCCAGAGGTAGTGCCAGGAGTTAGTGCCCAGAGTTGGTGACCGGAGTTAGTGCCCGGAGTTAGTGCCCGGAGCTAGTGCCCGGAGCTAGTGCCCGGAGCTAGTGCCCGGAGCTTGTGCCCGCAGTTGATGCCCGGAGTTAGTGCCCAGAGTTATGCCCGGAGTTTGTGCCCGGAGCTTGTGCCCGGAGTTAGTGCGTGGAGTTAGTGCCTGGAGTTAGTGCCCGGAGTTGGTGCCCGGAATTAGTGCCCGGAGTTAGTGCCTAGAGTTAGTGTCTGGAGATTGTGCCCGGAGCTGCTGCCCGGAGTTGGTGCGCGGAGTTAGTGCCCGGAATTAGTGCCCGGAGTTGGTGCCCAGAGTTAGTGCCCGGAGTTAGTGCCCGGAGTTGGTGCCCGGAGTTAGTGCCTTTTGTTAGTGCCCGGAGTTGGTGCCCGAAGTTGGTGACAGGAGTTAGTGCCCGGAGTTGGTGACAGGAGTTAGTGCCCGGAGTTAGTGCCTTGAGTTAGTGCCTGGAGTTAGTGCCTGAAGTTAGTGCCCGGAGCTAGTGCCCGGAGTTAGTGTCCGGAGATGGTGCCCGAAGTTGGTGACAGGAGTTAGTGCCCAGAGTTAGTGCCCGGAGTTGGTGCCCGGAGCTGGTGCACGGAGTTGGTGCCCGGAGTTAGTGCCCGGAGTTAGTGCCCGGAGTTGGTGCCTGGAGTTAGTGCCCGGAGTTGGTGCCCGGAGTTAGTGCCCGGAGTTGTTGGCCGTAGTTAGTGCCCGGAGTTGGTGCCCGGAGTTAGTGCCCGGAGTTAGTGCCCGGAGTTGGTGCCCGGAGTTAGTGCCTTTTGTTAGTGCCCGGAGTTGGTGCCCGAAGTTGGTGACAGGAGTTAGTGCCCGGAGTTGGTGACAGGAGTTAGTGCCCGGAGTTAGTGCCTGGAGTTAGTTCCCGGAGTTAGTGCCTGGATTTGGTGCCTGGAGTTAGTGCCCGGAGTTAGTGCCTGGATTTGGTGCCTGGAGTTAGTGTCCGGAGTTAGTGCCTGGAGCTAGTGCCCGGAGTTAGTGCCCGGAGTTGGTGCCCGAAGGTGGTGACAGGAGTTAGTGCCCGGAGTTAGTGCCTTGAGTTAGTGCCTGGAGTTAGTGCCTGAAGATAGTGCCGGAGCTAGTGCCCGGAGTTAGTGTCCGGAGTTGGTGCCCGAAGTTGGTGACAGGAGTTAGTGCCCAGAGTTAGTGCCCGGAGTTGGTGCCCGGAGCTGGTGCACGGCGTTGGTGCCCGGAGTTAGTGCCTGGAGTTAGTGCCCGGAGTTGGTGCCTGGAGTTAGTGCCCGGAGTTGGTGCCCAGAGTTAGTGCCCGGAGTTGGTGGCCGTAGTTAGTGCCCGGAGTTGGTGCCCGGAGTTAGTGCCCCGAGTTAGTGCATGGAGTTAGTGCGTAGAGTTAGTGCCCGGAGTTGGTGCCCGCAGTTGGTGCCCGGAGTTAGTGCCCGGAGCTGGTGCCCGGAGTTAGTGCCCGGTGTTAGTGCCCGGAGTTAGTGCCCGGAGCTAGTGCCTGGAGTTAGTGCCCGGAGCTAGTGCCCGGAGCTAGTGCCCGGAGTTAGTCCCTGGAGTTAGTGCCAGGAGTTAGTGCCCGTAGGTAGAGTCCGGAGTTAGTGTCCGGAGTTAGTGAGTGGAGTTGGTGCCCGGAGTTAGTGCCTGGAGTTAGTGCCCGGAATTAGTGCCCAGAGTTTGTGCCCGGAGTTAGTGCCCAGAGTTAATGCCCAGAGTTGGTGCCCGGAGTTAGTGCCCGGAGTTAGTGCCCGGAGTTGGTCCCCGGAATTAGTACCCGGAGTTCGAGTCCAGAGTTAGTGTCCGGAGTTAGTGAGTGGAGTTGGTGCCCGGAGTTAGTGCCCGGAGTTAGTGCCCGGAGCTAGTGCCCGGAGCTAGTGCCCGGAGCTTGTGCCCGGAGTTAGTGCGTGGAGTTAGTGCCTGGAGTTAGTGCTCGGAGTTGGTGCCCGGAATTAGTGCCCGGAGTTAGTGTCTAGAGTTAGTGTCTGGAGATTGTGCCCGGAGCTGCTGCCCGGAGTTGGTGCCCGGAGTTAGTGCCCGGAATTAGTGCCCGGAGTTGGTGCCCAGAGTTAGTGCCCGGAGTTAGTGCCCGGAGTTGGTGCCCGGAGTTAGTGCCTTTTGTTAGTGCCCGGAGTTGGTACCCGAAGTTGGTGACAGGAGTTAGTGCCCGGAGTTGGTGACAGGAGTTAGTGCCCGGAGTTAGTGCCTGGAGTTAGTGCCCGGAGTTAGTGCCTGGATTTGGTGCCTGGAGTTAGTGCCCGGAGTTAGTGCCTGGATTTGGTGCCTGGAGTTAGTGTCCGGAGTTAGTGCCTGGAGCTAGTGCCCGGAGTTAGTGCCCGGAGTTGGTGCCCGAAGGTGGTGACAGGAGTTAGTGCCCGGAGTTAGTGCCTTGAGTTAGTGCCTGGAGTTAGTGCATGAAGTTAGTGCCCGGAGCTAGTGCCCGGAGTTAGTGTCCGGAGTTGGTGCCCGAAGTTGGTGACAGGAGTTAGTGCCCAGAGTTAGTGCCCGGAGTTGGTGCCCGGAGCTGGTGCACGGAGTTGGTGCCCGGAGTTAGTGCCCGGAGTTAGTGCCCGAAGTTGGTGCCTGGAGTTAGTGCCCGGAGTTGGTGCCCGGAGTTAGTGCCCGGAGTTGGTGGCCGTAGTTAGTGCCTGGAGTTGGTACCCGGAGTTGGTGCCCGGAGTTAGTGCCCCGAGTTAGTGCGTGGAGTTAGTGCGTGTAGTTAGTGCCCGGAGTTGGTGCCCGGAGTTGGTGCCCGGAGTTAGTGCCCGGAGCTGGTGCCCGGAGTTAGTGCCCGGTGTTAGTGCCCGGAGTTAGTGCCCGGAGCTAGTGCCTGGAGTTAGTGCCCGGAGCTAGTGCATGGAGCTAGTGCCCGGAGTTAGTCCCTGGAGTTAGTGCCAGGAGTTAGTGCCCGTAGGTAGAGTCCGGAGTTAGTGTCCGGAGTTAGTGAGTGGAGTTGGTGCCCGGAGTTAGTGCCTGGAGCTAGTGCCCGGAATTAGTGCCCAGAGTTTGTGCCCGGAGTTAGTGCCCAGAGTTAGTGCCCAGAGTTGGTGCCCGGAGTTAGTGCCCGGAGTTGGTACCCGGAATTAGTACCCGGAGTTCGAGTCCGGATTTAGTGTCCGGAGTTAGTGAGTGGAGTTGGTGCCCGGAGCTGGTGCCCGGAGTTAGTGCCCGGAGTTAGTGCCCGGAGTTCGTGCCTATAGTTAGTGCCCTGAGTTAGTGCCCGGAGTTAGTGCTTAGAGTTAGTGCCCGGAATTAGTGCCCGGAGTTCGTGCCTGGAGTTCGTGCCTGGAGTTAGTGCCTGGAGTTAGTGCCTGGAGTTGGTGCCTGGAGTCAGTGCCTGTATTCATGCATGGAGTTAGTACCTGGAGTTAGTACCTGGAGTTCATGCCCATAGTTAGTGCCCTGAGTTAGTGCCCGGAGTTAGTGCTTGGAGTTAGTGCCCGGAATTAGTGCCCGGAGTTGGTGCCTGGAGTTAGTGCCCGGAGTTGGTGCCCGGAGCTGGTGCCCAGAGTTATGCCTGGAGTTGGTGCCCGGAGTTGGTGCCCGGAGTTGGTGCCCGGAGTTAGTGCCCGGAGTTAGTGCCGTGAGTTAGTGCCCGGAATTGGTGCCCGCAGTTAGTGTCCAGAGTTAGTGTCTGGAGATTGTGCCCGGAGCTGGTGCCCGGAGTTGGTGTCTGGAGTTAGTGCCCAGAGTTATGCCCGGAGTTGGTGTCCGGAGTTAGTGCCCGGAGTTGGTGACCGGAGTTAGTGCCCGGAGTTAGTGCCCAGAGCTAGTGCCCAGAGCTAGTGCCCGGAGCTTGTGCCCGGAGTTAGTCCCTGGAGTTAGTGCCTGGAGTTAGTGCCCGGAGTTGGTGCCCGGAATTAGTGCCCGCAGTTAGTGTCCAGAGTTAGTGTCTGGAGATTGTGCCCGGAGCTGGTGCCCGGAGTTGGTGCCTGGAGTTAGTGCCCGGAATTAGTGCCCGGAGTTGGTGCCCGGAGTTAGTGCCCGGAGTTAGTGCCCGGAGTTGGTGCCCTGAGTTAGTGCCCGGAGTTGGTGCCCGGAGTTAGTGCCCAGAGTTATGCCCAGAGTTTGTGCCCGGAGTTGGTGCCGGAGTTAGTGCCGTGAGTTAGTGCCCGGAGGTAGTGCCTGGAGTTAGTGCCCGGAGTTGGTGACCGGAGTTAGTGCCCGGAGTTAGTGCCCGGAGCTAGTGCCCGGAGCTAGTGCCCGGAGCTTGTGCCCGGAGTTAGTCCCTGGAGTTAGTGCCTGGAGTTAGTGCCCGGAGTTGGTGCCCGGAATTAGTGCCCGGAGTTAGTGTCCAGAGTTAGTGTCTGGAGATTGTGCCCGGAGCTGCTGCCCGCAGTTGGTGCCCGGAGTTAGTGCCCGGAATTAGTGCCCGGAGTTGGTGCCCAGAGTTAGTGCCCGGTGTTAGTGCCCGGAGTTGGTGCCCAGAGTTAGTGCCCAGAGTTAGTGCCTGGAGTTAGTGCCTGGAGTTATTGCCTTTTGTTAGTGCCCGGAGTTGGTGCCCGAGGTTGGTGACAGGAGTTAGTGCCCGGAGTTGGTGACAGGAGTTAGTGCCCGGAGTTAGTGCCTGGAGTTAGTGCCCGGAGTTAGTGCCTGGATTTGGTGCCCGGAGTTGGTGCCCGGAGTTAGTGCCCGGAGTTAGTCCCTGGAGTTAGTGCCTGGAGTTAGTGCCCGGAGTTGGTGCCCGGAATTAGTGCCCGGAGTTAGTGTCCAGAGTTAGTGTCTGGAGATTGTGCCCGGAGCTGCTGCCCGCAGTTGGTGCCCGGAGTTAGTGCCCGGAATTAGTGCCCGGAGTTGGTGCCCAGAGTTAGTGCCCGGTGTTAGTGCCCGGAGTTGGTGCCCAGAGTTAGTGCCCAGAGTTAGTGCCTGGAGTTAGTGCCTGGAGTTATTGCCTTTTGTTAGTGCCCGGAGTTGGTGCCCGAGGTTGGTGACAGGAGTTAGTGCCCGGAGTTGGTGACAGGAGTTAGTGCCCGGAGTTAGTGCCTGGAGTTAGTGCCCGGAGTTAGTGCCTGGATTTGGTGCCTGGAGTTAGTGCCCGGAGTTAGTGCCTGGATTTGGTGCCTGGAGTTAGTGCCCGGAGTTAGTGCCGGGAGCGAGTGCCAGGAGTTAGTGCCCGGAGTTGGTGCCCGAAGGTGGTGACAGGAGTTAGTGCCCGGAGTTAGTGCCTGGAGTTAGTGCCTGGAGTAAGTGCCTGAAGTTAGTGCCCGGAGCTAGTGCCCGGAGTTTGTGTCCGGAGTTGGTGCCCGGAGTTAGTGCCCGGAGTTGCTGCACGGAGTTAGTGCCCGGAGGTAGTGCCTGGAGTTAGTGCCCGGAGTTGGTGACCGGAGTTAGTGCCCGGAGTTAGTGCCCGGAGCTAGTGCCCGGAGCTAGTGCCCGGAGCTTGTGCCCGGAGTTAGTCCCTGGAATTAGTGCCTGGAGTTAGTGCCCGGATTTGGTGCCCGGAATTAGTGCCGCAGTTAGTGTCCAGATTTAGTGTCTGAAGATTGTGCCCGGAGCTGGTGCCCGGAGTTGGTGCCTGGAGTTAGTGCCCGGAATTAGTGCCCGGAGTTGGTGCCCGGAGTTAGTGCCCGGAGTTAGTGCCCGGAGTTGGTGCCCGGAGTTAGTGCCTGGAGTTGGTGCCCGGAGTTAGTGCCCAGAGTTATGCCCGGAGTTTGTGCCCGGAGTTGGTGCCCGGAGTTGGTGCCCGGAGTTAGTGCCGTGAGTTAGTGCTCGGAGGTAGTGCCAGGAGTTAGTGCCCAGAGTTGGTGACCGGAGTTGGTGCCTGGAGTTAGTGCCCGGAATTAGTGCCCGGAGTTGGTGCCCGGAGTTAGTGCCCGGAGTTAGTGCCCGGAGTTGGTGCCCGGAGTTAGTGCCAGGAGTTAGTGCCCGGAGTTAGTGCCGTGAGTTAGTGCCCGGAGTTAGTGCCTGGAGCTGGTGCCCGGAGTTAGTGCCAGGAGTTAGTGCCTGGAGTTAGTGCCCGGAGTTGGTGCCCGGAATTAGTGCCCGCAGTTAGTGTCCAGAGTTAGTGTCTGGAGATTGTGCCCGGAGCTGGTGCCCGGAGTTGGTGCCTGGAGTTAGTGCCCGGAATTAGTGCCCGGAGTTGGTGCCCGGAGTTAGTGCCCGGAGTTGGTGCCCGGAGTTAGTGCCCGGAGTTGGTGCCCGGAGTTAGTGCCCAGAGTTAGTGCCCGGAGGTAGTGCCTGGAGTTGGTGCCCGGAGTTGGTGCCCGGAGTTACTGCCGGAGTTAGTGCCTGGAGTTAGTGCCCGGAGTTAGTGCCTGGATTTGGTGCCTGGAGTTAGTGCCCGGAGTTAGTGCCTGGATTTGGTGCCTGGAGTTAGTGCCCGGAGTTAGTGCCTGGAGCTAGTGCCAGGAGTTAGTGCCCAGAGTTGGTGCCCGAAGGTGGTGACAGGAGTTAGTGCCCGGAGTTAGCGCCTGGAGTTAGTGCCTGGAGTAAGTGCCTGAAGTTAGTGCCCGGAGCTAGTGCCCGGAGTTTGTGTCCGGAGTTGGTGCCCGGAGTTAGTGCCCAGAGTTTGTGCCCGGAGTTAGTGCCCAGAGTTAGTGCCCAGAGTTGGTGCCCAGAGTTAGTGCCCGGAGTTGGTACCCGGAATTAGTACCCGGAGTTCGAGTCCGGAGTTAGTGTCCGGAGTTAGTGAGTGGAGTTGGTGCCCGGAGCTGGTGCCCGGAGTTAGTGCCCGGAGTTAGTGCCCGGAGTTCGTGCCCATAGTTAGTGCCCTGAGTTAGTGCCCGGAGTTAGTGCTTAGAGTTAGTGCCCGGAATTAGTGCCCGGAGTTCGTGCCTGGAGTTCGTGCCTGGAGTTGTGCCTGGAGTTAGTGCCTGGAGTTGGTGCCTGGAGTCAGTGCCTGTATTCATGCATGGAGTTAGTACCTGGAGTTAGTACCTGGAGTTCATGCCCATAGTTAGTGCCCTGAGTTAGTGCCCGGAGTTAGTGCTTGGAGTTAGTGCCCGGAATTAGTGCCCGGAGTTGGTGCCCGGAGTTAGTGCCCGGAGTTGGTGCCCGGAGCTGGTGCCCAGAGTTATGCCTGGAGTTGGTGCCCGGAGTTGGTGCCCGGAGTTGGTGCCCGGAGTTAGTGCCCGGAGTTAGTGCCGTGAGTTAGTGCCCGGAATTTGTGCCCGCAGTTAGTGTCCAGAGTTAGTGTCTGGAGATTGTGCCCGGAGCTGGTGCCCGGAGTTGGTGCCTGGAGTTAGTGCCCAGAGTTATGCCCGGAGTTGGTGCCCGGAGTTAGTGCCCGGAGTTGGTGACCGGAGTTAGTGCCCGGAGTTAGTGCCCAGAGCTAGTGCCCAGAGCTAGTGCCCGGAGCTTGTGCCCGGAGTTAGTCCCTGGAGTTAGTGCCTGGAGTTAGTGCCCGGAGTTGGTGCCCGGAATTAGTGCCCGCAGTTAGTGTCCAGAGTTAGTGTCTGGAGATTGTGCCCGGAGCTGGTGCCCGGAGTTGGTGCCTGGAGTTAGTGCCCAGAATTAGTGCCCGGAGTTGGTGCCCGGAGTTAGTGCCCGGAGTTAGTGCCCGGAGTTGGTGCCCGGAGTTAGTGCCCGGAGTTGGTGCCCGGAGTTAGTGCCCAGAGTTATGCCCAGAGTTTGTGCCCGGAGTTGGTGCCCGGAGTTGGTGCCCGGAGTTACTGCCGGAGTTAGTGCCGTGAGTTAGTGCCCGGAGGTAGTGCCTGGAGTTAGTGCCCGGAGTTGGTGACCGGAGTTAGTGCCCGGAGTTAGTGCCCGGAGCTAGTGCCCGGAGCTAGTGCCCGGAGCTTGTGCCCGGAGTTAGTCCCTGGAGTTAGTGCCTGGAGTTAGTGCCCGGAGTTGGTGCCCGGAATTAGTGCCCGGAGTTAGTGTCCAGAGTTAGTGTCTGGAGATTGTGCCCGGAGCTGCTGCCCGCAGTTGGTGCCCGGAGTTAGTGCCCGGAATTAGTGCCCGGAGTTGGTGCCCAGAGTTAGTGCCCGGAATTAGTGCCCGGAGTTGGTGCCCAGAGTTAGTGCCCGGTGTTAGTGCCCGGAGTTGGTGCCCAGAGTTAGTGCCCAGAGTTAGTGCCTGGAGTTAGTGCCTGGAGTTATTGCCTTTTGTTAGTGCCCGGAGTTGGTGCCCGAGGTTGGTGACAGGAGTTAGTGCCCGGAGTTGGTGACAGGAGTTAGTGCCCGGAGTTAGTGCCTGGAGTTAGTGCCCGGAGTTAGTGCCTGGATTTGGTGCCTGGAGTTAGTGCCCGGAGTTAGTGCCTGGATTTGGTGCCTGGAGTTAGTGCCCGGAGTTAGTGCCTGGAGCGAGTGCCAGGAGTTAGTGCCCGGAGTTGGTGCCCGAAGGTGGTGACAGGAGTTAGTGCCCGGAGTTAGTGCCTGGAGTTAGTGCCTGGAGTTAGTGCCCGGAGCTAGTGCCCGGAGTTTGTGTCCGGAGTTGGTGCCCGGAGTTAGTGCCCGGAGTTGCTGCACGGAGTTAGTGCCCGGAGGTAGTGCCTGGAGTTAGTGCCCGGAGTTGGTGACCGGAGTTAGTGCCCGGAGTTAGTGCCCGGAGCTAGTGCCCGGAGCTAGTGCCCGGAGCTTGTGCCCGGAGTTAGTCCCTGGAATTAGTGCCTGGAGTTAGTGCCCGGATTTGGTGCCCGGAATTAGTGCCGCAGTTAGTGTCCAGATTTAGTGTCTGGAGATTGTGCCCGGAGCTGGTGCCCGGAGTTGGTGCCTGGAGTTAGTGCCCGGAATTAGTGCCCGGAGTTGGTGCCCGGAGTTAGTGCCCGGAGTTAGTGCCCGGAGTTGGTGCCCGGAGTTAGTGCCCGGAGTTGGTGCCCGGAGTTAGTGCCCAGAGTTATGCCCGGAGTTTGTGCCCGGAGTTGGTGCCCGGAGTTGGTGCCCGGAGTTAGTGCCGTGAGTTAGTGCTCGGAGGTAGTGCCAGGAGTTAGTGCCCAGAGTTGGTGACCGGAGTTGGTGCCTGGAGTTAGTGCCCGGAATTAGTGCCCGGAGTTGGTGCCCGGAGTTAGTGCCCGGAGTTAGTGCCCGGAGTTAGTGCCGTGAGTTAGTGCCCGGAGTTAGTGCCTGGAGCTGGTGCCCGGAGTTAGTGCCAGGAGTTAGTGCCTGGAGTTAGTGCCCGGAGTTGGTGCCCGGAATTAGTGCCCGCAGTTAGTGTCCAGAGTTAGTGTCTGGAGATTGTGCCCGGAGCTGGTGCCCGGAGTTGGTGCCTGGAGTTCGTGCCCGGAATTAGTGCCCGGAGTTGGTGCCTGGAGTTAGTGCCCGGAGTTAGTGCCCGGAGTTGGTGCCCGGAGTTAGTGCCCGGAGTTGGTGCCCGGAGTTAGTGCCCAGAGTTATGCCCAGAGTTTGTGCCCGGAGTTGGTGCCCGGAGTTGGTGCCCGGAGTTACTGCCGGAGTTAGTGCCGTGAGTTAGTGCCCGGAGGTAGTGCCTGGAGTTAGTGCCCGGAGTTGGTGACCGGAGTTAGTGCCCGGAGTTAGTGCCTGGAGTTAGTGCCCGGAGTTAGTGCCTGGATTTGGTGCCTGGAGTTAGTGCTCGGAGTTAGTGCCTGGATTTGGTGCCTGGAGTTAGTGCCCGGAGTTAGTGCCTGGAGCTAGTGCCAGGAGTTAGTGCCCGGAGTTGGTGCCCGAAGGTGGTGACAGGAGTTAGTGCCCGGAGTTAGTGCCTGGAGTTAGTGCCTGGAGTAAGTGCCTGAAGTTAGTGCCCGGAGCTAGTGCCCGGAGTTTGTGTCCGGAGTTGGTGCCCGGACTTAGTGCCCGGAGTTGCTGCACGGAGTTAGTGCCCGGAGGTAGTGCCTGGAGTTAGTGCCCGGAGTTGGTGCCCGGAATTAGTGCCGCAGTTAGTGTCCAGATTTAGTGTCTGAAGATTGTGCCCGGAGCTGGTGCCCGGAGTTGGTGCCTGGAGTTAGTGCCCGGAATTAGTGCCCGGAGTTGGTGCCCGGAGTTAGTGCCCGGAGTTAGTGCCCGGAGTTGGTGCCCGGAGTTAGTGCCTGGAGTTGGTGCCCGGAGTTAGTGCCCAGAGTTATGCCCGGAGTTTGTGCCCGGAGTTGGTGCCCGGAGTTGGTGCCCGGAGTTAGTGCCGTGAGTTAGTGCTCGGAGGTAGTGCCAGGAGTTAGTGCCCAGAGTTGGTGACCGGAGTTGGTGCCTGGAGTTAGTGCCCGGAATTAGTGCCCGGAGTTGGTGCCCGGAGTTAGTGCCCGGAGTTAGTGCCCGGAGTTGGTGCCCGGAGTTAGTGCCAGGAGTTAGTGCCCGGAGTTAGTGCCGTGAGTTAGTGCCCGGAGTTAGTGCCTGGAGCTGGTGCCCGGAGTTAGTGCCAGGAGTTAGTGCCTGGAGTTAGTGCCCGGAGTTGGTGCCCGGAATTAGTGCCCGCAGTTAGTGTCCAGAGTTAGTGTCTGGAGATTGTGCCCGGAGCTGGTGCCCGGAGTTGGTGCCTGGAGTTAGTGCCCGGAATTAGTGCCCGGAGTTGGTGCCCGGAGTTAGTGCCCGGAGTTGGTGCCCGGAGTTAGTGCCCGGAGTTGGTGCCCGGAGTTAGTGCCCAGAGTTAGTGCCCGGAGGTAGTGCCTGGAGTTGGTGCCCGGAGTTGGTGCCCGGAGTTACTGCCGGAGTTAGTGCCTGGAGTTAGTGCCCGGAGTTAGTGCCTGGATTTGGTGCCTGGAGTTAGTGCCCGGAGTTAGTGCCTGGATTTGGTGCCTGGAGTTAGTGCCCGGAGTTAGTGCCTGGAGCTAGTGCCAGGAGTTAGTGCCCGGAGTTGGTGCCCGAAGGTGGTGACAGGAGTTAGTGCCCGGAGTTAGCGCCTGGAGTTAGTGCCTGGAGTAAGTGCCTGAAGTTAGTGCCCGGAGCTAGTGCCCGGAGTTTGTGTCCGGAGTTGGTGCCCGGAGTTAGTGCCCAGAGTTTGTGCCCGGAGTTAGTGCCCAGAGTTAGTGCCCAGAGTTGGTGCCCAGAGTTAGTGCCCGGAGTTGGTACCCGGAATTAGTACCCGGAGTTCGAGTCCGGAGTTAGTGTCCGGAGTTAGTGAGTGGAGTTGGTGCCCGGAGCTGGTGCCCGGAGTTAGTGCCCGGAGTTAGTGCCCGGAGTTCGTGCCCATAGTTAGTGCCCTGAGTTAGTGCCCGGAGTTAGTGCTTAGAGTTAGTGCCCGGAATTAGTGCCCGGAGTTCGTGCCTGGAGTTCGTGCCTGGAGTTGTGCCTGGAGTTAGTGCCTGGAGTTGGTGCCTGGAGTCAGTGCCTGTATTCATGCATGGAGTTAGTACCTGGAGTTAGTACCTGGAGTTCATGCCCATAGTTAGTGCCCTGAGTTAGTGCCCGGAGTTAGTGCTTGGAGTTAGTGCCCGGAATTAGTGCCCGGAGTTGGTGCCCGGAGTTAGTGCCCGGAGTTGGTGCCCGGAGCTGGTGCCCAGAGTTATGCCTGGAGTTGGTGCCCGGAGTTGGTGCCCGGAGTTGGTGCCCGGAGTTAGTGCCCGGAGTTAGTGCCGTGAGTTAGTGCCCGGAATTTGTGCCCGCAGTTAGTGTCCAGAGTTAGTGTCTGGAGATTGTGCCCGGAGCTGGTGCCCGGAGTTGGTGCCTGGAGTTAGTGCCCAGAGTTATGCCCGGAGTTGGTGCCCGGAGTTAGTGCCCGGAGTTGGTGACCGGAGTTAGTGCCCGGAGTTAGTGCCCAGAGCTAGTGCCCAGAGCTAGTGCCCGGAGCTTGTGCCCGGAGTTAGTCCCTGGAGTTAGTGCCTGGAGTTAGTGCCCGGAGTTGGTGCCCGGAATTAGTGCCCGCAGTTAGTGTCCAGAGTTAGTGTCTGGAGATTGTGCCCGGAGCTGGTGCCCGGAGTTGGTGCCTGGAGTTAGTGCCCAGAATTAGTGCCCGGAGTTGGTGCCCGGAGTTAGTGCCCGGAGTTAGTGCCCGGAGTTGGTGCCCGGAGTTAGTGCCCGGAGTTGGTGCCCGGAGTTAGTGCCCAGAGTTATGCCCAGAGTTTGTGCCCGGAGTTGGTGCCCGGAGTTGGTGCCCGGAGTTACTGCCGGAGTTAGTGCCGTGAGTTAGTGCCCGGAGGTAGTGCCTGGAGTTAGTGCCCGGAGTTGGTGACCGGAGTTAGTGCCCGGAGTTAGTGCCCGGAGCTAGTGCCCGGAGCTAGTGCCCGGAGCTTGTGCCCGGAGTTAGTCCCTGGAGTTAGTGCCTGGAGTTAGTGCCCGGAGTTGGTGCCCGGAATTAGTGCCCGGAGTTAGTGTCCAGAGTTAGTGTCTGGAGATTGTGCCCGGAGCTGCTGCCCGCAGTTGGTGCCCGGAGTTAGTGCCCGGAATTAGTGCCCGGAGTTGGTGCCCAGAGTTAGTGCCCGGAATTAGTGCCCGGAGTTGGTGCCCAGAGTTAGTGCCCGGTGTTAGTGCCCGGAGTTGGTGCCCAGAGTTAGTGCCCAGAGTTAGTGCCTGGAGTTAGTGCCTGGAGTTATTGCCTTTTGTTAGTGCCCGGAGTTGGTGCCCGAGGTTGGTGACAGGAGTTAGTGCCCGGAGTTGGTGACAGGAGTTAGTGCCCGGAGTTAGTGCCTGGAGTTAGTGCCCGGAGTTAGTGCCTGGATTTGGTGCCTGGAGTTAGTGCCCGGAGTTAGTGCCTGGAGCTAGTGCCAGGAGTTAGTGCCCGGAGTTGGTGCCCGAAGGTGGTGACAGGAGTTAGTGCCCGGAGTTAGTGCCTGGAGTTAGTGCCTGGAGTAAGTGCCTGAAGTTAGTGCCCGGAGCTAGTGCCCGGAGTTTGTGTCCGGAGTTGGTGCCCGGACTTAGTGCCCGGAGTTGCTGCACGGAGTTAGTGCCCGGAGGTAGTGCCTGGAGTTAGTGCCCGGAGTTGGTGCCCGGAATTAGTGCCGCAGTTAGTGTCCAGATTTAGTGTCTGAAGATTGTGCCCGGAGCTGGTGCCCGGAGTTGGTGCCTGGAGTTAGTGCCCGGAATTAGTGCCCGGAGTTGGTGCCCGGAGTTAGTGCCCGGAGTTAGTGCCCGGAGTTGGTGCCCGGAGTTAGTGCCTGGAGTTGGTGCCCGGAGTTAGTGCCCAGAGTTATGCCCGGAGTTTGTGCCCGGAGTTGGTGCCCGGAGTTGGTGCCCGGAGTTAGTGCCGTGAGTTAGTGCTCGGAGGTAGTGCCAGGAGTTAGTGCCCAGAGTTGGTGACCGGAGTTGGTGCCTGGAGTTAGTGCCCGGAATTAGTGCCCGGAGTTGGTGCCCGGAGTTAGTGCCCGGAGTTAGTGCCCGGAGTTGGTGCCCGGAGTTAGTGCCAGGAGTTAGTGCCCGGAGTTAGTGCCGTGAGTTAGTGCCCGGAGTTAGTGCCTGGAGCTGGTGCCCGGAGTTAGTGCCAGGAGTTAGTGCCTGGAGTTAGTGCCCGGAGTTGGTGCCCGGAATTAGTGCCCGCAGTTAGTGTCCAGAGTTAGTGTCTGGAGATTGTGCCCGGAGCTGGTGCCCGGAGTTGGTGCCTGGAGTTAGTGCCCGGAATTAGTGCCCGGAGTTGGTGCCCGGAGTTAGTGCCCGGAGTTGGTGCCCGGAGTTAGTGCCCGGAGTTGGTGCCCGGAGTTAGTGCCCAGAGTTAGTGCCCGGAGGTAGTGCCTGGAGTTGGTGCCCGGAGTTGGTGCCCGGAGTTACTGCCGGAGTTAGTGCCTGGAGTTAGTGCCCGGAGTTAGTGCCTGGATTTGGTGCCTGGAGTTAGTGCCCGGAGTTAGTGCCTGGATTTGGTGCCTGGAGTTAGTGCCCGGAGTTAGTGCCTGGAGCTAGTGCCAGGAGTTAGTGCCCGGAGTTGGTGCCCGAAGGTGGTGACAGGAGTTAGTGCCCGGAGTTAGCGCCTGGAGTTAGTGCCTGGAGTAAGTGCCTGAAGTTAGTGCCCGGAGCTAGTGCCCGGAGTTTGTGTCCGGAGTTGGTGCCCGGAGTTAGTGCCCAGAGTTTGTGCCCGGAGTTAGTGCCCAGAGTTAGTGCCCAGAGTTGGTGCCCAGAGTTAGTGCCCGGAGTTGGTACCCGGAATTAGTACCCGGAGTTCGAGTCCGGAGTTAGTGTCCGGAGTTAGTGAGTGGAGTTGGTGCCCGGAGCTGGTGCCCGGAGTTAGTGCCCGGAGTTAGTGCCCGGAGTTCGTGCCCATAGTTAGTGCCCTGAGTTAGTGCCCGGAGTTAGTGCTTAGAGTTAGTGCCCGGAATTAGTGCCCGGAGTTCGTGCCTGGAGTTCGTGCCTGGAGTTGTGCCTGGAGTTAGTGCCTGGAGTTGGTGCCTGGAGTCAGTGCCTGTATTCATGCATGGAGTTAGTACCTGGAGTTAGTACCTGGAGTTCATGCCCATAGTTAGTGCCCTGAGTTAGTGCCCGGAGTTAGTGCTTGGAGTTAGTGCCCGGAATTAGTGCCCGGAGTTGGTGCCCGGAGTTAGTGCCCGGAGTTGGTGCCCGGAGCTGGTGCCCAGAGTTATGCCTGGAGTTGGTGCCCGGAGTTGGTGCCCGGAGTTGGTGCCCGGAGTTAGTGCCCGGAGTTAGTGCCGTGAGTTAGTGCCCGGAATTTGTGCCCGCAGTTAGTGTCCAGAGTTAGTGTCTGGAGATTGTGCCCGGAGCTGGTGCCCGGAGTTGGTGCCTGGAGTTAGTGCCCAGAGTTATGCCCGGAGTTGGTGCCCGGAGTTAGTGCCCGGAGTTGGTGACCGGAGTTAGTGCCCGGAGTTAGTGCCCAGAGCTAGTGCCCAGAGCTAGTGCCCGGAGCTTGTGCCCGGAGTTAGTCCCTGGAGTTAGTGCCTGGAGTTAGTGCCCGGAGTTGGTGCCCGGAATTAGTGCCCGCAGTTAGTGTCCAGAGTTAGTGTCTGGAGATTGTGCCCGGAGCTGGTGCCCGGAGTTGGTGCCTGGAGTTAGTGCCCAGAATTAGTGCCCGGAGTTGGTGCCCGGAGTTAGTGCCCGGAGTTAGTGCCCGGAGTTGGTGCCCGGAGTTAGTGCCCGGAGTTGGTGCCCGGAGTTAGTGCCCAGAGTTATGCCCAGAGTTTGTGCCCGGAGTTGGTGCCCGGAGTTGGTGCCCGGAGTTACTGCCGGAGTTAGTGCCGTGAGTTAGTGCCCGGAGGTAGTGCCTGGAGTTAGTGCCCGGAGTTGGTGACCGGAGTTAGTGCCCGGAGTTAGTGCCCGGAGCTAGTGCCCGGAGCTAGTGCCCGGAGCTTGTGCCCGGAGTTAGTCCCTGGAGTTAGTGCCTGGAGTTAGTGCCCGGAGTTGGTGCCCGGAATTAGTGCCCGGAGTTAGTGTCCAGAGTTAGTGTCTGGAGATTGTGCCCGGAGCTGCTGCCCGCAGTTGGTGCCCGGAGTTAGTGCCCGGAATTAGTGCCCGGAGTTGGTGCCCAGAGTTAGTGCCCGGAATTAGTGCCCGGAGTTGGTGCCCAGAGTTAGTGCCCGGTGTTAGTGCCCGGAGTTGGTGCCCAGAGTTAGTGCCCAGAGTTAGTGCCTGGAGTTAGTGCCTGGAGTTATTGCCTTTTGTTAGTGCCCGGAGTTGGTGCCCGAGGTTGGTGACAGGAGTTAGTGCCCGGAGTTGGTGACAGGAGTTAGTGCCCGGAGTTAGTGCCTGGAGTTAGTGCCCGGAGTTAGTGCCTGGATTTGGTGCCTGGAGTTAGTGCCCGGAGTTAGTGCCTGGATTTGGTGCCTGGAGTTAGTGCCCGGAGTTAGTGCCTGGAGCGAGTGCCAGGAGTTAGTGCCCGGAGTTGGTGCCCGAAGGTGGTGACAGGAGTTAGTGCCCGGAGTTAGTGCCTGGAGTTAGTGCCTGGAGTTAGTGCCCGGAGCTAGTGCCCGGAGTTTGTGTCCGGAGTTGGTGCCCGGAGTTAGTGCCCGGAGTTGCTGCACGGAGTTAGTGCCCGGAGGTAGTGCCTGGAGTTAGTGCCCGGAGTTGGTGACCGGAGTTAGTGCCCGGAGTTAGTGCCCGGAGCTAGTGCCCGGAGCTAGTGCCCGGAGCTTGTGCCCGGAGTTAGTCCCTGGAATTAGTGCCTGGAGTTAGTGCCCGGATTTGGTGCCCGGAATTAGTGCCGCAGTTAGTGTCCAGATTTAGTGTCTGGAGATTGTGCCCGGAGCTGGTGCCCGGAGTTGGTGCCTGGAGTTAGTGCCCGGAATTAGTGCCCGGAGTTGGTGCCCGGAGTTAGTGCCCGGAGTTAGTGCCCGGAGTTGGTGCCCGGAGTTAGTGCCCGGAGTTGGTGCCCGGAGTTAGTGCCCAGAGTTATGCCCGGAGTTTGTGCCCGGAGTTGGTGCCCGGAGTTGGTGCCCGGAGTTAGTGCCGTGAGTTAGTGCTCGGAGGTAGTGCCAGGAGTTAGTGCCCAGAGTTGGTGACCGGAGTTGGTGCCTGGAGTTAGTGCCCGGAATTAGTGCCCGGAGTTGGTGCCCGGAGTTAGTGCCCGGAGTTAGTGCCCGGAGTTAGTGCCGTGAGTTAGTGCCCGGAGTTAGTGCCTGGAGCTGGTGCCCGGAGTTAGTGCCAGGAGTTAGTGCCTGGAGTTAGTGCCCGGAGTTGGTGCCCGGAATTAGTGCCCGCAGTTAGTGTCCAGAGTTAGTGTCTGGAGATTGTGCCCGGAGCTGGTGCCCGGAGTTGGTGCCTGGAGTTAGTGCCCGGAATTAGTGCCCGGAGTTGGTGCCTGGAGTTAGTGCCCGGAGTTAGTGCCCGGAGTTGGTGCCCGGAGTTAGTGCCCGGAGTTGGTGCCCGGAGTTAGTGCCCAGAGTTATGCCCAGAGTTTGTGCCCGGAGTTGGTGCCCGGAGTTGGTGCCCGGAGTTACTGCCGGAGTTAGTGCCGTGAGTTAGTGCCCGGAGGTAGTGCCTGGAGTTAGTGCCCGGAGTTGGTGACCGGAGTTAGTGCCCGGAGTTAGTGCCTGGAGTTAGTGCCCGGAGTTAGTGCCTGGATTTGGTGCCTGGAGTTAGTGCCCGGAGTTAGTGCCTGGATTTGGTGCCTGGAGTTAGTGCCCGGAGTTAGTGCCTGGAGCTAGTGCCAGGAGTTAGTGCCCGGAGTTGGTGCCCGAAGGTGGTGACAGGAGTTAGTGCCCGGAGTTAGTGCCTGGAGTTAGTGCCTGGAGTAAGTGCCTGAAGTTAGTGCCCGGAGCTAGTGCCCGGAGTTTGTGTCCGGAGTTGGTGCCCGGACTTAGTGCCCGGAGTTGCTGCACGGAGTTAGTGCCCGGCGGTAGTGCCTGGAGTTAGTGCCCGGAGTTGGTGACCGGAGTTAGTGCCCGGAGTTAGTGCCCGGAGCTAGTGCCCGGAGCTAGTGCCCGGAGCTTGTGCCCGGAGTTAGTCCCTGGAATTAGTGCCTGGAGTTAGTGCCCGGATTTGGTGCCCGGAATTAGTGCCGCAGTTAGTGTCCAGATTTAGTGTCTGGAGATTGTGCCCGGAGCTGGTGCCCGGAGTTGGTGCCTGGAGTTAGTGCCCGGAATTAGTGCCCGGAGTTGGTGCCCGGTGTTAGTGCCCAGAGTTAGTGCCCGGAGTTGGTGCCCGGAGTTGGTGCCCGGAGTTGGTGCCCGGAGTTAGTGCCCAGAGTTATGCCCGGAGTTTGTGCCCGGAGTTGGTGCCCGGAGTTGGTGCCCGGAGTTAGTGCCGTGAGTTAGTGCCCAGAGGTAGTGCCAGGAGTTAGTGCCCAGAGTTGGTGACCGGAGTTGGTGCCTGGAGTTAGTGCCCGGAATTAGTGCCCGGAGTTGGTGCCCGGAGTTAGTGCCCGGAGTTAGTGCCCGGAGTTAGTGCCCGGAGTTAGTGCCCGGAGTTGGTGCCCGGAGTTAGTGCCAGGAGTTAGTGCCCGGAGTTAGTGCCGTGAGTTAGTGCCCGGAGTTAGTGCCTGGAGCTGGTGCCCGGAGTTAGTGCCAGGAGTTAGTGCCAGGAGTTAGTGCCCGGAGTTGGTGCCCAGAATTAGTGCCCGCAGTTAGTGTCCAGAGTTAGTGTCTGGAGATTGTGCCCGGAGCTGGTGCCCGGAGTTGGTGCCTGGAGTTAGTGCCCGGAATTAGTGCCCAGAGTTGGTGCCCGGAGTTAGTGCCCGGAGTTAGTGCCCGGAGTTGGTGCCCGGAGTTAGTGCCCGGAGTTGGTGCCCGGAGTTAGTGCCCAGAGTTATGCCCAGAGTTTGTGCCCGGAGTTGGTGCCCGGAGTTGGTGCCCGGAGTTACTGCCGGAGTTAGTGCCGTGAGTTAGTGCCCGGAGGTAGTGCCTGGAGTTAGTGCCCGGAGTTGGTGACCGGAGTTAGTGCCCGGAGTTAGTGCCCGGAGCTAGTGCCCGGAGCTAGTGCCCGGAGCTTGTGCCCGGAGTTAGTCCCTGGAGTTAGTGCCTGGAGTTAGTGCCCGGAGTTGGTGCCCGGAATTAGTGCCCGGAGTTAGTGTCCAGAGTTAGTGTCTGGAGATTGTGCCCGGAGCTGCCGCCCACAGTTGGTGCCCGGAGTTAGTGCCCGGAATTAGTGCCCGGAGTTGGTGCCCAGAGTTAGTGCCCAGTGTTAGTGCCCGGAGTTGGTGCCCGGAGTTAGTGCCCAGAGTTAGTGCCTGGAGTTAGTGCCTGGAGTTAGTGCCTTTTGTTAGTGCCCGGAGTTGGTGCCCGAGGTTGGTGACAGGAGTTAGTGCCCGGAGTTGGTGACAGGAGTTAGTGCCCGGAGTTAGTGCCTGGAGTTAGTGCCCGGAGTTAGTGCCTGGATTTGGTGCCTGGAGTTAGTGCCCGGAGTTAGTGCCTGGATTTGGTGCCTGGAGTTAGTGCCCGGAGTTAGTGCCTGGAGCTAGTGCCAGGAGTTAGTGCCCGGAGTTGGTGCCCGAAGGTGGTGACAGGAGTTAGTGCCCGGAGTTAGTGCCTGGAGTTAGTGCCTGGAGTAAGTGCCTGAAGTTAGTGCCCGGAGCGAGTGCCCGGAGTTTGTGTCCGGAGTTGGTGCCCGGAGTTAGTGCCCGGAGTTGCTGCACGGAGTTAGTGCCCGGAGGTAGTGCCTGGAGTTAGTGCCCGGAGTTGGTGACCGGAGTTAGTGCCCGGAGTTAGTGCCCGGAGCTAGTGCCCGGAGCTAGTGCCCGGAGCTTGTGCCCGGAGTTAGTCCCTGGAATTAGTGCCTGGAGTTAGTGCCCGGATTTGGTGCCCGGAATTAGTGCCGCAGTTAGTGTCCAGATTTAGTGTCTGGAGATTGTGCCCGGAGCTGGTGCCCGGAGTTGGTGCCTGGAGTTAGTGCCCGGAATTAGTGCCCGGAGTTGGTGCCCGGAGTTAGTGCCCGGAGTTAGTGCCCGGAGTTGGTGCCCGGAGTTAGTGCCCGGAGTTGGTGCCCGGAGTTAGTGCCCAGAGTTATGCCCGGAGTTTGTGCCCGGAGTTGGTGCCCGGAGTTGGTGCCCGGAGTTAGTGCCGTGAGTTAGTGCCCGGAGGTAGTGCCAGGAGTTAGTGCCCAGAGTTGGTGACCGGAGTTGGTGCCTGGAGTTAGTGCCCGGAATTAGTGACCGGAGTTGGTGCCCGGAGTTAGTGCCCGGAGTTAGTGCCCGGAGTTGGTGCCCGGAGTTAGTGCCAGGAGTTAGTGCCCGGAGTTAGTGCCGTGAGTTAGTGCCCGGAGTTAGTGCCTGGAGCTGGTGCCCGGAGTTAGTGCCCAGAGTTATGCCCGGAGTTTGTGCCCGGAGTTGGTGCCCGGAGTTGGTGCCCGGAGTTAGTGCCGGAGTTAGTGCCGTGAGTTCGTGCCAGGAGGTAGTGCCAGGAGTTAGTGCCCGGAGTTGGTGCCCGGAGTTAGTGCCGGAGTTAGTGCCGTGATTTAGTGCCCGGAGGTAGTGCCTGGATTTAGTGCCCGGAGTTGGTGACCGGAGTTAGTGCCCGGAGTTAATGCCTCGAGCTAGTGCTCGGAGCTAGTGCCCGGAGCTGGTGCCCGGAGTTGGTGCCCGGAGTTAGTGCCCGGAATTAGTGCCCGGAGTTCGTGCCCATAGTTAGTGCCCTGAGTTAGTGCCCGGAGTTAGTGCTTAGAGTTAGTGCCCGGAATTAGTGCCCGGAGTTCGTGCCTGGAGTTAGTGCCTGGAGTTGGTGCCTGGAGTTAGTGCCTGTATTCATGCATGGAGTTAGTACCTGGAGTTAGTACCTGGAGTTCATGCCCATAGTTAGTGCCCTGAGTTAGTGCCCAGAGTTAGTGCTTGGAGTTAGTGCCCGGAATTAGTGCCCGGAGTTCGTGCCCGGAGTTAGTGCCCGGAGTTGGTGCCCGGAGTTAGTGCCCAGAGTTATGCCTGGAGTTGGTGCCCGGAGTTGGTGCCCGGAGTTGGTGCCCGGAGTTAGTGCCCGGAGTTAGTGCCGTGAGTTAGTGCCCGGAGGTGGTGCCCGGAGCGTGTGCCCGGAGTTAGTCCCTGGAGTTAGTGCCTGGAGTTAGTGCCCGGAGTTGGTGCCCGGAATTAGTGCCCGGAGTTAGTGTCCAGAGTTAGTGTCTGGAGATTGTGCCTGGAGCTGCCGCCCGCAGTTGGTGCCCGGAGTTAGTGCCCGGAATTAGTGCCCGGAGTTGGTGCCCAGAGTTAGTGCCCAGTGTTAGTGCCCGGAGTTGGTGCCCGGAGTTAGTGCCCAGAGTTAGTGCCTGGAGTTAGTGCCTGGAGTTAGTGCCTTTTGTTAGTGCCCGGAGTTGGTGCCCGAGGTTGGTGACAGGAGTTAGTGCCCGGAGTTGGTGACAGGAGTTAGTGCCCGGAGTTAGTGCCTGGAGTTAGTGCCCGGAGTTAGTGCCTGGATTTGGTGCCTGGAGTTAGTGCCCGGAGTTAGTGCCTGGATTTGGTGCCTGGAGTTAGTGCCCGGAGTTAGTGCCTGGAGCTAGTGCCAGGAGTTAGTGCCCGGAGTTGGTGCCCGAAGGTGGTGACAGGAGTTAGTGCCCGGAGTTAGTGCCTGGAGTTAGTGCCTGGAGTAAGTGCCTGAAGTTAGTGCCCGGAGCGAGTGCCCGGAGTTTGTGTCCGGAGTTGGTGCCCGGAGTTAGTGCCCGGAGTTGCTGCACGGAGTTAGTGCCCGGAGGTAGTGCCTGGAGTTAGTGCCCGGAGTTGGTGACCGGAGTTAGTGCCCGGAGTTAGTGCCCGGAGCTAGTGCCCGGAGCTAGTGCCCGGAGCTTGTGCCCGGAGTTAGTCCCTGGAATTAGTGCCTGGAGTTAGTGCCCGGATTTGGTGCCCGGAATTAGTGCCGCAGTTAGTGTCCAGATTTAGTGTCTGGAGATTGTGCCCGGAGCTGGTGCCCGGAGTTGGTGCCTGGAGTTAGTGCCCGGAATTAGTGCCCGGAGTTGGTGCCCGGAGTTAGTGCCCGGAGTTAGTGCCCGGAGTTGGTGCCCGGAGTTAGTGCCCGGAGTTGGTGCCCGGAGTTAGTGCCCAGAGTTATGCCCGGAGTTTGTGCCCGGAGTTGGTGCCCGGAGTTGGTGCCCGGAGTTAGTGCCGTGAGTTAGTGCCCGGAGGTAGTGCCAGGAGTTAGTGCCCAGAGTTGGTGACCGGAGTTGGTGCCTGGAGTTAGTGCCCGGAATTAGTGACCGGAGTTGGTGCCCGGAGTTAGTGCCCGGAGTTAGTGCCCGGAGTTGGTGCCCGGAGTTAGTGCCAGGAGTTAGTGCCCGGAGTTAGTGCCGTGAGTTAGTGCCCGGAGTTAGTGCCTGGAGCTGGTGCCCGGAGTTAGTGCCCAGAGTTATGCCCGGAGTTTGTGCCCGGAGTTGGTGCCCAGAGTTGGTGCCCGGAGTTAGTGCCGGAGTTAGTGCCGTGAGTTCGTGCCAGGAGGTAGTGCCAGGAGTTAGTGCCCGGAGTTGGTGCCCGGAGTTAGTGCCGGAGTTAGTGCCGTGATTTAGTGCCCGGAGGTAGTGCCTGGATTTAGTGCCCGGAGTTGGTGACCGGAGTTAGTGCCCGGAGTTAATGCCTCGAGCTAGTGCTCGGAGCTAGTGCCCGGAGCTGGTGCCCGGAGTTGGTGCCCGGAGTTAGTGCCCGGAATTAGTGCCCGGAGTTCGTGCCCATAGTTAGTGCCCTGAGTTAGTGCCCGGAGTTAGTGCTTAGAGTTAGTGCCCGGAATTAGTGCCCGGAGTTCGTGCCTGGAGTTAGTGCCTGGAGTTGGTGCCTGGAGTTAGTGCCTGTATTCATGCATGGAGTTAGTACCTGGAGTTAGTACCTGGAGTTCATGCCCATAGTTAGTGCCCTGAGTTAGTGCCCAGAGTTAGTGCCCGGAATTAGTGCCCGGAGTTGGTGCCCGGAGTTAGTGCCCGGAGTTAGTGCCCGGAGTTGGTGCCCGGAGTTAGTGCCAGGAGTTAGTGCCCGGAGTTAGTGCCGTGAGTTAGTGCCCGGAGTTAGTGCCTGGAGCTGGTGCCCGGAGTTAGTGCCCAGAGTTATGCCCGGAGTTTGTGCCCGGAGTTGGTGCCCGGAGTTGGTGCCCGGAGTTAGTGCCGGAGTTAGTGCCGTGAGTTCGTGCCAGGAGGTAGTGCCAGGAGTTAGTGCCCGGAGTTGGTGCCCGGAGTTAGTGCCGGAGTTAGTGCCGTGATTTAGTGCCCGGAGGTAGTGCCTGGATTTAGTGCCCGGAGTTGGTGACCGGAGTTAGTGCCCGGAGTTAATGCCTCGAGCTAGTGCTCGGAGCTAGTGCCCGGAGCTGGTGCCCGGAGTTGGTGCCCGGAGTTAGTGCCCGGAATTAGTGCCCGGAGTTCGTGCCCATAGTTAGTGCCCTGAGTTAGTGCCCGGAGTTAGTGCTTAGAGTTAGTGCCCGGAATTAGTGCCCGGAGTTCGTGCCTGGAGTTAGTGCCTGGAGTTGGTGCCTGGAGTTAGTGCCTGTATTCATGCATGGAGTTAGTACCTGGAGTTAGTACCTGGAGTTCATGCCCATAGTTAGTGCCCTGAGTTAGTGCCCAGAGTTAGTGCTTGGAGTTAGTGCCCGGAATTAGTGCCCGGAGTTCGTGCCCGGAGTTAGTGCCCGGAGTTGGTGCCCGGAGTTAGTGCCCAGAGTTATGCCTGGAGTTGGTGCCCGGAGTTGGTGCCCGGAGTTAGTGCCCGGAGTTAGTGCCCGGAGTTAGTGCCGTGAGTTAGTGCCCGGAGGTGGTGCCCGGAGCGTGTGCCCGGAGTTAGTCCCTGGAGTTAGTGCCTGGAGTTAGTGCCCGGAGTTGGTGCCCGGAATTAGTGCCCGCAGTTAGTGTCCAGAGTTAGTGTCTGGAGATTGTGTCCGGAGCTGGTGCCCGGAGTTGGTGCCTGGAGTTAGTGCCCAGAGTTATGCCCGGAGTTGGTGCCCGGAGTTAGTGCCCGGAGTTGGTGACCGGAGTTAGTGCCCGGAGTTAGTGCCCGGAGCTAGTGCCCGGAGCTTGTGCCCGGAGTTAGTCCCTGGAGTTAGTGCCTGGAGTTAGTGCCCGGAGTTGGTGCCCGGAATTAGTGCCCGCAGTTAGTGTCCATAGTTAGTTGTCTGGAGATTGTGCCCGGAGCTGGTGCCCGGAGCTGGTGCCTGGAGTTAGTGCCCGGAATTAGTGCCCAGAGTTGGTGCCCGGAGTTAGTGCCCGGAGTTAGTGCCCGGAGCTGCTGCCCGCAGTTGGTGCCCGGAGTTAGTGCCCGGAATTAGTGCCCGGAGTTGGTGCCCAGAGTTAGTGCCCGGTGTTAGTGCCCGGAGTTATGCCCGGAGTTTGTGCCCGGAGTTGGTGCCCGGAGTTGGTGCCCGGAGTTAGTGCCGTGAGTTAGTGCCCGGAGGTAGTGCCAGGAGTTAGTGCCCAGAGTTGGTGACCGGAGTTGGTGCCTGGAGTTAGTGCCCGGAATTAGTGCCCGGAGTTGGTGCCCGGAGTTAGTGCCCGGAGTTAGTGCCCGGAGTTGGTGCCCGGAGTTAGTGCCAGGAGTTAGTGCCCGGAGTTAGTGCCTGGAGCTGGTGCCCGGAGTTAGTGCCAGGAGTTAGTGCCTGGAGTTAGTGCCCGGAGTTGGTGCCCGGAATTAGTGCCCGCAGTTAGTGTCCAGAGTTAGTGTCTGGAGATTGTGCCCGGAGCTGGTGCCCGGAGTTGGTGCCTGGAGTTAGTGCCCGGAATTAGTGCCCGGAGTTGGTGCCCGGAGTTAGTGCCCGGAGTTAGTGCCCGGAGTTGGTGCCCGGAGTTAGTGCCCGGAGTTGGTGCCCGGAGTTAGTGCCCAGAGTTATGCCCAGAGTTTGTGCCCGGAGTTGGTGCCCGGAGTTGGTGCCCGGAGTTACTGCCGGAGTTAGTGCCGTGAGTTAGTGCCCGGAGGTAGTGCCTGGAGTTAGTGCCCGGAGTTGGTGACCGGAGTTAGTGCCCGGAGTTAGTGCCCGGAGCTAGTGCCCGGAGCTTGTGCCCGGAGTTAGTCCCTGGAGTTAGTGCCTGGAGTTAGTGCCCGGAGTTGGTGCCCGGAATTAGTGCCCGGAGTTAGTGTCCAGAGTTAGTGTCTGGAGATTGTGCCCGGAGCTGCTGCCCGCAGTTGGTGCCCGGAGTTAGTGCCCGGAATTAGTGCCCGGAGTTGGTGCCCAGAGTTAGTGCCCTGTGTTAGTGCCCGGAGTTGGTGCCCGGAGTTAGTGCCCAGAGTTAGTGCCTGGAGTTAGTGCCTGGAGTTAGTGCCTTTTGTTAGTGCCCGGAGTTGGTGCCCGAGGTTGGTGACAGGAGTTAGTGCCCGGAGTTGGTGACAGGAGTTAGTGCCCGGAGTTAGTGCCTGCAGTTAGTGCCCGGAGTTAGTGCCTGGATTTGGTGCCTGGAGTTAGTGCCCGGAGTTAGTGCCTGGATTTGGTGCCTGGAGTTAGTGCCCGGAGTTAGTGCCTGGAGCTAGTGCCAGGAGTTAGTGCCCGGAGTTGGTGCCCGAAGGTGGTGACAGGAGTTAGTGCCCGGAGTTAGTGCCTGGAGTTAGTGCCTGGAGTAAGTGCCTGAAGTTAGTGCCTGGAGCTAGTGCCCGGAGTTTGTGTCCGGAGTTGGTGCCCGGAGTTAGTGCCCGGAGTTGCTGCACGGAGTTAGTGCCCGGAGGTAGTGCCTGGAGTTAGTGCCCGGAGTTGGTGACCGGAGTTAGTGCCTGGAGTTAGTGCCCGGAGCTAGTGCCCGGAGCTAGTGCCCGGAGCTTGTGCCCGGAGTTAGTCCCTGGAATTAGTGCCTGGAGTTAGTGCCCGGATTTGGTGCCTGGAATTAGTGCCGCAGTTAGTGTCCAGATTTAGTGTCTGGAGATTGTGCCCGGAGCTGGTGCCCGGAGTTGGTGCCTGGAGTTAGTGCCCAGAATTAGTGCCCGGAGTTGGTGCCCGGAGTTAGTGCCCGGAGTTAGTGCCCGGAGTTGGTGCCCGGAGTTAGTGCCCGGAGTTGGTGCCCGGAGTTAGTGCCCAGAGTTATGCCCGGAGTTTGTGCCCGGAGTTGGTGCCCGGAGTTGGTGCCCGGAGTTAGTGCCGTGAGTTAGTGCCCGGAGGTAGTGCCAGGAGTTAGTGCCCAGAGTTGGTGACCGGAGTTGGTGCCTGGAGTTAGTGCCCGGAATTAGTGACCGGAGTTGGTGCCCGGAGTTAGTGCCCGGAGTTTGTGCCCGGAGTTGGTGCCCGGAGTTAGTGCCAGGAGTTAGTGCCCGGAGTTAGTGCCGTGAGTTAGTGCCCGGAGTTAGTGCCTGGAGCTGGTGCCCGGAGTTAGTGCCCAGAGTTATGCCCGGAGTTTGTGCCCGGAGTTGGTGCCCGGAGTTGGTGCCCGGAGTTAGTGCCGGAGTTAGTGCCGTGAGTTCGTGCCCGGAGGTAGTGCCAGGAGTTAGTGCCCGGAGTTGGTGCCCGGAGTTAGTGCCGGAGTTAGTGCCGTGATTTAGTGCCCGGAGGTAGTGCCTGGATTTAGTGCCCGGAGTTGGTGACCGGAGTTAGTGCCCGGAGTTAATGCCTCGAGCTAGTGCTCGGAGCTAGTGCCCGGAGCTGGTGCCCGGAGTTGGTGCCTGGAGTTAGTGCCCGGAATTAGTACTCGGAGTTGGTGCCCGGAGTTAGTCCCTGGAATTAGTGCCTGGAGTTAGTGCCCGGATTTGGTGCCTGGAATTAGTGCCGCAGTTAGTGTCCAGATTTAGTGTCTGGAGATTGTGCCCGGAGCTGGTGCCCGGAGTTGGTGCCTGGAGTTAGTGCCCAGAATTAGTGCCCGGAGTTGGTGCCCGGAGTTAGTGCCCGGAGTTAGTGCCCGGAGTTGGTGCCCGGATTTAGTGCACGGAGTTGGTGCCCGGAGTTAGTGCCCAGAGTTATGCCCGGAGTTTGTGCCCGGAGTTGGTGCCCGGAGTTGGTGCCCGGAGTTAGTGCCGTGAGTTAGTGCCTGGAGGTAGTGCCAGGAGTTAGTGCCCAGAGTTGGTGACCGGAGTTGGTGCCTGGAGTTAGTGCCCGGAATTAGTGACCGGAGTTGGTGCCCGGAGTTAGTGCCCGGAGTTTGTGCCCGGAGTTGGTGCCCGGAGTTAGTGCCAGGAGTTAGTGCCCGGAGTTAGTGCCGTGAGTTAGTGCCCGGAGTTAGTGCCTGGAGCTGGTGCCCGGAGTTAGTGCCCAGAGTTATGCCCGGAGTTTGTGCCCGGAGTTGGTGCCCGGAGTTGGTGCCCGGAGTTAGTGCCGGAGTTAGTGCCGTGAGTTCGTGCCCGGAGGTAGTGCCAGGAGTTAGTGCCCGGAGTTGGTGCCCGGAGTTAGTGCCGGAGTTAGTGCCGTGATTTAGTGCCCGGAGGTAGTGCCTGGATTTAGTGCCCGGAGTTGGTGACCGGAGTTAGTGCCCGGAGTTAATACCTCGAGCTAGTGCTCGGAGCTAGTGCCCGGAGCTGGTGCCCGGAGTTGGTGCCTGGAGTTAGTGCCCGGAATTAGTGCCCGGAGTTCGTGCCCATAGTTAGTGCCCTGAGTTAGTGCCCGGAGTTAGTGCTTAGAGTTAGTGCCCGGAATTAGTGCCCGGAGTTCGTGCCTGGAGTTAGTGCCTGGAGTTGGTGCCTGGAGTTAGTGCCTGTATTCATGCATGGAGTTAGTACCTGGAGTTAGTACCTGGAGTTCATGCCCATAGTTAGTGCCCTGAGTTAGTGCCCATAGTTAGTGCTTGGAGTTAGTGCCCGGAATTAGTGCCCGGAGTTCGTGCCCGGAGTTAGTGCCCGGAGTTGGTGCCCGGAGTTAGTGCCCAGAGTTATGCCTGGAGTTGGTGCCCGGAGTTGGTGCCCGGAGTTGGTGCCCGGAGTTAGTGCCCGGAGTTAGTGCCGTGAGTTAGTGCCCGGAGGTGGTGCCCGGAGCTTGTGCCCGGAGTTAGTCCCTGGAGTTAGTGCCTGGAGTTAGTGCCCGGAGTTGGTGCCCGGAATTAGTGCCCGCAGTTAGTGTCCAGAGTTAGTGTCTGGAGATTGTGTCCGGAGCTGGTGCCCGGAGTTGGTGCCTGGAGTTAGTGCCCAGAGTTATGCCCGGAGTTGGTGCCCGGAGTTAGTGCCCGGAGTTGGTGACCGGAGTTAGTGCCCGGAGTTAGTGCCCGGAGCTAGTGCCCGGAGCTTGTGCCCGGAGTTAGTCCCTGGAGTTAGTGCCTGGAGTTAGTGCCCGGAGTTGGTGCCCGGAATTAGTGCCCGCAGTTAGTGTCCATAGTTAGTTGTCTGGAGATTGTGCCCGGAGCTGGTGCCCGGAGCTGCTGCCTGGAGTTAGTGCCCGGAATTAGTGCCCAGAGTTGGTGCCCGGAGTTAGTGCCCGGAGTTAGTGCCCGGAGCTGCTGCCCGCAGTTGGTGCCCGGAGTTAGTGCCCGGAATTAGTGCCCGGAGTTGGTGCCCAGAGTTAGTGCCCGGTGTTAGTGCCCGGAGTTATGCCCGGAGTTTGTGCCCGGAGTTGGTGCCCGGAGTTGGTGCCCGGAGTTAGTGCCGTGAGTTAGTGCCCGGAGGTAGTGCCAGGAGTTAGTGCCCAGAGTTGGTGACCGGAGTTGGTGCCTGGAGTTAGTGCCCGGAATTAGTGCCCGGAGTTGGTGCCCGGAGTTAGTGCCCGGAGTTAGTGCCCGGAGTTGGTGCCCGGAGTTAGTGCCAGGAGTTAGTGCCCGGAGTTAGTGCCTGGAGCTGGTGCCCGGAGTTAGTGCCAGGAGTTAGTGCCTGGAGTTAGTGCCCGGAGTTGGTGCCCGGAATTAGTGCCCGCAGTTAGTGTCCAGAGTTAGTGTCTGGAGATTGTGCCCGGAGCTGGTGCCCGGAGTTGGTGCCTGGAGTTAGTGCCCGGAATTAGTGCCCGGAGTTGGTGCCCGGAGTTAGTGCCCGGAGTTAGTGCCCGGAGTTGGTGCCCGGAGTTAGTGCCCGGAGTTGGTGCCCGGAGTTAGTGCCCAGAGTTATGCCCAGAGTGTGTGCCCGGAGTTGGTGCCCGGAGTTGGTGCCCGGAGTTACTGCCGGAGTTAGTGCCGTGAGTTAGTGCCCGGAGGTAGTGCCTGGAGTTAGTGCCCGGAGTTGGTGACCGGAGTTAGTGCCCGGAGTTAGTGCCCGGAGCTAGTGCCCGGAGCTTGTGCCCGGAGTTAGTCCCTGGAGTTAGTGCCTGGAGTTAGTGCCCGGAGTTGGTGCCCGGAATTAGTGCCCGGAGTTAGTGTCCAGAGTTAGTGTCTGGAGATTGTGCCCGGAGCTGCTGCCCGCAGTTGGTGCCCGGAGTTAGTGCCCGGAATTAGTGCCCGGAGTTGGTGCCCAGAGTTAGTGCCCGGTGTTAGTGCCCGGAGTTGGTGCCCGGAGTTAGTGCCCAGAGTTAGTGCCTGGAGTTAGTGCCTGGAGTTAGTGCCTTTTGTTAGTGCCCGGAGTTGGTGCCCGAGGTTGGTGACAGGAGTTAGTGCCCGGAGTTGGTGACAGGAGTTAGTGCCCGGAGTTAGTGCCTGGAGTTAGTGCCCGGAGTTAGTGCCTGGATTTGGTGCCTGGAGTTAGTGCCCGGAGTTAGTGCCTGGATTTGGTGCCTGGAGTTAGTGCCCGGAGTTAGTGCCTGGAGCTAGTGCCAGGAGTTAGTGCCCGGAGTTGGTGCCCGAAGGTGGTGACAGGAGTTAGTGCCCGGAGTTAGTGCCTGGAGTTAGTGCCTGGAGTAAGTGCCTGAAGTTAGTGCCTGGAGCTAGTGCCGGGAGTTTGTGTCCGGAGTTGGTGCCCGGAGCTAGTGCCCGGAGTTGCTGCACGGAGTTAGTGCCCGGAGGTAGTGCCTGGAGTTAGTGCCCGGAGTTGGTGACCGGAGTTAGTGCCTGGAGTTAGTGCCCGGAGCTAGTGCCCGGAGCTAGTGCCCGGAGCTTGTGCCCGGAGTTAGTCCCTGGAATTAGTGCCTGGAGTTAGTGCCCGGATTTGGTGCCTGGAATTAGTGCCGCAGTTAGTGTCCAGATTTAGTGTCTGGAGATTGTGCCCGGAGCTGGTGCCCGGAGTTGGTGCCTGGAGTTAGTGCCCAGAATTAGTGCCCGGAGTTGGTGCCCGGAGTTAGTGCCCGGAGTTAGTGCCCGGAGTTGGTGCCCGGAGTTAGTGCCCGGAGTTGGTGCCCGGAGTTAGTGCCCAGAGTTATGCCCGGAGTTTGTGCCCGGAGTTGGTGCCCGGAGTTGGTGCCCGGAGTTAGTGCCGTGAGTTAGTGCCCGGAGGTAGTGCCAGGAGTTAGTGCCCAGAGTTGGTGACCGGAGTTGGTGCCTGGAGTTAGTGCCCGGAATTAGTGACCGGAGTTGGTGCCCGGAGTTAGTGCCCGGAGTTTGTGCCCGGAGTTGGTGCCCGGAGTTAGTGCCAGGAGTTAGTGCCCGGAGTTAGTGCCGTGAGTTAGTGCCCGGAGTTAGTGCCTGGAGCTGGTGCCCGGAGTTAGTGCCCAGAGTTATGCCCGGAGTTTGTGCCCGGAGTTGGTGCCCGGAGTTGGTGCCCGGAGTTAGTGCCGGAGTTAGTGCCGTGAGTTCGTGCCCGGAGGTAGTGCCAGGAGTTAGTGCCCGGAGTTGGTGCCCGGAGTTAGTGCCGGAGTTAGTGCCGTGATTTAGTGCCCGGAGGTAGTGCCTGGATTTAGTGCCCGGAGTTGGTGACCGGAGTTAGTGCCCGGAGTTAATGCCTCGAGCTAGTGCTCGGAGCTAGTGCCCGGAGCTGGTGCCCGGAGTTGGTGCCTGGAGTTAGTGCCCGGAATTAGTGCCCGGAGTTGGTGCCCGGAGTTAGTCCCTGGAATTAGTGCCTGGAGTTAGTGCCCGGATTTGGTGCCTGGAATTAGTGCCGCAGTTAGTGTCCAGATTTAGTGTCTGGAGATTGTGCCCGGAGCTGGTGTCCGGAGTTGGTGCCTGGAGTTAGTGCCCAGAATTAGTGCCCGGAGTTGGTGCCCGGAGTTAGTGCCCGGAGTTAGTGCCCGGAGTTGGTGCCCGGAGTTAGTGCCCGGAGTTGGTGCCCGGAGTTAGTGCCCAGAGTTATGCCCGGAGTTTGTGCCCGGAGTTGGTGCCCGGAGTTGGTGCCCGGAGTTAGTGCCGTGAGTTAGTGCCCGGAGGTAGTGCCAGGAGTTAGTGCCCAGAGTTGGTGACCGGAGTTGGTGCCTGGAGTTAGTGCCCGGAATTAGTGACCGGAGTTGGTGCCCGGAGTTAGTGCCCGGAGTTTGTGCCCGGAGTTGGTGCCCGGAGTTAGTGCCAGGAGTTAGTGCCCGGAGTTAGTGCCGTGAGTTAGTGCCCGGAGTTAGTGCCTGGAGCTGGTGCCCGGAGTTAGTGCCCAGAGTTATGCCCGGAGTTTGTGCCCGGAGTTGGTGCCCGGAGTTGGTGCCCGGAGTTAGTGCCGGAGTTAGTGCCGTGAGTTCGTGCCCGGAGGTAGTGCCAGGAGTTAGTGCCCGGAGTTGGTGCCCGGAGTTAGTGCCGGAGTTAGTGCCGTGATTTAGTGCCCGGAGGTAGTGCCTGGATTTAGTGCCCGGAGTTGGTGACCGGAGTTAGTGCCCGGAGTTAATGCCTCGAGCTAGTGCTCGGAGCTAGTGCCCGGAGCTGGTGCCCGGAGTTGGTGCCTGGAGTTAGTGCCCGGAATTAGTGCCCGGAGTTCGTGCCCATAGTTAGTGCCCTGAGTTAGTGCCCGGAGTTAGTGCTTAGAGTTAGTGCCCGGAATTAGTGCCCGGAGTTCGTGCCTGGAGTTAGTGCCTGGAGTTGGTGCCTGGAGTTAGTGCCTGTATTCATGCATGGAGTTAGTACCTGGAGTTAGTACCTGGAGTTCATGCCCATAGTTAGTGCCCTGAGTTAGTGCCCATAGTTAGTGCTTGGAGTTAGTGCCCGGAATTAGTGCCCGGAGTTCGTGCCCGGAGTTAGTGCCCGGAGTTGGTGCCCGGAGTTAGTGCCCAGAGTTATGCCTGGAGTTGGTGCCCGGAGTTGGTGCCCGGAGTTGGTGCCCGGAGTTAGTGCCCGGAGTTAGTGCCGTGAGTTAGTGCCCGGAGGTGGTGCCCGGAGCTTGTGCCCGGAGTTAGTCCCTGGAGTTAGTGCCTGGAGTTAGTGCCCTGAGTTGGTGCCTGGAATTAGTGCCCGCAGTTAGTGTCCAGAGTTAGTGTCTGGAGATTGTGTCCGGAGCTGGTGCCCGGAGTTGGTGCCTGGAGTTAGTGCCCAGAGTTATGCCCGGAGTTGGTGCCCGGAGTTAGTGCCCGGAGTTGGTGACCGGAGTTAGTGCCCGGAGTTAGTGCCCGGAGCTAGTGCCCGGAGCTTGTGCCCGGAGTTAGTCCCTGGAGTTAGAGCCTGGAGTTAGTGCCCGGAGTTGGTGCCCGGAATTAGTGCCCGCAGTTAGTGTCCATAGTTAGTTGTCTGGAGATTGTGCCCGGAGCTGGTGCCCGGAGCTGGTGCCTGGAGTTAGTGCCCGGAATTAGTGCCCAGAGTTGGTGCCCGGAGTTAGTGCCCGGAGTTAGTGCCCGGAGCTGCTGCCCGCAGTTGGTGCCCGGAGTTAGTGCCCGGAATTAGTGCCCGGAGTTGGTGCCCAGAGTTAGTGCCCGGTGTTAGTGCCCGGAGTTATGCCCGGAGTTTGTGCCCGGAGTTGGTGCCCGGAGTTGGTGCCCGGAGTTAGTGCCGTGAGTTAGTGCCCGGAGGTAGTGCCAGGAGTTAGTGCCCAGAGTTGGTGACCGGAGTTGGTGCCTGGAGTTAGTGCCCGGAATTAGTGCCCGGAGTTGGTGCCCGGAGTTAGTGCCCGGAGTTAGTGCCCGGAGTTGGTGCCAGGAGTTAGTGCCCGGAGTTAGTGCCGTGAGTTAGTGCCCGGAGTTAGTGCCTGGAGCTGGTGCCCGGAGTTAGTGCCAGGAGTTAGTGCCTGGAGTTAGTGCCCGGAGTTGGTGCCCGGAAGTAGTGCCCGCAGTTAGTGTCCAGAGTTAGTGTCTGGAGATTGTGCCCGGAGCTGGTGCCTGGAGTTGGTGCCTGGAGTTAGTGCCCGGAATTAGTGCCCGGAGTTGGTGCCCGGAGTTAGTGCCCGGAGTTAGTGCCCGGAGTTGGTGCCCGGAGTTAGTGCCCGGAGTTGGTGCCCGGAGTTAGTGCCCAGAGTTATGCCCAGAGTTTGTGCCCGGAGTTGGTGCCCGGAGTTGGTGCCCGGAGTTACTGCCGGAGTTAGTGCCGTGAGTTAGTGCCCGGAGGTAGTGCCTGGAGTTAGTGCCCGGAGTTGGTGACCGGAGTTAGTGCCCGGAGTTAGTGCCCGGAGCTAGTGCCCGGAGCTAGTGCCCGGAGCTTGTGCCCGGAGTTAGTCCCTGGAGTTAGTGCCTGGAGTTAGTGCCCGGAGTTGGTGCCCGGAATTAGTGCCCGGAGTTAGTGTCCAGAGTTAGTGTCTGGAGATTGTGCCCGGAGCTGCTGCCCGCAGTTGGTGCCCGGAGTTAGTGCCCGGAATTAGTGCCCGGAGTTGGTGCCCAGAGTTAGTGCCCGGTGTTAGTGCCCGGAGTTGGTGCCCGGAGTTAGTGCCCAGAGTTAGTGCCTGGAGTTAGTGCCTGGAGTTAGTGCCTTTTGTTAGTGCCCGGAGTTGGTGCCCGAGGTTGGTGACAGGAGTTAGTGCCCGGAGTTGGTGACAGGAGTTAGTGCCCGGAGTTAGTGCCTGGAGTTAGTGCCCGGAGTTAGTGCCTGGATTTGGTGCCTGGAGTTAGTGTCCGGAGTTAGTGCCTGGATTTGGTGCCTGGAGTTAGTGCCCGGAGTTAGTGCCTGGAGCTAGTGCCAGGAGTTAGTGCCCGGAGTTGGTGCCCGAAGGTGGTGACAGGAGTTAGTGCCCGGAGTTAGTGCCTGGAGTTAGTGCCTGGAGTAAGTGCCTAAAGTTAGTGCCTGGAGCTAGTGCCCGGAGTTTGTGTCTGGAGTTGGTGCCCGGAGTTAGTGCCCGGAGTTGCTGCACGGAGTTAGTGCCCGGAGGTAGTGCCTGGAGTTAGTGCCCGGAGTTGGTGACCGGAGTTAGTGCCCGGAGTTAGTGCCCGGAGCTAGTGCCCGGAGCTAGTGCCCGGAGCTTGTGCCCGGAGTTAGTCCCTGGAATTAGTGCCTGGAGTTAGTGCCCGGATTTGGTGCCTGGAATTAGTGCCGCAGTTAGTGTCCAGATTTAGTGTCTGGAGATTGTGCCCGGAGCTGGTGCTCGGAGTTGGTGCCTGGAGTTAGTGCCCAGAATTAGTGCCCGGAGTTGGTGCCCGGAGTTAGTGCCCGGAGTTAGTGCCCGGAGTTGGTGCCCGGAGTTAGTGCCCGGAGTTGGTGCCCGGAGTTAGTGCCCAGAGTTATGCCCGGAGTTTGTGCCCGGAGTTGGTGCCCCGAGTTGGTGCCCGGAGTTAGTGCCGTGAGTTAGTGCCCGGAGGTAGTGCCAGGAGTTAGTGCCCAGAGTTGGTGACCGGAGTTGGTGCCTGGAGTTAGTGCCCGGAATTAGTGACCGGAGTTGGTGCCCGGAGTTAGTGCCCGGAGTTTGTGCCCGGAGTTGGTGCCCGGAGTTAGTGCCAGGAGTTAGTGCCCGGAGTTAGTGCCGTGAGTTAGTGCCCGGAGTTAGTGCCTGGAGCTGGTGCCCGGAGTTAGTGCCCAGAGTTATGCCCGGAGTTTGTGCCCGGAGTTGGTGCCCGGAGTTGGTGCCCGGAGTTAGTGCCGGAGTTAGTGCCGTGAGTTCGTGCCCGGAGGTAGTGCCAGGAGTTAGTGCCCGGAGTTGGTGCCCGGAGTTAGTGCCGGAGTTAGTGCCGTGATTTAGTGCCCGGAGGTAGTGCCTGGATTTAGTGCCCGGAGTTGGTGACCGGAGTTAGTGCCCGGAGTTAATACCTCGAGCTAGTGCTCGGAGCTAGTGCCCGGAGCTGGTGCCCGGAGTTGGTGCCTGGGGTTAGTGCCCGGAATTAGTGCCCGGAGTTCGTGCCCATAGTTAGTGCCCTGAGTTAGTGCCCGGAGTTAGTGCTTAGAGTTAGTGCCCGGAATTAGTGCCCGGAGTTCGTGCCTGGAGTTAGTGCCTGGAGTTGGTGCCTGGAGTTAGTGCCTGTATTCATGCATGGAGTTAGTACCTGGAGTTAGTACCTGGAGTTCATGCCCATAGTTAGTGCCCTGAGTTAGTGCCCATAGTTAGTGCTTGGAGTTAGTGCCCGGAATTAGTGCCCGGAGTTCGTGCCCGGAGTTAGTGCCCGGAGTTGGTGCCCGGAGTTAGTGCCCAGAGTTATGCCTGGAGTTGGTGCCCGGAGTTGGTGCCCGGAGTTGGTGCCCGGAGTTAGTGCCCGGAGTTAGTGCCGTGAGTTAGTGCCCGGAGGTGGTGCCCGGAGCTTGTGCCCGGAGTTAGTCCCTGGAGTTAGTGCCTGGAGTTAGTGCCCGGAGTTGGTGCCCGGAATTAGTGCCCGCAGTTAGTGTCCAGAGTTAGTGTCTGGAGATTGTGTCCGGAGCTGGTGCCCGGAGTTGGTGCCTGGAGTTAGTGCCCAGAGTTATGCCCGGAGTTGGTGCCCGGAGTTAGTGCCCGGAGTTGGTGACCGGAGTTAGTGCCCGGAGTTAGTGCCCGGAGCTAGTGCCCGGAGCTTGTGCCCGGAGTTAGTCCCTGGAGTTAGTGCCTGGAGTTAGTGCCCGGAGTTGGTGCCCGGAATTAGTGCCCGCAGTTAGTGTCCATAGTTAGTTGTCTGGAGATTGTGCCCGGAGCTGGTGCCCGGAGCTGGTGCCTGGAGTTAGTGCCCGGAATTAGTGCCCAGAGTTGGTGCCAGGAGTTAGTGCCCGGAGTTAGTGCCCGGAGCTGCTGCCCGCAGTTGGTGCCCGGAGTTAGTGCCCGGAATTAGTGCCCGGAGTTGGTGCCCAGAGTTAGTGCCCGGTGTTAGTGCCCGGAGTTATGCCCGGAGTTTGTGCCCGGAGTTGGTGCCCGGAGTTGGTGCCCGGAGTTAGTGCCGTGAGTTAGTGCCCGGAGGTAGTGCCAGGAGTTAGTGCCCAGAGTTGGTGACCGGAGTTGGTGCCTGGAGTTAGTGCCCGGAATTAGTGCCCGGAGTTGGTGCCCGGAGTTAGTGCCCGGAGTTAGTGCCCGGAGTTGGTGCCCGGAGTTAGTGCCAGGAGTTAGTGCCCGGAGTTAGTGCCGTGAGTTAGTGCCCGGAGTTAGTGCCTGGAGCTGGTGCCCGGAGTTAGTGCCAGGAGTTAGTGCCTGGAGTTAGTGCCCGGAGTTGGTGCCCGGAATTAGTGCCCGCAGTTAGTGTCCAGAGTTAGTGTCTGGAGATTGTGCCCGGAGCTGGTGCCCGGAGTTGGTGCCTGGAGTTAGTGCCCGGAATTAGTGCCCGGAGTTGGTGCCCGGAGTTAGTGCCCGGAGTTAGTGCCCGGAGTTGGTGCCCGGAGTTAGTGCCCGGAGTTGGTGCCCGGAGTTAGTGCCCAGAGTTATGCCCAGAGTTTGTGCCCGGAGTTGGTGCCCGGAGTTGGTGCCCGGAGTTACTGCCGGAGTTAGTGCCGTGAGTTAGTGCCCGGAGGTAGTGCCTGGAGTTAGTGCCCGGAGTTGGTGACCGGAGTTAGTGCCCGGAGTTAGTGCCCGGAGCTAGTGCCCGGAGCTAGTGCCCGGAGCTTGTGCCCGGAGTTAGTCCCTGGAGTTAGTGCCTGGAGTTAGTGCCCGGAGTTGGTGCCCGGAATTAGTGCCCGGAGTTAGTGTCCAGAGTTAGTGTCTGGAGATTGTGCCCGGAGCTGCTGCCCGCAGTTGGTGCCCGGAGTTAGTGCCCGGAATTAGTGCCCGGAGTTGGTGCCCAGAGTTAGTGCCCGGTGTTAGTGCCCGGAGTTGGTGCCCGGAGTTAGTGCCCAGAGTTAGTGCCTGGAGTTAGTGCCTGGAGTTAGTGCCTTTTGTTAGTGCCCGGAGTTGGTGCCCGAGGTTGGTGACAGGAGTTAGTGCCTGGAGTTAGTGCCCGGAGTTGGTGCCCGGAATTAGTGCCCGGAGTTAGTGTCCAGAGTTAGTGTCTGGAGATTGTGCCCGGAGCTGCTGCCCGCAGTTGGTGCCCGGAGTTAGTGCCCGGAATTAGTGCCCGGAGTTGGTGCCCAGAGTTAGTGCCCGGTTGTAGTGCCCGGAGTTGGTGCCCGGAGTTAGTGCCCAGAGTTAGTGCCTGGAGTTAGTGCCTGGAGTTAGTGCCTTTTGTTAGTGCCCGGAGTTGGTGCCCGAGGTTGGTGACAGGAGTTAGTGCCCGGAGTTGGTGACAGGAGTTAGTGCCCGGAGTTAGTGCCTGGAGTTAGTGCCCGGAGTTAGTGCCTGGATTTGGTGCCTGGAGTTAGTGCCCCAAGTTAGTGCCTGGATTTGGTGCCTGGAGTTAGTGCCCGGAGTTAGTGCCTGGAGCTAGTGCCAGGAGTTAGTGCCCGGAGTTGGTGCCCGAAGGTGGTGACAGGAGTTAGTGCCCGGAGTTAGTGCCTGGAGTTAGTGCCTGGAGTAAGTGCCTGAAGTTAGTGCCCGGAATTAGTGCCCAGAGTTGGTGCCCGGAGTTAATGCCCGGAGTTAGTGCCCGGAGCTGCTGCCCGCAGTTGGTGTCCGGAGTTAGTGCCCGGAATTAGTGCCCGGAGTTGGTGCCCAGAGTTAGTGCCCGGTGTTAGTGCCCGGAGTTGGTGCCCGGAGTTAGTGCCCAGAGTAAGTGCCTGGAGTTAGTGCCTGGAGTTAGTGCCTTTTGTTAGTGCCCGGAGTTGGTGCCCGAAGTTGGTGACAGGAGTTAGTGCCTAGAGTTGGTGCCCGGAGTTGGTGCCCGGAGTTAGTGCCCGGAGTTAGTGCGTGGAGTTCGTGCCTGGAGTTAGTGCCCGGAGCTAGTGCCTGGATTTAGTGCCTGGAGCTAGTGCCCGGAGCTAGTGCCCGGAGTTAGACCCTGGAGTTAGTGACCGGAGTTGGTGCCCAGAGTTAGTGCCCGGAGTTAGGGCCCGGAGTTAGTGTGTGGAGTTAGTGCCTGGAGTTGGTGCCCGGAGTTAGTGCCCGGAGTTGGTGCCCAGAGTTAGTGCCCGGAGCTAGTGCCCGGAGTTAGTGCCCGGAGTTGATGCCTGAAGTTGGTGACAGGAGTTAGTGCCCGGATTTAGTGCCCGGATTTGGTGCCTGGAGCTGGTGCCCGGAGTTGGTGCCCGGAGTTAGTGCCCGGAGTTAGTTCGTGGAGTTAGTGCCCGGAGTTAGTGCCCGGAGTTAGTGCCTGGAGTTAGTGCCTGGAGTTAGTCCCCGGAGTTGGTGCCCGAAGTTGGTGACAGGAGTTAGTGCCCGGAGTTAGTGCCCGGAGTTGGTGCCCGGAGCTGGTGCCCGGAGTTGGTGCCCGGAGTCCGTGCCCGGAGTTGGTGCCCGGAGTTAGTGCCCGGAGTTGGTGCCCAGAGTTAGTGCCCGGAGCTAGTGCCAGGAGTTAGTGCCCGGAGTTGGTGCCCGAAGGTGGTGACAGGAGTTAGTGCCCGGAGTTAGTGCCTGGAGTTAGTGCCTGGAGTAAGTGCCTGAAGTTAGTGCCTGGAGCTAGTGCCCGGAGTTTGTGTCCGGAGTTGGTGCCCGGAGTTAGTGCCCGGAGTTGCTGCACGGAGTTAGTGCCCGGAGGTAGTGCCTGGAGTTAGTGCCCGGAGTTGGTAACCGGAGTTAGTGCCCGGAGTTAGTGCCCGGAGCTAGGGCCCGGAGCTAGTGCCCGGAGCTTGTGCCCGGAGTTAGTCCCTGGAATTAGTGCCTGGAGTTAGTGCCCGGATTTGGTGCCCGGAATTAGTGCCGCAGTTAGTGTCCAGATTTAGTGTCTGGAGATTGTGCCCGGAGCTGGTGCCCGGAGTTGGTGCCTGGAGTTAGTGCCCAGAATTAGTGCCCGGAGTTGGTGCCCGGAGTTAGTGCCCGGAGTTAGTGCCCGGAGTTGGTGCCCGGAGTTAGTGCCCGGAGTTGGTGCCCGGAGTTAGTGCCCAGAGTTATGCCCGGAGTTTGTGCCCGGAGTTGGTGCCCGGAGTTGGTGCCCGGAGTTAGTGCCGTGAGTTAGTGCCCGGAGGTAGTGCCAGGAGTTAGTGCCCAGAGTTGGTGACCGGAGTTGGTGCCTGGAGTTAGTGCCCGGAATTAGTGACCGGAGTTGGTGCCCGGAGTTAGTGCCCGGAGTTTGTGCCCGGAGTTGGTGCCCGGAGTTAGTGCCAGGAGTTAGTGCCCGGAGTTAGTGCCGTGAGTTAGTGCCCGGAGTTAGTGCCTGGAGCTGGTGCCCGGAGTTAGTGCCCAGAGTTATGCCCGGAGTTTGTGCCCGGAATTGGTGCCCGGAGTTGGTGCCCGGAGTTAGTGCCGGAGTTAGTGCCGTGAGTTCGTGCCCGGAGGTAGTGCCAGGAGTTAGTGCCCGGAGTTGGTGCCCGGAGTTAGTGCCGGAGTTAGTGCCGTGATTTAGTGCCCGGAGGTAGTGCCTGGATTTAGTGCCCGGAGTTGGTGACCGGAGTTAGTGCCCGGAGTTAATGCCTCGAGCTAGTGCTCGGAGCTAGTGCCCGGAGCTGGTGCCCGGAGTTGGTGCCTGGAGTTAGTGCCCGGAATTAGTGCCCGGAGTTCGTGCCCATAGTTAGTGCCCTGAGTTAGTGCCCGGAGTTAGTGCTTAGAGTTAGTGCCCGGAATTAGTGCCCGGAGTTCGTGCCTGGAGTTAGTGCCTGGAGTTGGTGCCTGGAGTTAGTGCCTGTATTCATGCATGGAGTTAGTACCTGGAGTTAGTACCTGGAGTTCATGCCCATAGTTAGTGCCCTGAGTTAGTGCCCATAGTTAGTGCTTGGAGTTAGTGCCCGGAATTAGTGCCCGGAGTTCGTGCCCGGAGTTAGTGCCCGGAGTTGGTGCCCGGAGTTAGTGCCCAGAGTTATGCCTGGAGTTGGTGCCCGGAGTTGGTGCCCGGAGTTGGTGCCCGGAGTTAGTGCCCGGAGTTAGTGCCGTGAGTTAGTGCCCGGAGGTGGTGCCCGGAGCTTGTGCCCGGAGTTAGTCCCTGGAGTTAGTGCCCGGAGTTGGTGACCGGAGTTAGTGCCCGGAGTTAGTGCCCAGAGCTAGTGCCCAGAGCTAGTGCCCGGAGCTTGTGCCCGGAGTTAGTCCCTGGAGTTAGTGCCTGGAGTTAGTGCCCGGAGTTGGTGCCCGGAATTAGTGCCCGCAGTTAGTGTCCAGAGTTAGTGTCTGGAGATTGTGTCCGGAGCTGGTGCCCGGAGTTGGTGCCTGGAGTTAGTGCCCAGAGTTATGCCCGGAGTTGGTGCCTGGAGTTAGTGCCCGGAGTTGGTGACCGGAGTTAGTGCCCGAAGTTGGTGACAGGAGTTAGTGCCCGGAGTTAGTGCCCGGAGTTGCTGCCCGGAGCTGGTGCCCGGAGTTGGTGCCCGGAGTTGGTGCCCAGAGTTAGTGCCCGGAGCTAGTGCCCGGAGTTAGTGCCCGGAGTTGATGCCTGAAGTTGGTGACAGGAGTTAGTGCCCGGATTTAGTGCCCGGATTTGGTGCCTGGAGCTGGTGCCCGGAGTTGGTGCCCGGAGTTAGTGCCCGGAGTTAGTTCGTGGAGTTAGTGCCCGGAGTTAGTGCCCGGAGTTAGTGCCTGGAGTTAGTGCCTGGAGTTAGTCCCCGGAGTTGGTGCCCGAAGTTGGTGACAGGAGTTAGTGCCCGGAGTTAGTGCCCGGAGTTGGTGCCCGGAGCTGGTGCCCGGAGTTGGTGCCCGGAGTCCGTGCCCGGAGTTGGTGCCCGGAGTTAGTGCCCGGAGTTCGTGCCCAGAGTTAGTGCCCGGAGCTAGTGCCAGGAGTTCGTGCCCGGAGTTGGTGCCCGAAGGTGGTGACAGGAGTTAGTGCCCGGAGTTAGTGCCTGGAGTTAGTGCCTGGAGTAAGTGCCTGAAGTTAGTGCCTGGAGCTAGTGCCCGGAGTTTGTGTCCGGAGTTGGTGCCCGGAGTTAGTGCCCGGAGTTGCTGCACGGAGTTAGTGCCCGGAGGTAGTGCCTGGAGTTAGTGCCCGGAGTTGGTAACCGGAGTTAGTGCCCGGAGTTAGTGCCCGGAGCTAGTGCCCGGAGCTAGTGCCCGGAGCTTGTGCCCGGAGTTAGTCCCTGGAATTAGTGCCTGGAGTTAGTGCCCGGATTTGGTGCCCGGAATTAGTGCCGCAGTTAGTGTCCAGATTTAGTGTCTGGAGATTGTGCCCGGAGCTGGTGCCCGGAGTTGGTGCCTGGAGTTAGTGCCCAGAATTAGTGCCCGGAGTTGGTGCCCGGAGTTAGTGCCCGGAGTTAGTGCCCGGAGTTGGTGCCCGGAGTTAGTGCCCGGAGTTGGTGCCCGGAGTTAGTGCCCAGAGTTATGCCCGGAGTTTGTGCCCGGAGTTGGTGCCCGGAGTTGGTGCCCGGAGTTAGTGCCGTGAGTTAGTGCCCGGAGGTAGTGCCAGGAGTTAGTGCCCAGAGTTGGTGACCGGAGTTGGTGCCTGGAGTTAGTGCCCGGAATTAGTGACCGGAGTTGGTGCCCGGAGTTAGTGCCCGGAGTTTGTGCCCGGAGTTGGTGCCCGGAGTTAGTGCCAGGAGTTAGTGCCCGGAGTTAGTGCCGTGAGTTAGTGCCCGGAGTTAGTGCCTGGAGCTGGTGCCCGGAGTTAGTGCCCAGAGTTATGCCCGGAGTTTGTGCCCGGAGTTGGTGCCCGGAGTTGGTGCCCGGAGTTAGTGCCGGAGTTAGTGCCGTGAGTTCGTGCCCGGAGGTAGTGCCAGGAGTTAGTGCCCGGAGTTGGTGCCCGGAGTTAGTGCCGGAGTTAGTGCCGTGATTTAGTGCCCGGAGGTAGTGCCTGGATTTAGTGCCCGGAGTTGGTGACCGGAGTTAGTGCCCGGAGTTAATGCCTCGAGCTAGTGCTCGGAGCTAGTGCCCGGAGCTGGTGCCCGGAGTTGGTGCCTGGAGTTAGTGCCCGGAATTAGTGCCCGGAGTTCGTGCCCATAGTTAGTGCCCTGAGTTAGTGCCCGGAGTTAGTGCTTAGAGTTAGTGCCCGGAATTAGTGCCCGGAGTTCGTGCCTGGAGTTAGTGCCTGGAGTTGGTGCCTGGAGTTAGTGCCTGTATTCATGCATGGAGTTAGTACCTGGAGTTAGTACCTGGAGTTCATGCCCATAGTTAGTGCCCTGAGTTAGTGCCCATAGTTAGTGCTTGGAGTTAGTGCCCGGAATTAGTGCCCGGAGTTCGTGCCCGGAGTTAGTGCCCGGAGTTGGTGCCCGGAGTTAGTGCCCAGAGTTATGCCTGGAGTTGGTGCCCGGAGTTGGTGCCCGGAGTTGGTGCCCGGAGTTAGTGCCCGGAGTTAGTGCCGTGAGTTAGTGCCCGGAGGTGGTGCCCGGAGCTTGTGCCCGGAGTTAGTCCCTGGAGTTAGTGCCCGGAGTTGGTGACCGGAGTTAGTGCCCGGAGTTAGTGCCCAGAGCTAGTGCCCAGAGCTAGTGCCCGGAGCTTGTGCCCGGAGTTAGTCCCTGGAGTTAGTGCCTGGAGTTAGTGCCCGGAGTTGGTGCCCGGAATTAGTGCCCGCAGTTAGTGTCCAGAGTTAGTGTCTGGAGATTGTGTCCGGAGCTGGTGCCCGGAGTTGGTGCCTGGAGTTAGTGCCCAGAGTTATGCCCGGAGTTGGTGCCTGGAGTTAGTGCCCGGAGTTGGTGACCGGAGTTAGTGCCCGGAGTTAGTGCCCGGAGCTAGTGCCCGGAGCTTGTGCCCGGAGTTAGTCCCTGGAGTTAGTGCCTGGAGTTAGTGCCCGGAGCTGGTGCCCGGAATTAGTGCCCGCAGTTAGTGTCCATAGTTAGTTGTCTGGAGATTGTGCCCGGAGCTGGTGCCCGGAGCTGGTGCCTGGAGTTAGTGCCCGGAATTAGTGCCCAGAGTTGGTGCCCGGAGTTAGTGCCCGGAGTTAGTGCCCGGAGCTGCTGCCCGCAGTTGGTGCCCGGAGTTAGTGCCCGGAATTAGTGCCCGGAGTTGGTGCCCAGAGTTAGTGCCCGGTGTTAGTGCCCGGAGTTATGCCCGGAGTTTGTGCCCGGAGTTGGTGCCCGGAGTTGGTGCCCGGAGTTAGTGCCGTGAGTTAGTGCCCGGAGGTAGTGCCAGGAGTTAGTGCCCAGAGTTGGTGACCGGAGTTGGTGCCTGGAGTTAGTGCCCGGAATTAGTGCCCGGAGTTGGTGCCCGGAGTTAGTGCCCGGAGTTAGTGCCCGGAGTTGGTGCCAGGAGTTAGTGCCCGGAGTTAGTGCCGTGAGTTAGTGCCCGGAGTTAGTGCCTGGAGCTGGTGCCCGGAGTTAGTGCCAGGAGTTAGTGCCTGGAGTTAGTGCCCGGAGTTGGTGCCCGGAATTAGTGCCCGCAGTTAGTGTCCAGAGTTAGTGTCTGGAGATTGTGCCCGGAGCTGGTGCCCGGAGTTGGTGCCTGGAGTTAGTGCCCGGAATTAGTGCCCGGAGTTGGTGCCCGGAGTTAGTGCCCAGAGTTAGTGCCCGGAGTTGGTGCCCGGAGTTAGTGCCCGGAGTTGGTGCCCGGAGTTAGTGCCCAGAGTTATGCCCAGAGTTTGTGCCCGGAGTTGGTGCCCGGAGTTGGTGCCCGGAGTTACTGCCGGAGTTAGTGCCGTGAGTTAGTGCCCGGAGGTAGTGCCTGGAGTTAGTGCCCGGAGTTGGTGACCGGAGTTAGTGCCCGGAGTTAGTGCCCGGAGCTAGTGCCCGGAGCTAGTGCCCGGAGCTTGTGCCCGGAGTTAGTCCCTGGAGTTAGTGCCTGGAGTTAGTGCCCGGAGTTGGTGCCCGGAATTAGTGCCCGGAGTTAGTGTCCAGAGTTAGTGTCTGGAGATTGTGCCCGGAGCTGCTGCCCGCAGTTGGTGCCCGGAGTTAGTGCCCGGAATTAGTGCCCGGAGTTGGTGCCCAGAGTTAGTGCCCGGTGTTAGTGCCCGGAGTTGGTGCCCGGAGTTAGTGCCCAGAGTTAGTGCCTGGAGTTAGTGCCTGGAGTTAGTGCCTTTTGTTAGTGCCCGGAGTTGGTGCCCGAGGTTGGTGACAGGAGTTAGTGCCCGGAGTTGGTGACAGGAGTTAGTGCCCGGAGTTAGTGCCTGGAGTTAGTGCCCGGAGTTAGTGCCTGGATTTGGTGCCTGGAGTTAGTGCCCGGAGTTAGTGCCTGGATTTGGTGCCTGGAGTTAGTGCCCGGTGTTAGTGCCTGGAGCTAGTGCCAGGAGTTAGTGCCCGGAGTTGGTGCCCGAAGGTGGTGACAGGAGTTAGTGCCCGGAGTTAGTGCCTGGAGTTAGTGCCTGGAGTAAGTGCCTGAAGTTAGTGCCTGGAGCTAGTGCCCGGAGTTTGTGTCCGGAGTTGGTGCCCGGAGTTAGTGCCCGGAGTTGCTGCACGGAGTTAGTGCCCGGAGGTAGTGCCTGGAGTTAGTGCCCGGAGTTGGTGACCGGAGTTAGTGCCCGGAGTTAGTGCCCGGAGCTAGTGCCCGGAGCTAGTGCCCGGAGCTTGTGCCCGGAGTTAGTCCCTGGAATTAGTGCCTGGAGTTAGTGCCCGGATTTGGTGCCTGGAATTAGTGCCGCAGTTAGTGTCCAGATTTAGTGTCTGGAGATTGTGCCCGGAGCTGGTGCCCGGAGTTGGTGCCTGGAGTTAGTGCCCAGAATTAGTGCCCGGAGTTGGTGCCCGGAGTTAGTGCCCGGAGTTAGTGCCCGGAGTTGGTGCCCGGAGTTAGTGCCCGGAGTTGGTGCCCGGAGTTAGTGCCCAGAGTTATGCCCGGAGTTTGTGCCCGGAGTTGGTGCCCGGAGTTGGTGCCCGGAGTTAGTGCCGTGAGTTAGTGCCTGGAGGTAGTGCCAGGAGTTAGTGCCCAGAGTTGGTGACCGGAGTTGGTGCCTGGAGTTAGTGCCCGGAATTAGTGACCGGAGTTGGTGCCCGGAGTTAGTGCCCGGAGTTTGTGCCCGGAGTTGGTGCCCGGAGTTAGTGCCAGGAGTTAGTGCCCGGAGTTAGTGCCGTGAGTTAGTGCCCGGAGTTAGTGCCTGGAGCTGGTGCCCGGAGTTAGTGCCCAGAGTTATGCCCGGAGTTTGTGCCCGGAGTTGGTGCCCGGAGTTGGTGCCCGGAGTTAGTGCCGGAGTTAGTGCCGTGAGTTCGTGCCCGGAGGTAGTGCCAGGAGTTAGTGCCCGGAGTTGGTGCCCGGAGTTAGTGCCGGAGTTAGTGCCGTGATTTAGTGCCCGGAGGTAGTGCCTGGATTTAGTGCCCGGAGTTGGTGACCGGAGTTAGTGCCCGGAGTTAATACCTCGAGCTAGTGCTCGGAGCTAGTGCCCGGAGCTGGTGCCCGGAGTTGGTGCCTGGAGTTAGTGCCCGGAATTAGTGCCCGGAGTTCGTGCCCATAGTTAGTGCCCTGAGTTAGTGCCCGGAGTTAGTGCTTAGAGTTAGTGCCCGGAATTAGTGCCCGGAGTTCGTGCCTGGAGTTAGTGCCTGGAGTTGGTGCCTGGAGTTAGTGCCTGTATTCATGCATGGAGTTAGTACCTGGAGTTAGTACCTGGAGTTCATGCCCATAGTTAGTGCCCTGAGTTAGTGCCCATAGTTAGTGCTTGGAGTTAGTGCCCGGAATTAGTGCCCGGAGTTCGTGCCCGGAGTTAGTGCCCGGAGTTGGTGCCCGGAGTTAGTGCCCAGAGTTATGCCTGGAGTTGGTGCCCGGAGTTGGTGCCCGGAGTTGGTGCCCGGAGTTAGTGCCCGGAGTTAGTGCCGTGAGTTAGTGCCCGGAGGTGGTGCCCGGAGCTTGTGCCCGGAGTTAGTCCCTGGAGTTAGTTCCTGGAGCTAGTGCCCGGAGTTGGTGCCCGGAATTAGTGCCCGCAGTTAGTGTCCAGAGTTAGTGTCTGGAGATTGTGTCCGGAGCTGGTGCCCGGAGTTGGTGCCTGGAGTTAGTGCCCAGAGTTATGCCCGGAGTTGGTGCCCGGAGTTAGTGCCCGGAGTTGGTGACCGGAGTTAGTGCCCGGAGTTAGTGCCCGGAGCTAGTGCCCGGAGCTTGTGCCCGGAGTTAGTTCCTGGAGTTAGTGCCTGGAGTTAGTGCCCGGAGTTGGTGCCCGGAATTAGTGCCCGCAGTTAGTGTCCATAGTTAGTTGTCTGGAGATTGTGCCCGGAGCTGGTGCCCGGAGCTGGTGCCTGGAGTTAGTGCCCGGAATTAGTGCCCAGAGTTGGTGCCCGGAGTTAGTGCCCGGAGTTAGTGCCCGGAGCTGATGCCCGCAGTTGGTGCCCGGAGTTAGTGCCCGGAATTAGTGCCCGGAGTTGGTGCCCAGAGTTAGTGCCCGGTGTTAGTGCCCGGAGTTATGCCCGGAGTTTGTGCCCGGAGTTGGTGCCCGGAGTTGGTGCCCGGAGTTAGTGCCGTGAGTTAGTGCCCGGAGGTAGTGCCAGGAGTTAGTGCCCAGAGTTGGTGACCGGAGTTGGTGCCTGGAGTTAGTGCCCGGAATTAGTGCCCGGAGTTGGTGCCCGGAGTTAGTGCCCGGAGTTAGTGCCCGGAGTTGGTGCCCGGAGTTAGTGCCTGGAGCTGGTGCCCGGAGTTAGTGCCAGGAGTTAGTGCCTGGAGTTAGTGCCCGGAGTTGGTGCCCGGAATTAGTGCCCGCAGTTAGTGTCCAGAGTTAGTGTCTGGAGATTGTGCCCGGAGCTGGTGCCCGGAGTTGGTGCCTGGAGTTAGTGCCCGGAATTAGTGCCCGGAGTTGGTGCCCGGAGTTAGTGCCCGGAGTTAGTGCCCGGAGTTGGTGCCCGGAGTTAGTGCCCGGAGTTGGTGCCCGGAGTTAGTGCCCAGAGTTATGCCCAGAGTTTGTGCCCGGAGTTGGTGCCCGGAGTTGGTGCCCGGAGTTACTGCCGGAGTTAGTGCCGTGAGTTAGTGCCCGGAGGTAGTGCCTGGAGTTAGTGCCCGGAGTTGGTGACCGGAGTTAGTGCCCGGAGTTAGTGCCCGGAGCTAGTGCCCGGAGCTAGTGCCCGGAGCTTGTGCCCGGAGTTAGTCCCTGGAGTTAGTGCCTGGAGTTAGTGCCCGGAGTTGGTGCCCGGAATTAGTGCCCGGAGTTAGTGTCCAGAGTTAGTGTCTGGAGATTGTGCCCGGAGCTGCTGCCCGCAGTTGGTGCCCGGAGTTAGTGCCCAGAATTAGTGCCCGGAGTTGGTGCCCAGAGTTAGTGCCCGGTGTTAGTGCCCGGAGTTGGTGCCCGGAGTTAGTGCCCAGAGTTAGTGCCTGGAGTTAGTGCCTGGAGTTAGTGCCTTTTGTTAGTGCCTGGAGTTGGTGCCCGAGGTTGGTGACAGGAGTTAGTGCCTGGAGTTAGTGCCCGGAGTTGGTGCCCGGAATTAGTGCCCGGAGTTAGTGTCCAGAGTTAGTGTCTGGAGATTGTGCCCGGAGCTGCTGCCCGCAGTTGGTGCCCGGAGTTAGTGCCCGGAATTAGTGCCCGGAGTTGGTGCCCAGAGTTAGTGCCCAGAGTTAGTGCCTGGAGTTAGTGCCTGGAGTTAGTGCCTTTTGTTAGTGCCCGGAGTTGGTGCCCGAGGTTGGTGACAGGAGTTAGTGCCCGGAGTTGGTGACAGGAGTTAGTGCCCGGAGTTAGTGCCTGGAGTTAGTGCCCGGAGTTAGTGCCTGGATTTGGTGCCTGGAGTTAGTGCCCGGAGTTAGTGCCTGGATTTGGTGCCTGGAGTTAGTGCCTGGAGTTAGTGCCTGGAGCTAGTGCCAGGAGTTAGTGCCCGGAGTTGGTGCCCGAAGGTGGTGACAGGAGTTAGTGCCCGGAGTTAGTGCCTGGAGTTAGTGCCTGGAGTAAGTGCCTGAAGTTAGTGCCCGGAATTAGTGCCCAGAGTTGGTGCCCGGAGTTAGTGCCCGGAGTTAGTGCCCCGAGTTAGTGCGTGGAGTTAGTGCGTGTAGTTAGTGCCCGGAGTTGGTGCCCGGAATTAGTGCCCGCAGTTAGTGTCCAGAGTTAGTGTCTGGAGATTGTGTCCGGAGCTGGTGCCCGGAGTTGGTGCCTGGAGTTAGTGCCCAGAGTTATGCCCGGAGTTGGTGCCCGGAGTTAGTGCCCGGAGTTGGTGACCGGAGTTAGTGCCCGGAGTTAGTGCCCGGAGCTAGTGCCCGGAGCTTGTGCCCGGAGTTAGTCCCTGGAGTTAGTGCCTGGAGTTAGTGCCCGGAGTTGGTGCCCGGAATTAGTGCCCGCAGTTAGTGTCCATAGTTAGTTGTCTGGAGATTGTGCCCGGAGCTGGTGCCCGGAGCTGGTGCCTGGAGTTAGTGCCCGGAATTAGTGCCCAGAGTTGGTGCCCGGAGTTAGTGCCCGGAGTTAGTGCCCGGAGCTGCTGCCCGCAGTTGGTGTCCGGAGTTAGTGCCCGGAATTAGTGCCCGGAGTTGGTGCCCAGAGTTAGTGCCCGGTGTTAGTGCCCGGAGTTGGTGCCCGGAGTTAGTGCCCAGAGTTAGTGCCTGGAGTTAGTGCCTGGAGTTAGTGCCTTTTGTTAGTGCCCGGAGTTGGTGCCCGAAGTTGGTGACAGGAGTTAGTGCCTAGAGTTGGTGCCCGGAGTTGGTGCCCGGAGTTAGTGCCCGGAGTTAGTGCGTGGAGTTCGTGCCTGGAGTTAGTGCCCGGAGCTAGTGCCTGGATTTAGTGCCTGGAGCTAGTGCCCGGAGCTAGTGCCCGGAGTTAGACCCTGGAGTTAGTGACCGGAGTTGGTGCCCAGAGTTAGTGCCCGGAGTTAGGGCCCGGAGTTAGTGTGTGGAGTTAGTGCCTGGAGTTGGTGCCCGGAGTTAGTGCCCGGAGTTGGTGCCCAGAGTTAGTGCCCGGAGCTAGTGCCCGGAGTTAGTGCCCGGAGTTGATGCCTGAAGTTGGTGACAGGAGTTAGTGCCCGGATTTAGTGCCCGGATTTGGTGCCTGGAGCTGGTGCCCGGAGTTGGTGCCCGGAGTTAGTGCCCGGAGTTAGTTCGTGGAGTTAGTGCCCGGAGTTAGTGCCCGGAGTTAGTGCCTGGAGTTAGTGCCTGGAGTTAGTCCCCGGAGTTAGTGCCCGGAGCTAGTGCCCGGAGTTAGTGCCCGGAGTTGGTGCCCGAAGTTGGTGACAGGAGTTAGTGCCCGGAGTTAGTGCCCGGAGTTGGTGCCCGGAGCTGGTGCCTGGAGTTAGTGCCCGGAGTTAGTGCCTGGATTTGGTGCCCGGAGTTGGTACCCGGAGTTAGTGCCTGGAGCTAGTGCCAGGAGTTAGTGCCCGGAGTTGGTGCCCGAAGGTGGTGACAGGAGTTAGTGCCCGGAGTTAGTGCCTGGAGTTAGTGCCTGGAGTAAGTGCCTGAAGTTAGTGCCTGGAGCTAGTGCCCGGAGTTTGTGTCCGGAGTTGGTGCCCGGAGTTAGTGCCCGGAGTTGCTGCACGGAGTTAGTGCCCGGAGGTAGTGCCTGGAGTTAGTGCCCGGAGTTGGTAACCGGAGTTAGTGCCCGGAGTTAGTGCCCGGAGCTAGTGCCCGGAGCTAGTGCCCGGAGCTTGTGCCCGGAGTTAGTCCCTGGAATTAGTGCCTGGAGTTAGTGCCCGGATTTGGTGCCCGGAATTAGTGCCGCAGTTAGTGTCCAGATTTAGTGTCTGGAGATTGTGCCCGGAGCTGGTGCCCGGAGTTGGTGCCTGGAGTTAGTGCCCAGAATTAGTGCCCGGAGTTGGTGCCCGGAGTTAGTGCCCGGAGTTAGTGCCCGGAGTTGGTGCCCGGAGTTAGTGCCCGGAGTTGGTGCCCGGAGTTAGTGCCCAGAGTTATGCCCGGAGTTTGTGCCCGGAGTTGGTGCCCGGAGTCGGTGCCCGGAGTTAGTGCCGTGAGTTAGTGCCCGGAGGTAGTGCCAGGAGTTAGTGCCCAGAGTTGGTGACCGGAGTTGGTGCCTGGAGTTAGTGCCCGGAATTAGTGACCGGAGTTGGTGCCCGGAGTTAGTGCCCGGAGTTTGTGCCCGGAGTTGGTGCCCGGAGTTAGTGCCAGGAGTTAGTGCCCGGAGTTAGTGCCGTGAGTTAGTGCCCGGAGTTAGTGCCTGGAGCTGGTGCCCGGAGTTAGTGCCCAGAGTTATGCCCGGAGTTTGTGCCCGGAGTTGGTGCCCGGAGTTGGTGCCCGGAGTTAGTGCCGGAGTTAGTGCCGTGAGTTCGTGCCCGGAGGTAGTGCCAGGAGTTAGTGCCCGGAGTTGGTGCCCGGAGTTAGTGCCGGAGTTAGTGCCGTGATTTAGTGCCCAGAGGTAGTGCCTGGATTTAGTGCCCGGAGTTGGTGACCGGAGTTAGTGCCCGGAGTTAATGCCTCGAGCTAGTGCTCGGAGCTAGTGCCCGGAGCTGGTGCCCGGAGTTGGTGCCTGGAGTTAGTGCCCGGAATTAGTGCCCGGAGTTCGTGCCCATAGTTAGTGCCCTGAGTTAGTGCCCGGAGTTAGTGCTTAGAGTTAGTGCCCGGAATTAGTGCCCGGAGTTCGTGCCTGGAGTTAGTGCCTGGAGTTGGTGCCTGGAGTTAGTGCCTGTATTCATGCATGGAGTTAGTACCTGGAGTTAGTACCTGGAGTTCATGCCCATAGTTAGTGCCCTGAGTTAGTGCCCATAGTTAGTGCTTGGAGTTAGTGCCCGGAATTAGTGCCCGGAGTTCGTGCCCGGAGTTAGTGCCCGGAGTTGGTGCCCGGAGTTAGTGCCCAGAGTTATGCCTGGAGTTGGTGCCCGGAGTTGGTGCCCGGAGTTGGTGCCCGGAGTTAGTGCCCGGAGTTAGTGCCCAGAGTTATGCCCGGAGTTTGTGCCCGGAGTTGGTGCCCGGAGTCGGTGCCCGGAGTTAGTGCCGTGAGTTAGTGCCCGGAGGTAGTGCCAGGAGTTAGTGCCCAGAGTTGGTGACCGGAGTTGGTGCCTGGAGTTAGTGCCCGGAATTAGTGACCGGAGTTGGTGCCCGGAGTTAGTGCCCGGAGTTTGTGCCCGGAGTTGGTGCCCGGAGTTAGTGCCAGGAGTTAGTGCCCGGAGTTAGTGCCGTGAGTTAGTGCCCGGAGTTAGTGCCTGGAGCTGGTGCCCGGAGTTAGTGCCCAGAGTTATGCCCGGAGTTTGTGCCCGGAGTTGGTGCCCGGAGTTGGTGCCCGGAGTTAGTGCCGGAGTTAGTGCCGTGAGTTCGTGCCCGGAGGTAGTGCCAGGAGTTAGTGCCCGGAGTTGGTGCCCGGAGTTAGTGCCGGAGTTAGTGCCGTGATTTAGTGCCCAGAGGTAGTGCCTGGATTTAGTGCCCGGAGTTGGTGACCGGAGTTAGTGCCCGGAGTTAATGCCTCGAGCTAGTGCTCGGAGCTAGTGCCCGGAGCTGGTGCCCGGAGTTGGTGCCTGGAGTTAGTGCCCGGAATTAGTGCCCGGAGTTCGTGCCCATAGTTAGTGCCCTGAGTTAGTGCCCGGAGTTAGTGCTTAGAGTTAGTGCCCGGAATTAGTGCCCGGAGTTCGTGCCTGGAGTTAGTGCCTGGAGTTGGTGCCTGGAGTTAGTGCCTGTATTCATGCATGGAGTTAGTACCTGGAGTTAGTACCTGGAGTTCATGCCCATAGTTAGTGCCCTGAGTTAGTGCCCATAGTTAGTGCTTGGAGTTAGTGCCCGGAATTAGTGCCCGGAGTTCGTGCCCGGAGTTAGTGCCCGGAGTTGGTGCCCGGAGTTAGTGCCCAGAGTTATGCCTGGAGTTGGTGCCCGGAGTTGGTGCCCGGAGTTGGTGCCCGGAGTTAGTGCCCGGAGTTAGTGCCGTGAGTTAGTGCCCGGAGGTGGTGCCCGGAGCTTGTGCCCGGAGTTAGTCCCTGGAGTTAGTGCCTGGAGTTAGTGCCCGGAGTTGGTGCCCGGAATTAGTGCCCGCAGTTAGTGTCCAGAGTTAGTGTCTGGAGATTGTGTCCGGAGCTGGTGCCCGGAGTTGGTGCCTGGAGTTAGTGCCCAGAGTTATGCCCGGAGTTGGTGCCCGGAGTTAGTGCCTGGAGTTGGTGACCGGAGTTAGTGCCCGGAGTTAGTGCCCGGAGCTAGTGCCCGGAGCTTGTGCCCGGAGTTAGTCCCTGGAGTTAGTGCCTGGAGTTAGTGCCCGGAGTTGGTGCCCGGAATTAGTGCCCGCAGTTAGTGTCCATAGTTAGTTGTCTGGAGATTGTGCCCGGAGCTGGTGCCCGGAGCTGGTGCCTGGAGTTAGTGCCCGGAATTAGTGCCCAGAGTTGGTGCCCGGAGTTAGTGCCTGGAGCTAGTGCCCGGAGTTTGTGTCCGGAGTTGGTGCCCGGAGTTAGTGCCCGGAATTAGTGCCCGGAGTTGGTGCCCAGAGTTAGTGCCCGGTGTTAGTGCCCGGAGTTATGCCCGGAGTTTGTGCCCGGAGTTGGTGCCCGGAGTTGGTGCCCGGAGTTAGTGCCGTGAGTTAGTGCCCGGAGGTAGTGCCAGGAGTTAGTGCCCAGAGTTGGTGACCGGAGTTGGTGCCTGGAGTTAGTGCCCGGAATTAGTGCCCGGAGTTGGTGCCCGGAGTTAGTGCCCGGAGTTAGTGCCCGGAGTTGGTGCCCGGAGTTAGTGCCAGGAGTTAGTGCCCGGAGTTAGTGCCGTGAGTTAGTGCCCGGAGTTAGTGCCTGGAGCTGGTGCCCGGAGTTAGTGCCAGGAGTTAGTGCCTGGAGTTAGTGCCCGGAGTTGGTGCCCGGAATTAGTGCCCGCAGTTAGTGTCCAGAGTTAGTGTCTGGAGATTGTGCCCGGAGCTGGTGCCCGGAGTTGGTGCCTGGAGTTAGTGCCCGGAATTAGTGCCCGGAGTTGGTGCCCGGAGTTAGTGCCCGGAGTTAGTGCCCGGAGTTGGTGCCCGGAGTTAGTGCCCGGAGTTGGTGCCCGGAGTTAGTGCCCAGAGTTATGCCCAGAGTTTGTGCCCGGAGTTGGTGCCCGGAGTTGGTGCCCGGAGTTACTGCCGGAGTTAGTGCCGTGAGTTAGTGCCCGGAGGTAGTGCCTGGAGTTAGTGCCCGGAGTTGGTGACCGGAGTTAGTGCCCGGAGTTAGTGCCCGGAGCTAGTGCCCGGAGCTAGTGCCCGGAGCTTGTGCCCGGAGTTAGTCCCTGGAGTTAGTGCCTGGAGTTAGTGCCCGGAGTTGGTGCCCGGAATTAGTGCCCGGAGTTAGTGTCCAGAGTTAGTGTCTGGAGATTGTGCCCGGAGCTGCTGCCCGCAGTTGGTGCCCGGAGTTAGTGCCCGGAATTAGTGCCCGGAGTTGGTGCCCAGAGTTAGTGCCCGGTGTTAGTGCCCGGAGTTGGTGCCCGGAGTTAGTGCCCAGAGTTAGTGCCTGGAGTTAGTGCCTGGAGTTAGTGCCTTTTGTTAGTGCCCGGAGTTGGTGCCCGAGGTTGGTGACAGGAGTTAGTGCCTGGAGTTAGTGCCCGGAGTTGGTGCCCGGAATTAGTGCCCGGAGTTAGTGTCCAGAGTTAGTGTCTGGAGATTGTGCCCGGAGCTGCTGCCCGCAGTTGGTGCCCGGAGTTAGTGCCCGGAATTAGTGCCCGGAGTTGGTGCCCAGAGTTAGTGCCCGGTGTTAGTGCCCGGAGTTGGTGCCCGGAGTTAGTGCCCAGAGTTAGTGCCTGGAGTTAGTGCCTGGAGTTAGTGCCTTTTGTTAGTGCCCGGAGTTGGTGCCCGAGGTTGGTGACAGGAGTTAGTGCCCGGAGTTGGTGACAGGAGTTAGTGCCCGGAGTTAGTGCCTGGAGTTAGTGCCCGGAGTTAGTGCCTGGATTTGGTGCCTGGAGTTAGTGCCCGGAGTTAGTGCCTGGATTTGGTGCCTGGAGTTAGTGCCCGGAGTTAGTGCCTGGAGCTAGTGCCAGGAGTTAGTGCCCGGAGTTGGTGCCCGAAGGTGGTGACAGGAGTTAGTGCCCGGAGTTAGTGCCTGGAGTTAGTGCCTGGAGTAAGTGCCTGAAGTTAGTGCCCGGAGCTAGTGCCCGGAGTTTGTGTCCGGAGTTGGTGCCCGGAGTTAGTGCCCGGAGTTGCTGCACGGAGTTAGTGCCCGGAGGTAGTGCCTGGAGTTAGTGCCCGGAGTTGGTGACCGGAGTTAGTGCCCGGAGTTAGTGCCCGGAGCTAGTGCCCGGAGCTAGTGCCCGGAGCTTGTGCCCGGAGTTAGTCCCTGGAATTAGTGCCTGGAGTTAGTGCCCGGATTTGGTGCCCGGAATTAGTGCCGCAGTTAGTGTCCAGATTTAGTGTCTGGAGATTGTGCCCGGAGCTGGTGCCCGGAGTTGGTGCCTGGAGTTAGTGCCCAGAATTAGTGCCCGGAGTTGGTGCCCGGAGTTAGTGCCCGGAGTTAGTGCCCGGAGTTGGTGCCCGGAGTTAGTGCCCGGAGTTGGTGCCCGGAGTTAGTGCCCAGAGTTATGCCCGGAGTTTGTGCCCGGAGTTGGTGCCCGGAGTTGGTGCCCGGAGTTAGTGCCGTGAGTTAGTGCCCGGAGGTAGTGCCAGGAGTTAGTGCCCAGAGTTGGTGACCGGAGTTGGTGCCTGGAGTTAGTGCCCGGAATTAGTGACCGGAGTTGGTGCCCGGAGTTAGTGCCCGGAGTTTGTGCCCGGAGTTGGTGCCCGGAGTTAGTGCCAGGAGTTAGTGCCCGGAGTTAGTGCCGTGAGTTAGTGCCCGGAGTTAGTGCCTGGAGCTGGTACCTGGAGTTCATGCCCATAGTTAGTGCCCTGAGTTAGTGCCCATAGTTAGTGCTTGGAGTTAGTGCCCGGAATTAGTGCCCGGAGTTCGTGCCCGGAGTTAGTGCCCGGAGTTGGTGCCCGGAGTTAGTGCCCAGAGTTATGCCTGGAGTTGGTGCCCGGAGTTGGTGCCCGGAGTTAGTGCCCGGAGTTAGTGCCGTGAGTTAGTGCCCGGAGGTGGTGCCCGGAGCTTGTGCCCGGAGTTAGTCCCTGGAGTTAGTGCCTGGAGTTAGTGCCCGGAGTTGGTGCCCGGAATTAGTGCCCGCAGTTAGTGTCCAGAGTTAGTGTCTGGAGATTGTGTCCGGAGCTGGTGCCCGGAGTTGGTGCCTGGAGTTAGTGCCCAGAGTTATGCCCGGAGTTGGTGCCCGGAGTTAGTGCCCGGAGTTGGTGACCGGAGTTAGTGCCCGGAGTTAGTGCCCGGAGCTAGTGCCCGGAGCTTGTGCCCGGAGTTAGTCCCTGGAGTTAGTGCCTGGAGTTAGTGCCCGGAGTTGGTGCCCGGAATTAGTGCCCGCAGTTAGTGTCCATAGTTAGTTGTCTGGAGATTGTGCCTGGAGCTGGTGCCCGGAGCTGGTGCCTGGAGTTAGTGCCCGGAATTAGTGCCCAGAGTTGGTGCCCGGAGTTAGTGCCCGGAGTTAGTGCCCGGAGCTGCTGCCCGCAGTTGGTGTCCGGAGTTAGTGCCCTGAATTAGTGCCCGGAGTTGGTGCCCAGAGTTAGTGCCCGGTGTTAGTGCCCGGAGTTGGTGCCCGGAGTTAGTGCCCAGAGTTAGTGCCTGGAGTTAGTGCCTGGAGTTAGTGCCTTTTGTTAGTGCCCGGAGTTGGTGCCCGAAGTTGGTGACAGGAGTTAGTGCCTAGAGTTGGTGCCCGGAGTTGGTGCCCGGAGTTAGTGCCCGGAGTTAGTGCGTGGAGTTCGTGCCTGGAGTTAGTGCCCGGAGCTAGTGCCTGGATTTAGTGCCTGGAGCTAGTGCCCGGAGCTAGTGCCCGGAGTTAGACCCTGGAGTTAGTGAGCGGAGTTGGTGCCCAGAGTTAGTGCCCGGAGTTAGGGCCCGGAGTTAGTGTGTGGAGTTAGTGCCTGGAGTTGGTGCCCGGAGTTAGTGCCCGGAGTTGGTGCCCAGAGTTAGTGCCCGGAGCTAGTGCCCGGAGTTAGTGCCCGGAGTTGATGCCTGAAGTTGGTGACAGGAGTTAGTGACCGGATTTAGTGCCCGGATTTGGTGCCTGGAGCTGGTGCCCGGAGTTGGTGCCCGGAGTTAGTGCCCGGAGTTAGTTCGTGGAGTTAGTGCCCGGAGTTAGTGCCCGGAGTTAGTGCCTGGAGTTAGTGCCTGGAGTTAGTCCCCGGAGTTGGTGCCCGAAGTTGGTGACAGGAGTTAGTGCCCGGAGTTAGTGCCCGGAGTTGGTGCCCGGAGCTGGTGCCCGGAGTTGGTGCCCGGAGTCCGTGCCCGGAGTTGGTGCCCGGAGTTGGTACCCGGAGCTAGTGCCCGGAGTTAGTGCCCAGAGTTAGTGCCCGGAGTTGGTGACTGGAGTTAGTGCCCGGAGTTTGTGCCTGGAGTTAGTGCCCGGAGCTAGTGCCTGGAGTTAGTGCCCGGAGTTGGTGACTGGAGTTAGTGCCCGGAGTTGGTGCCCAGAGTTAGTGCCTTTTGTTAGTGCCCGGAGTTGGTGCCCGAAGTTGGTGACAGGAGTTAGTGCCCGGAGTTGGTGACAGGAGTTAGTACCCGGAGTTAGTGCCTGGAGTTAGTGCCCGGAGTTAGTGCCTGGATTTGGTGCCTGGAGTTAGTGCCCGGAGTTAGTGCCTGGATTTGGTGCCTGGAGTTAGTGTCCAAAGTTAGTGCCTGGAGCTAGTGCCCGGAGTTAGTGCCCGGAGTTGGTGCCCGAAGGTGGTGACAGGAGTTAGTGCCCGGAGTTAGTGCCTTGAGTTAGTGCCTGGAGTTAGTGCCTGAAGTTAGTGCCCGGAGCTAGTGCCCGGAGTTAGTGTCCGGAGTTGGTGCCCGAAGTTGGTGACAGGAGTTAGTGCCCAGAGTTAGTGCCCGGAGTTGGTGCCCGGAGCTGGTGCACGGAGTTGGTGCCCGGAGTTAGTGCCCGGAGTTAGTGCCCGGAGTTGGTGCCTGGAGTTAGTGCCCGGAGTTGGTGCCCGGAGTTAGTGCCCGGAGTTGGTGGCCGTAGTTAGTGCCCGGAGTTGGTGCCCGGAGTTAGTGCCTGGAGTTAGTGCCCGGAGTTGGTGCCCGGAGTTAGTGCCTTTTGTTAGTGCCCGGAGTTGGTGCCCGAAGTTGGTGACAGGAGTTAGTGCCCGGAGTTGGTGACAGGAGTTAGTGCCCGGAGTTAGTGCCTGGAGTTAGTGCCCGGAGTTAGTGCCTGGATTTGGTGCCTGGAGTTAGTGCCCGGAGTTAGTGCCTGGATTTGGTGCCTGGAGTTAGTGTCCGGAGTTAGTGCCTGGAGCTAGTGCCCGGAGTTAGTGCCCGGAGTTGGTGCCCGAAGGTGGTGACAGGAGTTAGTGCCCGGAGTTAGTGCCTTGAGTTAGTGCCTGGAGTTAGTGCCTGAAGTTAGTGCCCGGAGCTAGTGCCCGGAGTTAGTGTCCGGAGTTGGTGCCCGAAGTTGGTGACAGGAGTTAGTGCCCAGAGTTAGTGCCCGGAGTTGGTGCCCGGAGCTGGTGCATGGAGTTGGTGCCTGGAGTTAGTGCCCGGAGTTGGTGCCCAGAGTTAGTGCCCAGAGTTGGTGGCCGTAGTTAGTGCCCGGAGTTGGTGCCCGGAGTTAGTGCCCCGAGTTAGTGCATGGAGTTAGTGCGTGGAGTTAGTGCCCGGAGTTGGTGCCCGCAGTTGGTGCCCGGAGCTAGTGCCCGGAGCTGGTGCCCGGAGTTAGTGCCCGGTGTTAGTGCCCGGAGTTAGTGCCCGGAGCTAGTGCCTGGAGTTGGTGCCCGTAGCTAGTGCCCGGAGCTAGTGCCCGGAGTTAGTCCCTGGAGTTAGTGCCAGAAGTTAGTGCCTGTAGGTAGAGTCCGGAGTTAGTGTCCGGAGTTAGTGAGTGGAGTTGGTGCCCGGAGTTAGTGCCTGGAGTTAGTGCCCGGAATTAGTGCCCAGAGTTTGTGCCCGGAGTTAGTGCCCAGAGTTAATGCCCAGAGTTGGTGCCCGGAGTTAGTGCCCGGAGTTAATGCCCGGAGTTGGTCCCCGGAATTAGTACCCGGAGTTCGAGTCCAGAGTTAGTGTCCGGAGTTAGTGAGTGGAGTTGGTGCCCGGAGCTGGTGCCCGGAGTTAGTGCCCAGAGTTAGTGCCCGGAGCTAGTGCCCGGAGCTAGTGCCCGGAGCTTGTGCCCGGAGTTAGTGCGTGGAGTTAGTGCCTGGAGTTAGTGCCCGGAGTTGGTGCCCGGAATTAGTGCCCGGAGTTAGTGTCTAGAGTTAGTGTCTGGAGATTGTGCCCGGAGCTGCTGCCCGGAGTTGGTGCCCGGAGTTAGTGCCCGGAATTAGTGCCCGGAGTTGGTGCCCAGAGTTAGTGCCCGGAGTTAGTGCCCGGAGTTGGTGCCCGGAGTTAGTGCCTTTTGTTAGTGCCCGGAGTTGGTGCCCGAAGTTGGTGACAGGAGTTAGTGCCCGGAGTTGGTGACAGGAGTTAGTGCCCGGAGTTAGTGCCTGGAGTTAGTGCCCGGAGTTAGTGCCTGGATTTGGTGCCTGGAGTTAGTGCCCGGAGTTAGTGCCTGGATTTGGTGCCTGGAGTTAGTGTGCGGCGTTAGTGCCTGGAGCTAGTGCCCGGAGTTAGTGCCCGGAGTTGGTGCCCGAAGGTGGTGACAGGAGTTAGTGCCCGGTGTTAGTGCCCGGAGTTGGTGCCCGGAGCTGGTGCACGGTGTTGGTGCCCGGAGTTAGTGCCCGAAGTTGGTGACAGGAGTTAGTGCCCAGAGTTAGTGCCCGGAGTTGGTGCCCGGAGCTGGTGCACGGAGTTGGTGCCCGGAGTTAGTGCCCGGAGTTAGTGCCCGAAGTTGGTGCCTGGAGTTAGTGCCCGGATTTGGTGCCCGGAATTATTGCCCGGAGTTGGTGGCCGTAGTTAGTGCCTGGAGTTGGTGCCCGGAGTTGGTGCCCGGAGTTAGTGCCCCGAGTTAGTGCGTGGAGTTAGTGCGTGTAGTTAGTGCCCGGAGTTGGTGCCCGGAGTTGGTGCCCGGAGTTAGTGCCCGGAGCTGGTGCCCGGAGTTAGTGCCCGGTGTTAGTGCCCGGAGTTAGTGCCCGGAGCTAGTGCCTGGAGTTAGTGCCCGGAGCTAGTGCCCGGAGCTAGTGCCCGGAGTTAGTCCCTGGAGTTAGTGCCAGGAGTTAGTGCCCGTAGGTAGAGTCCGGAGTTAGTGTCCGGAGTTAGTGAGTGGAGTTGGTGCCCGGAGTTAGTGCCTGGAGTTAGTGCCCGGAATTAGTGCCCAGAGTTTGTGCCCGGAGTTAGTGCCCAGAGTTAGTGCCCAGAGTTGGTGCCCGGAGTTAGTGCCCGGAGTTAGTGCCCGGAGTTGGTACCCGGAATTAGTACCCGGAGTTCGAGTCCGGAGTTAGTGTCCGGAGTTAGTGAGTGGAGTTGGTGCCCGGAGCTGGTGCCCGGAGTTCGTGCCCATAGTTAGTGCCCTGAGTTAGTGCCCGGAGTTAGTGCTTAGAGTTAGTGCCCGGAATTAGTGCCCGGAGTTCGTGCATGGAGTTCGTGCCTGGAGTTAGTGCCTGGAGTTAGTGCCTGGAGTTCATGCCTAGAGTTAGTGCCTGGAGTTGGTGCCTGGAGTTAGTGCCTGTATTCATGCATGGAGTTAGTACCTGGAGTTAGTACCTGGAGTTCATTCCCATAGTTAGTGCCCTGAGTTAGTGCCCGGAGTTAGTGCTTGGAGTTAGTGCCCGGAATTAGTGCCCGGAGTTCGTGCCCGGAGTTAGTGCCCGGAGTTGGTGCCCGGAGCTGGTGCCCAGAGTTATGCCTGGAGTTGGTGCCCGGAGTTGGTGCCCGGAGTTGGTGCCCGGAGTTAGTGCCCGGAGTTAGTGCCGTGAGTTAGTGCCCGGAATTAGTGCCCGCAGTTAGTGTCCAGAGTTAGTGTCTGGAGATTGTGCCCGGAGCTGGTGCCCGGAGTTGGTGCCTGGAGTTAGTGCCAAGAGTTATGCCCGGAGTTGGTGCCCGGAGTTAGTGCCCGGAGTTGGTGACCGGAGTTAGTGCCCGGAGTTAGTGCCCAGAGCTAGTGCCCAGAGCTAGTGCCCGGAGCTTGTGCCCGGAGTTAGTCCCTGGAGTTAGTGCCTGGAGTTAGTGCCTGGAGTTAGTGCCCGGAGTTGGTGCCCGGAATTAGTGCCCGCAGTTAGTGTCCAGAGTTAGTGTCTGGAGATTGTGCCCGGAGCTGGTGCCCGGAGTTGGTGCCTGGAGTTAGTGCCCGGAATTAGTGCCCGGAGTTGGTGCCCGGAGTTGGTGCCCGGAGTTAGTGCCCCGAGTTAGTGCGTGGAGTTAGTGCGTGTAGTTAGTGCCCGGAGTTGGTGCCCGGAGTTGGTGCCCGGAGTTAGTGCCCGGAGCTGGTGCCCGGAGTTAGTGCCCGGTGTTAGTGCCCGGAGTTAGTGCCCGGAGCTAGTGCCTGGAGTTAGTGCCCGGAGCTAGTGCCCGGAGCTAGTGCCCGGAGTTAGTCCCTGGAGTTAGTGCCAGGAGTTAGTGCCCGTAGGTAGAGTCCGGAGTTAGTGTCCGGAGTTAGTGAGTGGAGTTGGTGCCCGGAGTTAGTGCCTGGAGTTAGTGCCCGGAATTAGTGCCCAGAGTTTGTGCCCGGAGTTAGTGCCCAGAGTTAGTGCCCAGAGTTGGTGCCCGGAGTTAGTGCCCGGAGTTAGTGCCCGGAGTTGGTACCCGGAATTAGTACCCGGAGTTCGAGTCCGGAGTTAGTGTCCGGAGTTAGTGAATGGAGTTGGTGCCCGGAGCTGGTGCCCGGAGTTAGTGCCCGGAGTTAGTGCCCGGAGTTCGTGCCCATAGTTAGTGCCCTGAGTTAGTGCCCGGAGTTAGTGCTTAGAGTTAGTGCCCGGAATTAGTGCCCGGAGTTCGTGCCTGGAGTTCGTGCCTGGAGTTAGTGCCTGGAGTTAGTGCCTGGAGTTCATGCCTAGAGTTAGTGCCTGGAGTTGGTGCCTGGAGTTAGTGCCTGTATTCATGCATGGAGTTAGTACCTGGAGTTAGTACCTGGAGTTCATGCCCATAGTTAGTGCCCTGAGTTAGTGCCCGGAGTTAGTGCTTGGAGTTAGTGCCCGGAATTAGTGCCCGGAGTTCGTGCCTGGAGTTAGTGCCCGGATTTGGTGCCCGGAGTTAGTGCCCGGAGTTGGTGGCCGTAGTTAGTGCCTGGAGTTGGTGCCCGGAGTTGGTGCCCGGAGTTAGTGCCCCGAGTTAGTGCGTGGAGTTAGTGCGTGTAGTTAGTGCCCGGAGTTGGTGCCCGGAGTTGGTGCCCGGAGTTAGTGCCCGGAGCTGGTGCCCGGAGTTAGTGCCCGGTGTTAGTGCCCGGAGTTAGTGCCCGGAGCTAGTGCCTGGAGTTAGTGCCCGGAGCTAGTGCCCGGAGCTAGTGCCCGGAGTTAGTCCCTGGAGTTAGTGCCAGGAGTTAGTGCCCGTAGGTAGAGTCCGGAGTTAGTGTCCGGAGTTAGTGAGTGGAGTTGGTGCCCGGAGTTAGTGCCTGGAGTTAGTGCCCGGAATTAGTGCCCAGAGTTTGTGCCCGGAGTTAGTGCCCAGAGTTAGTGCCCAGAGTTGGTGCCCGGAGTTAGTGCCCGGAGTTAGTGCCCGGAGTTGGTAGCCGGAATTAGTACCCGGAGTTCGAGTCCGGAGTTAGTGTCCGGAGTTAGTGAGTGGAGTTGGTGCCCGGAGCTGGTGCCCGGAGTTCGTGCCCATAGTTAGTGCCCTGAGTTAGTGCCCGGAGTTAGTGCTTAGAGTTAGTGCCCGGAATTAGTGCCCGGAGTTCGTGCCTGGAGTTCGTGCCTGGAGTTAGTGCCTGGAGTTAGTGCCTGGAGTTCATGCCTAGAGTTAGTGCCTGGAGTTGGTGCCTGGAGTTAGTGCCTGTATTCATGCATGGAGTTAGTACCTGGAGTTAGTACCTGGAGTTCATGCCCATAGTTAGTGCCCTGAGTTAGTGCCCGGAGTTAGTGCTTGGAGTTAGTGCCCGGAATTAGTGCCCGGAGTTCGTGCCCGGAGTTAGTGCCCGGAGTTGGTGCCCGGAGCTGGTGCCCAGAGTTATGCCTGGAGTTGGTGCCCGGAGTTGGTGCCCGGAGTTGGTGCCCGGAGTTAGTGCCCGGAGTTAGTGCCGTGAGTTAGTGCCCGGAATTTGTGCCCGCAGTTAGTGTCCAGAGTTAGTGTCTGGAGATTGTGCCCGGAGCTGGTGCCCGGAGTTGGTGCCTGGAGTTAGTGCCAAGAGTTATGCCCGGAGTTGGTGCCCGGAGTTAGTGCCCGGAGTTGGTGACCGGAGTTAGTGCCCGGAGTTAGTGCCCAGAGCTAGTGCCCAGAGCTAGTGCCCGGAGCTTGTGCCCGGAGTTAGTCCCTGGAGTTAGTGCCTGGAGTTAGTGCCCGGAGTTGGTGCCCGGAATTAGTGCCCGCAGTTAGTGTCCAGAGTTAGTGTCTGGAGATTGTGCCCGGAGCTGGTGCCCGGAGTTGGTGCCTGGAGTTAGTGCCCGGAATTAGTGCCCGGAGTTGGTGCCCGGAGTTGGTGCCCGGAGTTAGTGCCCCGAGTTAGTGCGTGGAGTTAGTGCGTGTAGTTAGTGCCCGGAGTTGGTGCCCGGAGTTGGTGCCCGGAGTTAGTGCCCGGAGCTGGTGCCCGGAGTTAGTGCCCGGTGTTAGTGCCCGGAGTTAGTGCCCGGAGCTAGTGCCTGGAGTTAGTGCCCGGAGCTAGTGCCCGGAGCTAGTGCCCGGAGTTAGTCCCTGGAGTTAGTGCCAGGAGTTAGTGCCCGTAGGTAGAGTCCGGAGTTAGTGTCCGGAGTTAGTGAGTGGAGTTGGTGCCCGGAGTTAGTGCCTGGAGTTAGTGCCCGGAATTAGTGCCCAGAGTTTGTGCCCGGAGTTAGTGCCCAGAGTTAGTGCCCAGAGTTGGTGCCCGGAGTTAGTGCCCGGAGTTAGTGCCCGGAGTTGGTACCCGGAATTAGTACCCGGAGTTCGAGTCCGGAGTTAGTGTCCGGAGTTAGTGAATGGAGTTGGTGCCCGGAGCTGGTGCCCGGAGTTAGTGCCCGGAGTTAGTGCCCGGAGTTCGTGCCCATAGTTAGTGCCCTGAGTTAGTGCCCGGAGTTAGTGCTTAGAGTTAGTGCCCGGAATTAGTGCCCGGAGTTCGTGCCTGGAGTTCGTGCCTGGAGTTAGTGCCTGGAGTTAGTGCCTGGAGTTCATGCCTAGAGTTAGTGCCTGGAGTTGGTGCCTGGAGTTAGTGCCTGTATTCATGCATGGAGTTAGTACCTGGAGTTAGTACCTGGAGTTCATGCCCATAGTTAGTGCCCTGAGTTAGTGCCCGGAGTTAGTGCTTGGAGTTAGTGCCCGGAATTAGTGCCCGGAGTTTGTGCCCGGAGTTAGTGCCCGGAGTTGGTGCCCGGAGCTGGTGCCCAGAGTTATGCCTGGAGTTGGTGCCCGGAGTTGGTGCCCGGAGTTGGTGCCCGGAGTTAGTGCCCGGAGTTAGTGCCGTGAGTTAGTGCCCGGAATTAGTGCCCGCAGTTAGTGTCCAGAGTTAGTGTCTGGAGATTGTGCCCGGAGCTGGTGCCCGGAGTTGGTGCCTGGAGTTAGTGCCAAGAGTTATGCCCGGAGTTGGTGCCCGGAGTTAGTGCCCGGAGTTGGTGACCGGAGTTAGTGCCCGGAGTTAGTGCCCAGAGCTAGTGCCCAGAGCTAGTGCCCGGAGCTTGTGCCCGGAGTTAGTCCCTGGAGTTAGTGCCTGGAGTTAGTGCCCGGAGTTGGTGCCCGGAATTAGTGCCCGCAGTTAGTGTCCAGAGTTAGTGTCTGGAGATTGTGCCCGGAGCTGGTGCCCGGAGTTGGTGCCTGGAGTTAGTGCCCGGAATTAGTGCCCGGAGTTGGTGCCCGGAGTTAGTGCCCGGAGTTAGTGCCCGGAGTTGGTGCCCGGAGTTAGTGCCCGGAGTTGGTGCCCGGAGTTAGTGCCCAGAGTTATGCCCAGAGTTTGTGCCCGGAGTTGGTGCCCGGAGTTGGTGCCCGGAGTTACTGCCGGAGTTAGTGCCGTGAGTTAGTGCCCGGAGGTAGTGCCTGGAGTTAGTGCCCGGAGTTGGTGACCGGAGTTAGTGCCCGGAGTTATTGCCCGGAGCTAGTGCCCGGAGCTAGTGCCCGGAGCTTGTGCCCGGAGTTAGTCCCTGGAGTTAGTGCCTGGAGTTAGTGCCCGGAGTTGGTGCCCGGAATTAGTGCCCGGAGTTACTGTCCAGAGTTAGTGTCTGGAGATTGTGCCCGGAGCTGCTGCCCGCAGTTGGTGCCCGGAGTTAGTGCCCGGAATTAGTGCCCGGAGTTGGTGCCCAGAGTTAGTGCCCGGTGTTAGTGCCCGGAGTTGGTGCCCGGAGTTAGTGCCCAGAGTTAGTGCCTGGAGTTAGTGCCTGGAGTTAGTGCCTTTTGTTAGTGCCCGGAGTTGGTGCCCGAGGTTGGTGACAGGAGTTAGTGCCCGGAGTTGGTGACAGGAGTTAGTGCCCGGAGTTAGTGCCTGGAGTTAGTGCCCGGAGTTAGTGCCTGGATTTGGTGCCTGGAGTTAGTGCCCGGAGTTAGTGCCTGGATTTGGTGCCTGGAGTTAGTGCCCGGAGTTAGTGCCTGGAGCTAGTGCCAGGAGTTAGTGCCCGGAGTTAGTGCCTGGAGTTAGTGCCTGGAGTAAGTGCCTGAAGTTAGTGCCCGGAGCTAGTGCCCGGAGTTTGTGTCCGGAGTTGGTGCCCGGAGTTAGTGCCCGGAGTTGCTGCACGGAGTTAGTGCCTGGAGGTAGTGCCTGGAGTTAGTGCCCGGAGTTGGTGACCGGAGTTAGTGCCCGGAGTTGGTGCCCGGAGCTAGTGCCCGGAGCTAGTGCCCGGAGCTTGTGCCCGGAGTTAGTCCCTGGAATTAGTGCCTGGAGTTAGTGCCCGGATTTGGTGCCCGGAATTAGTGCCGCAGTTAGTGTCCAGAGTTAGTGTCTGGAGATTGTGCCCGGAGCTGGTGCCCGGAGTTGGTGCCTGGAGTTAGTGCCCGGAATTAGTGCCCGGAGTTGGTGCCCGGAGTTAGTGCCCGGAGTTAGTGCCCGGAGTTGGTGCCCGGAGTTAGTGCCCGGAGTTGGTGCCCGGAGTTAGTGCCCAGAGTTATGCCCGGAGTTTGTGCCCGGAGTTGGTGCCCGGAGTTGGTGCCGGGAGTTAGTGCCGTGAGTTAGTGCCCGGCGGTAGTGCCAGGAGTTAGTGCCCAGAGTTGGTGACCGGAGTTGGTGCCTGGAGTTAGTGCCCGGAATTAGTGCCCGGAGTTGGTGCCCGGAGTTAGTGCCCGGAGTTAGTGCCCGGAGTTGGTGCCCGGAGTTAGTGCCAGGAGTTAGTGCCCGGAGTTAGTGCCGTGAGATAGTGCCCGGAGTTAGTGCCTGGAGCTGGTGCCCGGAGTTAGTGCCCAGAGTTATGCCCGGAGTTTGTGCCCGGAGTTGGTGCCCGGAGTTGGTGCCCGGAGTTAGTGCCGGAGTTAGTGCCGTGAGTTCGTGCCCGGAGGTAGTGCCAGGAGTTAGTGCCCGGAGTTGGTGCCCGGAGTTAGTGCCGGAGTTAGTGCCGTGATTTAGTGCCCGGAGGTAGTGCCTGGATTTAGTGCCCGGAGTTGGTGACCGGAGTTAGTGCCCGGAGTTAATGCCTCGAGCTAGTGCTCGGAGCTAGTGCCCGGAGCTGGTGCCCGGAGTTGGTGCCTGGTGTTAGTGCCCGGAATTAGTGCCCGGAGTTCGTGCCCATAGTTAGTGCCCTGAGTTAGTGCCCGGAGTTAGTGCTTAGAGTTAGTGCCCGGAATTAGTGCCCGGAGTTCGTGCCTGGAGTTAGTGCCTGGAGTTGGTGCCTGGAGTTAGTGCCTGTATTCATGTATGGAGTTAGTACCTGGAGTTAGTACCTGGAGTTCATGCCCATAGTTAGTGCCGTGAGTTAGTGCCCAGAGTTAGTGCTTGGGGTTAGTGCCCGGAATTAGTGCCCGGAGTTCGTGCCCGGAGTTAGTGCCCGGAGTTGGTGCCCGGAGTTAGTGCCCAGAGTTATGCCTGGAGTTGGTGCCCGGAATTGGTGCCCGGAGTTGGTGCCCGGAGTTAGTGCCCGGAGTTAGTGCCGTGAGTTAGTGCCGTGAGTTAGTGCCCGGAGGTGGTGCCCGGAGCTTGTGCCCGGAGTTAGTGCCTGGAGTTAGTGCCCGGAGTTGGTGCCCGGAATTAGTGCCCGCAGTTAGTGTCCATAGTTAGTTGTCTGGAGATTGTGCCCGGAGCTGGTGCCCGGAGTTGGTGCCTGGAGTTAGTGCCCGGAATTAGTGCCCAGAGTTGGTGCCCGGAGTTAGTGCCCGGAGTTAGTGCCCGGAGCTGCTGCCCGCAGTTGGTGCCCGGAGTTAGTGCCCGGAATTAGTGCCCGGAGTTGGTGCCCAGAGTTAGTGCCCGGTGTTAGTGCCCGGAGTTGGTGTCCGGAGTTAGTGCCCAGAGTTAGTGCCTGGAGTTAGTGCCTGGAGTTAGTGCCTTTTGTTAGTGCCCGGAGTTGGTGCCCGAAGTTGGTGACAGGAGTTAGTGCCCGGAGTTGGTGACAGGAGTTAGTGCTCGGAGTTAGTGCCTGGAGTTAGTGCCCGGAGTTGGTGCCCGGAGTTAGTGCCTAGAGTTGGTGCCCGGAGTTGGTGCCCGGAGTTAGTGCCCGGAGTTAGTGCGTGGAGTTCGTGCCTGGAGTTAGTGCCTGGAGCTAGTGCCTGGAGTTAGTGCCCGGAGCTAGTGCCCGGAGCTAGTGCCCGGAGTTAGACCCTGGAGTTAGTGACCGGAGTTGGTGCCCAGAGTTAGTGCCCGGAGTTAGGGCCCGGAGTTAGTGTGTGGAGTTAGTGCCTGGAGTTGGTGCCCGGAGTTAGTGCCCGGAGTTGGTGCCCGGAGTTAGTGCCCGGAGCTAGTGCCCGGAGTTAGTGCCCGGAGTTGATGCCTGAAGTTGGTGACAGGAGTTAGTGCCCGGATTTAGTGCCCAGATTTGGTGCCTGGAGCTGGTGCCCGGAGTTGGTGCCCGGAGTTAGTGCCCGGAGTTAGTTCGTGGAGTTAGTGCCCGGAGTTAGTGCCCGGAGTTAGTGCCTGGAGTTAGTGCCTGGAGTTAGTCCCCGGAGTTAGTGCCCGGAGCTAGTGCCCGGAGTTAGTGCCCGGAGTTGGTGCCCGAAGTTGGTGACAGGAGTTAGTGCCCGGAGTTAGTGCCCGGAGTTGGTGCCCGGAGCTGGTGCCCGGAGTTGGTGCCCGGAGTCCGTGCCCGGAGTTGGTGCCCGGAGTTGGTACCCGGAGCTAGTGCCCGGTGTTAGTGCCCAGAGTTAGTGCCCGGAGTTGGTGACTGGAGTTAGTGCCCAGATTTAGTGCCCGGAGTTGGTGACTGGAGTTAGTGCCCGGAGTTTGTGCCTGGAGTTAGTGCCCGGAGCTAGTGCCTGGAGTTAGTGCCCGGAGCTAGTGCCCGGAGCTAGTGCCCAAAGTTAGACCCTGGAGTTAGTGACCGGAGTTGGTGCCCGGAGTTAGTGCCCGGAGTTAGGGCCCGGAGTTAGTGCGTGGAGTTAGTGCCTGGAGTTGGTGCCCGGAGTTGGTGCCCGGAGTTAGTGCCCGGAGTTGGTGCCCGGAGTTAGTGCCCGGAGTTGGTGCCCGGAGCTAGTGCCCGGAGTTAGAGCCCAGATTTAGTGCCCGGAGTTGGTGACCGGAGTTAGTGCCCGCAGTTAGTGCCTGGATTTGGTGCCTGGAGTTAGTGCCCGGAGTTAGTGCCTGGATTTGGTGCCTGGAGTTAGTCCCCGGAGTTAGTGCCTGGAGCTAGTGCCCGGAGTTAGTGCCCGGAGTTGGTGCCCGAAGATGGTGACAGGAGTTAGTGCCCGGAGTTAGTGCCCGGAGTTAGTGCCTGGAGTTAGTGCCTGGAGTTAGTGCCCGGAGTTAGTGCCCGGAGTTAGTGCCTGGAGTTAGTGCCCGGAATTAGTGCCTGGAGTTAGTGCCTGGAGTTAGTGCCCGACGTTAGTGCCCGCAGCTAGTGCCTGGGGTTTTGTGCCCGGAGTTGGTACCCGGAGCTAGTGCCCGGAGTTAGTGCCCAGAGTTAGTGCCCGGAGTTGGTGACTGGAGTTAGTGCCCAGATTTAGTGCCCGGAGTTGGTGACTGGAGTTAGTGCCCGGAGTTTGTGCCTGGAGTTAGTGCCCGGAGCTAGTGCTGGAGTTAGTGCCCGGAGCTAGTGCCCGGAGCTAGTGCCCAAAGTTAGACCCTGGAGTTAGTGACCGGAGTTGGTGCCCGGAGTTAGTGCCCGGAGTTAGGGCCCGGAGTTAGTGCGTGGAGTTAGTGCCCGGAGTTGGTGCCCGGAGTTACTGCCGGAGATAGTGCCGTGAGTTAGTGCCCGGAGGTAGTGCCTGGAGTTAGTGCCCGGAGTTGGTGACCGGAGTTAGTGCCCGGAGTTATTGCCCGGAGCTAGTGCCCGGAGCTAGTGCCCGGAGCTTGTGCCCGGAGTTAGTCCCTGGAGTTAGTGCCTGGAGTTAGTGCCCGGAGTTGGTGCCCGGAATTAGTGCCCGGAGTTACTGTCCAGAGTTAGTGTCTGGAGATTGTGCCCGGAGCTGCTGCCCGCAGTTGGTGCCCGGAGTTAGTGCCCGGAATTAGTGCCCGGAGTTGGTGCCCAGAGTTAGTGCCCGGTGTTAGTGCCCGGAGTTGGTGCCCGGAGTTAGTGCCCAGAGTTAGTGCCTGGAGTTAGTGCCTGGAGTTAGTGCCTTTTGTTAGTGCCCGGAGTTGGTGCCCGAGGTTGGTGACAGGAGTTAGTGCCCGGAGTTGGTGACAGGAGTTAGTGCCCGGAGTTAGTGCCTGGAGTTAGTGCCCGGAGTTAGTGCCTGGATTTGGTGCCTGGAGTTAGTGCCCGGAGTTAGTGCCTGGATTTGGTGCCTGGAGTTAGTGCCCGGAGTTAGTGCCTGGAGCTAGTGCCAGGAGTTAGTGCCCGGAGTTAGTGCCTGGAGTTAGTGCCTGGAGTAAGTGCCTGAAGTTAGTGCCCGGAGCTAGTGCCCGGAGTTTGTGTCCGGAGTTGGTGCCCGGAGTTAGTGCCCGGAGTTGCTGCACGGAGTTAGTGCCTGGAGGTAGTGCCTGGAGTTAGTGCCCGGAGTTGGTGACCGGAGTTAGTGCCCGGAGTTAGTGCCCGGAGCTAGTGCCCGGAGCTAGTGCCCGGAGCTTGTGCCCGGAGTTAGTCCCTGGAATTAGTGCCTGGAGGTAGTGCCCGGATTTGGTGCCCGGAATTAGTGCCGCAGTTAGTGTCCAGAGTTAGTGTCTGGAGATTGTGCCCGGAGCTGGTGCCCGGAGTTGGTGCCTGGAGTTAGTGCCCGGAATTAGTGCCCGGAGTTGGTGCCCGGAGTTAGTGCCCGGAGTTAGTGCCCGGAGTTGGTGCCCGGAGTTAGTGCCCGGAGTTGGTGCCCGGAGTTAGTGCCCAGAGTTATGCCCGGAGTTTGTGCCCGGAGTTGGTGCCCGGAGTTGGTGCCGGGAGTTAGTGCCGTGAGTTAGTGCCCGGCGGTAGTGCCAGGAGTTAGTGCCCAGAGTTGGTGACCGGAGTTGGTGCCTGGAGTTAGTGCCCGGAATTAGTGCCCGGAGTTGGTGCCCGGAGTTAGTGCCCGGAGTTAGTGCCCGGAGTTGGTGCCCGGAGTTAGTGCCAGGAGTTAGTGCCCGGAGTTAGTGCCGTGAGTTAGTGCCCGGAGTTAGTGCCTGGAGCTGGTGCCCGGAGTTAGTGCCCAGAGTTATGCCCGGAGTTTGTGCCCGGAGTTGGTGCCCGGAGTTGGTGCCCGGAGTTAGTGCCGGAGTTAGTGCCGTGAGTTCGTGCCCGGAGGTAGTGCCAGGAGTTAGTGCCCGGAGTTGGTGCCCGGAGTTAGTGCCGGAGTTAGTGCCGTGATTTAGTGCCCGGAGGTAGTGCCTGGATTTAGTGCCCGGAGTTGGTGACCGGAGTTAGTGCCCGGAGTTAATGCCTCGAGCTAGTGCTCGGAGCTAGTGCCCGGAGCTGGTGCCCGGAGTTGGTGCCTGGTGTTAGTGCCCGGAATTAGTGCCCGGAGTTCGTGCCCATAGTTAGTGCCCTGAGTTAGTGCCCGGAGTTAGTGCTTAGAGTTAGTGCCCGGAATTAGTGCCCGGAGTTCGTGCCTGGAGTTAGTGCCTGGAGTTGGTGCCTGGAGTTAGTGCCTGTATTCATGTATGGAGTTAGTACCTGGAGTTAGTACCTGGAGTTCATGCCCATAGTTAGTGCCGTGAGTTAGTGCCCAGAGTTAGTGCTTGGGGTTAGTGCCCGGAATTAGTGCCCGGAGTTCGTGCCCGGAGTTAGTGCCCGGAGTTGGTGCCCGGAGTTAGTGCCCAGAGTTATGCCTGGAGTTGGTGCCCGGAATTGGTGCCCGGAGTTGGTGCCCGGAGTTAGTGCCCGGAGTTAGTGCCGTGAGTTAGTGCCGTGAGTTAGTGCCCGGAGGTGGTGCCCGGAGCTTGTGCCCGGAGTTAGTGCCTGGAGTTAGTGCCCGGAGTTGGTGCCCGGAATTAGTGCCCGCAGTTAGTGTCCAGAGTTAGTGTCTGGAGATTGTGCCCGGAGCTGGTGCCCGGAGTTGGTGCCTGGAGTTAGTGCCCAGAGTTATGCCCGGAGTTGGTGCCCGGAGTTAGTGCCCGGAGTTGGTGACCGGAGTTAGTGCCCGGAGTTAGTGCCCGGAGCTAGTGCCCGGAGCTTGTGCCCGGAGTTAGTCCCTGGAGTTAGTGCCTGGAGTTAGTGCCCGGAGTTGGTGCCCGGAATTAGTGCCCGCAGTTAGTGTCCATAGTTAGTTGTCTGGAGATTGTGCCCGGAGCTGGTGCCCGGAGTTGGTGCCTGGAGTTAGTGCCCGGAATTAGTGCCCAGAGTTGGTGCCCGGAGTTAGTGCCCGGAGTTAGTGCCCGGAGCTGCTGCCCGCAGTTGGTGCCCGGAGTTAGTGCCCGGAATTAGTGCCCGGAGTTGGTGCCCAGAGTTAGTGCCCGGTGTTAGTGCCCGGAGTTGGTGTCCGGAGTTAGTGCCCAGAGTTAGTGCCTGGAGTTAGTGCCTGGAGTTAGTGCCTTTTGTTAGTGCCCGGAGTTGGTGCCCGAAGTTGGTGACAGGAGTTAGTGCCCGGAGTTGGTGACAGGAGTTAGTGCTCGGAGTTAGTGCCTGGAGTTAGTGCCCGGAGTTGGTGCCCGGAGTTAGTGCCTAGAGTTGGTGCCCGGAGTTGGTGCCCGGAGTTAGTGCCCGGAGTTAGTGCGTGGAGTTCGTGCCTGGAGTTAGTGCCTGGAGCTAGTGCCTGGAGTTAGTGCCCGGAGCTAGTGCCCGGAGCTAGTGCCCGGAGTTAGACCCTGGAGTTAGTGACCGGAGTTGGTGCCCAGAGTTAGTGCCCGGAGTTAGGGCCCGGAGTTAGTGTGTGGAGTTAGTGCCTGGAGTTGGTGCCCGGAGTTAGTGCCCGGAGTTGGTGCCCGGAGTTAGTGCCCGGAGCTAGTGCCCGGAGTTAGTGCCCGGAGTTGATGCCTGAAGTTGGTGACAGGAGTTAGTGCCCGGATTTAGTGCCCGGATTTGGTGCCTGGAGCTGGTGCCCGGAGTTGGTGCCCGGAGTTAGTGCCCGGAGTTAGTTCGTGGAGTTAGTGCCCGGAGTTAGTGCCCGGAGTTAGTGCCTGGAGTTAGTGCCTGGAGTTAGTCCCCGGAGTTAGTGCCCGGAGCTAGTGCCCGGAGTTAGTGCCCGGAGTTGGTGCCCGAAGTTGGTGACAGGAGTTAGTGCCCGGAGTTAGTGCCCGGAGTTGGTGCCCGGAGCTGGTGCCCGGAGTTGGTGCCCGGAGTCCGTGCCCGGAGTTGGTGCCCGGAGTTGGTACCCGGAGCTAGTGCCCGGAGTTAGTGCCCAGAGTTAGTGCCCGGAGTTGGTGACTGGAGTTAGTGCCCAGATTTAGTGCCCGGAGTTGGTGACTGGAGTTAGTGCCCGGAGTTTGTGCCTGGAGTTAGTGCCCGGAGCTAGTGCCTGGAGTTAGTGCCCGGAGCTAGTGCCCGGAGCTAGTGCCCAAAGTTAGACCCTGGAGTTAGTGACCGGAGTTGGTGCCCGGAGTTAGTGCCCGGAGTTAGGGCCCGGAGTTAGTGCGTGGAGTTAGTGCCTGGAGTTGGTGCCCGGAGTTGGTGCCCGGAGTTAGTGCCCGGAGTTGGTGCCCGGAGTTAGTGCCCGGAGTTGGTGCCCGGAGCTAGTGCCCGGAGTTAGAGCCCAGATTTAGTGCCCGGAGTTGGTGACCGGAGTTAGTGCCCGCAGTTAGTGCCTGGATTTGGTGCCTGGAGTTAGTGCCCGGAGTTAGTGCCTGGATTTGGTGCCTGGAGTTAGTCCCCGGAGTTAGTGCCTGGAGCTAGTGCCCGGAGTTAGTGCCCGGAGTTGGTGCCCGAAGATGGTGACAGGAGTTAGTGCCCGGAGTTAGTGCCCGGAGTTAGTGCCTGGAGTTAGTGCCTGGAGTTAGTGCCCGGAGTTAGTGCCCGGAGTTAGTGCCTGGAGTTAGTGCCCGGAATTAGTGCCTGGAGTTAGTGCCTGGAGTTAGTGCCCGATGTTAGTGCCCGCAGCTAGTGCCTGGGGTTTTGTGCCCGGAGTTGGTGCCCGAAGTTAGTGCCTAGAGTTGGTGCCCGGAGTTGGTGCCCGGAGTTAGTGCCCAGAGTTAGTGCGTGGAGTTAGTGCCTGGAGTTAGTGCCTGGAGCTAGTGCCTGGAGTTAGTGCCCGGAGCTAGTGCCCGGAGCTAGTGCCCGGAGTTAGACCCTGGAGTTAGTGACCGGAGTTGGTGCCCAGAGTTAGTGCCCGGAGTTAGGGCCCGGAGTTAGTGCGTGGAGTTAGTGCCTGGAGTTGGTGCCCGGAGTTAGTGCCCGGAGTTGGTGCCCGGAGTTAGTGCCCGGAGCTAGTGCCTGGAGTTAGTGCCCGGAGTTGATGCCTGAAGTTGGTGACAGGAGTTAGTGCCCGGAGTTAGTGCCCGGATTTGGTGCCTGGAGCTGGTGCCCGGAGTTGGTGCCTGGAGTTAGTGCCCGGAGTTGGTGCCCGGAATTAGTGCCCGCAGTTAGTGTCCAGAGTTAGTGTCTGGAGATTGTGCCCGGAGCTGGTGCCCGGAGTTGGTGCCTGGAGTTAGTGCCCAGAGTTATGCCCGGAGTTGGTGCCCGGAGTTAGTGCCCGGAGTTGGTGACCGGAGTTAGTGCCCGGAGTTAGTGCCCGGAGCTAGTGCCCGGAGCTTGTGCCCGGAGTTAGTCCCTGGAGTTAGTGCCTGGAGTTAGTGCCCGGAGTTGGTGCCCGGAATTAGTGCCCGCAGTTAGTGTCCATAGTTAGTTGTCTGGAGATTGTGCCCGGAGCTGGTGCCCGGAGTTGGTGCCTGGAGTTAGTGCCCGGAATTAGTGCCCAGAGTTGGTGCCCGGAGTTAGTGCCCGGAGTTAGTGCCCGGAGCTGCTGCCCGCAGTTGGTGCCCGGAGTTAGTGCCCGGAATTAGTGCCCGGAGTTGGTGCCCAGAGTTAGTGCCCGGTGTTAGTGCCCGGAGTTGGTGTCCGGAGTTAGTGCCCAGAGTTAGTGCCTGGAGTTAGTGCCTGGAGTTAGTGCCTTTTGTTAGTGCCCGGAGTTGGTGCCCGAAGTTGGTGACAGGAGTTAGTGCCCGGAGTTGGTGACAGGAGTTAGTGCTCGGAGTTAGTGCCTGGAGTTAGTGCCCGGAGTTGGTGCCCGGAGTTAGTGCCTAGAGTTGGTGCCCGGAGTTGGTGCCCGGAGTTAGTGCCCGGAGTTAGTGCGTGGAGTTCGTGCCTGGAGTTAGTGCCTGGAGCTAGTGCCTGGAGTTAGTGCCCGGAGCTAGTGCCCGGAGCTAGTGCCCGGAGTTAGACCCTGGAGTTAGTGACCGGAGTTGGTGCCCAGAGTTAGTGCCCGGAGTTAGGGCCCGGAGTTAGTGTGTGGAGTTAGTGCCTGGAGTTGGTGCCCGGAGTTAGTGCCCGGAGTTGGTGCCCGGAGTTAGTGCCCGGAGCTAGTGCCCGGAGTTAGTGCCCGGAGTTGATGCCTGAAGTTGGTGACAGGAGTTAGTGCCCGGATTTAGTGCCCGGATTTGGTGCCTGGAGCTGGTGCCCGGAGTTGGTGCCCGGAGTTAGTGCCCGGAGTTAGTTCGTGGAGTTAGTGCCCGGAGTTAGTGCCCGGAGTTAGTGCCTGGAGTTAGTGCCTGGAGTTAGTCCCCGGAGTTAGTGCCCGGAGCTAGTGCCCGGAGTTAGTGCCCGGAGTTGGTGCCCGAAGTTGGTGACAGGAGTTAGTGCCCGGAGTTAGTGCCCGGAGTTGGTGCCCGGAGCTGGTGCCCGGAGTTGGTGCCCGGAGTCCGTGCCCGGAGTTGGTGCCCGGAGTTGGTACCCGGAGCTAGTGCCCGGAGTTAGTGCCCAGAGTTAGTGCCCGGAGTTGGTGACTGGAGTTAGTGCCCAGATTTAGTGCCCGGAGTTGGTGACTGGAGTTAGTGCCCGGAGTTTGTGCCTGGAGTTAGTGCCCGGAGCTAGTGCCTGGAGTTAGTGCCCGGAGCTAGTGCCCGGAGCTAGTGCCCAAAGTTAGACCCTGGAGTTAGTGACCGGAGTTGGTGCCCGGAGTTAGTGCCCGGAGTTAGGGCCCGGAGTTAGTGCGTGGAGTTAGTGCCTGGAGTTGGTGCCCGGAGTTGGTGCCCGGAGTTAGTGCCCGGAGTTGGTGCCCGGAGTTAGTGCCCGGAGTTGGTGCCCGGAGCTAGTGCCCGGAGTTAGAGCCCAGATTTAGTGCCCGGAGTTGGTGACCGGAGTTAGTGCCCGCAGTTAGTGCCTGGATTTGGTGCCTGGAGTTAGTGCCCGGAGTTAGTGCCTGGATTTGGTGCCTGGAGTTAGTCCCCGGAGTTAGTGCCTGGAGCTAGTGCCCGGAGTTAGTGCCCGGAGTTGGTGCCCGAAGATGGTGACAGGAGTTAGTGCCCGGAGTTAGTGCCCGGAGTTAGTGCCTGGAGTTAGTGCCTGGAGTTAGTGCCCGGAGTTAGTGCCCGGAGTTAGTGCCTGGAGTTAGTGCCCGGAATTAGTGCCTGGAGTTAGTGCCTGGAGTTAGTGCCCGACGTTAGTGCCCGCAGCTAGTGCCTGGGGTTTTGTGCCCGGAGTTGGTGCCCGAAGTTAGTGCCTAGAGTTGGTGCCCGGAGTTGGTGCCCGGAGTTAGTGCCCAGAGTTAGTGCGTGGAGTTAGTGCCTGGAGTTAGTGCCTGGAGCTAGTGCCTGGAGTTAGTGCCCGGAGCTAGTGCCCGGAGCTAGTGCCCGGAGTTAGACCCTGGAGTTAGTGACCGGAGTTGGTGCCCAGAGTTAGTGCCCGGAGTTAGGGCCCGGAGTTAGTGCGTGGAGTTAGTGCCTGGAGTTGGTGCCCGGAGTTAGTGCCCGGAGTTGGTGCCCGGAGTTAGTGCCCGGAGCTAGTGCCTGGAGTTAGTGCCCGGAGTTGATGCCTGAAGTTGGTGACAGGAGTTAGTGCCCGGAGTTAGTGCCCGGATTTGGTGCCTGGAGCTGGTGCCCGGAGTTGGTGCCTGGAGTTAGTGCCCGGAGTTAGTTCGTGGAGTTAGTGCCTGGAGTTAGTGCCCGGAGCTAGTGCCTGGAGTTAGTGCCCGGAGCTAGTGCCCGGAGCTAGTGCCCGAAGTTAGACCCTGGAGTTAGTGACCGGAGTTGGTGCCCGGAGTTAGGGCCCGGAGTTAGGGCCCGGAGTTAGTGCGTGGAGTTAGTGCCTGGAGTTGGTGCCCGGAGTTAGTGCCCGGAGTTGGTGCCCGGAGTTAGTGCCCGGAGCTCGTGCCCGGAGTTAGTGCCCAGATTTAGTGCCCTGAGTTTGTGACCGGAGTTAGTGCCCGGAGTTAGTGCCTGGATTTGGTGCCTGGAGTTGGTGCCCGGAGTTAGTGCCTGGATTTGGTGCCTGGAGTTAGTGCCCGGAGTTAGTGCCTGGAGCTAGTGCCCGGAGTTAGTGCCCGGAGTTGGTGCCCGAAGATGGTGACAGGAGTTAGTGCCCGGAGTTAGTGCCCGGAGTTAGTGCCTGGAGTTAGTGCCTGGAGTTAGTCCCCGGAGTTAGTGCCCGGAGCTAGTGCCCGGAGTTAGTGCCCGCAGTTGGTGCCCGAAGTTGGTGACAGGAGTTAGTGCCCGGAGTTAGTGCCCGGAATTGGTGCCCGGAGCTGGTGCCCGGAGTTGGTGCCCGGAGTCCGTGCCCGGAGTTGGTGCCCGGAGTTGGTACCCGGAGCTAGTGCCCGGAGATGGTGCCCAGAGTTAGTGCCCGGAGTTGGTGACTGGAGTTAGTGCCCGGAGATATTGCCTGGAGTTAGTGCCCGGAGTTAGTGCCCGGAGCTAGTGCCTGGATTTCGTTCCCGGAGCTAGTGCCCGGAGTTAGACCCTGGAGCTAGTGCCCGGAGTTAGTGCCCAGAGTTAGTGCCCTTAAGTTGGTGACTGGAGTTAGTGCCCGGAGTTTGTGCCTGGAGTTAGTGCCCGGAGCTAGTGCCTGGAGTTAGTACCCGGAGCTAGTGCCCGGAGCTAGTGCCCGGAGTTAGACCCTGGAGTTAGTGACCGGAGTTGGTGCCCGGAGTTAGTGCCCGGAGTTAGGGCCCGGAGTTAGCGCGTGGAGTTAGTGCCTGGAGTTGGTGCCCGGAGTTGGTGCCCGGAGTTAGTGCCCGGAGTTGGTGCCCGGAGTTAGTGCCCGGAGTTGGTGCCCGGAGCTGGTGCCCGGAGTTAGTGCCCAGAGTTATGCCCGGAGTTTGTGCCCGGAGTTGGTGCCCGGAGTTGGTGCCCGGAGTTTGTGCCTGGAGTTAGTGCCGTGAGTTCGTGATCGGAGGTAGTGCCAGGAGTTAGTGCCCGGAGTTGGTGCCCGGAGTTAGTGCCGGAGTTAGTGCCGTGATTTAGTGCCCGGAGGTAGTGCCTGGATTTAGTGCCCGAAGTTGGTGACCGGAGTTAGTGCCCGGAGTTAATGCCCGGAGCTAGTGCCCGGAGCTAGTGCCCGGAGCTGGTGCCCGGAGTTGGTGCCTGGAGTTAGTGCCCGGAATTTGTGCCCGGAGTTCGTACCCATAGTTAGTGCCCTGAGTTAGTGCCCGGAGTTAGTGCTTAGAGTTAGTGCCCGGAATTAGTGCCCGGAGTTCGTGCCTGGAGTTAGTGCCTGGAGTTGGTGCCTGGAGTTAGTGCCTGTATTCATGCATGGAGTTAGTACCTGGAGTTAGTACCTGGAGTTCATGCCCATAGTTAGTGCCCTGAGTTAGTGCCCAGAGTTAGTGCTTGGAGTTAGTGCCCGGAATTAGTGCCCGGAGTTCGTGCCCGGAGTTAGTGCCCGGAGTTGGTGCCCGGAGTTAGTGCCCAGAGTTATGCCTGGAGTTGGTGCCCGGAATTGGTACCCGGAGTTGGTGCCCGGAGTTAGTGCCCGGAGTTAGTGCCGTGAGTTAGTGCCCGGAGGTGGTGCCCGAAGCTTGTGCCCGGAGTTAGTCCCTGGAGTTAGTGCCTGGAGTTAGTGCCCGGAGTTGGTGCCCGGAATTAGTGCCCGCAGTTAGTGTCCAGAGTTAGTGTCTGGAGATTGTGCCCGGAGCTGGTGCCCGGAGTTGGTGCCTGGAGTTAGTGCCCAGAGTTATGCCCGGAGTTGGTGCCCGGAGTTAGTGCCCGGAGTTGGTGACCGGAGTTAGTGCCCGGAGTTAGTGCCCGGAGCTAGTGCCCGGAGCTAGTGCCCGGAGCTTGTGCCCGGAGTTAGTCCCTGGAGTTAGTGCCTGGAGTTAGTGCCCGGAGTTGGTGCCCGGAATTAGTGCCCGCAGTTAGTGTCCATAGTTAGTGTCTGGAGATTGTGCCCGGAGCTGGTGCCCGGAGTTGGTGCCTGGAGTTAGTGCCCGGAATTAGTGCCCAGAGTTGGTGCCCGGAGTTAGTGCCCGGAGTTAGTGCCCGGAGCTGCTGCCCGCAGTTGGTGCCCGGAGTTAGTGCCCGGAATTAGTGCCCGGAGTTGGTGCCCGGAGTTAGTGCCCGGTGTTAGTGCCCGGAGTTGGTGCCCGGAGTTAGTGCCCAGAGTTAGTGCCTGGAGTTAGTGCCAGGAGTTAGTGCCTTTTGTTAGTGCCCGGAGTTGGTGCCCGAATTTGGTGACAGGAGTTAGTGCCCGGAGTTGGTGACAGGAGTTAGTGCCCGGAGTTGGTGACAGGAGTTAGTGCTCGGAGTTAGTGCCTGGAGTTAGTGCCCGGAGTTGGTGCCCGGAGTTAGTGCCTAGAGTTGGTGCCCGGAGTTGGTGCCCGGAGTTAGTGCCCGGAGTTAGTGCGTGGAGTTAGTGCCTGGAGTTAGTGCCCGGAGCTAGTGCCTGGAGTTAGTGCCCGGAGCTAGTGCCCGGAGCTAGTGCCCGGAGTTAGACCCTGGAGTTAGTGACCGGAGTTGGTGCCCAGAGTTAGTGCCCGGAGTTAGGGCCCGGAGTTAGTGTGTGGAGTTAGTGCCTGGAGTTGGTGCCCGGAGTTAGTGCCCGGAGTTGGTGCCCGGAGTTAGTGCCCGGAGCTAGTGCCCGGAGTTAGTGCCCGGAGTTGATGCCTGAAGTTGGTGACAGGTGTTAGTGCCCGGGTTTAGTGCCCGGATTTGGTGCCTGGAGCTGGTGCCCGGAGTTGGTGCCCGGAGTTAGTGCCCGGAGTTAGTTCGTGGAGTTAGTGCCCGGAGTTAGTGCCCGGAGTTAGTGCCTGGAGTTAGTGCCTGGAGTTAGTCCCCGGAGTTAGTGCCCGGAGCTAGTGCCCGGAGTTAGTGCCCGGAGTTGGTGCCCGAAGTTGGTGACAGGAGTTAGTGCCCGGAGTTAGTGCCCAGAGTTGGTGCCCGGAGCTGGTGCCCGGAGTTGGTGCCTGGAGTCCGTGCTCGGAGTTGGTGCCCGGAGTTGGTACCCGGAGCTAGTGCCCGGAGTTCGTGCCCAGAGTTAGTGCCCGGAGTTGGTGACTGGAGTTAGTGCCCGGAGTTATTGCCTGGAGTTAGTGCCCGGAGTTAGTGCCCGGAGCTAGTGCCTGGATTTCGTGCCCGGAGCTAGTGCCCGGAGTTAGACCCTGGAGCTGGTGCCCGGAGTTAGTGCCCAGAGTTAGTGCCCGGAGTTGGTGACTGGAGTTAGTGCCCGGAGTTTGTGCCTGGAGTTAGTGCCCGGAGCTAGTGCCTGGAGTTAGTGCCCGGAGCTAGTGCCCGGAGCTAGTGCCCAAAGTTAGACCCTGGAGTTAGTGACCGGAGTTGGTGCCCGGAGTTAGTGCCCGGAGTTAGGGCCCGGAGTTAGTGCGTGGAGTTAGTGCCTGGAGTTGGTGCCCGGAGTTGGTGCCCGGAGTTAGTGCCCGGAGTTGGTGCCCGGAGTTAGTGCCCGGAGTTGGTGCCCGGAGCTAGTCCCCGGAGTTAGAGCCCAGATTTAGTGCCCGGAGTTGGTGACCGGAGTTAGTGCCCAGAGTTAGTGCCTGGATTTGGTGCCTGGAGTTAGTGCCCGGAGTTAGTGCCTGGATTTGGTGCCTGGAGTTAGTCCCCGGAGTTAGTGCCTGGAGCTAGTGCCCGGAGTTAGTGCCCGGAGTTGGTGCCCGAAGATGGTGACAGGAGTTAGTGCCCGGAGTTAGTGCCCCGAGTTAGTGCCTGGAGTTAGTGCCTGGAGTTAGTGCCCGGAGTTAGTGCCCGGAGTTAGTGCCTGGAGTTAGTGCCCGGAATTAGTGCCTGGAGTTAGTGCCTGGAGTTAGTGCCCGACGTTAGTGCCCGCAGCTAGTGCCTGGGGTTTTGTGCCCGGAGTTGGTGCCCGGAGTTAGTGCCTAGAGTTGGTGCCCGGAGTTGGTGCCCGGAGTTAGTGCACGGAGTTAGTGCGTGGAGTTAGTGCCTGGAGTTAGTGCCCGGAGCTAGTGCCTGGAGTTAGTGCCCGGAGCTAGTGCCCGGAGCTAGTGCCCGGAGTTAGACCCTGGAGTTAGTGACCGGAGTTGGTGCCCAGAGTTAGTGCCCGGAGTTAGGGCCCGGAGTTAGTGCGTGGAGTTAGTGCGTGGAGTTGGTGCCCGGAGTTAGTGCCCGGAGTTGGTGCCCGGAGTTAGTGCCCGGAGCTAGTGCCCGGAGTTAGTGCCCGGAGTTGATGCCTGAAGTTGGTGATAGGAGTTAGTGCCCGGAGTTAGTGCCCGGATTTGGTGCCTGGAGCTGGTGCCCGGAGTTGGTGCCCGGAGTTAGTGCCCGGAGTTAGTTCGTGGAGTTAGTGCCTGGAGTTAGTGCCCGGAGCTAGTGCCTGGAGTTAGTGCCCGGAGCTAGTGCCCGGAGCTAGTGCCCGAAGTTAGACCCTGGAGTTAGTGACCGGAGTTGGTGCCCGGAGTTAGGGCCCGGAGTTAGGGCCCGGAGTTAATGCGTGGAGTTAGTGCCTGGAGTTGGTGCCCGGAGTTAGTGCCCGGAGTTGGTGCCCGGAGTTAGTGCCCGGAGTTAGTGCCCGGAGCTAGTGCCTGGATTTCGTTCCCAGAGCTAGTGCCCGGAGTTAGACCCTGGAGCTAGTGCCCGGAGTTAGTGCCCAGATTTAGTGCCCTGAGTTTGTGACCGGAGTTAGTGCCCGGAGTTAGTGCCTGGATTTGGTGCCTGGAGTTGGTGCCCGGAGTTAGTGCCTGGATTTGGTGCCTGGAGTTAGTGCCCGGAGTTAGTGCCTGGAGCTAGTGCCCGGAGTTAGTGCCCGGAGTTGGTGCCCGAAGATGGTGACAGGAGTTAGTGCCCGGAGTTAGTGCCCGGAGTTAGTGCCTGGAGTTAGTTCCCGGAGTTAGTGCCCGGAGCTAGTGCCCGGAGTTAGTGCCAGGAGTTGGTGCCCGAAGTTGGTGACAGGAGTTAGTGCCCGGAGTTAGTGCCCGGAGTTGGTGCCCGGAGCTGGTGCCCGGAGTTGGTGCCCGGAGTCCGTGCCCGGAGTTGGTGCCCGGAGTTGGTACCCGGAGCTAGTGCCCGGAGTTAGTGCCCAGAGTTAGTGCCCGGGGTTGGTGACTGGAGTTAGTGCCCGGAGTTATTGCCTGGAGTTAGTGCCCGGAGTTAGTGCCCGGAGCTAGTGCCTGGATTTCGTTCCCAGAGCTAGTGCCCGGAGTTAGACCCTGGAGCTAGTGCCCGGAGTTAGTGCCCAGAGTTAGTGCCCTTAAGTTGGTGACTGGAGTTAGTGCCCGGAGTTTGTGCCTGGAGTTAGTGCCCGGAGCTAGTGCCTGGAGTTAGTGCCCGGAGCTAGTGCCCGGAGCTAGTGCCCGGAGTTAGACCCTGGAGTTAGTGAACGGAGTTGGTGCCCGGAGTTAGTGCCCGGAGTTAGGGCCCGGAGTTAGTGCGTGGAGTTAGTGCCTGGAGTTGGTGCCCGGAGTTGGTGCCCGGAGTTAGTGCCCGGAGTTGGTGCCCGGAGTTAGTGCCCGGAGTTGGTGCCCGGAGCTAGTGCCCGGAGTTAGAGCCCAGATTTAGTGCCCGGAGTTGGTGACCGGAGTTAGTGCCCGGAGTTAGTGCCTGGATTTGGTGCCTGGAGTTAGTGCCCGGAGTTAGTGCCTGGATTTGGTGCCTGGAGTTAGTCCCCGGAGTTAGTGCCTGGAGCTAGTGCCCGGAGTTAGTGCCCGGAATTGGTGCCCGAAGATGGTGACAGGAGTTAGTGCCCGGAGTTAGTGCCCCGAGTTAGTGCCTGGAGTTAGTGCCTGGAGTTAGTGCCCGGAGTTAGTGCCCGGAGTTAGTGCCTGGAGTTAGTGCCCGGAATTAGTGCCTGGAGTTAGTGCCTGGAGTTAGTGCCCGACGTTAGTGCCCGCAGCAAGTGCCTGGGGTTTTGTGCCCGGAGTTAGTGGCCGGAGTTAGTGCCCGGAATTAGTGCCCGGAGTTAGTGCCTAGAGTTGGTGCCCGGAGTTGGTGCCCGGAGTTAGTGCCCGGAGTTAGTGCGTGGAGTTAGTGCATGGAGTTAGTGCCCGGAGCTAGTGCCTGGAGTTAGTGCCCGGAGCTAGTGCCCGGAGCTAGTGCCCGGAGTTAGACCCTGGAGTTAGTGACCGGAGTTGGTGCCCAGAGTTAGTGCCCAGAGTTAGGGCCCGGAGTTAGTGCGTGGAGTTAGTGCCTGGAGTTGGTGCCCGGAGTTAGTGCCCGGAGTTGGTGCCCGGAGTTAGTGCCCGGAGCTAGTGCCCGGAGTTAGACCCTGGAGTTAGTGACCGGAGTTGTTGCCCAGAGTTAGTGCCCGGATTTGGTGCCCGGAGTTAGTGCCCGGAGCTAGTGCCCGGAGTTAGTGCCCGGAGTTGATGCCTGAAGTTGGTGACAGGAGTTAGTGCCCGGAGTTAGTGCCCGGATTTGGTGCCTGGAGCTGGTGCCCGGAGTTGGTGCCCGGAGTTAGTGCCCGGAGTTAGTTCGTGGAGTTAGTGCCTGGAGTTAGTGCCCGGAGCTAGTGCCTGGAGTTAGTGCCCGGAGCTAGTGCCCGGAGCTAGTGCCCGAAGTTAGACCCTGGAGTTAGTGACCGGAGTTGGTGCCCGGACTTAGGGCCCGGAGTTAGGGCCCGGAGTTAGTGCGTGGAGTTAGTGCCTGGAGTTGGTGCCCGGAGTTAGTGCCCGGAGTTGGTGCCCGGAGTTAGTGCCCGGAGCTCGTGCCCGGAGTTAGTGCCCAGATTTAGTGCCCTGAGTTCGTGACCGGAGTTAGTGCCCGGAGTTAGTGCCTGGATTTGGTGCCTGGAGTTAGTGCCCGGAGTTAGTGCCTGGATTTGGTGCCTGGAGTTAGTGCCCGGAGTTAGTGCCTGGAGCTAGTGCCCGGAGTTAGTGCCCGGAGTTGGTGCCCGAAGATGGTGACAGGAGTTAGTGCCCAGAGTTAGTGCCCGGAGTTAGTGCCTGGAGTTAGTGCCTGGAGTTAGTCCCCGGAGTTAGTGCCCGGAGCTAGTGCCCGGAGTTAGTGCCCGGAGTTGGTGCCCGAAGTTGGTGACAGGAGTTAGTGCCCGGAGTTAGTGCCCGGAGTTGGTGACTGGAGTTAGTGCCCGGTGTTATTGCCTGGAATTAGTGCCCGGAGTTAGTGCCCGGAGCTAGTGCCTGGATTTCGTTCCCGGAGCTAGTGCCCGGAGTTAGACCCTGGAGCTAGTGCCCGGAGTTTGTGCCCAGAGTTAGTGCCCGGAGTTGGTGACTGGAGTTAGTGCCCGGAGTTTGTGCCTGGAGTTAGTGCCCGGAGCTAGTGCCTGGAGTTAGTGCCCGGAGCTAGTGCCCGGAGCTAGTGCCCGGAGTTAGACCCTGGAGTTAGTGACCGGAGTTGGTGCCCGGAGTTAGTGCCCGGAGTTAGGGCCCGGAGTTAGTGCATGGAGTTAGTGCCTGGAGTTGGTGCCCGGAGTTGGTGCTCGGAGTTAGTGCCCGGAGTTGGTGCCCGGAGTTAGTGCCCGGAGTTGGTGCCCGGAGCTAGTGCCCGGAGTTAGAGCCCAGATTTAGTGCCCGGAGTTGGTGACCGGAGTTAGTGCCCGGAGTTAGTGCCTGGATTTGGTGCCTGGAGTTAGTGCCCGGAGTTAGTGCCTGGATTTGGTGCCCGGAGTTAGTGCCCGGAGTTAGTGCCTGGAGCTAGTGCCCGGAGTTAGTGCCCGAAGTTGGTGCCCGAAGATGGTGACAGGAGTTAGTGCCCGGAGTTAGTGCCCGGAGTTAGTGCCTGGAGTTAGTGCCTGGAGTTAGTGCCCGGAGTTAGTGCCCAGAGTTAGTGCCTGGAGTTAGTGCCCGGAATTAGTGCCTGGAGTTAGTGCCTGGAGTTAGTGCCCGACGTTAGTGCCCGCAGCTAGTGCCTGGGGTTTTGTGCCCAGAGTTAGTGGCCGGAGTTAGTGCCCGGAGTTAGTGCCCGGAGTTGGTGCCCGGAGTCCGTGCCTGGAGTTGGTGCCCGGAGTTGGTACCCGGAGCTAGTGCCCGGAGTTCGTGCCCAGAGTTAGTGCCCGGAGTTGGTGACTGGAGTTAGTGCCCGGAGTTATTGCCTGGAGTTAGTGCCCGGAGTTAGTGCCCGGAGCTAGTGCCTGGATTTCGTGCCCAGAGCTAGTGCCCGGAGTTAGACCCTGGAGCTGGTGCCCGGAGTTAGTGCCCAGAGTTAGTGCCCGGAGTTGGTGACTGGAGTTAGTGCCCGGAGTTTGTGCCTGGAGTTAGTGCCCGGAGCTAGTGCCTGGAGTTAGTGCCCGGAGCTAGTGCCCGGAGCTAGTGCCCGGAGTTAGACCCTGGAGTTAGTGACCGGAGTTGGTGCCCGGAGTTAGTGCCCGGAGTTAGGGCCCGGAGTTAGTGCGTGGAGTTAGTGCCTGGAGTTGGTGCCCGGAGTTGGTGCCCGGAGTTAGTGCCCGGAGTTGGTGCCCGGAGTTAGTGCCCGGAGTTGGTGCCCGGAGCTAGTGCCCGGAGTTAGAGCCCAGATTTAGTGCCCGGAGTTGGTGACCGGAGTTAGTGCCCGGAGTTAGTGCCTGGATTTGGTGCCTGGAGTTAGTGCCCGGAGTTAGTGCCTGGATTTGGTGCCTGGAGTTAGTGCCCGGAGTTAGTGCCTGGAGCTAGTGCCCGGAGTTAGTGCCCGGAGTTGGTGCCCGAAGATGGTGACAGGAGTTAGTGCCCGGAGTTAGTGCCCGGAGTTGGTGACTGGAGTTAGTGCCCGGTGTTATTGCCTGGAGTTAGTGCCCGGAGTTAATGCCCGGAGCTAGTGCCTGGATTTCGTTCCCGGAGCTAGTGCCCGGAGTTAGACCCTGGAGCTAGTGCCCGGAGTTTGTGCCCAGAGTTAGTGCCCGGAGTTGGTGACTGGAGTTAGTGCCCGGAGTTTGTGCCTGGAGTTAGTGCCCGGAGCTAGTGCCTGGAGTTAGTGCCCGGAGCTAGTGCCCGGAGCTAGTGCCCGGAGTTAGACCCTGGAGTTAGTGACCGGAGTTGCTGCCCGGAGTTAGTGCCCGGAGTTAGGGCCCGGAGTTAGTGCATGGAGTTAGTGCCTGGAGTTGGTGCCCGGAGTTGGTGCCCGGAGTTAGTGCCCGGAGTTGGTGCCCGGAGTTAGTGCCTGGATTTGGTGCCCGGAGTTAGTGCCCGGAGTTAGTGCCTGGAGCTAGTGCCCGGAGTTAGTGCCCGGAGTTGGTGCCCGAAGATGGTGCCTGGAGTTAGTGCCCGGAGTTAGTGCCCGGAGTTAGTGCCTGGAGTTAGTGCCTGGAGTTAGTGCCCGGAGTTAGTGCCCGGAGTTAGTGCCTGGAGTTAGTGCCCGGAATTAGTGCCTGGAGTTAGTGCCTGGAGTTAGTGCCCGACGTTAGTGCCCGCAGCTAGTGCCTGCGGTTTTGTGCCCGGAGTTAGTGGCCGGAGTTAGTGCCCGGAGTTAGTGCCCGGAGTTAGTGCCCGGAGTTGGTGCCCGGAGTCCGTGCCTGGAGTTGGTGCCCGGAGTTGGTACCCGGAGCTAGTGCCCGGAGTTCGTGCCCAGAGTTAGTGCCCGGAGTTGGTGACTGGAGTTAGTGCCCGGAGTTATTGCCTGGAGTTAGTGCCCGGAGTTAGTGCCCGGAGCTAGTGCCTGGATTTCGTGCCCAGAGCTAGTGCCCGGAGTTAGACCCTGGAGCTGGTGCCCGGAGTTAGTGCCCAGAGTTAGTGCCCGGAGTTGGTGACTGGAGTTAGTGCCCGGAGTTTGTGCCTGGAGTTAGTGCCCGGAGCTAGTGCCTGGAGTTAGTGCCCGGAGCTAGTGCCCGGAGCTAGTGCCCGGAGCTAGTGCCCGGAGTTAGTGACCGGAGTTGGTGCCCGGAGTTAGTGCCCGGAGTTAGGGCCCGGAGTTAGTGCGTGGAGTTAGTGCCTGGAGTTGGTGCCCGGAGTTGGTGCCCGGAGTTAGTGCCCGGAGTTGGTGCCCGGAGTTAGTGCCCGGAGTTGGTGCCCGGAGCTAGTGCCCGGAGTTAGAGCCCAGATTTAGTGCCCGGAGTTGGTGACCGGAGTTAGTGCCCGGAGTTAGTGCCTGGATTTGGTGCCTGGAGTTAGTGCCCGGAGTTAGTGCCTGGATTTGGTGCCTGGAGTTAGTGCCCGGAGTTAGTGCCTGGAGCTAGTGCCCGGAGTTAGTGCCCGGAGTTGGTGCCCGAAGATGGTGACAGGAGTTAGTGCCCGGAGTTAGTGCCCGGAGTTGGTGACTGGAGTTAGTGCCCGGTGTTATTGCCTGGAGTTAGTGCCCGGAGTTAATGGCCGGAGCTAGTGCCTGGATTTCGTTCCCGGAGCTAGTGCCCGGAGTTAGACCCTGGAGCTAGTGCCCGGAGTTTGTGCCCAGAGTTAGTGCCCGGAGTTGGTGACTGGAGTTAGTGCCCGGAGTTTGTGCCTGGAGTTAGTGCCCGGAGCTAGTGCCTGGAGTTAGTGCCCGGAGCTAGTGCCCGGAGCTAGTGCCCGGAGTTAGACCCTGGAGTTAGTGACCGGAGTTGGTGCCCGGAGTTAGTGCCCGGAGTTAGGGCCCGGAGTTAGTGCATGGAGTTAGTGCCTGGAGTTGGTGCCCGGAGTTGGTGCCCGGAGTTAGTGCCCGGAGTTGGTGCCCGGAGTTAGTGCCTGGATTTGGTGCCCGGAGTTAGTGCCCGGAGTTAGTGCCTGGAGCTAGTGCCCGGAGTTAGTGCCCGGAGTTGGTGCCCGAAGATGGTGCCTGGAGTTAGTGCCCGGAGTTAGTGCCCGGAGTTAGTGCCTGGAGTTAGTGCCTGGAGTTAGTGCCCGGAGTTAGTGCCCGGAGTTAGTGCCTGGAGTTAGTGCCCGGAATTAGTGCCTGGAGTTAGTGCCTGGAGTTAGTGCCCGACGTTAGTGCCCGCAGCTAGTGCCTGCGGTTTTGTGCCCGGAGTTAGTGGCCGGAGTTAGTGCCCGGAGTTAGTGCCCGGAGTTAGTGCCCGGAGTTGGTGCCCGGAGTCCGTGCCCGGAGTTGGTGCCCGGAGTTGGTACCCGGAGCTAGTGCCCGGAGTTCGTGCCCAGAGTTAGTGCCCGGAGTTGGTGACTGGAGTTAGTGCCCGGAGTTATTGCCTGGAGTTAGTGCCCGGAGTTAGTGCCCGGAGCTAGTGCCTGGATTTCGTGCCCAGAGCTAGTGCCCGGAGTTAGACCCTGGAGCTGGTGCCCGGAGTTAGTGCCCAGAGTTAGTGCCGGGAGTTGGTGACTGGAGTTAGTGCCCAGAGTTTGTGCCTGGAGTTAGTGCCCGGAGCTACTGCCTGGAGTTAGTGCCCGGAGCTAGTGCCCGGAGCTAGTGCCCGGAGTTAGTGCCCGGAGTTGGTGCCCGAAGATGGTGACAGGAGTTAGTGCCCGGAGTTAGTGCCCGGAGTTAGTGCCTGGAGTTAGTGCCTGGAGTTAGTGCCCGGAGTTAGTGCCCGGAGTTAGTGCCTGGAGTTAGTGCCCGGAATTAGTGCCTGGAGTTAGTGCCTGGAGTTAGTGCCCGACGTTAGTGCCCGCAGCTAGTGCCTGTGGTTTTGTGCCCGGAGTTAGTGGCCGGAGTTAGTGCCCGGAGTTAGTGCCCGGAGTTAGTGCCCGGAGTTGGTGCCCGGAGTCCGTGCCCGGAGTTGGTGCCCGGAGTTGGTACCCGGAGCTAGTGCCCGGAGTTCGTGCCCAGAGTTAGTGCCCGGAGTTGGTGACTGGAGTTAGTGCCCGGAGTTATTGCCTGGAGTTAGTGCCCGGAGTTAGTGCCCGGAGCTAGTGCCTGGATTTCGTGCCCAGAGCTAGTGCCCGGAGTTAGACCCTGGAGCTGGTGCCCGGAGTTAGTGCCCAGAGTTAGTGCCGGGAGTTGGTGACTGGAGTTAGTGCCCAGAGTTTGTGCCTGGAGTTAGTGCCCGGAGCTAGTGCCTGGAGTTAGTGCCCGGAGCTAGTGCCCGGAGCTAGTGCCCGGAGTTAGACCCTGGAGTTAGTGACCGGAGTTGGTGCCCGAAGTTAGTGCCCGGAGTTAGGGCCCGGAGTTAGTGCCCGGAGTTGGTGCCCGGAGCTAGTGCCCGGAGTTAGAGCCCAGATTTAGTGCCCGGAGTTGGTGACCGGAGTTAGTGCCCGGAGTTAGTGCCTGGATTTGGTGCCTGGAGTTAGTGCCCGGAGTTAGTGCCTGGATTTGGTGCCTGGAGTTAGTGCCCGGAGTTAGTGCCTGGAGCTAGTGCCCAGAGTTAGTGCCCGGAGTTGGTGCCCGAAGATGGTGACAGGAGTTAGTGCCCGGAGTTAGTGCCCGGAGTTAGTGCCTGGAGTTAGTGCCTGGAGTTAGTGCCCGGAGTTAGTGCCCGGAGTTAGTGCCTGGAGTTAGTGCCCGGAATTAGTGCCTGGAGTTAGTGCCTGGAGTTAGTGCCCGACGTTAGTGCCCGCAGCTAGTGCCTGGGGTTTTGTGCCCGGAGTTAGTGGTCGGAGTTAGTGCCCGGAGTTAGTGCCCGGAGTTAGTGCCCGGAGTTAGTGCCTGGAGTTAGTGCCCGGAGTTGGTGCCCGGAGTTAGTGCCTAGAGTTGGTGCCCGGAGTTGGTGCCCGGAGTTAGTGCCCTGAGTTAGTGCCCGGAGTTGGTGCCCGGAGCTAGTGCCCGGAATTAGTGCCTGGAGTTAGTGCCTGGAGCTAGTGCCTGGAGTTAGTGCCTGGAATTAGTGCCTGGAGTTAGTGCCTGGAGTTAGTGCCTGGAGTTAGTGCCTGGAGCTAGTGCCCGGAGTTAGTGCCTGGAGTTAGTGCCCAGAGTTAGTGCCTGGAGTTAATGCCTGGAGTTAGTGCCCGGAGTTAGTGCCCGGAAGTTAGTGCCCGGAGTTAGTGCCTGGAGTTGGTGCCCGGAGTTAGTGCCCGGAGTTAGTGCCTGGAGTTAGTGCTTGGAGTTAGTGCCTGGAGTTAGTGCCCAGAGTTAGTGCCTGGCGTTAGTGCCCGCAGCTAGTGCCCGGAGTTAGTGCCTGGAGTTAGTGCCCGGAGTTAGTGCCCGGAGTTAGTGCCTGGAGTTAGTGCCTGGAGTGAGTGCCCGGAATTAGTGCGCGGAGTTAGTGCCTGGAGTTAGTGCCTGGAGTTAGTGCCCGGAGTTAGTGCCCGGAGTTAGTGCCCGGAGTTAGTGCCCGGAGTTGGTGCCCGGAGTTAGGGCCTGGAGTTGGTGTCCATAGTTGGTGCCCGGAGTTAGTGCCCGGAGTTAGTGCCCGGAGTTAGTGCCCGGAGCTAGTGCCCGGAATTAGTGCCTAGAGTTAGTGCCTGGAGCTAGTGCCTGGAGTTAGTGCCTGGAAGTTAGTGCCCGGAGCTAGTGCCTGGATTTGGTGCCCGGAGTTAGTGCCTGCAGTTAGTGCCTGGAGTTAGTGCCCGGAGTTAGTGCCTGGAGTTGGTGCCCGGAGTTAGTGCCTGGACCTGGTGCCCGGAGTTCGTGCCTGGAGCTAGTGCCCGGAGTTAGTGCCCGGAGTTAGTGCCCGGAGTTGGTGTCCGGAGTTACTGCCTCCCGGAGGTGCCCCCTCTGTGTCTGTATTGAGGAATGAGGAGCTGCTGGGCTCCAAGAGCCCTCTCCAGAATGGCTGGTTGTGGGGGGTCCCACAATCCCTCCCACAGCTGCCTGTAAGGAGGGGATGGAACCTACAGTGCATGTGACGTTCAGCCTCTGTCTTGTCCTTGGTCCCGGAGCTGTGCCTCACTGTATTTATGTCCCGCTGCTGTTCAGAGATTTCTCAGTGGCGTCATCAACCGTGGCGGAGGACGATGCCGCTGATCTTCAAGCAACCACCTTCCCTCTCATCAAATAATGCTGATTCACTGCACGCACACACGCCCAGAGCTTCCTGCCCCAGAGCCCACTCCCCGCAGTCACACTGGAGTTCCTGTCCAGCATTAAAGGTGTGAGGCAGTGTCCATACCACCTAAACATTTCAATTAGCTGCGGCCATGTGGAGGACGTAGCCCCGATGTGCCAGCACCTTCTCAAGCTGATGTGGCTCTGTCTGAGGGTGGGGGTCACATTCCATTTCGTGTCACACCAAGTGAGGTAACACTAACTTCAACACGTTTCATTTAGTTTCTCCCACTCAGCCCTTTTCTGAAACTCGTTTATAAGGTTCATGCTACAAGCTTTGGCTGATATTAATCTCGAAATGTGAAAGATGAAACTCAAATGCCTTTGAGATAAAGAGATTAAAGTTAAGGGACTGTCAGTGTTATGTATTGTCCATGTACATTAAATGTATAGTTACAATGGTGCGCCACAAGGGGCACTGTGGTGGGAGATTCGAAAGTACCTGCGAGACAGAGTATAAAAGGATGCCCACCACACCTGAGGGGCACTCTGGAGTTACACAATAAAGGACCAAGGTCACAGCAGTTACTACAACACCAGACTGTGTGGAGTCAGTGATTTGAGTGCTACATACATCACAGTCAGAAACTCTGGCATTTAAACTCTGGTTAGCGTTTAAAAAGCAGAATTTCCAATCAGGAACTCACTTTGAGGAACTTTATGAATGCTCTTTTCAATATTAATTGAACTCACCTTGCATTAGAGTTGAGGTCTCTCACACTGCGGGTCGAGCACTTTGAATGCACGATACACCGCGGTTATAGTCCCTGGGATCTGAATGATGTTCCCCTTTTAGAAATAGCGGTGGTTAGTTATCAGCAATAAAGCTGTTGGCTCAATTGAAAATTCTTCAACATGGACTTGTTGTGAGGCGGGACCCTTTTAGGTTCTCGGACGCTGCAGGGATGGGGCTAATGTTCTTCCTTCTACCCCTTGCTCCAGCTGTTGAGGGAGGGTGTTGTAATGTATTTGCTTCATGGGTTCTTTGCTTAAGAATTCATAGCAACACATTGCTATTAAGAACTAGTTGGTTTATTAGCAAAGGTTTAATAATCACACGACACATTACCAGTTCATCCACCAGGCTCACAACCACCTGCCTCATCGTGGATCCCCCGAATCCAACTGGCTGAGGTTTTATTGAGTCTTGTGAACATCACGTGACTGGCTAAGCCACTCACAACTCAACAGCTCCACAAACCTGTGAGCATCCTCGCCGGTGCGTACATGACAGGTATGTGCAATGGAGCAATGTGGCTTCTGCATGAATCAGCCTCACGCACGTCACTGCTTTGGGATTTGGCCTTTGGCCTAAGTTGGCGAATAACATATCTGGAACCGGTTTCCGTTGAGCCCTGCATCTGGGAGTAAGCAGCTGGAGTTTATCCAGATTGTGATCCTCCTGCAATGACCTGCACCCGCCTGTATTTGTGGGGGTTGTCTGGGTGGGCCTGGTTCGGCCCCTGCACAGGCCTGACTCTGGGCTGGACTTGGTTCCTGGAACTGGGGGAGGTAAGTCCGACCCTGAGCTTCCGGTCGCCTGTCACTTTAATTCCCTGCCGCACTCCCACTCTGACCTCTCTGTCCTCGGCCTCTTGCATTGTTCCAACAAAGCTCAACGCAAGCTCGAGGAACAGCACCTCATCTTTTGATTAGGCACTTTACAGCCTCCCACACTTAACATCGAGTTCAACAATTTCAAATCGTAACCTCTGCCTTCCATTTTTCCAGGCGGCAGCTGTTGATGATGACTCTGATACAGGTCGAACCTCCCTTATCCAGAACTCTCTTATCCAGAACCACCCCTCGTCCAGAACCATTCCCGGCCACCGGGTGGCACATGAGCAGAACTCTGACATGAACAAATTGAAGTCCTTCCTCACTGCCGACTCCCGCAATCGCTGGCCTGACCCCGCGATCCATCCCCCCGCCCCATGATCTCTCTGTCGCACTCCCAGCCCCAAGCCAGCCAGCCCCGATATCCCCTTGCTCAGTACCTGTACCATCCAATTTAACGTGACCAGCCCTTGTCTGGAAAAATCCCTTATCCAGAACGAGCCAGGTGCCGAGGTTTCCGGATAAGGGAGGCTCAACCTGCATTCCCATTTACACCTACTCTAGACCCATCTTTTGTTTCTTTACTTATCCCATTACCATCTCCTTTTGCCTCGCACCATCATCCCTTTTGTCTCTCTAATCTCTCTTGCCTTCCACCCTATCACAGACCTTCCCCTTTTGTTCTTTCTTCCCCTCCCCCTTTCCCTGCCCCTATAGTCACATCTCTAACTTTTCCCAGTTCTGATGAAGGATCACCGACCTGAAACATTAACTCTGTTTCTCTCTCCACAAATGCTGCCTGACCTGCCGAGTATTTCCAGGGAAAAGTCAGTCACAACCATTAGCCAAAAGCTGTCCAGCCAATCCCTCACTCAATGACCCGCTGAGGCAGAAAGAAGACTTAGATTAAGGGCTGTTTCCTTTCCTGTCTGATCCTCTGATCACAGAGGGCCCATTCCTAGCAACTGCTCTTCAAAATGGCAGCCTTGCTGGTGAAGGAGCAGGAACTTGTCAGCAAGGCTGTAAATGCTCCCTGCTAACCCGAACTGCATCTATTACAAGTACAGACAGCCCAGCTCACCCACCCCCAGGGGAGAGCCACCATTCATGGGCAATGCATTAGCATTGCCGGTGCTAATCACCGGAAAATCAGCCCCTAGTATTCTTGTGTAGAAACAGCACCTTGCAGCTGTTTCAGAGTTCACTCTGGCTGAAGATTGTGACAACTCGATCAGGGCAAAATCGCTAACGGTACAAAGGAGCGAGGTCATGGGGGAATTTGTCAGCCTTTTTCTCTACTGATATTAATGACTTTAAGTTCCTCACTCTCATAAGCCCCTTGGCTCCCCACTATTTTGGGTTTGCTTTTTGTGTCTTCTACTGTGAAGACAGATACAAAATATATGTTTAAAGTCTCTGCTATTTACTCCTCCTCTAATAATGGCCCTGAAATTCCGGGCGGCGGCTTCCTGCAGACGAACGCCTCCGACCGGAGAATTTTTACAAAGGTGTGACTGCTCAACCAATCAGGGACAGTATTCCACAGCATTCTCATTAATAGCAATGGGAACTCCGTATCTACCAGTTCTCATTGCTATTAATTAAAAAAAAAACAAACACAATAACACCAAATAAAAAATAAAAAACACACCTCACATAATTAAAATTAATTGAAATGAAAGTTAATAAATATCTTAGAGAAAAAATGTTTTTCCGAGTTTTTAAAAAAGTTTTAAAATAATGGTTTAAAATCAATTTAACGTAGTGGGCAGGGTTTTTAAAAATAAAATGTGTTTTTTAAACTTTATTTTTTATGCTTTAAGGCTCTTACGTCTATAAAAGTAGACTATGCTCCTGCTTTTATCAGGCGTAAGAGATTTGAGGACATTTTCTGGGCAAGGTATGGCTAAATCCCACAATCTTACCCGTGCTAATGTCCTCGCTCCCAAGATGCGGAGATCTGTCGAGCTGGAACTGGAGCTTGACAGATCGTAAAAGCCGGTTTTCAGCGCATGCACATTGTGCATTGAAAATCGGCTTTTGCCATGCCTTCCCGGTCCGTACACACTCTGTACACACTCCGTACACACTCTGTACACACCCCGTATACAATCCGTACACACCCTGCACACACCCCGTATACGCTCCATACACACCCCGTATACACTCCGTACACACCCTGTATACACTCCGTACACACTCCGTACACACTCCATACACACCCTGTATACACCCCGTACACACTCTGTACACACTCCGTACACACCCTGTACACACCCCGTACATACTCCATACACACCCCGTATACACTCCTTACACACCCCGTATACACTCCGTACACACTCCGTACACACTCTGTACACACCCTGTACACACTCCGTACACACTCCGTACACACTCCGTACACACCCAGTACACACCCCGTACACACTCCGTACAGACCCAGGAGGCCAGGATTTCAGGGCCGTAATTTCTCTTGTCCCAGCCTCTAAGGGACCAATGCTTGCTTTTGCTACTCTCTTCCTTTTTACATACTTGTAGGAGCTCTTGCAATCTGTTTTTATATTTCTTGCGAGTTTATTCTCATATTCTATTTTCTGTCTTTTAATCACTTTTTTGGTCATCCTTTGCTGGTTTCTAAAGCTCTCTCAATCCTCAGGTTTACTCGAATCATAGAATGGTTACAGCACGGAAGGAGGCCATTCAGCCCATCGACCCCGTGCCGGCTCTCTGCAAGAGCACTTCAGCCAATCCCAGTCCCCGACCTTTCCCCGTACACCTGCAATTTATTTTTCCTTCAGGTACTTATCCAATTCCCCTTTGAAAGCCACGATTGAGTCTGCCTCCACCACCCTCTCAGGCGGCGCATTCCAGATCCTAACCACTCGCTGCGTAAAAAAGTTTTTCCTCATGTCGCCTTTGGTTCTTTTGCCAATCGCCTTAAATCTGTGTCCTCTGGTTCTCGACCCTTCCGCTAATGGGAACAGTTTCTCTCTACTCTGTCCAGACATTTTATGATTTTAAACACCTCGATCAAATCTCCTCTCAACCTTCTCTGCTTCAAGGAGAACAACCCCAGCTTCTCCAGTCTAGCCACGTAACTGAAGTCCCTCATCCCTGGAACCATTCTCGTAAATCTTTTCTGGGTCTTCACATCCTTCCTAAAGTGCGGTGCCCAGAATTGGACACAATACTGTTGAGGCCGAAACAGTGATTTATACAGATTCATCATAACTTCCTTGCTTTTGTACTCCACGGGCGAGAAATTCGGGAGCGTCCCGTTTGCAGCGCTGCTGCGATCCGAGGCTCCTCCCCTCCCTTAAAGAGAAGGGCCATCGCTGCAGGCTCTGCACTGAGACCAGTGAGCTGGTCCAAGATGGCAACCACGATCCAGCCCGATCCGTCCCACGCACTCCCGCGATCCAGCCCCATCAGTCCCACACATTCCCGCGATCCAGCCCCATCAGCCCCACACATTCCCGCGATCCAGCCCCATCAGCCCCATATGCAACAGCAGACACCGGGCTGATCGATCGAGGCTGAAGAGGAATCTGAGAAAATAAGAAAGAGCGTCGTAGAAATCTTTTTATTTACCTCGGCTGTGGAAATGTATTTTTATCTAAGCTGATACCACACGGTATTTTTGTGCCCTTTGCAATATATAACAAAATGGAGTCCTGGTCCTTCCAGAAATTTCTGCATAAAGCAGTCAGCTTGCATAAACAGCTAAACCTGGCTTGAAATGGCTGATAGCCACCAGACAGCTCGGAGACAAGTCCTGCTGAGACAAGTACCTCCCCATGGTGCTCTCCTATTGTCTATATGACACCAGTTCCACTCCACCCCACCCTTTTCAAAGTACTCAAACCACCAGCCATTATCTCTTGTAGAGACCTCATCCATTTGATGCAAAAAGATAACTGACCAGGAAACTGGGCCATCCTGACACAATGCAAGGCAGGTAATAGCTCATTACCACACTCTCATCAAGTAATGGCCGGCTGGCCAACTAATAACCCTGACAAAAGGAAATATCTGGAAACCATGTCAGGACAAGGATGTAGTAATTAACTCTTTATCTGTATTCACTGACTGCGAGACAGAGCCAATACACAGGGAGAGGCCATAACTTGGGTTTTACTGTATAAATATCTCGTGAAATTGTACCATTGGGGAGGTGTTCACTTAGCCATTGACTGAGTGTGACCTTTCCCTTGCTAGCAAGTAAATTAAAGAAACTTCCGCCGGAGCTGAAGGCGTCTGAGTCGTTTATCGGAGGTCGCCTTTAACATTTGCCCCCGAAGCTCCTGGCCTCCCAATCAACGCCTCCTGCAGCTGTCGGTGTGGTTGCCCGGCCATGCTGCGGGGGGTGGGACTGAAGCTGGGGTCCGGGGCGTTATCGGGGCGATGTGCACAACCGTGGCATCACGATCTCTGGGCAAACCTCCCACCAAATCTAGCAGGAGCCGTTGATCTCACTGCGCCCGGTCGGTAAGTGGTTAGCGCCCTGTTCCCGCCCCCCATGAGGCGATAACGGGAGGCGCTAAGGAGACCAATTTCTAGTTTTGGAATTAAGTATTCCACTCTCAACCCCAATGTGAAAATCTAGCATATTATGATCACTCATAGAGGATCCTTTACTATGTGATTGCTAATTAGCCCTGTCTCATTACACAATGCAAGATCAAAAATAGCCTGTTCCCTGGTTGGTTCCATGAAATATTGTTCTGGGAAACTGTTTTGAATATATTCCATAAATTCATCTTCCAGACTACCCTTGCCACTTTGAATACCCCAATTTATATGCAGATTAAAGTCCCTGATGATTATCGTCACGTGCTCCTATTATTTTGTGATTAATACTCTGCCCAGTGGTATAGCTACTGTTCGGTGGCCTACGTACTCGTCCCACCAGGGCTTTCTGCCACTTGTTATTTCTTAACTCCACCCAGACTGAGCTTACATCCTGATCTTCCAAACCCGGATCCACTCTCACTACTGTCCTTATGTCCCTTTAGTATCAGTGCTACCTTCTCGCCCCCCACCCCCCCTTTCCGTGTTCCGTATCTTTTCGAAACATCAAGTGCCCCGGTATATTTAGTTCCCATCCTTGGTCTCAATAATGACTATTAGATGAAACCCATTTATCTCTATTTTTGCCACTAATTTGCCTGTCCTGTTATGAATGCTTCATAAGGGAAGCACTCTCAGGGTACAGGGTAAGGGGCACTGTCGGAGTATAGGGTAAGGGGGCACTATCGGGGTATAGGGTAAGGGGGCACTATCGGGGTACAGGGTAAGGGGGCACTATCGGGGTATAGGGTAAGGGGGCACTATCGGGGTACAGGGTAAGGGGGCACTATCAGGGTATAGGGTAAGGGGGAACTCAGGATACAGGGTGAGGGGGTACTCAGGGTACAGGGTGAGGGGCACACTCAGGGTACAGGGTAACAGGGCACTGTTGGGATACAGGGTGAGGGGGCACTCAGGGTACAGGGTGAGGGGGCACTCTCAGGGGGTACAGGGTAAGGGGTCACTCTCAGGGGGTACAGGGTAAGGGCACTGTCGGGGTACAGGGTAAGGGGCACTGTCAGAGTACAGGGTGAGGGGGCATTGTCGGGTACAGGGTAAGGGAGCACTCAGGGAGTACAGGGTAAGGTGGCACTGTCAGGATACAAGGTAAGGGGGCATGTCGGGGTACATGGTAAGGGGGCACTCTCAGGGTACAGGGTGAGGGAGCACTGTCGGGGTATAGGGTGAAGGGGCACTCTCAGGGTACAGGGTGAGGGGGCACTGTCGGCGTACAGGGTAAGGGGGCACTGTCAGGGTACAGGGTAAGGGGGTACTCTCAGGGTACAGGGTAAGGGGGCACTCTCAGGGTACAGGGTAAGGGGGCACTGTCATGATACAGGTTAAGGGGGCACTGTCGGGGTACAGGGTAAGGGGGCACTATCGGGGTGCAGGGTGAGGGGGCATTGTCGGGGTACAGGGTAAGGGGGCACTCTCAGGGTACAGGGTGAGGGGGCTCTCTTATGGTAAGGAAGCACTGTCGGTACGTTGGGATCACATTGGTGGCGTGTTTGAAATTTTCATATGCTGTAAATATTTGGGTCGTCGATTATCGATGCAAATGAATGTAAAGTTCAGGATGTTTGTGTCAGGCAGTGACCAGAGGGATTATCAAAAAGCCAAAGATTTAACTAAGAAATCAGCTGAAGAGGAAGCAGCTTTTCGTTGTCTTGGTAGACACGGGGTGCGAGCTGGGATGGCGTTGGTTGCCGTGGGAGACACAGAGTATGAGCTGGTCCACACCAGCACTTCCTCCTTTTCAGCAGCAGTCACTTTGCCATTGGTCAGGGGCTCGCTAAGTCTAGCAATCAGAACTAATTAAAGGGACAACCAGGGGCTACAACTCAAACCCACAGCCTAGCCCTTAGACTGGAGTACTCCCACCTCAGACACACATAGACTTTACCTCACAGTCTTTAGCAAGATTTGTGCTGTTCAAGCTGAGGGATATTAATGTTTCTCATTTTGGACATCATCTGTTTCCACATCAAACACTCCCAGGGCAGGTACAGCACAGGTTAAATACAAAGTAAAGCTTCCTCTACACTGTCCCATCAAACACTCCCAGGGCAGGTACAGCACGGGGTTAGATACAGAGTAAAGCTCCCTCGAACTGTCCCATCAAACACTCCCAGGGCAGGTACAGCACTGGTTAGATACAGTGTAAAGTTCCCTCTACACTGTCCCATCAAACACTCCCAGGGCGAGTACAGCACGGGTTAGATACAGAGTAAAGCTCCCTCTGAGGGCGTGCTGCACTGTCGAAGGTGAGTGTTCAGGTGTATGTAAAATTATCCCATGGCGGGGGTCGATGAAAGCGGGGAGCTCTGCCGGAGCCTGGGCCAACATTCCTCCATTAGCCAAATGAGATGAATGAGTTAATTATGTGACTGTGGGAGCTTCCTGTGCACTGAATCGCTGATTCCCTACACTTCAAAAGTAATTCCTAATTAAACCCTTTGGGATGTCCTGTGAAAAGTGCTGGCGGAATGCACGATCTTTCTTTCTCAGAAGTTAAAAAAATAAGACACTGTGCACCCCCGCTGTAGTACTGAGCCACTCAGTCCCAGGATTCACAGAGCCCGAGGTTAGAAATGCATCTCGGGCGGTGGAGCAAGCTGGGCGGTATCGGATCGGTTGCCCGTCATACGCAGTGCTTGAGTCAAATCTCCAGGCCCCCGAATTTTACAGCACAGGAGGCCATTCAGCCCTTCGTATCTTTTCAAAAGAGCTCCCATTCACAGTCCCATTCCGCACACTCGACTAAAACTCCCCAAGTCCCATAAAAGTAATAAAAGTGGAATTTCTCACACGCAAGCTCCAGTTCCTCCCCACATTATTTCAATAATAATCATCATCATCATAGGCAGTCCCTCGTATCGAGGATGACTTGCTTCCACGCCAAAAAGGGAGGAGTTCACAGGTGTTTCAATGTAGGACCGAATATTCCAGATCCCGAACTACATCCTGAAGGGTGGAAGATGCCTGTGCGTGGATATTTTTTAACGTGAGGTGGCCGTTGCACACCAGCCACCACACGGGCTTGACAGAGCTAGGTCTTGGTCCAGTGGCAAGGGTTAACCAGGACGACTGGAGACCAGCTCTGCTGCACGGGCCGAGTGCGCACGCAGTGTGGGCTGGCCCGTGCTGCCCCTGGGCCCTTGCCTCTTCTGGACCCGAACTCACGCCTCTCCTGGGGCCCAACTTTGCCCACCCTTTTTTTTGCCGCACTTACCTTAAGTGCGCTGACTTTGCGCTCTGGAAAGGGCGGCGGATAAAAGGGGCCCCATCCTGGCCGCTCTTTGGAGTCCCCGGAGTCCCGGCATGGCGTGCAGCCTGAAGGGGAGGGGCGGAGCAACAGGCCAGCGCAGAAAACACTGACGGCACCTGCGTGCATGCGCAGTGAAGGCTGCGCGCATGCTCCTGCCCTCCCAGCGCGTCCTAAGCAGGACCCGATGCTCGCAGCCCCTATCCCCAGCCGAGTGGCCTCCCTCACCAGCCGGCCGGCCCGCTGAGTTCCCGGGCAAGGCAAGACGTTGGTTTTATTTTTTATTTATTGGTTGTGCTTGAGAGTTTTTATTGGGGGGGGGTGGGTGGAGAAAGAGAGTGTATTGGGGGGAGGAGGAGAGTTTTGGGGGGGGATAGGGGAGAAAGAGTGTTTTGCATACCAGAATCTCTCTCTCTCTCTCTCTCTCTCTCTCTCCCTCTGGTTCCCTCCCCATCCCCCGCCCCACCCTCCGTGATATCGCGGCCAGCAGCTCGCATTTCTCCGGTAGGATTTACTTCATTTTTATTAGTATTTTAATTGTTTGAGCATTTCCTTGCAATGTTTGGTGCTTGGTTGTTGAGGTTCTCTCCAGTTCCCTTCCCTTCCCTATCCCTGCCCTAATGTCTGCCGAATGTGCGCTGCTTTATCTTCACTGCCCGCAAGGTTTTTCAGAGCTGGCCACATACGCTGACCTAAGTCGATTTGGAGTAAGTTTTAGCTGCCCAAAGTGGCATAAATGGCCAAAACTGGCGTAAGTATCTGGAATGCTCCCTTTTGAAAAAAAAGCTGAACTAAAAAAAGTTGTCCCTAACTGACTTACTCTGGAGCAAATATTTTGGGGAAAATGGCATTTTCTAACATACGCCAAAAAAAAACTTACTCCAAAAAAATTGATGCAAGTCATGGCCAATGTTGGGCCCCTAGGCCCCGATCACATCCCTCTACAATCTCTCGCCGCTCCTTCGCCCCAACCTCGCCGCTCCTGCTGTATCTGCCCACGCTCCAATCACCGACCTGGACCTTGATGACGTCACTCTTCACTGCTGTCGACCTCCTGCACCAGCTCATGCTGTATCTGAATGGTGCCAGATTAGGAAAAGGGGAGGTGCAACGAGAGGTGATGTACCATGGGTGTCATGGTACATCAGTCATTGAAGGTTGGCATGCAGGTACAGCAGGCGGTTAAGAAAGCAAATGGCATGTTGGCCTTCATAGCGAGGTGATTTCAGTACAGGGGCAGGAAGGTGTTACTACAGTTGTACAGGGCCTTGGTGAGGCCACACCTGGAGTATTGTGTACAGTTTTGGTCTCCTAACTTGAGGAAGGACATTCTTGCTATTGAGGGAGTGCAGCGAAGGTTCACCAGACTGATTCCCGGGATGGCGGGACTGACATATCAAGAAAGATTGGATCAACTGGGCTTGTATTCACTGAAGTTCAGAAGAATGAGAGGGGATCTCATAGAAACGTTTAAAATTCTGACGGGTTTAGACAGGTTAGATGCAGGAAGAATGTTCCCAATGTTGGGGAAGTCCAGAACCAGGGGTCACAGTCTAAGGATAAGGGGTAAGCCATTTAGGACTGAGATGAGGAGAAACTTCTTCACCCAGAGAGTGGTGAACCTGTGGAATTCTCTACCACAGAAAGTTGTTGAGGCCAATTCACTAAATATATTCAAAAAGGAGTTGGATGTAGTCTTTACTACTAGGGGGATCAAGGGGTATGGCGAGAAAGCAGGAATGGGGTACTGAAGTTGCATGTTCTGCCATGAACTCATTGAATGGCGGTGCAGGCTCGAAGGGCCGAATGGTCTACTCCTGCACCTATGTTTCTATGTTTCTATGTAGCTAGCAGTGGTACGCCGCCACTCTGCCTATGGCTGTCGCTCGCCGCTCCTTTTATGGCCCCAACATGCCGCTGATAATAATAAAACACTGATAGATATCTGAGTCAGTCACACCTCACTGGGTCCTGCCCTTGATGGTGGTAGATTGTTTGAAGGTGTGATCAATGATTAATCCTTAGACCTTTTATCTTATTGAATCTCACTCTGTGAAGCAAGCAGACCCAGATCAGAAACAAACTCCCCTAAATGTGCTATGGTTGCGGGTAACTGTCGTTTGAGTACAGGAAGCTCATTGTATGCAAACATAAACCACCTGTGACACAGCTTCCTTCTCTGGTGTACTGCTAGAGTGCCAAGGTCATTCAGTAACACATTCATTCAGCACACAGTTCGATCAAACATTTTCTGATTAGAGCACACTACACTCACTGATTGGCAGGAGTAAGAAAATGAAAAGGTGAGTTTGTAAAGTGGGACCATCCAGAGCATGCTGAGCTAAAGTAATTTGGGCCTAGTAGCCCAATAAGCCTACTCTTCAAAACCAACCCAGAGAGAGAGATGGAAGCCAGAACCTCAACAAAGCATCAATACACAGAATGCTGCAGTCGCACTCTGCAGTTTGAAAAAAATGCTGCTTTATCAGTGATTTTGTTACAACTGCACAATGATTTTGACTTTCTCACAGTGGTGTTGGGTCTACATAAGAACATAAGAAATAGGAGCAGGAGTAGGCTCCACTTTTCTGCCTGCTCTCCATAACCCCTTATTCCCTTATTGGTTATGTTGTGTATGCAATAAAGATTCAAACTGAGTACCGTTTAGCTAAGCAAGATACAACCTTGCTTCTGCTTTATTTGGGCCCAAAGTGTCTGACTCACAAAATGGCTGGCCTTTTATACCTGAGCAGCACCATGTGCGTGCTGCTCAGTGGCCTCCAACAATGACACCATCTGGTGGCTACATACATGACAATACCTTCCTCTGAGGTCTTATCACAGCCTTTCACAGGTTGAGATGGTCCGGAGCTTTACACACTCGGGTTGACTACCTCAGTTCGATTCCGGCCTTGGGTGAATGTGCAGAGTCTGTTGTGGCTGGTGGCTGGACAGCTGACTTGTTGGGGGTGGCGGTGGCCATGTCAGGAATTGCAAGTCCATTTTTATTGAACAAGTCCGTGATGGAAATTCCGGGTTCACTGATGACCCTTGAGTCCACTGACGGCTGCTGGTAGGTTGGTTGGTCGTCGACGGTTTCTTCGTCCGACTGCTCTGGCTCATCTGTGTGCCTCAGCTTTGTTGATCCATGTGTTTACTGCAAGTTTGCCCATTCTTGAGCTTAATAACAAATACTCTGTTGCCCTCCTTGGCCATGACCGTACCAGTAATCCATTTGGGACCTTGACCATAACTGAACACATATACAGGATCATTAACAGAGATCTCACGTGACACAGTTGCGCGATCGTGGTACCATTGTTGACTCTGTCTCCTGTATTCAACATGATTACTTAAATCCGGGTGAACAAGAGATAACTTGGTCTTAAGATCTCTTTTCATCATGAGTTCAGCAGGTGAGACCCCTGTGAGTGTGTAGGGTCTTGTCCTGTAACTCAGCAGTATGCAAGACAAGCCGGTCTGCAGTGACATAGAAACATAGAGACATAGAAAATAGATGCAGGAGTAGGCCATTCGGCCCTTCGAGCCTGCACCGCCATTCAATAAGATCATGGCTGATTATTCCCTCAGTACCCATTTCCTGCTTTCTCTCCATACCCTTTGATCCCCTTAGCCATAAGGGCCATATCTAACTCCCCCTTGAATATATCCAATGAACTGGCATCAACAACTCTTTGCGGCAGGGAATTCCATAGGTTAACAACTCTCTGAGTGAAGAAGTTTCTCCTCATCTCAGTCCTAAATGGCCTACCCCTTATCCAAAGACTATGTCCACTGGTTCTGGACTTCCCCAACATCGGGAACATTCTTCCCGCATCGAATCTGTCCAGTCCCATCAGAATCTTATACGTTTCTATGAGATCCCCTCTCATTCTTCTAAACTCCAGTGAATAAAGGCCCAGTTGATCCAGTCTCTCCTCATATGTCAGCCCTGCCATCCCGGGAATCAGTCTGGTGAACCTTCGCTGCACTCCCTCAATAGCAAGAACGTCCTTCCTTAGATTAGGAGACCAAAACTGAACACAATATTCCAGGTGAGGCCTCACTAAGGCCCTATACAACTGCAGTAAGACCTCCCTGCTCCTATATTCAACTCCCCTAGCTATGAAGGCCAACATACCATTTGCCTTCTTCACCACCTGCTGTACCTGCATGCCCATTTTCAGTGACTGATGAACCATGACACCCAGGTCTCATTGCACCTCCCCTTTTCCTAATCTGCCGCCATTCAGATAGTATTCTGCCTTCGTGTTTTTGGCCCAAAATGGATAAGCTCACATTTATCCACATTATACTGCATCTGCCATGCATTTGCCCACTCACCTAACCTGTCCAAGTCACCTTGCAGCCTCTTAGCATCCTCCTCACAGCTCACACTGCCACCCAGTTTAGTGTCATCCGCAAACTTGGAGATATTACACTGAATTTCTTCATCTAAATTGTTAATGACCCTTGGGTTACTCTCCTCATGCTTTGTTGATAATTTGTACTACACGTTCTGCTTGCCTGTTGGACGCAGGCTTGAATGGTCTGACCTTACATGGTTTATGCCGTTAAATTTTACAAACTCCTGAAACTCCTGACTGGTGAAGCATGACTCATTGTCGCTCACCACTATGTCAGTCAGACCATGTGTCTCGAACATGACATTGAGATTCTCTGTGGTTGCCGTGGACAAACTGGATGACATGATTATGCATTCTATCCACTTCAAATAAGCATCCACCACCACTAAAAATATCTTGCCCAGGAAGGGACCTGCAAAATCTACATGGATCCTGGACCAAGGTTTGGTGCACTGCCAATCACCTTTATCAGTTCTTTGGTGTACGTGTGCAGTTGGTGTTAACAGGGCTCAGCGTGGGCCTCACAGTCTTAGTATCCCACAGCTTATTAAATACCCTCTCGTTCATGATCGATTGACTCGCCCCTGTGTCCAGTTCCATCGATATCGCTATCCCATTAAACTTCACGTTAATCAAAATTGGTTTACTCTTGGTTATGAAAGAGTACAGTCAATACACTTCCTCCTCTGGCATCTGGGATTGTGTATCCAGATCCACAATAGTCTGATTCTCATCCTCCACGTGGTGTGTTGCAGCTTGCTTGCTCATCTGTGGACACTTGCGCTGGAGATGCCTCACTCTCAGACAGTCTTTGCAACAACGATATTGTTTAAAGCGGCACTGCTGGTGCCGATGATTTCTCCCACAACACCAACACGGAGAAATCGGATACATTCCCTCTGGCGGACTTTGGGCAGCCACAGGTTTCGCGAACGCAGCCGGATAAGCCCTGCCATGTGTTGCTCTGCCGAACGCCAAATCAATTGCATTTACAGTACTTGCCGAGGTTCGGTTCTTCACCGCTATTTGTTTTAAACTCCTGTCCGTCGTCATACATGATTGAGCGATCTGGATGGCCCTTTTTAAATCAAACTCCTCCACCGCCAGAAGTTTGCGCAGGATCACCCCGTGGTTGATACCGATAACAACGCAGTCCTGCAGCATGTCTGCCAACACCGTCCCAAACTTGCACAGTTGCACGAGACGTCTCAGGTCGGCAATGAATTCTGCCATGCTCTGGCCCTCCGATCGAACTTGTGTATAAACCTGTATCTCGAGATGATGATGCCGTCATCTGGCTTGAGGTGTTCCCGTACCAATGTACACAACTCCTCATACGTTTTCTCTGTTGGATCACTAGGCATGAGTAGATTCTTTATCAGACCGTAGATCTTTGAACCGCACACAGTGAGGAACACGGCCCGGCGCCGATCTGCATCATCGACCCCCTTCATTTTGTTGGCCACGAAGTACTGGTTCAAACAGCTCACAAAGTCTGCCCAATCTTCTCCCTCCATGAATCGCTATAAAAATCCAATCGTGCTCATTTTGTATTCTCGTCGCCAAATGTTATGTCTGCAATAAAGATTCAAACTGAGTACTGTTTAACTAAGCAAGGTACAACCTTGGCTCTGCTTTATTTGGGCCCAAAGTGTCTGACTCGCAAAATGGCTGGCCTTTTATACCAGAGTAGCACCATGTGCGTGCTGCTCAGTGGCTTCCAACAATATTGCCATCTGGTGGCTACAAACAGCATGTACATACATGACAGGTTAAGAAACTGTCTATTTCTGTCTTAAATTTATTCAATGTCCCAGCTTCCACAGCTCTCTGAGGCAGCGAATTCCACAGATTTACAACCCTCTGAGAGAAGAAATTTCTCCTCATCTCTGTTTTAAATGGGCGGCCCCTTATTCTAAGATCATGCCCTCTAGTTCTAATCTCCCCCATCAGTGGAAACATCCTCTCTGCATCCACCTTGTCAAGCCCCCTCATACTCTTATACGTTTCGATAAGATCACCTCTCATTCTTCTGATAAAGGGGAACAGCTAAAAGATTGGTTTGGAGGGCAGGCTTGGAATGTAACGACAAAAACCCACAATCCTGGACAGGCAGATGTGTCCATCCTTTTATTTCCACTATTGTCTTTATTTATTTATTTACTGATGGTGATAAGAAATCTAACAATTCAATCATCTAAATTTAAAAATAAAGCCCATGTGTGTGATGTGTGAGTAACATAAGAAATAGGAACAGGAGTAGGCCATTCGGCCCCTCGAGCCTGCTCCGCCATTCAATAAGATCATGGCTGATCTTCTACCTCAACTCCACTTTCCCGCCCTATCCCTTGATTCCCTTAGTGTTCAGAAATCTATCAATCTCTGTCTTGAGGGGGCTGCAGTGAGAGAATACATTATGGCCCTAATATTAACTGGGAGACACACTGGGGGTGGGGGTGGGGGGTCCGATACCATGTGGGAAACCCGGAAGTAACATCCGAAAATATGGTGTCAGTTCCCACGATTATGCTGATGACACCCAGCTCTACCTCACCACCACTTCTCTCGACCCCTCCACTGTCTCTAAATTGTCAGACTGCTTGTCCGACATCCAGTTCTGGATGAGCAGAAATTTTCTCCAATTGAATATTGGGAAGACCGAAGCCATTGTTTTCAGTCCCCGCCACAAACTCCATTCCTAGCCACCGACTCCATCTCTCTCCCCAACTTCTGTCTGAGGCTGACCCTGAAACGAGCTTTCGACCACATATCCGCAGCATAACTAAGACCGCCTTTTTCCACCTCTGTAACATCGACCATGTCCGCCCTTGCCTCAGTTGCTGAAGACCTCATCCATGCCTTTGTTACCTCCAGACTTGACTATTACAATGCACTCCTGGCTGGCATCCCACATTCTTCCCGACGTAAACTCGAGGCAATCCATAACTCAGCTGCCCATGTCCTAACTCGCACCAAGTCCCATTCACCCATCACCTCTGTGCTCGCTGACCAACATTGGCTCCCGGTTAAGCAACACCTCGATTTCAAAATTCTAATCCTTGTTTTCAAATCCCTCCATGGTCTTGCCCCTCCCTTTCTCTGTAATCTCCTCCAGCTCCACAACCACTCGAGATGTCTGCGCTCTTCTAATTCTGCCCTCTTGATCATCCCTGATTATAAATATGCATTGGAGGCAGTTCAGAGAAGGTTCACTAGGTTGATTCGGAGATGAAAGGGTTGACTTATGAAGATAGGTTGAGTAGGTTGGGCCTCTACTCATTGGAGTGCAAAAGAATGAGAGGTGATCTTATCGAAACATATAAGATAATGAGGGGGCTCGACAAGGTGGATGCAGAGAGGATATTTCACTCAGATGCCTTACATTTAATCAACAGTATTAATTATTATTATTTAAAGGAATGACTGGAAACACACAGACAGCAAACATTCGGCACTTCTCCCATGTTAGTTTAGAAGGAGAATTCTTGTGTGCTGTGAGCAAGACTTTAACTTGGGCACCGTCTCCTTTTGGGTTACATTGGTGGATGGGGCACGACTGAGCAATGAGGGATCTGGTCACCTTTACCCAGACTGTGTGAGTCTTTCCAGCTGCTGTCAGTCACACAGTGACCCAGCCTGGACTGGGGGAAAGCTGCCCTGGCTCACTGTCTGCCCGGGGACACTTTGGAACATTAGCTCCGGCCACACGGAGGTCTCCGAGCACAGCCCATGGACACGGTGCCCCCTCCCATTACGGTCCTGTCATTGCTGAGCTCACCGACGGTCCTGATTTCCTCCCCCCACCCCACCGGGGACCTCCATCGATTCCAATAAACCGCCTTCCTCCCCTCAGGTGCCGAATGGCACGGCCCGTGGATGGGGCCTTTCCTGGAGATTGTACACGAGATGTTTAGTTCATAAGCACGATCTTATTAAATATTTTCTCTTAACGTAGATGTTATAATCATGCATCCATTGTGCATACAAACCGTATTAGCATATAACGTTAAAGTTATAGATGAATAGAATGTGGGGTGACTAATTGTACATTACAATATCTGTTGTATTTCCGTAATAGTACCGTGTCAATTAGCTTATTAGCCGATCTGATGGGAGTGGCAATGTCCACATCAGGGATTGAAAGTCCAGATTCATTGATGACAGCGGAGTCCTCTGATGACTGAGGGTAGGTTGGTTGGTCACTGACTGTGTCTTCCTCAGACTGTTCCGGTTCATCCGTGTGCCACAGCTTTATCTGATCGACATGTTTCCTGCATGTTTGCCCATTCTTGAGCCTGACGATAAACACTCTGTTACCTTCCTTGGCTGTAACAGTACCGGCAATGCACTTGGGACCTTGACCATAATTTAGTACATACACAGGATCATTAACAGAAATGTCACGTGACACAGCAGCCCGATCCTGATACCACTGCTGATTTTGACATTTGTTTTCAACATGATCGTTCAAGTCAGGTTGGACAAGAGAGAGCTTTGTCTTGAGACCTCTCTTCATCAATAGTTCAGCAGGGGAGACCTCGGTAAGCGTGTGGGGTCTTGTCCTGTAACTAAGCAATATACGTGACAAGTGAGTCTGCAGTAAGCCTTGAGTTATACGTTTCATACTCTGCTTGATGGTTTGGACAGCACGCTCTGCTTGACAATTAGATGCGGGTTTGAATGGTGCTGACCTCACATGTTTGACACCATTGAGTTTCATGAACTCTTGAAATTCCAGACTTAGTGAAGCAAGATCCGTTGTTGCTTACAACAATGTCGGGCAGACCATGAGTGGCAAACATGACACGAAGGCTCTCAATGGTAGCTGTGGATGTACTGGATGACATAATTATACACTCTATCCACTTGGAATATGCATCCAACACAACTAAAAACATCTTTCCCAGGAAGGGACCTGCAAAGTCGATGTGGATCCTGGACCATGGTTTAGATGGCCACGATCACAGACTCAGCAGCGATTCCGCTGGTGCTTTACTTAGCTGCATGCAAGTGTTGCACTGATGCACACATGATTCCAGATCAGAGTCAATTCCAGGCCACCATACATCAGACCTGGCAATGGCTTTCATCATGACAATACGGGATGAGTGCTATGTAGATCATGTACAAATTTCTCTCTGCCTTTTTTAGGCATAACAACACGATTACCCCACAGTAAACAATCTGACTGAATGGATTGTTCATCTTTGCGACGGTTGTAAGGTTTGGTCTCATCACCCATTTGCTTGGGTATGGCAGACCAATCACCACTAAGGACACAACATTTCACAACCGATAATATCGGGTCCTGGCTGGTCCAGGTCTTAACTTGTTGAGCCGTGACAGGGGTTCCTTCATTTTCAAAAGCATCCATAACTAACAGTAGGTGTGCAGGTTGTGGCGTCTCCACCTCCGGTGTGGGCAACGGCTCAGTGCATCGGCACAATTCTCGGTGCCAGGTCTATGGCGAATGACATAATCATAGGCAGATAATATCAGTGCCCACCTCTGGATGTGGGACGATGCATTGGTATTGATACCTTTGTTTTCCGAAAACAATGAAATGAGTGGCTTGTGATCTGTTTCCAGTTAAAACCGAAGACCAAACAGGTACTGAAGCATCGTTTTACCCCATACACACAGGCTAATGCTTCTTTTTCTACCATGCTGTAGGCTCTTTCCGCCTTTGACAAACTTTTAGAAGCATACGCAGCAGATTGTAGTTTACCCGATTCATTAGCTTGTTGGAGCATGCAACCAACTCCATATGACGAAGCATCACAGGCCAATACTAGATGCTTGCACGGATCATAATGTACCAGCAGCTTGTTAGAGCAAAGCAGATTAGTAACTCTATCTTGAGACGCACCCCAAATCCAGATGTCGCCTTTTCTTAGCAGCATGTGCAGTAGCTCTAATAAAGTACTCAATCTAGGTTGGAAATTACTGAAGTAGTTGAGTAGAGCAAGGAATGAACGCAGCTCCGTCACATTCTGAGGCTTGGGTGCATTTTTGATGGCCTTGGTTTTCGAGTCTGTCAGCGTGATGCCACCAGCAGCAATTTTCCTCCCCAGGAATTCGACTTCCGGTGCCATGAAGATGCACTTCGAATGTTTCAGCCTGAGTCCCACTTTGTCCAGACGATGTAGAACCTCTTCAGATGTTCGGCGGAGTCACAACCTGTGACCAGGATGTCATTTTGGAACACGAAGGTTCTAGGGACGGACTTCAGTCGAGTCTCCATGTCCCTCTGAAATATGGCTGCAGCCGAGCGAATTCCGAAAGGACACCTGTTATAGATAAACAGTCCTTTGAGTGTTGATGCACGTGAGTTTCTTCAACGTCTTGACCAGCTCCTGTGTCATGTAGGCCGACGTCAGATCCAGTTTAGTGAACGACTCCCCCCCCGGCTAGCGTTACAAACAGGTCATCAGCCTTCGGTAATGGGTATTGATCCTGTTTCGAAACTCGGTTGATCGTAACCTTGCAGTCTCCACAAATCCTGACAGTGCCATCACTCTTCAACACAGGAACAATGGGGCTGGCCCATTCGTTAAATTCGACTGGTGATATGACCCCTTCATGCTGGAGTCTATCCAGTTCGATTTCGACCTTCTCCCTCATCATGTACGGAATCGCCCGAGCTTTATGATGGACGGATCTTGCATCTGAGTCCATGTGGATCTGCACCTTGGCTCCCGTGAAATTGCCGATGCCTGGTTCAAACAGCGAGGGGAACTTGCTCAGCACTTGAGCACACGGAGTATCATACTACGACGACAACGCTTTGATATCGTTCCACTTCCATTTGATTTTTTCTAGCCAATTCCTGCCGAATAGCATTGGACCATTGCCTGGAACAATCCATAACGGTAAATCATGAACCGCACCATCATACGACATTTGACTACTGCACTGCCAATCACCGTTATGAGTTCTTTAGTGTATGTACACAACTTGGCATTGACTGGACTCAGCTTAGGCCTCACAGCCTTAGTATCCCAGAGTTTGCCGAATGTCATCTGGTTCATTATTGATTGACTTGCACCCATGTCCAATTCCATCGGTTAATGATTAATGTGAAACTTATCGGTTGGCTCTTTGTTAGGAACGAATACAGTCCATACACTTCCTCTTCTGGTATCTCGGATTGCATATCAGGATCTGCGCTATACAGGTCATCATCCTCCATGTAGTGTGTCGCAGCACGCTTGTTCAGTTGCGGACATATGCGCTGGAGATGCCCCCGTCTCGAGCAGCCTTTACAAATGTACTGTTTAAACCGACACTGATGAGGCCGATGATTGCCCCCACAATGCCAACACGGTGAAATCGGATTCATTCCCGTTGGCGGACTTTGAGCAGCCACAGGTTTCGCATACGCAGTCGAGTAGGCCCTGCCATGTGCAGCTCTGCCAACGACGATACAATCTTTTTTACAGTACTTGCCGAGTTCCGATTTTTCGATGATATCTGCTTTAAAATGTTTGTCCGTCATCGTGCATGCCTGTGCAATCGTGATGGCCTTTCTCAAATCCGCCGGCAGTAGCTTATGCATGATCACCTCGTGGTTGATGCCGATTACAAAGAAGTCCTGCAGCATGTCTCCCAATGCGTTTTCAAACTTACACGGTGTAGCTAGATGTCTTAAGTTGGCAACGAATTCTGACACGTCCTGGCCCTCAGAACGAACGTGCGTGTAGAATCGATATCGTGAGATGATGATGCCTTCTTCTGGTTTGAGATGGTCACGTACCAGAGCACACAATTCCTCATAGTCCTTGTCCATTGGACTTGCAGGCAAGAGAAGATTCTTTATGAGTCCATAGATTTTCGGACCGCAAACCGTGAGGAAGACCGCCCTGCGCCTAGCTGAGTCAATGGGTTCCTCCATTTTGTTTGCCACGAAGTACTGGTCCAGGCAAACAACAAAATCTGTCCAGCCCTCTCCCTCCACAAATCTCTCCAGAATTCCAATTGTGCTCATTTTTGTATGCGAAGGTTCTTAAATTACCTCGTCGCCAAATGTTATGTATGTAATAACTCGATAGACTGAATATTGTACACTAACACAGGTACAAATCTGGCTCTGCTTTATTAGGGCCCAAAGTGATTACATTACACGATGGCTTGCCTTTTATACCTGGGTTGCACACATGTGCATACAGCCCAATGACCTCCGACAGTAGTGCCACCTGGTGGCGAGTAACCCCAAGCATACATACGTGACAGAATCGTGCAGAGCAGAGGCGGACTGGAGGAGGGCGCGCTGAGCTGCACCCTCTCATCGATCTGGAGGCAGGTGCCGCAGCATTAGTAGTCACCCACAATCGTTCTGCCACCCGTGGTGGTGCAGATCCTGTTGTTGCGCCACGTAAGTAATGTGGAAAGCAGTGATAAACCAGTGGTAATTTAAAGTCATTT